>NC_089240.1:118485449-119094744 GCF_963924675.1 Phocoena phocoena
CTTAACTATTTGGAATTCCCAAATTGTGCAACAGGACCACATCCCGATTGGCAGTGTAGTGGACTCTCTATATGATTTTGGACTTCTGGAAGCAGTCAATCTGAATAAACTTCTTGGAGGTGATCTTTCAGCCCAGTTATATATGTTCAAGACTGGCCTCTTCTTCACTCCCATTATCTAATGGGAAGCATAGGTTGATGGGCAGCTAAAGATCTTGCTAGAACATCATAAAATGGAGAGTAAATCTGGTGATATAGTTCTGGTGACATTCAGAGCATATATGCATCAGGAAGGCCATGTGTTGGCTCTATTGTCCCTTTTGCTGCATTCCCAGTGTTCTCATTAGGCGTAATTGGAGTCTCCTTATGGGAAGTAAGATTACTTTGTGGACTCCTTAATCTTGGATATTTAAATCACTTCATCCAGAAACCCCAAATTAATATTCTTTCTCAATTTGAATGGATCCACTTATGGAACCTATAAGGATAAGATAAATTTCTTCCACAACACCTGAGCAGGAAGAAAGACATTTTGGTCTTTGGTGGGATATGTTTAGGCATGGATATTAAAATGATGTCTCACTACAAGGATTGTCCAAGTTTTTACAGTCTGGTTTAAAATACTATATAAGATAATTACAAGGGTTTGCTGGTTTGAATGGGCTCTAGATACACTGTTTTCAGTGGCCAAGGTCTTGCTTTGTATTTAGTGGGTATAGAAATTACATATGGATTTAACATTCTCTATCATCTTATACACAAAAAAACATGCTCCAGTCAGTTCCGAATTTATGTCTTTTCTCACATTCACACATGATACTGTGTCTCCCTCTCATCTCTCCCTCACCCTTACCATTACATCTCTGCTCTCATTCCCTACTGCTGTCCCTATTTTTCACTCTGCTCCAAACTGAAACATGCCAGGACAACAGGTCTTTGCGCGTGCTGTTTCTTCTGCATGGAACTCTCTTCCTCCAGATGTACAAATAGCTCCCTCCCTCACTTCTTTAAAGTTTTTACTTAATTGTCACCTTCTGTGAAGTTTTCCTTGGTGTTCCCATCTAAAATGTTAATGCCCATTCCAGACATTTTGTTTTTCTTTTTCCTGCTTTATTGTTCTTATTAGTGTCGATTAATAACATAGCATGTCTTTTATTTTATTTGTCTATCATCTTTCCCTAAAAGAATGCAAGCTCCATGAGTGCATGGATATTTGTCTATTTTGTTCATCACTCTATCTCTGAGACCTAGAACAGTGACAGGCATATAGTAGATACTCAATATCTGAAGGTGGGATCACCCTGTTGGAGCATCCTTGTCTCTGTAAGTGAGCCCAGGCTCGCAAAGAATAGTAGTGTGATGGTCTACTAGAACTGCCATCCAGTGCTCCCTCGTGACACCTATTTTTTAATATAACAGTTTTGTATATAAATGAATGGGTTATCAGTCAATAGTGGAAAATGAACACTGTACATAAACTTCAAACCTAGCTCTCAGAGCTCACTCCAACACCAATAATTGTCCATTCAGTTACCTACTGTTGGACATATAGATTGTTTTCAATTTTTGATGCTATAAATACTGCTGCAGTAAACACCTGTGTATTGCAATCTTTATATGACTCCTATTATATTCATTTTGGTATCCTCTGTATACCTAGGATAGTTTTGAGTTGATGGAAGCCAGTCCATAACTGTTGGTTAAATTGAATTGAACCTTGCTGGCTAGAAATGCTTACTGTCCTGTAGTTAGTTACTGTTTTCTATTTTACATTTTCTGCCAGTGCTAGATCAACCAGTCATCAAGACCTGGCAGATATTCCTTTCATTCAGCAGTAAATACATTTCGAGCAAATATTTTATGGCAGATGCTGTTCTATGCATTGTGGATACAGGTGTGAAAAAATGGACTGAGTCTCTATCCTCTTAGAGTTTATAGTCAAGTAGGGGAAATAGTCCTTAAATAGACATATGTGATGGTTAATTATGTCAGCTTAGCTGGGCTATGGTGCATCATTGTTTGGTTAAACACCAGTCAAGATGCTGCTATGAAAGCTTTTTAAAAGATGTGATTAATATTTCACTGAGTACACTTTGAGGAAAGCAGAATGCCCTGCATTGCTCACCCAATCAGTTGAGAGCAAAGATGGATGTTTCCCTAAGAAGAAGGAATTATCTTCAAGACTGTAACATAGACATCTCGTCTGTGTTACCAGACTGCGGAATTTAGACTCGAGACCCCAATATCAACTCTTACCTGAATTTTCAGCCTGCCAACCTGGAGAACTCTTAACTAACACAACATGTGTGTAATTACTTAGATATAAAATATGATAAGTGCTATGAATAGTATGTCTATAAGTGAGTCTAATAAGGAACCTAATTTAGATCAGCATTCAGAGAATACCTTTTTAAAGAAATAACTTTAAAAAAAGATCTGCTAGATGCATAAGTTTTGCAGGCAAAGGAGTCAGATTTGTGCAAGCAGAGGGAACCCAAAATGTGAACATCCTAGATGAAAGAGATTGGTTAATTTATGGTTGGAGTGTGTTGAACAAGCAGGTGAGTGGTGTGAAATGAGGTTGGAGAGGCAAGCAGGGGCCAACTATGCAAAATCTCGTAAGTTATGTCTATGACATTCTCCTGAAGGCACTTCCTAGCAGTCTGACCTTGGGAAAGTCACTTAACCTTCCTGAGCCTCTGTTTTCTGATTTGTACATGGGGGTAATAAAACCTCCTCTGTAAGAAGTCAATGAGGGACTTCCCTGGTGGCACAGTGGTTAAGAATCCGCCTGCCAATGCAGGGGACATGGGTTCAAGCCCTGGTCCGGGAAGATCCCACATGCCGCGGAGCAATGAAGCCTGTACGCCACAACTACTGAGCCTGCACTCTAGAGCCCGCAAGCCACAATGACTGAGTCCACGTGCCACAACTACTAAGCCCGCGTGCCTAGTGCCTGTGCTCCCCAACAAGAGAAGCCACCGCAATGAGAAGCCTGTGCACCGCAATGAAGAGTAGCCCCCGCTCGCCACAACTAGAGAAAGCCCACTCACAGCAACGAAGACCCAACGCAGCCAAAAAAAAAAAAAAAGAAAAACTCAATGAGATGATGTATGTAATGGACCTAACCCAGTGCCCGGCACAGAATAAGTGTTCAAGCCATGGATACTGTTATTCTCTTCCCAGTCAAGTCCTACCCAGTCTTTAAGATACACCTCAATACCTTTGTTCTCCATGTGGACTTTCTTGACGAGTCTGGTACGCCCTGATCTTTTTCTTCTCTGAAATCCAATAACACCAAGAGTCTTTATAAATTTCCACTCTTATTGCTTCAAATCTATGTTATCTCCTTCAGCATCTTTCTAAGAGATCTTAGGGACAAACTTCGTGTCTATCAATTTTCTGTAGGCTCTGCTCCGCCATAGTGATTTGGTTAAATGGCTGGTAACTTGTGCTTCTGATTGCTTTTCTCATGGCGAGTGTTGGCTTCACAGTATCACTCAGCCTCTTTGGCCACAGGCACACCTTTGCAAGAGGGTCATCTGCCGGTTAGAGGCACAGTTAGAGACCTGGGAGGTGAGTAAAAGCTAACTGGCCCACGTGGAGACAGAAACCAGGACTTTCACCTTGAACAGCACAAGGAAACATTTGAATGACCCTTCAAGCTATGACACAAGCATTTTGGAGTGTTTGTTATAGCTTTGTAGTTTACACCACAAGACGTTGTTCAGACTTATTTTCTATCTCTTTTATCTTCTGTTCCTTTTTTTACTTTCCCCTAGAAGATCTGGTAAAGCTATGCCTATACTTGCCTCTCATTTCTCTATGCTGTCTTTTACGGAGTTGTTTTGTAAGATTAACAAGGAGGAGGAGTAAGGGTCAATGATTCAGATTTGTTATTATAAACATTTAATTTATTAACATAAACAAACTTTCAAGAAGTTCAGTTTCCTGTCTCTCAGTGGAGGAGGAGAAAGAATTCCCCTTTTGGCCTACTCGTCACTTGCTCATCCCCAGGCTATTTCTGAATGCCAAGACCAGCCTGTGGGAAACCTTGAAGTTTTACTAGCTCTCATTCTCAGCAGTGCTAGGAGATATATTTCTATATACCTGATACTTCTTTCAGCTACTCGGGCCATTGTCGTTTATGTTAATCAGCATATTTCCAAACTTTAATGGCATACCCAAAAGCCTTGAAATAATAATTTACCTCTGGTCTTATTTGCATATAGGAAATATTTCATTACTAAGTTGAGCATGAAATGTGGAAACTGGAAAATCACGCAGCAGCAAAATTTAAGTTGAAGAATTAGATGCATTTAAATTACTTGAAGGAATGATCTGATTAACAGTTATCATTCAAATTGCAGTTTTATTTGATATGGCATATGCTTAATAAGGTCAAGCATCTCCTTTTCTTAGAGACATTTTTATTTGCATTGGTTTCTACCTCAAGCAGCTCTGAATCCTCAGGGAAGAAACATTAGGAGCTACACATCATCTCAATAAGTCAACTAGTTTCTGTTTGTTGTATTGGCCGAAATGATGCTGGATCTTCAAGCCAGCATTTTAATCAAAGTTCTTGAGTGACTGTTACTGTGAGAAAAGGATAAAAGGGATTTGGACCGTTTGGAATAAGGGCAAAAAATTAATTAAATGGGAAAGAATGACTAGTGAGAGGAACATGAAGAAAACGATGCCTCAAGCCAGCGTTTACATTCTGGGTAGAATATTAACATGAGGTGGCTTCTATCTTGAGCAAATGGGGACATTCTCAGAGAGAAGAGGAAGAGATTGATTAAGAACCACACAGAACTCTAATAGCTGTGTTTCTGGACTAGGAATCAGGATATCTGAATTTGACCCCCAGATCCACCCAACCAGAGGCAAGTCACTTATTCCTTTGGAATCTGTGTTTACCCTGGGAATGATTAACATTTTGAGTATGAAAGGAAAGAGTAGATATGCAAAAACACGTGGCTCAAATCAAAGCAGGAATCTGAACACTTATGGGAAGTGACAAGGCTGTATTGTAATCATAACTGTCTTTCATATAATTCTTTACTACCTATGAAGCACTTCCAGGTAATTATCTCCTTCATCTCTAAAACTTCAACTTACTGTCATATTTTCATGTTTCCTCCATCATGGCTATTCTGAAGGAGAATATAAGCAAAGAATAACTTGGCTGTCATCCCAAATCTACAGGGTTTCCTTTTTGTTCGTTTGTTTGCTTTTCTTTGACAGAGAAATTGTTTGGCTGTGCTTATAGCAGAGGAGCAAATTTGGTCACTAACTTACTTGGCCATGAATTTCCATTGTCTTTGCCAACCACACCTTTTATTAAAACAAAACTCACTGGCTTATGCTTTATCTATCTTTAGGGACATTCTGATATTTCTTTCATAGTGCTGAGAGAGAAGCACTTGGCCTTTTTATATGTCCAGTATCATACTTGCTACCCTCTGGGCATTTAATAAATGTGTGTATCATCATCTCCATTTTTATTAGTAAGAGTCTTCTGTGTGTCACTGTGTCTTCTCTTAGGTCATAAATAATCTACATTATATAAGCTTTTCCTAGAATGACCCTGTTACCCTGCCACAGCCAGGATATATTTTACGCCTTATCTGGCCTTTCTAACTCCTCATAGGTTTGCTCACATTTCTATTACTGAAATTATTCTCACACTAAAATGCTAGCACCATGCCTAATCCATGACTGAACTGTACTGTTAATGTGAATGTACCTGACATCTGCAATTTCTGATATAGTTTAAAAATATGAATATCACTTTGCTCCCAATAACAATTTTAGATCTTCTGCAAGGCACATAGCTTTTCTCTATCTGCATGCTAATTATTTAATAAATCCATTTATGGCCTCCTAAAGTAGTTTTCTTAACAGGAAAAATGTATCATATTTCCATATAAAGTGCTTATAAAAATAAGATGGAATGGAACGTTTCCAGAAGAGAATGATTATGGGGTTGAGCTTTTCAAAGCTACAGGATTAATTTATAAAACTATTCCAATATATTTCAAATTGTTAACATTGCACTGAAAATGTTGTCGGCTACTGGTTGGAACTTGACATAAAATGTCTCATTCATACAGCAATTTCATTTCATAAGATTTTGTTAAAATAGTCATTTTTCAAACTTGGAGACCGGTATATTTTCTTAGGGTATTTTTTCAATGTATTTCTTTTGACTATGTACCACTAGATCCAGAAATGCTTCCCTTATGACATGACATTCTATATTTATATACAACAGAGAAAATAATCACCATTTCTGAAGAAAAATAATCTAGCTTGTTTGGTTTGGATCTTAAATACAAAGCTCACCAGAAAATGATTTTTTTTCTCTGTAGAAAGACCAGCAACCAGTGAATCACTTATCAGACCTTTAATAGAGCATTCCATTGTTGAAGACAACATGCTAGGTGCTGGGTTCTATGAGAGATGCAACAAAGTGTGAGCCGTGGAATATCACAGACACAAATCTCTTTCTATGGGTATTAGAAGAGTTTCATCACAGTGATTTGTTTCATCATACCTTGGTAATTCTTGAGTACCATGATCCAAAGCATCTTATTTCTGACATCCCTACCCACCTGTATACATGCGCTATATTCTGTATAAGAGCTATATTTATACTTCAATTGCTATATATTTAAAGTGATGTTATAGAATTTTGCAAAAAGCTAATGGGCTTTAGTAAAATTAATTGTTTCTGAGTGACAGAATGGACTTTAAAACTGGGGCAAACACAGAATCCAGCAAAGATTTGCAAAGTAGTAATGTTTTGCATCCAAGCCAATAATCTAGTTAATCTCTAGCTCTAGAAAGGACTGGGGAGCACCCAAGGATTTGGCAAGTCTTTGGTGGTGGAAGTTGGTGTGAGGATCTTAGGTTTTATTCACAATGTGGTGCATAAAAGCTGAGAGATAGGCATGGTTCTGGGAGGGAAAGAGGTTCATTGCAGAGGTGAGGAGGAGGATACTTTTTTTTTTTTTTTTTGCTGTACGTGGGCCTCTCACTGCTGCGGTCCCTCCCATCGCAGAGCACAGACTCCGGACGCGCAGGCTCAGTGGCCATGGCTCACGGGCCCAGCCGCTCCGCGGCATGTGGCATCCTCCTGGACCAGGGCACGAACCCGTGTCCCCCGCATTGGCAAGCAGACTCTCAACCACTGAGCCACCAGGGAAGCCCAGGATACATTTTTAATAGACGATTTGAGACCTAGTCAAACTGACTCATTTACTGACATTCTCAGAATTAAATATCTTTACTTAGGAAATCTTGTTTTTCCTATTGGTATTTTGTACTTCTTTTAATGTCAATTTAATTTTTATATTTTCTTGGCATTTAGTAAAACTCTTGAGTAATAATGGGCTACCCTGCTCAGCTCTCCAAAATGGATTCTTGTCTAAACCTAGACTGATGTTTTAATGACGGAGTCTGAAAGCAGTGATGGTAAGAACCAGAATGAGAGACCCTTGTTGGGAAAATAAAACAAGAATGATGGAGTTCAGAGCTAACAGTTGAGTCAACCCTTTCATCATGGGAATTCTCTGGGGCCTCTTGCTTTGAAATTCAGGGACATCTCTGTGCTTTGTTTAAAAAGGAAGGTCATCCCTTACTTGTAGTAAGGTGTTCTTGGACTAGGAGCCCAAGTTATCTCCTATACAAAGCTCCAGTCTGCACAGAAAAGTGCAGGTTAGACCTCACATACCCTGTGGGGTCAAAGTGAAGCAGGGACCTACATACACTCCACTTACTCATTTATCATACAACAATTGTTGGTTGAGTGCCAGGTACTGGTCTAGGTTCAAGGGATACTGAAAAATGAGACAGGCAGTCCCTGTCTTCATAGACAACAGTAAGTAATTTTACTTTGACCTATATATCATTGTTTGAGAGGAACTGGCAAAGAAACACCAAGAAAGGTGCCCTTGACTAAGAATAGCACCACTAACAGCCTGCTAGGGAGTCCCAAAATTCCCTAGTATGTGCTTAGTTCAGCAGATATTTATCAAGTGTTGGTTCTGTGTCAGGACCTGTGGTAGGAACTGGAGATCCAGATGAATAATTCCCTTGAGAGTTATCAGTGGAGATCCCTATTAAAACCCATGTATTATGTGGGATGGAGAATGTGTTTATTATCAATTTAGAGTGTTTCAACATGAATCAGGTAATTAGATCCTGGCTAATGCTAGGCCCTAAACAAATGATATATAAGACAAGGATAAGTTTACTTTATTAGCTGTGTGTATCTGGCAGGGGGGATAGAGTAGGAGGCAGGGGGGATGGTATAGTCTTAAAGTTGGGCGGGCTTCCTATCAAACTTGGAAGAGGGAATTAGCTTTTAAAGGTATTATCTCCGTGTATTTCTTTTGCAAGACCCAGTGCAAAATGAAAATGCAGGGCTTTTTGTTCAAAAGCAGGAAAAAGTGATGTTACAGGTACAAAAATTATAAAGCTTTTCCCTTTAAAAATATTTTATTACTTACAAAACATAATGGGAGTAATGGTGATACATGAGTAAGAACATAACCTTACAAAATGCAAAGAATAATACTTTTGTGTCATAATTTTATAAAGTAAATGATAATGCTAATATTTTATTAATGCAATGTCTTGATGGGTCACAAGCCTCCTGTTTCACTTTTCTGCAAATTCATTTGTTATATTATAAAAATTAATTAATTAAGTTTTGGCTGCGTTGGGTCTTCGTTGCTGCGTGTGGGCTTTCTCTAGTTGCTGCGAGCGGGGGCTACTCTTCGTTGTGGTGTGCGGGCTCTCACTGCAGTGGCTTCTCTTGTTGCGGAGCATGGGCTGTAGGTGCACGGGCTTCAGTAGTTGTGGCACGTGGGCTCTAGAGCGCATGCTCAGTAGTTGTGGCGCGAGTTTAGTTGCTCTGCGGCATGTGGGATCTTCCTGGACCAGGGCTCGAACCCATGTCCCCTGCACTGGCAGGTGGATTCTTAACCACTGCACCACCAGGGAAGTCCAAAATTTATACTTTTAACAAGTTTATTTTCAATTTATATAACTGAAAGGACCATCAGTTGCTCTTGGCAGATGCAAGATCACAAATATATTTTGATAATTTTGGATTTTGAGAGTGATCTTTCAGCTGATACAACTGTTACTGGAGCTGTTAAGAGTATTTTATAGGCAGTGACAACACTGGGATAAAATTGTAATAAATTATTTCCACATAAACATTTTAGTGTATCTAGAGCTGATGATTCTCATGGAAAAATTTTTCTAAAAAGATTTAACTCTTAGTACAAAAGGAGAGACAGAGACAGAGACACACACAGAGAGAATGCTATCTTTACAAGGGTAGGCAGGCTTGCATTCAACTCCTGACTCCTCTCTTACTAAGTGAGTGACCCCAAGAGATCACTTAAACTCTGTGACCCTATGTTTTCTTATCTGTAAAATGGGAATAATTCTGGTACCCATTTTATACAACTCTTTTTTTGTATTAATCAGTACTTCTTGAGAACCTGCTCTGTATCTGTCACTGGTCCAGGTGTTGGAGATACAAGAGTAGTTCCCTCATGGAGCTTCATTCTTGCAAGGAAACACACAAAATGAACAAAATACGTAAGAAAAGATTTACTGTATCATGGGGGATATGTGCTATGGAAGAGAAGCAGGAAGGGTTAGGGAGGACTGGGGTAGGGAGAAGAAGGCCATTTAAAGTAGGGTGGGGCTTCCCTGGTGGCGCAGTGGTTGAGAATCTGCCTGCCAATGCAGGGGACACGGGTTCAAGCCCTAGTCCGGGAAGATCCCACATGCCACGGAGCAACTAAGCCCGTGCGCCACAACTTCAGAGCCGTGTGCCACAGCTACTGGAGCCCGCATGCCTAGAGCCCGTGCTCCGCAACAAGAGAAGCCACCGCAATGAGAAGCCCACACACTGCAAGGAAGAGTAGCCCCCGCTCACCGAAACTACAGAAAGCCGGCATGCAGCAACAAAGACCCAATGCAGCCAAAAATAAATAAATAAAATAAATAAGTTAAAGTAGGGTGGTCAGGGAAGGCTTCTCCGATTAGATAGTATTTGAGCAGAGATCTAAAGAATGTGATGGGAAAAGTCATGCAGATTCTCGGAAAAAAGCATTCCAAGGAGACAACACAGCAAGTGCAAAGGCCAGGAGGAGGAAGGAAACCACACAGAGGGCAGTTTGGTAGATCATGTAGGCCTTATAGGCTACTGTCAAGACTTTGGGTTTTATTCTGAGGGGAAGTGAAATTGGGAGCCATAGCAGGGTTTTGAGCAGGGTAGTGACATAGTGTGATTTGGGTTTTCAGAGGATCACTGTGGCTGCTGTGTTGAGAATAAACTGGGGTAGGGAAAGGGTGGAAGGAGGGAGGCTAGTGAGGAGGTGATTGCCATAATTTGAGTGAGAGATGATGGGGAATAGTATCGAAGGGAATGAAAAGTGGGCATATAACTGGGTACATTTTGATGGCAGGGGTGACAGGATTTTCTGACAGACAAGATGTGGGGTATGAGAGAAAGAGTAGAGTTGAGGAGACTCCACATTTTTTAGCCAGAGAAACAGGAAGCTTCAATGCGACAATAAACACAGAGTGCTCGGCACAGGGCCTAGCACGTACTTGGTGCCTGACCAATTACTAACAGATCTAGATGATCCCCCGAATCCATCAGCCTATGCATACAAGAAAGATGATGCTCATTGTGATAACCTACATACCCTTCGCTCTTTGCCCCCCTAGCTTGTCTCACCAGTCAACCCACCTTCACTTAAATTGACATTCAAGGAAAGAGACCTAGGTTGATTGCCAGGAACACTGCATCCTACTTCAGTTCCGCCACTGGCCTGTTGTGTGATCCCAGGCAAACTCCTTAACTGTTCAGCAACCAAGGGTGCCGATCAACTCGGTAGAGTCTAATAATCCATGCTACCTAGCTCATAAGGTGGTGAGGACAAAGTGAAACCAAAGTGCAGACCATGATTTATGTGAAAATGTGTTGTTTGTAAAAGTGTTAAAGTGACGCCACGTTATTAAGTGGAAATGCTCATTATAATGGCTATTCCTGTGGAGATCCTAATTTCAGATAGGAAAGACAGGGGCTGTAATCTTTTGGTTTTCTTAGAAGAACAGACTCGAAGGTACTCTGGGAGCTAATCTTTTAGTGTTAAGCATCTACCGTCTTCCATTTAAGAGTTTTTTATATTCTTTGAAACCATTGTTAATTTACTTACGAGCTATTCTCCCTTCAGCCTCAGTAATTGTAAGCCAAATATCCCTTTCCTTACAGAATCTTCTCAACCCATTTTGTGTCTCTACTTCTGGGTGGCAAATAGCTTTTATCCCTTTGGCCAATTCTAGTCTATTGGTGACTGCCTGGATCACTGACTTGAGAAGGTTTCCGAGGCCTTTCCCAGGCTTAGTGGTGAAGAATGTCCTGATTCATATGCTTTGGAGGAAGAAGTGGCCGTGTGCTCTGTATTTGACATCCCTGCTCTAAGGCTTAGCTTGGATTGGCTTCTAACCTTAGAACTCTAGCAGCACGCTGACCCAAGCTAACTGCTGTGGGATTTTCTTATTGTTCTTTTTTATGCAATAGAATTTTTTTGCTATCAACCCTCTTGTGCAAAACCCTTTACCTCTCCAAATTTTTACTGCTTTCTGGGGCCACTCCACAGATATAATCACTTTTAATGGTTTCTTTTGTATTCTTCTAGAAGTTACTTGTGTATATACAAGCTTGTATTGATATTCCTTTTTTCACAG
Source organism: Phocoena phocoena (assembly GCF_963924675.1). Taxonomy (NCBI): domain Eukaryota; kingdom Metazoa; phylum Chordata; class Mammalia; order Artiodactyla; family Phocoenidae; genus Phocoena; species Phocoena phocoena. Next base: position 118,497,233 of record NC_089240.1, read on the forward strand.
TAATGAGAACTTACTGTACATATTTTTTATCTACCTCCACTTTTTTTAATCTAACAATTTAGCTTGGAGGTTATTCTGTATCAACACTCAATTGATAGACATTTACATGTTTTGAGGTAGGTACTTTTGTAATGATCTCAATTTCACAAATGGGCAAACTGAGGTGCAGATCAGTTAGGTATCTTGCCCAAGGTCACCCATCTAGTACGTTATGAAGCCAGGATCCAAACTAGGTCTGTCTGACTCTATGACCCACTCGTATGTTTTTTTGTTTTTTTTGTGGTACGCGGGCCTCTCACTGTTGTGGCCTCTCCCGTTGCGGAGTACAGGCTCCGGACTCGCAGGCTCAGCGGCCACGGCTCACGGGCCCAGACGCTCCGCGGCACGTGGGATCCTCCCGGACCGGGGCACGAACTCGTGTCCCCTGCATCGGCAGGTGCTCTCTCAACCACTGCGCCACCAGGGAAGCCCCTATGACCCACTCCTTTAAACACTCAGCTCTACCGATGTTGCTGATTAACACTGAGAGTGCTTGCATTCCTGAGTTTCTACCTTGAGAAACCATGGCACACTGATGTATGTGCCCATTTAAAACACAGCCTGTAGCTCCACAGCATCCAAGTACTTTTCACGCACATAATCTCATTAAATTTTACGTTAATTGAGTTTCTATTCTGTGCCAGGCACTGTTTTAGACCTGAACATGAAATGTTGAATAAGACAGTATCCTTGTCCTCAAGGCACTCCTGTTGAGGTGAGGGAAACAGAATTGTAAATAGACGTTCACAATGCCAAACTATAAAGGGTATTCTAGTTCTTTAGACTTTTATCCAACATGATGTGTATTAATGGTTGGTCAGTTAATTTAAAACTGATTAAATTGGAGAATTACAAGAAATGCTACATAAATGCCTGAAATGTTTTGTTAGGATTTAAATATGTAAGTTTCCACACTTGCCCATATTTTGATACAGGTCTAAGGCCTTTTCCTTGATTATGGGTCAGCTGAGTGAAGTTTCCCTCCTTCTTACATAACCACATCCATAATGCTTTACTAATGAGTTACAGTGTCAGTTTCTTTAAACTGTAACATTAAATAAAATAAAAAATGTTTACAAAGCAATCAGGGCACAGAATCCTAGATTTTAATGATTTTTCACAAATAATTTAGTGTTGCCTCACCCACACTTCATTTGACAGCAGTTTTTTTTTAGTGAGTTCCCTTTCAAAACAATCATTTCAGTTTTCATAGAAATAGCAACTCTTTCTTTTTGTACTTGTTTTTTTCTGAGGGGGGGCAGGGGGGTGTTTACATAATATTTTAACTAAATTATGGAACCATAATACACCAGGCATAAACAGGTGTTGGAGCAAGCCAGAGAGATTTTTCTTAGGCAGATAACTCATTCAGTGGGAGCAAAAGTGAGCAGTCACTCCACTGTGCTTCAGTGTTGCCTAGTGAGTGGCCCGGGTTCAGATCTCAACCCAGCCACTTGCACAACTGTGTGACTGTGGGCAATTTACTTAATTTCTCTGTGCCCTAGTGTTCTCATCAATAAAATGGGGGTAATAATAGTGTTGTTGTGAGGACTATATGAGTACTTGCAGAATGTTTAGAACAGTAACTTACATAAACTTTATCTGTTATTGCTATTTTTCAGATAGTAATCTATCAGCTGTGAATTTCCTGAGGGTACTAGACAGAATGTTCTGCAAACGGTAGGAAGCATTTCAGTTGTTTGGTCAAGTCACTTAAAGTTTGCTACTTTAAGAGTATCATCAAGATAGGGATGAATTCTGCTGCTATGGATTGAAAAAGGCTTTACAGCAATGGTTCTAAATGCTGTACATTAAAATCACCTTGGGGGCTTTAAAAATATTCTAATATCCATGCCCTGCCCTAAACCAGTCAATTCAGGATCTCTGGGAGTGGATTCAGCTTCCCAGGTGATTCCAATGTGCAGCTGTGGGAACCACTGCTTTATAGGGAGGTGTGATGGTCTTACTGCTGAAAGATGAATGAAATTTCAACAGAGATGCTGGTAACAACTCTGACATAGGTGATGCGGATGCTTTTATCTTTATGTTTTTGGATTAAGGATCAGGGGTGTCGAGAGCCTAAGCTCACATGGTGTCAGAGCAGAAATAACGCTTAGGTTTTCTAACATCAGATCCAATGGTCTTTCTACAACTCCAGGCTGCCAAAACTAAGAAAGATCAAAGCAAATAATAAGAGTCCAAATAAATCTGTTACATCTTTCCCAAGTAAAAACTGTCACATAATGTTTTGTGGAAATTTTGAAGTAAAATAATAATTTGAACTTTTTTGTGCAGATAAAGTCTACGTTCATATTTACTCCCAAGGGAAATGTTTTCTACTATCTGGATTATAATGATAAGGTATATAAAGAGTTTTTTTGCTTGGATTAAGTGTTTTATGGCACAAATAGGATAAAAGGCTTAATATTTAGTAAACCTTGATAGATTTGCTGTTTATTTTTTAATTTATGCTAGCAATGCTCAGTAAAAATTATTTTTCTCTTTCCATTGTTATTTTACCTAACGTACATAGAATACACAAAATAATATTATACGTGAAACCTAGCTAGAGCAGAAGCATATAAATTGAATACCTTAGTGGTTTATTGAAACAACCTACCGCACTACCACAGACACACACACACACACACGCACGCACGCACACAGAGTCTCTAAATATAAAACACTCTAGCTAACTGAACTGGAGCAATAAAAGGTAGTCAGATTAAATAGAGAATACCTCAGAAGCCAACCCAAATCATATTGCACCAAGATTTAATGTAATGATTTTACAAGTTTTTCTTCAGATGTTTATAGACACAGCATTTTACATTTTCCACAATAATAGACCAAAATAACAAGGTTTAATTGAGTGCTTTGAAATAAGTAATTTCCGTGTGTTGATTTCATAGTGGGAAATACAGCTCTTTTTTTGGGGGGGGAATTTAAAAATATTGATTAATTTTCAAAAGGCTTCTGAAGTAGAACTGCAGCTTTAAAAAGGCTAACAAGTACCTTTGTTCAATGGTGATTAAAGCTGGTTGGCCTTACAAGGAATCTGACTGAATAAGAACAGAGTGAATGTCCAGACTTTAATATGGAGAATGGCTACAAGCAATGACTTGAAAATTTCACTTGGTTAGTGTATTAGTTTCCAGTGGCTGCTGTAACAAATTGGAGGGCTTCAAACAATCGAAATTTATTTTCTCACAGCTCTGCAGCTCAGAAGGCTGAAATCAAGGTGTCTGGAGGCCCACACTCCCTCTGGATCTCTGTAGGAGTTGGTTCCTTTACTCTTCCAGCTTCTGGTGGCTACAGACATTCCTTGGCTGTGACATCACTCCAATCTCTGCCTCCATTTTTACATTGTCTTCTCCTCTGTATGTTTGTGTCTTCTCTTGTTCTGTTTCTTATAAGGACACTTGTCATTGGATTTGGGCCCACTTGGATAATCCAAGATGATCTCATCTCAAGATCCTTAACTTAATTTCATCTAAAAGACCAGTTTTTCCAAATAAGGTAACATGCACAGATTCCAGGTATTTGGATGTGGATATACCTTTTGGGAGGCCACCATTCAACCCACTCCATTGTCTTTCAGTGGAGTTCAGTCTGTACCATGTGCTCAGAAACATTAAAACAATTAGGAGAAGCATAGATTTACCTCAATATCTTATTTGCATAATGAAGATATGGATGCAGCTTGATTAGCCCATGTTTGGCCAAAATACAACGTTTAACCAATCAGCTTCCACATCTGTAAGTTTTGCCTGTAACCAATATAATCTCATTTATTGACAACCGAATAAGTGGAAAATTAGAGGTCAGGACATAATTGAAATCTAATAAAATAGAAAATGTATAAATGCTTCTTCCTCCTTTTTTGCTAGTAGTTCAGAACTTTATAAACATGAATACTACCACTAGAAAACAGGCATTCCTAAAGCTCAAAAGAAAAGTATTGACAAATGTAGCTGGTTAGTTGCACTGTGCCATTTTCAAATACTGCTTGTAAGTTACTGAGCTATTTAAGGATCAAATGAAGTGGTGCATTTGAAGTTCTTTATAAATTGTATTTTTTTCTGCTAGTGTAAGGAATTACTTTGCTATTTGTGAAGGAGATAGGAACAAGTGTGATATACTTGGACACTATCAAAAATGTTGGCTAAATAGAAGGTAAGGACCTTTTTCTTCAACACATCAAACAGGTTTGCACTTAGTTGGGGTGGTCATGGAAGTTTAGTGTCTGCTCTTAAATCAGTTTAACAGGTTATATCCATTATCAAGAATGAATTGTTTGCATTAGAGACAAGCTCCTTGTACAGGAAGTAGGTGAGTCAGCAAGGTGAATTCCTTCTTGCTTAATTTTTATTCACTGATAAGAATTCATTTGGGATGTAAAAACAAATGAGAATCTCAGAGGAAATGATTATAAAATGAGGGAATGTGAGACCCTAGTGAAATAAGAACCTGTCAGCAAGATTAAGAAATAACTTTTAAGAAACTTCTCAGGGGGCTTCCCTGGTGGCGCAGTGGCTAAGAATCCACCTGCCAACACAGGGGACACGGATTCGAGCCCTGGCCCAGGAAGATCCCACATGCCGCAGAGCAACTAAGCCTGTGCGCCACAACTACTGAGCCTGCACTCTAGAGCCCCTGGGCCACAACTACTGAAGCCCACGTGCCTAGAGCCTGTGCTCTGCAACAAGAGAAGCCACCGCAATGAGAAGCCTGCGCACCGCAATGAAGAGTAGCCCCCGCTCGCCGCAACTAGAGAAAGCCCGCACGCATAAATGAAGACCCAAAGCAGCCAAAAATGAATATAAATAAAATAAATAAATTTATAAAAAAAGAAACTTCTCAGATTTGAGACATATAGTTGTAAAGATTCAGTAGAAAGAAAAGTCATAGCCAATGTAATAATGCAAAATTAATTTTCCACCTTTAAACAATCAACTCCCATTTTCCCCTAAATAAATCTTACCTGCAAGTCCAATACATCAAATGGATTAAAGTGTACCTGCTTTAGTTGCATTTTATGAAGGTGGGGGACAGAGATGAGTGATACTTGATGTACTTGTCACTGTTGCAATTTTGTATTGCTTGTGTGATTATTTGATCAATAGTTGCTTTCTCCATTAGGCAGCACTCCAGGTTAGGACTTTGTTTCGTTTTACTCACAGTTACATTCCTAATACCTAATGCAATGCATGGAACTCAATATATACATGTGTTGAGGAATGAATGGATGGCAGGGGAGCTAAGAAAAGCTAGTTAGATGTCAACATCTCTGAGAGCAGTGAAGGCAGAAAATATCAATTTTCTACCATCCCAGCATTTATCGCCAGTACTGTCACTCACAGAGAACGCTGCATTTTAGTGACTGGCACAGTCCCTGCAATGTAGTAGGTTTCAATAAGTGTTTGTTAAATAATTGGTACTTGGAAAATATTAGTTGAATGAATTAATGAAGTGAAATGGTTGAATGAACAAATGAGTGTCATGTGATAGAAATAAAACGAGGGGTTCAATTTTCTGCTTAAAATAATCTAAAAAACAACTAAAACAAAACTCCATGAAAAATCCTAATGGAAGCCTCCTAGGTGTCCTTTGAAAAAGTCAGGGCTCTATTAAGTATAAGTTTCACTTTGTTTATACCAATTCGCCAGAACTGCATTGTCTGAAAGTGTGGCACATCATCAAACAACTGGAGCCAACAGTGGTGCCAAAGCCATCTTCACTCAGTATAAATCGCTGACTTACAATTATCCCCAGGAGACACCAAGTGCCCCAAATGTGGACAGCTCCAAAAGAAGTATGCCCAGTTTGAAAGAATTGTGTGTCTATAGGAAACACACAGGCTCTGTATTTAAGAAGAGGTATAAATTACAGTTGCTTGAAGGAAACCCTACCTTGTGCCTTAGCTAGATCTGTAAGCAATTTGCCATTTGATCTACACTGTATTGTAGCAAGACATTGCCTAAGGATGAGAGCAGATGGATTTACACTCTAACTAGTCATCCAGAGCATCACCAGACCAAGGCACCAAAGCCTGGTTCCATGGTGATTTTGTACAGAATTTCCAGAAGTCCAAGAAAACTGTTGCAGTGTGTGTGTGTGTGTGTGTGTGTGTGTGTGTGTGTGTGTGTGTTGCAGGGGGAGGGGGCAGTCTGGGAAGCAACAATCCTTGGAGCCTCACCTGCTGAATCTGCCTTCTGAATCTCCATATGTGAAAGCATCAGAAGGCCTTAATTAATTGCCTTAGTGGGTGGACTTGGCCCTGGGGAGAGTGAGCCAACCTGTCCTCAAAGTGATGATCTGCAGCTGACTGGCTCTGGGGTGACTTCCAGGTGGTCTACAAATGGGTTCAGAATGGAAACCATACAAACCTAGTGTTGTTCTTTTTGATAATTATGTTTTTTTCAAAATAAGCAAATATTTACAAATTTATACATGCTTGTCATAAAAAGTATAGCTAATATAAAAGCATATATCATAAGCAGTGAAAATGTCCTTTCATCAACTAGCCCCATCAACCCTATCTATGCTGCCCCCGCACATCCTACCTTCTTGCCCAGAGGTAATCACTGATGCCTGCTTGGAATCAGGGTATGTGTCCTCCCAGAACATTTTCTATTTATATACAAGCATAGCAAGGTACATTGCTATGGACTGAATGTTTGTGTCCCCTCAAAATTCACATGTTGAAGCCCTAATCTCCAATGTGATGGTATTTGGAGATGGGGCCTTTGGGAGATAATTAGGTCATGTCAATAGAGCCCTCATGAATAGGATTAGTGCCCTTATAAGAAGAAACATGAAAGAGATGATCCCTCTCAGCCATAAGAGGATACAGTGAGAAGTTGGCTGTCTACAAATCAGGAAGGAGGCTCTCATCAGACATTGAAGCCGACAACCCTTTGATCTTGGATTTCCCAGCCTCCAGAACTGTGAGAAATAACTTTCTGTTGTTTAAGCCACCCACTCTATGGTATTTGTTATAGCAGCTGGAACTGACTGAAACATACATATACAGATTTTCAAACACATATATAGGATTATACTATACGTATTTCACTATGACATACTTTTTTCACTTAAGAGTATGTTGGGCATATTTCTAGCTCAGTAATATTTTAAAAAATGGGTAGCTTCAATCAATAATTGTTTGGTGTGTTTCCTTCCAGGCCTTTCTCTATACATATATATGCATATTTGGTTGGTTTTGGTTATTTTTATGTAAATAGGATCATGCTATATACATTGTTTTGTTAACATGTTTTTTCCCCTTGTTGAAATGGAGCAGGACCCTATGATCCTTCCCCCCCGTCCTCCACCTGCTTTTCGTCTGTGGAAAAACTTTAGCCAAAGAATAAGTTTAATCAGAGAAGTGAGAAAATGCAGAAACAAAGGAAAACAGGCCAACAAGACTAAATAATAATAGTTTAGTCATTAAGCAACGTCATGGACCTTTAGTTCCTCCTTACAGGCTACAGATAATATTCTGAGCCACACACTGTGAGCTGTCTTGTAGATACTGACACCCCCACCAGGTGGAAGAAGTTAACTACATGGCGAGCAGGCTGTAGCCACGACATAAGCTGCCACAGAAATTCCGAGAATTGGCCTCAAAGAAATGGAAACAAACTGACCCTGGAACTGAAGATTAAGTGTACCTAAAACAATCAAGATGACGCTGATCAGACCACCGATGACCAATTTCAAGATGACTGTCAGAGCTGACTGTGCTGTTTCTGCATGTAGCCCCTTCTCTCTGTCTATAAAAGCTCTTGCCCACTGGTTGTAGGAGGGGGGGAGTCAGCCTTTGGACAGGCGTCTGCCCTCCCCTGCCTCCCCAGTTGCTGGCTTCCAAAATAAAGCAAACTTTCCTTTCCACCAACCTGGCCTCTTTATTGGCTTTTGAGCAGTGAGCAGCCGGACCCCACTTTTGGTTACATTATTATTATCGTATGTGAAGATCATTTCATGTCAATATATATAGGTCTTCCTCACTCTTTTAAACTGCTGTTTAAACTGTGTTAACAGAATGAGGATATCATTTATTTTGCCAGTCCTTTACTGATAGACATTTAAGTTGTTTTCCCAGGGTGTTTTTGATTGTTATTTTTGTTGGATTTATTTGATTATAAACCATACTGCAGTGAATATCTTGCATCTCCATCTTTTTGTGTACAAGTGATATTATTTCTATTGATGGAATGCCTGGGTCAAAGGACTTTCACATTTTAAATCTTAAGAGATACTGTCTAGTTGTTCTCCAAAAGGCCTGTTTCCTCAAAACCTTGCTAAGACTCGATATTGCTAGACTTCTTATTTATTGCAAATTTGACAGGAGAAAATTATTTCATTGTTATTTTAATTTGCATTTTCCCGATTACTAATGAAGTTTACCTGTTGCTTTTTTTTGAAGTTCATTTTTTCCATTCTGTGTCATTCTGCCTCCTGATTGTTCTCTCCTCTAGTTTCTTCCAGATCTGGGTCATCCTACACAGTGCTACTGAGTTCTAAAGCTACTTCTTATCACTATACTTACCTGATCCAAAACCTTTACTTCAATCTATCAGGTATTTATTTCGTTCCTGTTGTGAGCCATGACCTGTGCTAGGCAGGGAGGAGCAGTGGTGGTTCACCACCCATTATCTGTTTGGTGGCACAGGAAGCTCTTCCCTCGTCTCTCCCCACCCCTCACCTGAGGTATACAACTAGCCCCCAAGTCCAGAACCCTTGAAACCCCTTTTTAAATCACTTTGGAATAATCCTCTCTACACTTGAACTCTGTGGAATCCAAGCTCATTTTTGCTTAGGTGTGAAATGCATGGCTATATCCAACAAAATGAGAATGATTCTGAAATTTTCTCTTCACTCAATATTTGCAGAAATGCATTTATGACTCAGTCTGACAATCTCAGCATAACGCTGAAGCACAACACTCTTCCCTCACCCATTTGCTGATTGATGCTCTCGTCCAAGCTAGCATTTCAGCCTCCCTTCAGTGGGGCTCCTACCCGCTATCAATATCACTCAATTGGATCTCAAACTGTAGAATGCCCTGTTGACCTTGTAAAACCTCTTAGGTGGGCTGTCTCTGGTAATACCAGGATCCAAGCCCTGCACATGGCTGAATCTTTGGAGTCCTTCATTTTGGTCTCAGAGACATCACAAGCCTTTTGTTAGCTGCATAATCACCCCACCCCACCCCCCACACCTTTTGAACTGTCATCAGAGTGCATTGTTCGGGAACAGCAATGGAAACAAAATTGCTTTTTAAGAGTGAAGTTTTAAAATGTGTTATGTTCTGCCACTTCTAATTCTAGAAAAGGATTAGTGCTAATCACTTCTTTTTAATATCCAATAAAGCATCTTAGGTGACAGTGTTGATGATATGTAGTCTGAACTAAGGGAGGGGAAAACTTCAGTGGGGCTACTCCACAGTAATTGGTATTTCATATGTGCCTTTGTGACAGAGATAGTGAGGTTTGTTGAGGAGATAAAAGCTCAAAGAAATGGAATTGGCATTTGGCTTTCCAGCTGTCTCTTTCAAAGTATACTCCAGAAGTTTTAATAGGTAGAGACTGTTTGAATTTAGATACTATTTGCTGTAAGCTTACCAATATAGTCCTTTTTTGATGTGGTCTAGAGATGCTTGTAGCTTGAGCTCAACAGTCATTACCGCCAACAACCGAAGTTTGTTTCACAAACCCACTTATTTTGTGTGTCAGCTGGAGGATAGGCAACTCTGGAAAAGTACAGTTCTCTGATCCTCAGCAAATACTGAAGGTGGTAATTAATGAGAAAAAGATCTACATGGACCAAAACGAATTGCACTCATTCTGCAAACCGTGCACCAGGATGTTTATACACAACTGCTCAGACCAAGCTGGTAATACGTTATACTCTGTTTTCTTTGCAGACAAAGCTTCAGATTTCTACAACAAAAAGTCTAAGACCTCAGTGATATGAATTAATTTGAACTCAGAAGATTTAAGGCTTAATTAGAATTCTGATCCAAGACAGCAGACTGTGTGAACTGCTTTTGCTAAACTGTACTGTGTAAACATTGCATACTGATGGAGTTTGCTTGTCAACTCAACTGGCATTTCTGTGCAGTAAGCTTGTCTTTCTGTCAGCCAAGTGCATCATGGGAAAAGATCAGCATCTCAAAAGAGTGTGATCTGCATGTGTAAAGAGAGGAGGAAAAAAAACCCTCAAAGAAAAGGAGCTTTTGCATGTTTTTCAGTTGTTCAAAGATTAAAAATAATGTTTTCTAATGATGTGCATTTTGGCCCAAGGATGGTGAGGGTTTTCTTTCTAAGAATTGGAAGATAAACTTTTTTTTTAATTTGAGTCATACCATCTGTAACCCTTGGCCAAGTGAAGCATGCCACAGAAAGACCACAGAAAATGAAAATAATTTAGCAATATTTTGAGCTTGTCCCTAATCCCTCCTGTGGAAATCTTTGTTTTCTCATATCTACTACCTCAGCCAATTTATCTAAATCAAGAGGCATTTTTTAAAAGTAAGGAGCAGGATAGTATAGGTAATGTGAAGAGCAGGAGTTGGCTTGTATAGACAAGTTTCAAATCCTGACTCTGCCTCTGAATCACCTTGAGCAAGTCACTTTATCTCTCTTCATCAGAGTTTCTTATGAAATACTGGCATAGAAAAGCATGTCATATTGATATGAGCGTTAAATGAAATAATGTATGTGAAAGTCCTGGCACTTGATGGGTGATTAAGAAACATCTGTCAAATAATTTGAGACAACAAGTGTTTTAAAAAGTTTGTCTTCTCAATGACATTTTAAGGTCATTGTGATGTCTCTGCTCTATTGTAGATGGACTTGTTTTATGAGTTCCTAAGACCAGTGGCTAAGTTCCTGTGATTCTTTGTTCTCAGCTCTACAATACGCACAGGGTTTTTAATAAGTGATTTTTGCTTGCCTCTGCTCAGCAAACAAGAACAAATTTCTTCTTCCTCCTTATCCTCTGATCCTTTGACCAGTACTTTCCTCAATGACATTTGTCTGTCAGGTTCAGAGATTGTCTGTTGCAGACAATTTTCGCCAGAGTTTTTTACAGTTATCTGTGAGGCAGTTATTTCAATATAAGCACTGAGGAAGAGGAGAGAGGAAGCCAGTACACCAGGGACACCCAAATATTTGTAGAATATATTAGGTGCAGGTGGGATGCAAGCATACACAAAAGGGAAAAGGAATGAGGCAAAGAGAGACGGGGATAATAGTAGCTAACACTTATTACAATTATTGAATGTTTAGTACATGCAGATGAAGAAACTGAGGCTTAAAGATGTAAGTTACTCAAAGTCATACTCAGATAGATCCAGTCTTTTGTCTGAAGTCAGATATGTTTTAAAATTCAGAATTTGCTGGATTTTTAGAAAGATATGTTATATGTGTACCATGTATTACATAACATCATCAGCAGGATCAGTGGTAACACCACATAATCAAATGCATTTATCATTATGCATTGAAAAATATGAATATTCACACCTGGTGAGATAAAGACTATAAGTAGATCCATATTAGTCCAGATCAAGTCACATATTGCTGCCAAATAAGCTACAAAACATCTTTACTTTTCAAAGCTTTTTAGATTATGGAATTTCAGATAAGTAGTTGCAGGCCTGTGGTAGGTAGTGGAGACTAGTAAGAACCCAGATGTGTCAGACTCCAGGGAAGGGCCACTTGCTTGCTATATCAATTCCAAGTTGTTACTGAACAAGGCACTGCAAATTTAGCAGCTTAGCAATGCGAATGTTTTATCTTACGGTTCTGTGGATCAGAAGTCCAAAATGCATCTCCCTTGGCTAAAATCAAGGTATCAGTAGGGATGTGTTTCGTTTGGAGACCAGGGGATAATCTGTTTCCTTGTCTTTTCTAGCTATAGAGGCTGCTCATATTCCTTGGCTCATAGCCCCCTCCTTCATCTTTAAAGTCAGCAACAGCAGGTTAAGTTCTTCTTACATTACATCACTTTGACCTCCTCTTCTGTACGCTTTTCCATATTTAAAGGGCCCTTGTGATTACATTGGGTCCAACCAGATAAACCAGGGTGTCATAGCCAGGGTTCACCAGAGAAACCGAACCCATAGGATTTATGTGTGTGTGTCTGTGTGTGTACCTTGATGCTTCCCTTGCCAGCTTCTATAGTTGCATGAGCCAATTCCAAGAGAAAGAGAGAGACAGAGGCAGAGAGAGAGACAGAGAGAGAGACACTGATTTAAGGGATTAGCTCATGCAAATACAGAGGCTGGCAAGTCCAAAATATGCAGGGTGGACCAACAGGCTGTAGACCAGGGAAGCACCAATGTTGCAGTTCAAGTCTGAAGGCCATCTGCTAAAGAATTCCTTCTTGCTTGGGAGAGGTCAGTATTTTGTTCTATTAAGACCTTCAACTGATTGGACGAGGCCCACCCACACCATGGAGGGCAATCTGCCTCACTCAAAGTCAGTCCATTTAAATGTTCATCTCATCCAAAAGTACCCTTGCAGAAACATCCAGAATAATGTTTGATCAAATAACTAGGCACCATGACCCAGCCAGATTGACACATAAAATTAACCATCACACAGGATAATCTCCCTCTCTCAAGGTCAGTGCACTAGCAGCCTTTTTCCATCTTCAATCTTAATTTTCCCTTGTCACAAAACCTGACATATTGTCATTTCCAGGGATTAGGACACGGATAGCTTTGGGATCATTGTTCTGCCTACCACGGTGTGGTTGTGCAAGTCGTGCACAACATAATTCCAAGGAGACGTGGCTCATGTAGGTTGCAGTTTGAATAGTGATGCAATGTGGAGGTCCTGTTCCAGAGCCCACCTGCCGAAAGACAGCCATTGCACATTTGTCTACCAGGGAGAGAGTATAGTAAAACTTTTTTCCAGGCTCAGCTTCTGGAAAACAAGGTGGTGATGGCTTCTACGTTAATGTATCAGCTAGTTCCACAGGAACTGAGAGACAGGGCCAGGGTTCCTAGGGAAGTATCACCCTGCGGCCCATAGGAGCAGTTGTTAGGGTTTTTGTTTTGTTTTGTTTTTTGTATTTTGGCCATGCAGTGTGGCTTGTGGGATCTTAATTCCCTGACCAGGGATCGAACCAGCGTCCCCTGCAGTGGAAGTGCAGAGACCTAACCACTGGACCACCAGGAAATTCCCGTTAGGTTTTCAATTCCAAGTCTTCCTCAGGACCAAGCCAGGAGGGTCTCTAGTAGGCTTTTATAACTCAAACAGGATTTCCTCCTCCTGATAAATCTTTGGGCATTTTGTGGAAGGGAAGAGGAGGAAGCTGCATTCCTGATTATGGGAAACCTGGTGTGAGGTTTCAAAGGAACTGCTCCCCGTCCAGCCTCTGAGGCAGGGAATTCTTGGGTCTGGTGTAGTTGAGTGGGTAATGGGTATAATCTCAATAGCTATGAAGCCATTGGATCTACAGCATCTTTCTGCAGAGGAGCATTTTTCAGGAGAACCAAGAAATTGCTAGAGTATCTTATATTTTTATTGGTTTTTGCACAGATGACAGAAAAACCAAATATCTTCTGAATACTCAAGTCAGCAGAGAAATGCACCCTTACGGAAATTTGCTCTGTTCCTATCTCCCCAAAGAAAGCTGAGAAAAAAAACAACACAGGAGGGAAAAATCAGAACGTCTTCAAATGTACCAGGGCCATTCATACAAACTGTTTCAGGGAATCTAGGAGTAAAGGATCCCTCTTCTGTGGCTGAAGTGAAAAATCTCACTTATCATCGTTTGCAAGAGCCCAGTGAGACAAAACTCTGTCTTTTGACCCTTCCAATTCCTATGGTAAATGGCCACACTCTAGACGTTTCATTGTTGTAAAGAGTAATTACCAAAGATTCTTAGGTAAATTGGTAAAAGTACTACTGTCAGTTTATAATCACTATTTAGTTCTTTGTAGTGTCTCCTGCAACTTCTGTTTCTGGCCTACTATTGCTCAAAGCACAGGCAACACTTCTGGTTTGATGTTGATTGGCTTTTATTAGCAGCCAGAAAGTTCGATCTAGATTAAAACAGTGCTGGTGAACATGGAGAACATGAAGAAAGGTCAGCAGGTTAGGCGAGCAAATTGCCACCAAATGGAGGATGTGACCTCAATTTTTCCTTTTGCAGGAAGGACCCGTGGCTGACAAGTTCTTGTGAACATAGCAGTTGTTCAAGACAGAGGAATACAAAAAAGAAATATCTGACAGGACTTGGAACTCATAAATCCTTATCTAAATGTCCATTGGGCTTTTTGTTAATGGAATTAGCACAAGTCCTGTCAAGTCTCTGGTAGCACTCCAAAGCCCAAGCCTATTCTGTTATACTACATTATTAAATTATGCTCAGTATCTTCTGTTAATGTATAATACATTTTAGAATGGAGTAAGGGCAATCTGGCTAAATATTTTGATTTAAAGCAATAATAAAAACAACTTATTACTTAAATGTAAAGGCTTTCGTTGTTGAAAGACCAAACAACATAGAGAAGACATTACTATATGCCATTTATTAACGCAATTTACTACTTTAAGTTGTCCAGATTTTTTTCAATTGTCAGATAATCATAGTCTAGACAAGTGTCAGTAAAGCTTTTCTGTAAAGAGCCAGATAGCAAGTATTTTAGGCTTTGTGGGACAGATGGCCTCTGTTGCAACTACTCCACTCTGCCATTGTATCATAAAAGCAGCCATAGACACTGAGTAAATGAATGGGTATGGCTGTGTTCCAATATACTTTATTGACAAAAACAGCTGGAGGGTCAGATTTGGCCTGTGAGTAGGTTGTAGCTTGTTCACCCCTAGTCTAAGGGACAAGAAATAAACTCAATTGACTAGCTCAATTTTGTTAATATGCTGTAAAAATCAGAGTAATAAAGACCAGTCATCCAATCTGGTGAGATGGTTATAGCTGTCCAAACCATTGTCTCCTCTACATTTTCAATGATCCTGACTTCTTAATGTCTTTGTTTTGTCTCCCTGTTGTTCGCTACTGTGCTAAGATGCCATAGGATCCTGTGGAAGAGAGGAAAACAATTGGGGATTGGGTGGTCATAGATTAGGGGGCATGGAATGCTTGAAGAAAATAGGATGATTTGGTGTAACTTGACTTATGTACATAGGTATGATTTATCCAATAGTTTTACCTTTTACTCTCTAGCAAAGGACAACAAATTACCTAATCAAGACAAAATGGATGTATGTTGCCTCCATCACTATTGGCCATGGAGGCCAGACTCCAGCAAGCACTCAGTTCTGTTCTTTTTCTGCTAAAGAAAGCAAGCATTTAGATTATGAAGTTTGAGTGTGTTGACTCTCTCTTACTGAGGAAGAGTGCTCCCCTCTCTCAGTATCTCTCATTTTTAACTCAATTTAATGCCAAGGGCCTGGTTTTAATCTTACATATCAAGTATACTTATAAAGTCAACTGCACATATAAATGTCAAGTGAACTATGTAGTTCCTCATCTCCTCCCCTATTGAAGTGTAGAAGGCACCATACGGAAGACCCATGATCAAGGATTCCAGTTCTTTTTTTTTTTTTTTTTTTTTTTGCGGTACGCGGGCCTCTTACTGTTGTGGCCTCTCCCGCTGCGGAGCACAGGCTCCGGACGCGCAGGCTCAGCGGCCATGGCTCACGGGCCCAGCCGCTCCGCGGCATGTGGGATCTTCCCGGACCGGGGCACGAACCCGTGTCCCCTGCATCGGCAGGCAGACTCTCAACCACTGCGCCACCAGGGAAGCCCAAGGATTCCAGTTCTTAATGGAGTTTGTTCTTGTGCTGGGGGCACAGCTATCTAGTCAGCTATTATATTCACTCTGCAGCCTCACAATGAAACTGGAGCAGTTTTCAGAGCTGGAGTCGATGAACCACATACTTGTTTATAAGGAGTTACATAGAGAGTGCAAGCCCTCTTGGTGAATTTTTTGAAAGAGAATAGGATCAACAGGAAAAACAATTTCAGGGGAAATTGCTTGTGTGCCCATTGGGCAATATTTGAAAATGAATTTTGGATTATCTACTTATTCAAGTGACTGGAACACTGTTGCCTTCTTATCAGTGAATCCTGCCTGCTTGTGCAAGGGGAAGCGTGGCCACAATTTATATTTTTACTGAAATAGATCCTTTTTTCCTCCAAACGCATTTATTTTTGGTTTTTAAGAAACATGCAAAGGCTCTAATAGTACGTGCTGAGTTTTCTGCACATGCATGCATTTCTTCCTTTACCCGTTTAGCGTACACTTATTGTGTCACCTATGTGTTAGGTGCTGCATAGAAATAGCAGTGAACTCACAGAGCTTACTTTCCTGGGGACAGATCTTCAATAAATAATCACCCAAGTAAATAAATAATTAAGAACTATGGTAAGTGCTATGAAGGAAAAGTACACTGTGCTCTTAGAGCTTATAATAGGGAGAAATGACCTAGTCCAGGATCAGGGAAGCCTACTCTAAGGAAGTGTCCATTTGGGCCGAGATTGGAGAAACGAGTAGAGGTTCACTAGACAAAGAGTGGGAGGAAGAGCATGTCAGGCAGAGAACTCTAGATGCAAAGCCCTTGAAATGGGAAGGAGCCCGGAGCCTTGAAAGTAGACCAATGTCTCTCAATGACTGAGGAAGCGAGTAGGAGAGGGATACAAGACTCACTTCTTCACCAACAATTCTGGGGGAACCACTGTGTACAGGCACTGTGGTAGGTACTGGGGATATAATCATGAAAAATAAAATTCCTGCCTTCGTGGAACTTACTTTCTAGTTGGTAAGGGAGATTATAAATGCATGACTCTATATTAATTTAATTTCCTATAGTAATAAATGCTCAGAAGAAGATGAAACTGGGTGGTCAGGGAAGCCTCTCTGAGGAGATGCCATTTGAACAAATCGAATTCAGTCAGATTAGTAGCTGGGGAAGAATTTTAGGCAGTGAGATCACCTGGTGTGTCTTTTAGACTATTTTATTTAATGTTTCCAACAACCTCAAGATGCGTATACTAGGTAACTTTTGCTAAATGAACAGCTTATACACGTCAGGGTAGGATTTAAACCCGTCTATCTATTCCTTTCCTCTTCCCATTATGTGATACTGTTCCCTGAGAGGGTATTAAGCCATTCCATACATGCATGAGTCATTTAATCATTTCAGTCAAAATTGTCACATCTGAGAATGGACATACTCCTTAACAAGTATCCTGGATAGAGCCCCAGGCTGATGCAGATAAAGCCATTCTCACCTTTTTTCTTTGCTGGAGAATACTCCTTTGGGGCCTGGTATGAGGAAAGTACGTGCTTACTGTATAGTTTGCAGTATGCTTGGAAAAGGTTGTACAACATACACAAAGTCCGAGAATAATAGGAGACTTAGGTACTATGCTCCTTCTTCCATTCAATTAGTTGTGTAAACTTAGGCAAGCTACAACCTCTCTGAGTTCCAGTTTCTTCATGTGTAAAATGGCATAATTCTATCTTTCTTGTCTACCTCTCAAGAGTTGTTGTGAATATCCCGTTAAAATGTCCCTACCTTCAAAATACCCAGAATCCATGTATTTCTCACTATCTTCACCGGTCCAACCATGAATACTTCTTTCCTGGATCGTTGCAATAGCAGCCCAACAGGTCATTCAGTTCCATCCTTGCCAACCCCACCTGCCAACTCAATTCTGAATGGAGCAGCAAGGGTGATCCTGCTAGAAGCAAGGCACATCTTAGTGGGACTTACTATTCTGTTCCAAATCTTCCAGGGGCTCATTAATTCACTTGTAATTAAAACCAAACTCCTAATACTGGCCTACATGTCCATTCATGATCTGCCACCTATGTTACCCTCTGGCCTCACCTCCTCATCTAGTGCTCTCATTCACTCTGCTAAAGCCTCTCTGGTTTTCTTGTTATTCCTCAAGCATGATCTCAACTCAGAGGTTTTGGCTTGCTCTTGCCTCTTCCGGGAACACTATTTGGGCAGAGAGCTACATGGCTAACATTCATACTTCCCTCAAGTCTCTGCCCAGATGCTACCTTCTCAATGAAGCCTAGTATGAGTGTCCTATTTAAAATGGCGACCACCTTCCTCACATCTCAGACCCCATTATTCTGCTCTACTTTTTGTCCTTTTTCTTTTCCATAGAACTATTTATTGTGTAATATAATACATACTTTACTTGTTTATACAGTACCATATAATTTTGTACCAAATGGGAAATTTTTGAGAGTAGAAGTGAGTGCTATTAAATGACACCAGGATAGCAGGTACAAACTGGGACTGCTGGGCTTCACAAAGATAGGGATCTTTGAATGTTTTGTTGTTTGCTTATTTATTTAATGTGCCAGCAACGGTGCTTGACATGGTAGGTTATCAATACATATTTTTGAATAAATGAATGAATACTACATATGAAAGATGTTTATAAGATATAAAGTACTACAGACATGTATTTTAGTTATTCATTTTACTCAGTTTTATCTCTATATATGTATATAGATACATATATTATGTGGAATACATCTATATTTCCATCTATATACCAAATGTATATTTAATATCAGTAAGCTTTTACCACTTTATCCCTTTTATTCCTTAGGATAGAGTAAAAGATAAGTTTTGCCATATATTTTATATGTACTTTAAAATATTGAAGAGTGGTTTGAAAATAAACATGATGTAGGGAAAATTGTTACAAGTGGGTTGAAAGGTGCTGTTTATTAAAAAGATTTTTTCCCCAGAGGGCACATCTCTCTGCTGAGGACTTACAGGTACTGACAGTCACGTCAAGGAGTTGCTCATGTGGCTTGACTGAAAATTAGTTTGACGCGTATATGAGGCTGTGCAGTGGAAGGCAAGGCAACTTCCATTCCTACAGAAGAGAAAGTACAACATCTGTTAATTAGGGAGTGGATAGGAAGCATGGATGGAGTGGAGCGAGCCCCTGCAAAAGTTGAGCAGCTTAGCTCAGAAGTGATGTCTGGTAAGGAGACACTCAATTTGATTAGTGATTGAAATGTGACTTAACTAATGTCAGACTGTATAAAGTGCTTGGCCATAACTGGAAATAGCCATTTCTTTATTTTTACAGTGATCTGCATCCATTCATTGCTCCCTGCTTTCTTTATTGACCTGCTCTTGAATAAATATCTGGCAGAAATGAAAATGCAATGTGCTCTTATCAAAGTTAATGAATGAACTGAATCCAAATGTGAAATGGTTTATATTCCATTTTGCTTATTCTGTAGTTTCGGAAATGCTTAGATGAATAAGAGTGTGCAACTTACTTGTAAAGCCAACGCAAAAATCAATAGATAAGCTTTCACGCTTCCTTTCTTAGTTGATGGTATTGATGATGATGATTAAATTAGATAGTTTCTTTTTAACCAAATTTAAAAACAATAAGGCTTCGTTGCACTTCCGTCTTCCTCTCCCTTTTGGTAAAACAGGTTTGGCTAAGTTGGCTTCTCATGCTTCCCATCCCACAACACCTGAAATACCTTTTCTATCCATAGAGCTTTTCTTATATTCCAAGTGTGTATCACAGAACATAGGCAGAAAAGTTCACTGGGTTCAGCTGGATCATGAAAAAAGACAACATTTCAACAGTTAATCTTCTCTTCAGGCATTTAAGAAATCATGGTCAAGATCAATATGGAAAGAGGTAAAATGTTTACAATTCCAGCAATGGAAAAGAGAGGAAGGAGAACATCTGTTTTTCATCTTCTTTTTAGACCAGTGCTTGAGTTCTTTTCAGAGTTTTCAGCCTTGGGAAGCCTCTAGTTCATATTCATGCTCAGCTTTTGTGGCTTGTATCACCCAAGCTTGCAAAGTCAACTGATTACTTTAAATATTAGAGGGTACTTAAATTAGAAAAAGCAAGCTTGAGCAGAGCTGGACATGTAGCAGGAAATCAATATATGTGTTAATTTAAAGTGGGGTGATTGATATCTTCTGTAAGCATATTCATCTGCCAATTCATCTCTCCTGTCTGATGCCTGGTAGCCTCCTAAGATTTGAGCAGCTAGAGAGGAGATATAGATATGTGAGTTTCATAGTCACAGGTTCAAATATACAGAAACATAACTTACTTCATTTTTCTGTTAGTGAATTTTTTTCTTTCTCAGGTGCCTAGTCTACTTTATAGCAGTAGAAGACAAAAACCACAACCATAACAACAACAATAAAAATCTTAATCTAGTTATTTCCAGGTAAACTCAGTCCAAAGCTGTGATGTCTTAGTTAATACAAATGAATAATTCAGCCAACATTCAGATTTAAAACATCTTCTCACGTTTTCTCTGTCTCCTTCATCTCCTTGCAGTTTCTTTTAAGCTTCTGAGCATAGTGATCATGTTTGTGGGGACTTGTGTTTATGAAGCTGTTATATGGCTCTAAAGGCACGAAGCTCATTTCTTTCACTTATATTCCATGACCTTTAAAGAACTTGGTGAAAATTAAAGCTGGTCAGCAGGTCCAAGAATACAGTGTGGTGACCAGAAGCCCCACTGCCCAAGCTCATGCATTCAAGAGATGCCAAGCCTTTGGAGCGTAGCCTCTTGTTAATGTTTACTGTATTTCATTAGCCAAAATAATTTAAAATGATGATTCATTCATCCAGTATTTTTTAAGCAGCTGCTCAGTGCCAAATATAGCACTGGAGAGAGTGTTATGAAGAAGAGGAGCAAGGTCCCGGCACCCACGGAGCTCACAGTCTACTGGTTAAGGTAAATATTAAACCAAAATGTAAAATGAGATTCATGCTAAAAGAGAAACAAGATTACTTTGAGAGTATGTAATAGGGAGGCCTTGCCTGGCCTGAGAGGTCAGAGAAAACATTCTCAGTGAAGTGACATTTAAATGGAGAGCTCAAGAAAGAATAAAAATCAGCCACATTTAGAGAAGCCATTGGCCTTGGTTCCAGTAAATCTGCAAGCTACTCTCATCCTAGACTGTAACATCCTCTTGTATCTGTTCTAGCTATTAAACCACAGGCCTGCTTAGAAGAACCCTAACCCTAACAATTCTTCCATCCCCCAGGTAAGATACCATGGCTGGCCAAATAATTATTTGTGTCTTTAAGTGATAAGTCTTTGTCTTCTTCCATGTCACCTCTTCTATTTCAGCTGCGAGAAATGGAGCTAAAAGGAGCCCAGGAGGAAGCTGACATATTGGCCCAGGGAAACAAAGGAGCCCAAATGTCTTGCCTCTAAGCTCAAAACCTAAGAGTTCAAGTATAAAGACGCAGACGTAGTGAATGGACTTGAGGACACGGGGAGGGGGAAGGGTAAGCTGGGAGGAAGTGAGAGAGTGGCATGGACATATATACACGACCAAATGTAAAATAGCTAGCTAGTGGGAAGCAGGTGCATAGCATAGGGAGAGCAGCTTCGTGCTGTGTGACCACCTAGAGGGGTGGGATAGGGAGGGTGGGAGGGAGGGAGATGCAAGGGGGAAGAGATATGGGGATATATGTATATGTATGGCTGATTCACTTTGTTATAAAGCAGAAACTAACACACCATTGTAAAGCAATTATACTCCAATAAAGATGTTAAAAAAAAAAAGATTCAGACACACACAGGAACAACCCGTTCTCCTTACTCTTTCAAACTCACCAGAAAAAACCCTTTGAGCTGAGGAGAATAGAAGGACAATTTAGAGTGGAAAGCCAAAGATTTGTCACCATTCTTCACAGAGCTGGGATGGGAAAGGAGAGAAGCGTGAGTGTTGGAGAGAGGATGTCACACCATCCTGGTGTGACAACGTACAAATAATGTCACACTCATGGGTGACATAGACAAAAAGAGGGTTTAAGAACACTCATGCAACTTTGGCAGCTCCAGAATTTCCATGGGTACCCAGTGGGGCATAAAAGTTGGCAAAGAGAAGTAGTGGTATGCCCAGTGTCCCAGGGCTATGATGAAAGAACAGGGCAGCTCTGCCTACCCCACAACCCAAGACCCCCTCCCTGGAATCAGAGGATACAGTTACATAGTGGCCACGTGGCAAAGAGAGAATTGTCATATGCAGTTTAGACCATGGAGACACCTGTATGAGAGGTATGCAGGATAAAATCAGATGTCATTACACTATAAGAATGATGGCTCAGATGAAAACGTACAAGAATCCTGAATTAACTCAGATGGTAGAAATTAGTTCAAGTAATTTAGCTGTGAACTTGAAGGATGAAGCAGTTTGAAGACTTTCATCTATTCAAATTACATAATGATGATAGAAGAATGATGTAAGGGTGTAACTTGAACTTATAAGAAACCAACCCCAGCTGAAGGATATGGATCTGGAGTTCCCTGGCACCACTTTTAGAGGCCCACTAGATTTGTTTTTAGAGGCCCACTTTATACAATTGCATACAAATAGAGTCTCCCTGGAATGTTGTTGCCTCTGTTACTCCACCGCACTCTCACATCTGTGGCTTGTAAGTGAGCATAGTGTCTTTAAAATCTTAGGGAGGATTAGAATAAAATATAGAGATAATGAAGTGAATCAAACCCATAGTATTAATACCAGTATGTGAAGTTCAGAATAATGTGTGTACAGTTGGTATTTAATTTGCTTGTGATGTCGAAGAGAATGTGGTATATTTTAGTGACAGTTTGAACAGGTCCCAATTTTAAAATGTCATTAACTTATGATTTTTATTAAAGTATGTAAGATATTTTGAGTGCATTTATATTTTAATGCACTAGAATGTTTAAGAGAATTTGATATTCTTTATATTTACAAATTTGACTAATTAAATATGTGAGTTGTTCAAGCAAGTAGTAAGGTTTTGATTGTTGAGATCATAGGTACACCTAGTCAGGTATATGAAGTGCTTAAAAAGAAAATCAGATATACTAAACTTTGCACTTTGAAATGTTGAAGAGAATTGAGTTAACTAAGATTACAAACAGGATTAAGCAGAATTTAGTCTGTTCAGCCCGAGTTGATCTAACATTAATTGAAGGCTGTCTTGCAAGTGATTGACAAAATATACTAGATTTATGGAATAGACTACGATTTTTAAATTGGATTTAAAGGCCAGGAGAAACTACTTTTTATTTTGTAATTTTAATAAATTAATATAAAACCAAATAACTGCAAATAGTGTTTCCTGCACACAAAAGGTCCCTCTTAGACATCAAAAATTCAGTGATGGAAGCTAGTCATTCCCCCACAGACCATCTCAGTCACAATCTCAGGGAGCACTGTGTATTTCCTATATTAAGAATCAGACTAGTAGAAGCAGACACTGAAGCCTGGCCACCCAAGATGCCATTCTCAACTGCATCTCCCTTGCCAATCTCCCATGAGAGAGGATGGAAAACCCAAAATGTCACTTTCCCTCTTTTCTTCCCAGCAAACGGCAGCCCATGACTCATTCCTGCTAAGAGGAAGTTTTGGAGGACCTTCTGATCTCTTCATAGCTCTCTCTCCAGTGCCTAGTGCTCTATTTAACACTGAGTAGCTGCTCAAAAAATATTGAGTGAGGACTTCCCTGATGGTGCAGTGGTTGAGAGTCCGCCTGCCGATGCAGGGGACACGGGTTCGTGCCCCGGTCCGGGAGGATCCCACATGCTGCGGAGCAGCTGGGCCCGTGAGCCATGGCCGCTGAGCCTGTGCGTCTGGAGCCTGTGCTCCGCAACGGGAGAGGCCACAACAGTGAGAGGCCCGCGTACTGAAAAAAAAAAAAAATTGAGTGAAAAAGAATAGGTATATGTATATGTATAACTGAATCACTTTGCTGTACACCTGAAACTAACACATTGTAAATCAACTATACTCCAATATAAGATAAAAATTTTTAAAAATATTGAATAAACGGATCATTGTTTTTAATTATTTTGGTTAATGAAATACAGTAAACATTAACAAGAGGCTAGGCTCCAAAGGCTTGGCATCTCTTGAATGCATGAACTTGGGCAGTGGGGTTTCTGGTCACCACATTGGATTCTTGGACTTGCTGACCAGCTTTAATTTTCACCGAGTTCTTTAAAGGTCGTGAGATGCAGGTGAAAGACATGAAGTTCAGGATGTGAGGGCCTGTCTTAGCATACACAAAATGTGACATCTTCAGTTTCCAGGGAAGAGGACATTTTCCTATTGCTATCAATCAAAAACACAGTGTTATTTTCAGTGCTTAAAAAGATTAAATGGAGTGATTTTACTGGTGTTAAAACTTGTTAGTTGAGAAACACTTTTACAAACTGTAAATGGAAATTGAGATGAATCTAAGGCTTCCTTTCATTTTGCAAAGCAGGTGAATCTTCCAGGATTTATTTTCTTCCTGAGATTCTTTTATATAATGCATTTGAACAGACTTAAGATGAAACAGAGATTTTTCATATCTTTTGACCCTGAGCCATTTATATGAGAGAGGCTTTTAAAACATGAATATTTTTGGCTCTAACAACTGCACCTTTGAAATGGCATGAAACACAGTGTTTAGACTGCAAATATCACTGACATTTCAAAAGTGCAAACAATGTTTAATAGCATAGCAGAAAATTTATTGCTTCTGCATGAACATAGGTATTGCTTAAGAGTTTATGGTATTTAAGAGTTAAATAGATCAGTGGACAACTCACTATAGACTAGCTCTATGTAACCAGAGGTAGGTATAATAATTAGGAGGACTGTGAAACTCTTTTAATGCTTCAATAAATATGCCATATATCTGTGGCAGCCTGCTGTTCTCTGAGCCCAGATTGCTGCTTTGTAGGTAGGTATCAATCTTCACTACTTGCTGTGTTCAACCTTTCTCAATCTGTGATCAGGATCCATCTGTTCAGCTGTATTTGTTAGTGTGTTTTCTTATGACATAAATCCTTCAAAAATGTTCATCTCCAAGTGGTGTCATGATACCTGTTGGGTTATATTTGTCAGACACTGTAATAGTATAATAGTCTTTAACCACAGAGAACAGTAAGTAAAATATGCAAAACAAAAAGTTGTGTATTTCTGCTGAGGCCAGGGCTGCCTTGGGAGTCAACAGTGGCGCTCCTGGCAGATTGGTCAGAAGGGATGGTAATTATGAAAGATGGCCATGGCTTGGGAGGTACCCTTGACTCAGGATAGGTTACGGGAGCTCCCTAAGCATTTCTGAGGCTTCCATCCTGGTATTATGCTGCTTAGTGTCTGGTCATAGGAAATAAAGTTGGAGAGAAATGACTGCAAGTGGCAGTGCAACAGGTGTAACATCCAGGGACTACCACTCTTCATTAAGGGAAGAATTTGGTGATTCCTTAAAGATGGAAAAAATGCTTTTAAAATTTGGACAGATTTTAACATCGAACTATGTGATGCTCTATTACCTACTACCCTTTTCAATTTTTTATGCCCATATTTTTCTACAGTTTTCTTTCCTGTTACAGGGTTTTTTCGATGCTTTTATATACTTTGAGAAAGTAATATTGGAAAATAATTTTTACTATAAAAATGATTTGAGGGCTTCTCTGGTGGCGCAGTGGCTGGGGGTCCGCCTGCCGATGCAGGGGACACGGGTTCGTGCCCCGGTCCGGGAAGATCCCACATGCCGCGGAGTGGCTGGGCCTGTGAGCCATGGCTGCTGAGCCTGCGCGTCCGGAGACTGTGGTCCTCAACGGGAGAGGCCACAACAGTGAGAGGCCTGCGTACCGCAAAAAAAAAAAAAAAAAAAAAAAAAGAGATTTGAAAATCTTGAAGCAGGTTGTCCAAGAGATAAGAATTTCCAACAATGTATTCTTATTTAAGAAGGCATAGAGCATTAGACCTGGAAAGGACAGTTCCTCTATTTCACAGGTTAATTTTTTTTCAAGAAACATTTACTGAGTGCTTACAGATAAGTAAACTAGAGCTCAGAAAGGTTAATGACTGCCATATTGAGAAAATCAGGCCCATATTCTCCCCTTTTTATTTTGTATATATAAACTTTTATGCCACTGTTTACCAATATTTTGTATTTCTGTTCCATCCTTTATTTTGTACTATGAATTTAATCATTGTTATTATTTTATATAATGTTCATTTAGATTGATCTCATGTTTAACAATTGCCCACTGTATATTCTCACATCTCGGATCTTCTGTAATCATTTTCCTTATACCTTAAGTTCATCTTTTAATAGTCATTTTAGTGATGCTACATATATGTACATATGTGCATATATATATATATGCACACATACACACATATAATGGCTTTATGATTCTGTCTTTCTCCTATTTTGCAAGTATGTTTTCATGCCATTTATTCATATTCATTAATTCTTCCATTCATTTATAAAACAAATTTTTGGGGTGTGCCTACTCTAGACAGAATTTGTCCTACGTGCTGGTGAACTGAAAGGTGAACAAAAATTATCATGGCTGCCCTCCTCATACAGCTTAAGTCTGGTGAAGGAGAAAAACATTAAAGAAATTATCACATAAATACATAAGTTCAACATAACAAGAGAGAATAACAAAGGACTTAATATAAATCCCAAAATGGGGATAGAAAGGAATGGTCAAACAAGACCTCTTTAAGAAAAAAGAAGTTTATTATTATTTTTATTTATTTATTTATTTTTGGCTGCATTGAATCTTCATTGCTGCACAGGCTTTCTCTAGCTGTGGCGAGCGGGGGCTACTCTTCGTTTCAGTGCATGGGCTTCTCATTGTGGAGGCTTCTCTTGTTGCAGAGCACGGGCTCTAGGTGCACGGGCTTCAGTAGTTGTGGCATGTGGGCTCAGTAGTTGTGGCTCGCAGGCTCTAGAGTGCAGGCTCAGTAGCTGTGGCACATGGGCTTAGTTGCTCCGTGGCATGTGGGAACTTCCTGGACCAGGGATCGAACCCGTGTTCCCTGCATTGGCAGGTGGATTGTTATCCATTGTGCCACCAGGGCAGTCTGAAAAAAGGACTTAAAATTGAAACCTCAGCATGATGTGAGTGGATGGTGGGGAAAAGTCTTCCATGCAGTGGGAACAGTAAGCACATGTCTCTGAGGCAGAAAAGAGCTTGCCTCTTTCAAGACACAAAAGAAAGTCAGGAGGGCTAGTGTGTAGTAAATAGGGAGGGGTAACGAGATGAAGCTGGAAATGTAGGATGAGGCTAGATAGCGAGACAATTCAGGGCTATGTAGACCAAAATGGAAGTCATTAAAGCTTTCAAGTAGAGGAGTGACACAGTTGGTCCGAATTTATATGTGTATATATATATATATATATATATATATATATATACACATTCTGCACCTGTACTTTTTAATCTTAATTTCATTTATGTATTGTATCTAAAAATATATGTAACTTATATGTTAGTTTGGAATAATAATAGTAAAAGGAATAATGAATACCTCTGAACCTACTATCTAATTTTGGATATAGAGGATGACCAATACCTTTATTTTTGATGTTAACTGTGAATTCTTCCCCAATCCCCTTCTCCTGTTGTATTCTCCACATTACTATTCTAAATTTTGTTTTTATCATTTCTTTGCTCTTTCCTTTTTACAAGTAGTTTTACTATATATGTATAATCTCTAAATAGTATTGTTTGTTCTCAAGCTTTATAAAAATGACATCACACTATATATATAACTTGTTTTTAAAAAATTCAACATTATATTTGTAGGATGCATTCATGTTGATAATTTGGCTGCAGTCATGCATTTTATGCATTTTCACCATGGTATAATATTTTGTTGTGTGAATATTTCACAATTGGTTCATTTTACTGTTGATGGAGCTCTGAGATGTTTACAAGTTTCTTGTTGTTATGAACCTTCTTATACATGTCTCTTGGTTAAAATGTTCGAGAGTTTCTAGGGTGTATATTTAGGAGTAGTACTGCTTGGGCATAGTCTGTGAGCATGTTTAGCTTTGTAAAATAATGTCATATTGTTTTCCATTTAACACTTCCACCAGTATTATATTCGTTCTTCTTGTTTCACATCTTCACCTGCAATTGGTATTTAAAATTTTTGCTCTTACTCTATAGATGAAATGCTATCTCATTTTGAACTTAGTTTGCATTTCCATGATCACATGAAGTTCAGTTGTTTTCAGGATTATTGACCATGTTCACGTTTTGTGGAACGTCTGTTTGGTTTTTACTCATTTAAAAAATTGTTTATTTTTATTTGTGTCATCGATTTTGCAGTTCTTTATATGTTTGGATACTAATAAGGATATTTTTCAGTTTATTTCTTACTTTTTCACTTTCTTTATCACGGATGTTTTGATGACCAGAAGTTATCAACACTAAGGTAGTTGAATTTTTCAATGTTCTATTTTATGGTTTGTGTGTGTGTTTCAACAAGTCCTTCTCTACTCAGGGGTCACAAAAATAGTCTCCTGTGTTTCCTTCTATAAGTTGTATTATTTGTATTTTTCCTGCCTTATTGAGGCATAACTGACAAGTAAAAATTTTATATATTCAAAGTGTACAGTGTGATGACTTGATATACATATACATTATAAAATGATTACCACAACCACAATGATTAACACATCCATCACCTCATATAGTTACCAATTTTGTGTGTGTGTGTGTGTGCACTGAGAACACAAGATTTACTCTCTTTGCAAATTTAGATTATACAACACAGTATTATTAACTACAGTCATCATGTATACATTAGATCCCTAGAACTTATTCATGTTATAACTGAGTTTGTACCTTTGACCAATATTTTCCCATTTCCCCCACCTCTAGCCGCTGCAACCACTATCTTATGAGGTCAACTTTTTCAGATTCCACATATAAGTACTATCATATAGTATTTGTCTTTCTGTGTCTGGTTTATTTCACTTAGCATAATGTCCTCCTGGCTCAACCCTGTTATCACAAACAGACACTTAGGTTGTTTCCTTATCTTGGCAATAGTGCATAATGCTGAAATAAACATGGGAGTGCAGATATCTCTTCAAGATACTGATTTCATTTCCTTAGGATATATACACAGAAGTGGGATTGCTGGATCACGATAGTTCCATTTTTAATTTTTTTAAAGAACCTCCATATGGTTTTCCATAGTGTATGCACCAATTTACATTCTCACCAATAGTGCACAAGGGTTCCCTTTTCTCCACATCCTTGCCAACACTGTTATTTCTTGTCTTTTTGATAATAGCCATTCTGACAAGTGTGAGGTGATATCTTATTGTACTTTTTTTTTTTTTTTGCGGTACACGGGCCTCTCACTGTCGTGGCCTCTCCCGTTGTGGAGCACAGGCTCTGGATGCACAGGCTCAGTGGCCATGGCTCACGGGCCCAGCCGCCCTGCGGCATGTGGGATCTTCCCGGACTGGGGCACAAACCCATGTCCCCTGCATCAGTAGGCAGACTCTCAACCACTGCGCCACCAGGGAAGCCCCTCATTGTACTTTTGATTTGCATTTCTCTGATGATTATCGATGTTGAGCATCTTTGCATGTGTCTGTTGGCCATCTGTATGTCTTCTTTGGAAAAATGTCTATTCAAGTGTTTTGCCCATTTTTGAATTATTAATTTTTTTTGTTTTGCTATTGAGTTTTATGAATTCCTTTTATATTTTGTATATTAACCTCTTATCAGATATATGTTTTGAAAATATATTTTTTCTGTTCTGTAGGTTGACTCTGAAACCGAGTGAGGCCCTCTGGGGCTCCCGGGCATGGAGGCCCTTTTTGTCCCCCCATTTCTTATAGGCAAGACTCTAGCCCCCTTGACCTTCCCTGAGTTCCAAAGGGAGGATTCCAACAGTTGCTAATCAGGGGGAGGAACAGCCAAGAAACCACCTGAGGCAAGATTAAAGGGACCAGAGAAGCTCATCAAGATTAGGAAGCCAGGGCTTCCCTGGTGGTGCAGTGGTTGAGAGTCCGCCTGCCGATGCAGGGGACACGGGTTCGTGCCCCGGTCTGGAAAGATCCCACATGCCGCAGGGTGGCTGGGCCCGTGAGCCATGGCCGCTGAGCCTGTGCGTCCGGAGCCTGTGCTCCGCGAAGGGAGAGGCCACAACAGTGAGAGGCCTACGTACCGCAAAAAAAAAACAATAATAACAACAAAAAAAAAGATTAGGAGGCCAACCACCTGAGACTAGATTAAGGGAGTGCAAGCCCTACACACACCCTAATCTTGTTAGAGACTCCATCTTTGAACCACTGTTATAATACACTTCATCAAATCCTCTGGGGTTGGGACACATAGTTTTTTGAGGCAGAAGCCTGGTATGTTCCCCTTTGCCTGGCAAAGCAATAAAGCTATACTTTTCTACTTCACCCGAAACTCTGTCTGTGGGATTTGATTTGGCACTGGTGCGCAGAGAGGCCAAGATTTTGGTAACAGCTTTTCACTCTGTTGATTATTTCCTTTGCTGTGCAGAATCTTTTTAGTTTGATGCAATCCCACTTCTCTATTTTTGCTTTTTTTGCCTGTATTTTCAGTGTCACATCCAAGAAATTATTGGCAAGACCAATGTCATGAAGATTTCCCCTATATTTTCTTCTAGGAATAGTATAGTTTTAACTCTTTAATCCATCTTGAGTTGATTTTTTGTGTGTGGTGTAAGATAAATTGAACAAGTTGGGTTTACTTATTATTCGTGCAGCAGGGGAGAATAGGCACCTTGAGGAACCCTGGGGCTTCTCAGGAAGATGGTGTTAGATATGGCTTATTTTGGGCTATGGGATTGAGTTAGGTGATTTGGGGGAGAGTTTAAGAAAGCAGGGCTTTTCTCTCGATTGGGTGATATCAGGAAGTGGGGGTGATTTTAATGATTGGGTATCTTAGTATATCACATCTAAGAGGAATGAAAACTAACACACGCTAAAACTGTAATTGGTATAGAAGCAGCAGTCACATTAGCGAAGTTAGGGATATTTGGTCACTTTTGCATTTGTACAATGTTTACTTTTTGTCAGTGTTCATGTAATTATTGAGTGGTTGTGTTTTTGTCTTGATCCATCATGGTCACAGAGTAACCTTGTTTGATGTTAATGTTCTGTGAAATTGTTCATGTTCAACAGGAGACTACCAAGACCAGCTCCTAACAACACCCAGACCTAGTGATAGTGCCAGGCCAGCTCTCTGACATCAGAGCTGCTTTTCTCTTAAACTGTGTACTACAAAGGGCAGAATAAATTTCGGTGAACAGCTGCTCATCTCTTACATACCGACTAGAAATTTATAATGATATACATTTGATAGGCAGATTTGTGAATTTCTTCAGCAACTCTCAGCTATTCTTATAAAATTCTTCATTGTGTATATCCCTATTGCACGTGCTATGCATCAATGCCTGCAGTCAGTGAGAAAGGGTGACAAGGAATTGCTGAATGATTGCCATGAAGAGTGGGAGCGGCTAGCATAACTGGACGACATGAACGCCAAAGGAACTAGATTTTTTTTCCCCACAAAAGAAGTAGATGAAAATAACTGTCTTAAAGTGGCACTTTAAAAGTGGTAAGTGGGGTTTGAGAGACAAAATAACTCCCACTTAGTGGACTGAAGGGAAGGCAGTGTCTTCAGAGGACAGCTAGATTCAAATGATGTTTACATGATGAAATGATCGATTGACAAGAGGTTTAGGACTTTCTACTCAAAATTTGTCCCACTGACCAGCATCATTATCATCTGGGAGCTCGTCAGATGGGCAGAATGTCAGGTCCTACTCCAGAGCTACTGCATCAGAATCTGCATTTTAACAAGATATCCAGGTGATCCAAATGCACATTAATGCTGGTGAAGCACTAGCCGAGGATCTAGAGAAGCTTGCTGAACACAGACTGGGAATTCCAAAGGACATACTGGAAGGCTTGGGGCTGAGAATAGCAGCAGGAAAGGTTGAGTGAGCAGAGACGTTGAAAAGAGAAATACAGAGATAAGAACACATACTTTCTTTACCCCTTCAGGCTGCCTCTCACTCTCTGTTCCTTCCTCCGACTCTCAGAATCTGGTGGATCTTTTCCATGTCACTTCACTGAATTCAGTTGTTTCTAGCAGTTTGTCTAAAATGAATGATTACAGTGGTGTTATTTTCCTCCCAATTTTTCTATTTTCCAAATTTCTTACACTGCTCACGTTGCTTTCATAGTAGGGACAAAATAACATAAAATATGTATTAAGGAAGTACAAGGGTTAAAATGTTAGGCTGTGCCATGATTTGCTCTTCTGCAGGAGCTAGCCTATCAGCTGTTATCTGTCAGCTGACCCATTTACAACCTCCAGTTCTTTAGAAATCAGTACAATCTCTGGAGATAAGAATAAGACCTGTAGTGTCAACTGAAGCTTCACAATTTTTCTCCTGGCTGTGACTTTTCCTATCTGATTTGGCTACCTCTGTGGTGCAGAGCATACCTGAAACAACCTCTGTTAATCATATGGTCAAGGATAGCTCACTGATCCTGCAGAGATGTACGAGGGTTGGGTAAAAGCAATAAATATAGAAGGGAATGATGGGTTTTGAGAAGGCACCCACAAAACACAACTGTTTAGAGACTTTCATATAATACTTTTATTTTCATATGCTTTAAACAGTCGTCGGAGCCATGCGCCTATAGCATATGCTGTCTTTTTATGCCAACTGGAGTCTTTTCATACCATTCAGAAAGACATTTCATTCTCCTGTAGCACAAAATATATATTTAGCCATTCTATGACTCAGAGTTACAGTTCCCTTCAACAGTGCCACCTCCTCTGCTGGAAGCTGCTGAACTTCTTTTATAGATTTATTTATCACCCAGCTTGCAGCACTTAAAGAGATTCTTATCGCTTGACCCTTTTTCATACCCTATTCACTAAAAGAAAAAACCTACTATGAACCTCAAAATGGCATAAAGTTTTTAATTTAAATCGAAGTAAAATGTGGCCTTTCTTGTGAAGCAATGATTGCTAATCAGACCAGATCTTGTGAGATTTTTGTAATGGGATAAATAAAAATCAGAATGAGTCTACCTGCGGTAGGAAAGATAGTATCAGGTAAAATGCTGGTATAAGAGTTATCTAAAGTTGATGACAGTATCTAATCCCAGTTTTTGTATTATCCACTGTTAAATATACAGTGTCTTTCATTGGGCAAAAAGCGTTTCATTAAAAATTATTTCTTCTTAAACAACCTATGTAAGAGTGGTAAATAATTATACTAAACTGACTGTGTTTAGTAAAGGTTAATGCTGAAAAGGGTCCCAAATGATGCCCCTCCTTTTGGAATTAACAATGGTTTCCCTACCAGTGTTTCTCAAGGTGTGGTGTAAAGAATTGTGTCCATGATAACAGTCACTTGGGGTGCCCGTTCAAAGCACAGATTCCTAAATCCTAACCCAAACCTACTGAATCAGATTTTCCAGGAAGAGACTTGGTCACCTGTATATTTATTAAGCACTCTGATTCTTACCAGCAAATAAATATGCTAAAGTTTAGTCAGGAGCTACCTGCATCAAAAAGGCATGGTGGTGGTTTCCCATTAAATATGTAGATTCCTGGACTGACTCTCTGAGAGAGGAGAACCATTGGGTCTTTACTGAAGAACTATGTCTTTAGCACTGACTGTTTACCTGAACCTAAAAGATAATTCATTGTGTGTCAGAAGTCCAGTAATATTTTCAGAAGTGCTCTTTCTAGTTGAAAGATAGAAATAAAAAGTATAAGATAACATAAATACTGGTGAATATTGCTGCCTAATATACCCACACTTCAGAAATAAGTCATCTAGATCTTGCAAATTATTAATAACATCTACTTGGGAATTAGAGAAAAATTAAGTAGCAGAACTAATGCGGTAATGTTACCAACCCTTTCAAGTTAGGCTCAAACAAGGGTGCTTCTGCCTGGTGTGGCTCCCACCAATACAACGAGATTGAATTCGGTTCAGAAGCAAAGGAAAGTTTTAGTCTTTGATCAAAAGAATGGAGAGGGGGCTTACCTGGTGGCGCAGTGGTTGAGAGTCCGCCTGCCGATGCAGGGGATGCGGGTTCATGCCCCGGTCTGGGAAGATCCCACGTGCCGCGGAGCCGCTAGGCCCGTGAGCCATGGCAGCTGAGCCTGCGCGTCCGGAGCCTGTGCTTAGCAACGGGAGAGGCCACAACAGTGAGAGGCCCGCGTACCGCAAAAAAAAAAAAAAAAAAAGAACGGAGAGGAGCGAGCTTACGATCTAGAGCACACACTGCACCCCACAGGCTGTGGGTGCGGCTGCTTTATAGGGTTCTTGGCAGTGGGAAGAGGGCAGGGTTCTTGCAGGGTTCTCGCGGTGTTCTCCTGGGTTCTCGCGAGTGCAGGCGGGCTGCTCCCGGCTCCAGACTGCAGTGCAGCGCGCAGCGTCTCTGCACACGGCTCACTGCCGCCATTTTGAACTGAGGTGTCGGGGCAACCGTTCTCCACAAGGCTCGCCAAGTCGGGGTGTCAGGAGCAGCAGTTCTGCACTGGGAGCTCTAATAAGACGTGCAGTTCTGCACATGGCCCCCTACAGGCAAGTGGAACTAGACTAAGCACAAAGGAAGAGGTTAGACCTTACCTTATCACCTGGATTCCATCTAATTTCTCCCTGGGACCTCAGTGGGCTTGGCCGGTCACGGTAAGTTTAATAATACAATCATTATAATAACAGATATTTTTCTAGCTGTTTACAAAGTTTACAAAGAACTTTATAAAAATATCTTTATATTGGCACTTTCCTGGTGGCGCACTGGTTAAGAATCCGCCTGCCAGTGCAGGGCACACGGGTTCAAGCCCTGGTCCGGGAAGATCCCACATGCTGCGGAGCAGGTAAGCCCATGCACCACAACTACTGAGCCTGCGTGCTGCAACTACTGAAGCCCAGGCGCCTAGAGCCCGTGTTCCGCAACAAGAGAAGCCTCCACAGTGAGAAGCCCACGCACTGACCCCCCTCCCCGCCCGCTCGCTGCAGCTAGGGAAAGACCGCGCGCAGCAACGAAGACCCAACACAGCCAAAAATAAATAAATTTATAAAAAAACAAAATCTTTATATAGGTCATCTCGTTTGATCTTACAGCTACCCCGAGGCCTATATAGGTAGGCCAGGTGTTATAGCTGAAGAAGTTGGGGTTTAAGACGCAATCGATAAATGGCAGTCAGGGCTAGAATTCATGTCTTTTTTTCTAGAGGCTTCTTGTAATCTATGTATGACCCAGTTCCCTGCAGTTGCTGTAGTTGCTTTCTCAGACCCCACTGACGCTGCTGCTTGACACAGCTGTCCTAGAAGCCACTAAGCATGGTTTCTTACAGCTAAACAGTAAATAACAAGCAGCTTCTAGCTTTAGCGAAATTCCATGCTTAAATGTCGTAACACTGCTGAGGCCAAAATGAAGGGGCTCTGTTATTCTAGGCCTTCAGGTAAGATAGCCTATTTTATATTCTACAGGAATTCTGCTGTATGTGATTCTACTCCCAATGAGTGCCACCTTCATTCTTCCAAGCAGGAAATATTCTGAGAAGTCTGGCTCCAGCCCCAAATGTTTATTATAAGATTCTCATTTTATGGACTCCTCTGTCAAATGGTTATCTTGAGTTCAACCTTGTGTTGCCCTTTTCCTATATATTCTCTGCAGGGAATGGTAGAAGTTGGTGGGACAGAGAGAAGAAGGCAGCACCTTGGGCCTAACCATATTCATATTGACTTGATATTTTGTCATTTTTCATGCCTTTGGAAAAGAAATAGAAAATTTGTATACAGTTTTAAAATATTATAGAAAGCAGGGTTGTATTGCCTTGCCAAATTTTGTCTTGTATTTTGGAAATAGAGGCACTTATCTGGATGTTTTGGCTATGCTTAAATATTAATAATTATTTCTTTATTAAAAAACAGTGTTCCTGGGAAAAGAGCATAGGCATATGTTTGAGAAAAGAATGTTGTGCACCTCAAAAATCATTTCTAAGAAAACGTTTGCCCTTTGACTAGACACATTTCCCCCCTCCCCACACAATTCCTCAACCAGGCATGTAAATAAATCTGGCCTAGTAATAACAATATGTTTATTCTCAGTATTAAAACATATATTCCATATAAGTAGATGTCAGTGAGTGTTTTCCCAGGTATTTGTGGACAAGAGAATAATTCAGAGGAAGAAATATGAGAGAGAATTTAAGTAGTTAAATGGATTGCTCTTATATTTAGAAGTTCTTTTCTCATTTGTGGCTTAACTCTTTCCCAAAAAGGGCAAGAAGAGCCCGACATGCTGCAGTCGAAGCTTACCATTCCAGAAGCTCTTCTGAGAAGGTTAGTAGTAACATGTTTCTTCATCAAGTCTGGTCTGAAACAGTTACCACAGCTTCTTATCAGCCAAGTTCAGCCTTGACAGGAGAGGGAGTACAGCTCAAAAAAATAAGGGGAAGAGGCAGCTCTTTGGAAGCAAAGTCAAGAGTAATTTTTCACCTATCCAATGACAAGTAGTCAGATATTGCTTTAATTTGAGTTTGCTTTGTGAGGATGAGGCACATTTGGCCTAAATAAAACCTGTTCACCTTGAAAACTACTGCTTGGGTTACTGCTACAGAACAGGAAAGACAAAAGTTGGGGTTGAGGGAGGATTATTACATGTAAAATGTTTTAATTTTTATTTTTAATGAAATACATGATTAAGTGTTCTAAAATTGTTTGCAAAAGTTGCCTCGGCCCAAGAGAAATATTAGACATCCTAATAGAATATAGGAAAACGTGGCTTGGGTTTAAGTATTGCAACAAATGAAATGGAAGACTGGAGTGACTGCTTGAAATGCCACTAGGCAAATTCCTCTTGTCCAAAGTAGTATTATAAAGGACTGAGTTCCATGTGATAACTGTCAGTGCTGATAATATCAACATAGAAAAACAGTCTATTTTAATGGTGAATCTTTGAAGTTAATTACTTATACTTCCTTAGTAACTAATTTTATTTTAAAAATTGATTTTCAAGATTTAAATTATGAATACTTGGCTGTGCCATTGATAGATGTATGGGTTATGGGTTTAATTACCCTCATGGCTCTTGGGAGTTGGACACACTGGAATAAGAACTACAATTATTTATCACTCAGAATATACAGCAGCTATTCTACCTATGAATCAGTTATGTTCCAGGTTCCTAAAGGCTATTCTCAAGGCCATTTGTTTCTAAGTTCTAAGTTGCACTATAAAATGACTGCCAATGACATTTATTGGTGGAATGCAGCGTTGGCCGTTTGTTCTGGCTTATGATTTCTTGGTATCTATGCAGTTGGGTAAGTCAAAACTTTGTGAGCAGTTTCTGTATTATGGCAGAAAGCACTGGATAGTGTGGGGTCCAAATTATTGTCCTGGCTCTGCTAGTGACTGGATTTGCGACTTTGGGTAAGTCCTTTCATCTTATTGCGTCTCAGTTAATCCTCTTTATACTGAGGGATCTGGACCAGATGATCTTGCTTCAGGTTCTAGTTTAAAGCATCTTGAGCCCTGAGACAGGTTTACATCAGAGCAGTTACCATAAACATTTGAACAGCAAGCAGACAAACCTGCTAAAATGGGTTATTTCTGCTCTACTATTGAACTGGACTTAAAAAATATCTGCTTTATTTAGGTATAATTTATGCACAATAAACTGCATCAGTTTAAAGTGTACAGTTTGATGAGTTTGGTAGTTGTATACACACATAAAACCACCACGACAATCAAGGTAGAGAACATTTCTATCATCCCAGAAAATATTTCTTATGCACTTTTGTGGTTTGTCCCTCCATCTGCCCCTAGCCCTGGACAACAAATGGTCTATAGTTTTTCATTAGAGATTAGTGAAAAATTCTAGAGTTGCATTTTCTAGAGTTTTATATAAATGGAATAATATAGTATGTACTCTTTTCTGTATGGCTTCTTTCATGAGCACAATTACTTTGAGATTCATCCATGCTGTTGCATGTATCAGTAGTTCCTTTTTAGTTTTTCATTGTATGAATATTTCACAGTTTTGTTTGTTCTTTTATAAATTGATGAACGTTAGGATTGTTTCTAGATTATGGCTCTCATGAGTAAAGTTGTTGTGAACATTTGTACGGACATTTGTTTTAATTTCTCTTGAGTAAACACCTAGGAGTGGAATACTGGGTTTTACGGAAGGAATATGTCTAAATTTTTAAGAAACTGACAAATGCTTGGGCTATGCCATGTTACAGGTCGATCAGCAGTGTATGAAAGTTCCAGTTGCTCCAAATCTTACCACTATTTGTTAAGATCAGTCTTTTTTTTTTTTTTTTTTTTGTGGTACGCGGACCTCTCACTGTCGTGGCCTTTCCCGTTGTGGAGCGCAGGCTCAGCGGCCATGGCTCACGGGCCCAGCCGCTCTGCGGCATGTGGGATCTTCCCGGACCGGGGCATGAACCCGTGTCCCCTGCATTGGCAGGCGGACTCTCGACCACTGCGCCACCAGGGAAGCCCAAGATCAGTCTTTTTAATTTAATCATTCTAATGCGTGTACAGTGGTATCTAATTGTGATTTTAATTTACATTTCTTCTGATGACTAATGGTATTGATTATCTTCATGAACTGACTTACCATTTGTATATCTGCTTGGTGGCTGTACAAATCTTTTACTCATTTTTTATTGGGTAGTTTGGTTATTATTTGTAAGAATTCTTTATAAAATCTAGATACAAATAATTTGTCAGTATATGCACTGTGAATATTTTCTACCATTCTCTGGCTTGTCTTTTTGTTTTCTTCATGGTATATTTTAAGAGTAAAAGCTTTTAATTTTGATGAAGTTAAATTTATTAATTATTTTTCAATTTTTTTTCATAATTTTTATGTCCTAAGAAATTTATGCTGACTTCATGCTTGCAAAGATTTTCTCCCAAGTTATCTTGTAGAAGTGTTATAGTTTTAGCTTTTACACATAGGTCTATGATCCATTTCAAATTAAGTAAGAGACAACGTTCTTTTTTAAACAGATACACAGTTATTGATCCATTTTTTGAAAAGACTCTGTTTTCCCCATTTAATTGTCTTGGAAACTTTCATGAATATCTACTGATTTTTTTGGCATTTATTTCTAGCATCTCTATTCTGTTTTATTGATGTACCTGTTTATCCTTTTGCTAAAATCATGCTGTCTTGTTTATTACAACTTTATAGTAAGTCTTGAAATCAGATAGTGGAAGTCCTCCCACTGTGTTCTTTTTAAAAATTGCTTTGGTTATTCTAGGTTTCAATTTTTATATCAATTTTAGAAACACCTTGTCAACTTCTGCAGAAAAGCCTGCTGATATCTTGATTAGGTTTGCCTTGAACCTATAGATCAATTTGGGGTGGAGTGACATTGTAACAATATTGAGTCTTCTATTCCATGAACAAGATATATCTCTCTATTTATTTTGATTTTCTAAAAACATCTCTCAGTAATGTTATATAGTTTTCACTGAACGGTTTACACATCTTTTTTTCTTTGCGGTACGTGGGCCTCTCACTGTTGTGGCCTCTCCCATTGCGGAGCACAGGCTCCGGATGCGCAGGCTCAGCGGCCATGGCTCACAGGCCTAGCTGCTCCGTGGCATGTGGGATCTTCCCGGACTGGGGCACGAACCCGTGTCCCCTGCATCGGCAGGTGGACTCTCAACCACTGCGCCACCAGGGAAGCCCTACACATCTTTTATTAAATTTATTCCTAAGTATTTTATGATTTTTGGTGTGATTTTAAGTGAAATTAAAAAAAAATTAGTTTTCCAGAGGCTTGCTGCTAATGTGAGAGATAGAATTACTTTTTGTATATTAATTTTATACCTTACAACTTTTCTAAATTTTATTAGTTCTAGTAGCTGTTTTGTTGCTTCATTGGGATTTTCTATGTAAATAAGCATGGTCATCTGCAAACAGAAGTAATTTTTATTTATTTATTTCCAGTCCTTATGCCTTTTTTTTTCTTCTTGCTTCAATGCCCTGGCTAGGACCACCAATACCATGTTGAATAGAAGTGGTGAGACCAGACATGCTTGTATTTTTCCTCATATTAGGGGAAAGCATTCAATATTTTATCAATTAAGTATGATGTTAACTGAAGGGGCTTCACGGATTACCTTTATCAGGTTGAACAAGTTCCGTTTTATGTCTGTTTGGTGAAGTGTTTTTATAACTAATGGGTATTGAATTTTGTCAGATATTTTTTCAACATCAATTATTTGATCATATGTTTTGTTTGTTATTTAGGCTGTCAATATGGTGAATTATATTAATTGATTTTCAAATGTTAAACCAGTCTTGCTTTACTGGGGTAAATACTAACTGGTCATTATGCATTAGCCTTTTTATATATTGTAGGATTAGATCTGTCATTTGTTAAA
The DNA here is from genome assembly GCF_963924675.1 of Phocoena phocoena. Classification (NCBI taxonomy): domain Eukaryota; kingdom Metazoa; phylum Chordata; class Mammalia; order Artiodactyla; family Phocoenidae; genus Phocoena; species Phocoena phocoena. Next base: position 118,537,528 of record NC_089240.1, read on the forward strand.
CATGTTTGCCTCTATATTGTTAAGGGACATTGGTTTGTAATTTTCTTTTTGTGTAATATCTTTGTTAGGTTTTGATATCAGGGTTGTGTCAGCTTCATAAAATGTTTTGTGAAGTGTTTATTTTTCCTCTGTTTTCTGAAGAACTTTATATAAGACTGTTGTTATTTCTTCATTGGAAGTTTGGTAGAATTCACCAGTGAAACCATATGAGCATGGAGTTTCCTGGTGAGAGGATTTTTGATAAAAATAAATGTATTTAATAGATATTAAATAATATTAAGATATTAACTTATATTTTCCAAAAACATTGCCTGATTCATGTCATTGGTTTAAAGTTATTCAAAATGATAATCTTTTATTGTCTGTATAATCTCTACTGATGGTTCCTTTCATTAAAAATTTTTTTTGTATTTCTTTTTTTCCCTAGTAAGAGATTTATCAATTTTCTTTATTTCTTCAAAGAACTAGTTTTTGGTTTTGTTAATTTTCTGTAATGTTTGCCTGTTTTCTATTTGTTGATTTCTGCTCTTATCTTTATTCTCCCTTCCTTCTATCTATTTGGGTTTATTTTGTTCTTCTTTTTCTAGATTCATGATGAGAACTTTAATTCATTGATTATTAGGTGTTTCTTCTTTTCTCACATAACTATTTAAAACTAAAATTTCTCTCAAAGAACTTCTTAAGCTGCATGACACAAATTTTTGTTTTGCATTGTCGTTAATTTTCAAATGGTTCCTAATTTGGTTTTTGATTTCTTCTTTTACCTATAGATTATTTAGAAATATGTTACTTAATTTCCAAATTTTTAATGAATTTTTGTCTAGTTCTTCTATCATTTGATGAGAAAGGGTTGTCAAAATTCTCCACTCTAATTGGGAATTGTCTATTTTTCCCTTTAGTTTTATCAATTTATTTTTCATGTATTTTGAGATGCTGTTGTTAGACATTTATGATTGTTGTGTCTTCCTCATTTCCTCTTTAGATCTGTTAATACTCTTTTTCTTAAAATCTATTTAATCTGATATTAGTATAGCCACTCCTTTCTTCATAGGCATACTGCTTGCACAGTATATCTTATTCCATCCTTTTATTTTCAACCTATCTTTGTCTTTATATTTAACATGTGTCTCTTGTGAATAGCACACAATTGAGTCTTGATTTTTTCATTTATTCTGATAATCTCGACCTTTTAACTGGAATGGTTAGTCTATAAATATTTAATGTAATTATTGATATGGCTGTATTTACATCTGCCATTTTGTTATTTTTTATTATTTGTATTCTGTTTTTATTCCTCTGTTACCCCTTTTAGATTATTTAAATATATTTTGAATTTCATTTTAGTTTATTTATTGGCTTTTTCATTATATCTCTTTATATTTTTTAGTGGTTTCTCTAGTAATTAAAATATACATTCTTAACTTTTATACTCTACTTGGAGTAAGTACTACTTTATGTTACTTCATGTAAAATGTAGAAACACTGCAGCCATGTAGATCCATTTGTTTTTTTTCACTGACCTTTATGCTATAGTTGTCATATATATTACATCTACATACATTATGAACTCCACGTGAGAATGTTATAATTTTTACTTGAACAATGTTATGTATTTTAAAGAAATTAAGAGAAAATTAGTATTTTTCTCAGATATTTATCATTTACATTTTTCTTCCTTTATTCCTGAAGATTCGAGTTTCCCTTTATTATCATTTCTCTTCAGTACAAAGAATTTGCTTTAGCATTTCTTTTAGTGGAGGTTAGATGGCAACAAATTCTCTTAGTGTTCCTTTACTTGAAAGTGTCATTACCTTGCTTTCACACTTGAAGTATATTTTGTTGGATATAGAATTCTGGATTAATAGTTTTTCAATTTTTTTCCCAGCAAATTGAAGACGTTGTTCTCCTGTAAAGATATAGTCTCCTGGACTACATGCTTTCTGAAAAGAAGTCTGTGGTTATTCAAATTTTTGTTAATGTACATACAGTGTGTACAAGGTATAGATATCTTTAAGGTTTTATTTTTTCCTGAAGATTATCGTTATTATCTTCAGGAGGGACAGTTTGTTACATGCTTACTCTTCTATGTAGAAAGTGGAACTCATGGTGAAGTTAAAGCAATTTGGCTATTCTTAATTGCCAGAGTCCATTGGTAGCGTCCAGTGATTGAGTAGGGCAAAGCTATAAGTTTATTCTTGGTTCTATATTTCAATAAAAATAAGTTGCATACCAAATTCATCCAATGAACAAACATTCATTAGCAAGCATGAACCCATTCTTGGTGAAATTCCAGCATTCTGTCCTTTAGGCATTTAGACAAGAACATTGCATGAATGGTTCACTCCAGGCAGTTGTTGTAATCAGGTGTAATTCCATTAATCTTCTAGTTGGATTTAGTGACAAGGGTTCTACGTAAAGGAGTGGGGTATATGACAGAAAAAAATCCTTAGGCATAGAGCGCAATTTTGAAGGATACTAGAATGCTGTGCTCACCAGTAATTACACCCAGTTAGTACAAGAATGGAGGTGCCATTACAATATTTCCAGCCAATCCACATATATTAAACATAACTAAATTAACCAAAAAAACTTATTTCTAATGCCCCTTAAGCTAACGAACCAAGCCTTTTACTTAAATTAAGAAAATGATAGTTCATCCTGATTAGAGCCTTTCAAAGCCAACTACAGATAGCGTGCTTTCTTGATTAGTGCATTTCAAATATTAATTAACTCCTCCTAAGGGTATAGATTAAAACTAAGTCACACATGTATGTCACACTGTCTATACTAAAGTATTGTAATGTAAATTATAGATAACATAAAAACCATGCAGTGGCAGAGTCCCCCTCCCCCTGTTATTGTACCCTTATTGATGAAGTTTCCTAGTTCTTCTTTGCTGTCCTGGTTAATTCCACTCTCCACTCCCATCACCAAATAAAAACAGGTGAATTTTGTGCTTCATGGTACTTACAGCACACTCCAAGGATGAGATAAAAAATAAGAAATCGTAATTGCTTAGGAAGACGGGTTCTGCCTAGATAAATTTTCTCAGCCATTTGTAGAACTGTCTGTTTCTGGTTAAAATATGCCAACTGACACATAATATTTTCATAGTAGAAAAATAAAGTTTCCCTAGGATTAAAGTTGCCCTCTCAAAGAAAGGATAGATTAAACATCATACTTAAGTCTTGTATTAGTTCATCTGGACTGCTGGAATAACATAATATCACAGACTGGGTGTTTTATATACAACAGAAATTTATTTCTCACATTTCTGGAGGCTGGAAGTCCAAAATTAGGGTGTCAGTATGGTCAGATTCTGGTGAAGGCCCTCTTTCTGGTGGCAGACTGCTGCCTTTTCATTGTGCCTTTACATGGTGGAAGGGGTTAAGGAGTTCTGGGGTCTCTTTTAAAAGAACATTAATCTCATTTATAAGGGCTCCACCCTCATGACTTAATCATCTCCCAAAGACCCCACCTTTTAAAACCATCACATTGGGCATTAGGATTTCAACATATGAATTTTGGGGTGACACAAACATTCAGGCCATAGCAAGTCTGCATGCATATACTTTATATTATACTTGGTATCTTCATATTAAAATAGTACTTTGACCCTAAAATGGAGAAAAGAAGGTAGCATTATTTTGATTGCATACATATTTTATATAGGAAAAATATTTATTGGAATAAATTAAGTACAGCAGCTGACAGCCAAATAAGTAAATGTTACAGAATATGTTCCCTGGAAACAGAATCTGAGATGGAGAGTTGGATGCAGATTTACTGTAGAGTGCTCTTGGGAGATTTACCTGTAAGGAAGTGAGGAAGGCAGAGTTGAGCAAAGGGAGAAGCCGACATAAATTTACAACTGGGGCCTCAGGTAATCTTATGGAGAGTTTGGGTCAAAGATGGTATTTCAGAGTTCTCTCAAATAAAGGCAAGGGGGCTGGAGCTTTGTATCTCTTTCTCAGCCAGTCATTAGCCATAGACAACCCCTGGGAGGGAACATGACTGTAGGCTGAGGCAATTCTTTTAGTCAAGGAGAATGTCCAGTGAGGGACTGAGCTGTCAGCCATTAGCATCTGATAAATCCACCTTCTTCCCCCTTACAGTATATCAGCCAAGAAGATATAGATGATGCAAAACATTATCCACTCGTTACACTGCTCAAAACTACTTGTCCTTTATGGTAAGTTTGCCCTATCTGGAAGAGTTTGTTCAGAAATCCGGTTGGTCTCATTAGTTTTTTTCACTGGGGAACCTTATAAGGGAAGGGCTAGAAGGATAAACAACAGAGCCCTCCTGCTGCATTTGATCTTGAGACTACAAATGATACATATAATCCTCCTCAGTGACATATTCTAGATTTCTTTCTCCCTCAGCTCACACTTTCGTTGGCCTAAATATCTTGCCTGGTGGATTGATGTAGATTGTCATCCCTGAACCCTGGGTTAGCACATTGAGAGACATAGAAATCTACCACTCAGATGCTGCTTCAGGAAAGGACACATTGCCCAAATGTGAGGAATGTGGTAAGCCAGCGGTTTCTAGATGTTAGCTTCTTCATGTATCCTGTGGCTTTTGAGCAGAAATCATGTACTTCTAGGGTGGCTCCAGCCAATGACAGAACAAGACTGTGTTATAAGGGCTTAGGCATTTCTGCCCAAAGTGGAACTCTTCTAAAGGAGCAACCTGTTGTGCTGACAGCATTGTGTCAGGTCTGTATCATGGTCTGAGGGGTCCCCCTACACAATCCTACCTTCTCCCTTTTACTTTCACAAGTGTTTTCTCCGATACATCTTTGATACTTCTAACTATGTATTGGTATTACCTTCCTGGAGGACCCAACTGACACAGTGGTACCAGAAATGGTGTAAAAAAGCAGGCACTGAGATATGCTTTGGGGACTGAATCATTCAATGTGTGACTGACGGTGAGGACACCATCCTGGGATGTGATGGAGGATAATCTCTAGCACTAGATGGAGGACCAATTGCTAAAAATTCACCAGTTTTTTAGGAGGATGAAATGCCCTGGCAGGAGCAATGTTTAAAATGTTTGAAGCAAAAATACATACAAAGACAATGAAGTTGGTTGTCAAGATACACTGATGCCCTAGAGAGGGATAATGAAAAGATAAGAGCTGTTAGCAAGCAGTGGGAAACTAAGTATGAAAGCCACAGGAGCTCTTTGGTAGCTTACAAAGAGGCCGAGACAAGAAGAAGCTGAAGACCAAACTGAGCGCTTAATAGTGGCAGGGTTTCTCCTTGGCACAACTGACATTTTGGGCTTAACAGTTCTTTGTTGTCCTGTGCATTGTAAGATGTTTGGCAGCATCCTAGTGTCTACCCACTAGATACCAGAAGCATCCCCACCCCATCATGACAATAGAAATTGATTCCAGAGATTGCTAAATATCCCCTGGAGGGCAATATTGTCACCACTTTAAGAATGACTGAGTTAGAATCACTGAGCTTCAAAGATAATTGAATGCTTAGTTTAAGTAGATTTGTTATGCCAAGGCCAGAGACCTAGTTAGGAAAATCTGGGACCCTGACACATGAGAAGGGAACATATGGTTGTGTGCCCTAAATATTTTGGACTCCCAGATTCTTCTAACCCTCACAGACTGTAGAGGCTACCTGCCATTCTCTATTAAGAGCTATCACTTTCTCTCCCAGCCACCTCTGTGCCAGAAGACACTGCAGAGACCTTTCCTACACAAAGCAATAGAAACCTCATCAGAATTTGCCATGTCTCCTCTCCTGGCTACCAGGAAGATAAGTAGGGTTATGTCACAGCATAATCCCACTGGAGATATTCTGAGCGTAATAGAGGTATAATACTATACCTCAAAGGAGCTACAAGAATTAGCCAACATGTACCAGTAGGAGCTGAAGGAATATGTACTTGTATGACTGAATTTTGAAGGTGCTTGACCAAGGAAACTGGACCATAAGACTAGATAAGGAAGAGTTACTGACTTGGGAGCACTCTCCCAGAATGCTGGATTTAACATGCTATTAAGAACTCCAGGGAATGGTGCAATCTTACTGTTAGGATACCTCCTAGAAGCTTGGAGAAGGCAATGGTCCACACTGAACAGTGCTGAAGTGTCATAGTAAACAGTGGACAAAGGATTAAAATGCTTAGGAAAGTGGGAATTCAGGAGTGGATAAAATGTGGCCAGACCTACCAAAGGATTGTATTCCATGGCAAGGCCGTTAGGAATATGCTGGTGAGAGGAGTAACAGATCATTCAGAAGTCCAGTGTTGGTTTTCCTCTGCAGGCTATGTTGATGGTGGGAGAGGCTGTCATGGAGCTTGTTGATAGTAATGGGGAAGATGGAACCATGAAGGAATAGTGGTCACATGAGGCTAAATGTGAGGCTTAATGGTCAGAAGTCAGAGATTCACAATTATTGTAATGACCAGCCAGGTTGGAGAGGCAGCTAAGGGGACTTGATCCCCCAAGCGTTGTAGAGATGATTAATAGATCATGGTATCTGTAGGGCCAAAATACATGGACAACAATTTAGGATTGTACTTAATACATTTAATCAAAGAAAGTGATAATTGATGGCAGGAGACTGAGAATATCACCTCAACAAAGTCATGGCATCTTGTACAATTCTTGACCCTGAGCCAGATTTCAGACCCATAACCCACTGACTGAAGGTATGTCTGGGTCCCTGGGAAGGGGAAACCTGAAACATTATGGCAAGTATATATAATGATGTTTCCTCTGGTTTTTCCCTAAAGGGACATCTGGTCATTTACTCTGGTGATTGTACACTGAGAAAAGGGGAATAACCAGATGCTTCAAGGAATACTGGGCACAAGCTCTGATTTGACATTAATACCCAGAGACCCAAAATGTCATCGTTCCTACCCTGTTAGAGAGGGGACACATGGAGCTAGGTAAATGGAGTCCTGGTCAAAGTCTGGCTTACAGTGGTTCCAATGGGCCCATATACCCACCTGATGATTATTTCTCCAGTCCCCAAAGATATACAGTCAGCCCTCCATATCCACGGGTTCCACATCTGGGGATTCAACGAACTGCAGATCGAAAATATTTGAAAAAAAATTCAGAAATTCCAAAAAGCAATAATTGAATTTGTTGTGTATAAGCAACTACTCACATAATATTTACAGTGATTTACATAGCATTTACATTGTATTAGGTAATATAAGTAATCTAGAGATAAAGTATACAGGAGAATGTATGTAGGTTAAATGCAAATACTAAACCACTTTATATAGGGGACTTGAGCATCTGCCAGTTTTGGTATCTGTGGATGCTGAGGGCTGACTACTTAGTACTGAGATACTTACAGTTGGAGTAGCCCCTTATATTGGGTCATTAGCCTGTGGGATAAAGGATGTTATAGTGGCCAAATGTAAGCCTCTTAAACTTCCCTCCTTCCATCCAATGCAATAAGTCAAAACAATATCACATCCCAAGGTAGGGGATCATGCAGATTAGTGCCACACTTAAAGATCTCAAAGACACAGGAGTAGTGGCACCTATCATAGCTCCATTTAATTTGGCAGTCTGGCTTCTGCAGAAACCACGTAGATCCTGGACAACAACTGCGGCCCTAGTATCATCAGTATTTCAGAAGGGAAAAAAAATCCAGATCAGTATTAGTCTGCTCTTGCATAGATGCATCATATGGCACAGGAAGTACACTTAGGATTAATTCTCGTCTAAGTTTGTGGCAGTCCCCTATCATTCATGTGATCTATTCAGTTTTAGTAGGTGCCAGACAGGTGAACTAACTAAATGGGAGTGTGATGGAGATGACCACCCCTGCGTTCTTTAAGTCTTTTAGGGTGGCACCAATCTCTACCATTTATCATGTGAGATGAGGTATTGTTTTTGATTTACTATTTTGCGGTGATTGGGGGGGGGCAATTAGCAGTGAGTGATGCAGTTGTCAACCATCTGCAATTGATGGTCCCAGTAGTTGTGGGATGGGTATAAGAACTCTTTAAGAGGAGATCTGGATGGAGCACCATAGAATCCACCAAAGTAACAAATACAGCACATCAGAGTGTGTGTGTGTGTGTGTGTGTGTGTGTGTGTGTGTGTGCGCGCGCGTGCGTGTGCGTGCACACCTGTGCACGTGTGTTTTAAAAGAAGTCTTTTCTTCCATCTGTGCAATCAAGATGGCACAGCCTTATGAGTGGTTCTGAGTTTTTGATGTAGTTTAGATCACAGGTTATGGCACAAGGAATGCTCCCCTAGGGTTTTGAGGGGGTTGCTGTTGTCACACTCCAGGGGCCATTCCACAAGGAAATGGATACTGCCAGTCCTACTTTATATCCTGCCTTCCATTTTCACAACTCTGGTAGCTGAGTCCAAACTCTGGTTTTGTCTTTGATCCTTGGTGTGAGTTACTTGGCTAATTTACTTGTGGTATCCCCATTGGTCTTGGCAACAATTCTAAGAGGCAGTAGGGTAGGAATTATTAGCCTTATTCAGCAGATGAGGAAATGAGGATTGAAAAGCTAAGTGATTTGCCCCAGGTCAAGTCTCAAAGCTTAGTTTTAGGTCAGTGTTCCAAAGTGTGATCTGGGGATGTCTGCATGAGAATCGCCTGGGCTTCTTGTTAAAATGCATGCTCTTAAAATCCTAGGCCTTACCTACCATATGCTAACTACAAAATTTTTGGTCCAGGAAATCTGCAATTATATAAAGTACCCTGCCCATTCTTGTGGTATCAGAGTAGAAGAACAATCCGTTTATACAGTGTTGCTACTCATAATTTGTAGGTAGTAACTGATAGCATTGGAAATGCTGAATCTCAGGCCTCACCTCAGAATTATTGAATTAGATTTTCATTTTAACAAGATCTCTCCAAGTTATTCTTATGTAAACCAAAATTTGAGAACCATTGTTCTATGGCAGCTATCCTCCAACTTTAGCGTGCATCAGAAACCCTGGGAGGACTTGTTAATAGTTTGCTGGGTCCCACCCCCAGAGTTTCTGAATCATTGAGTCTGGAGTTGGGCTAGAGAATTTGCATTTTTTTTTACATCTTTATTGGAGTATAATTGCTTTACAATGGTGTGTTAGTTTCTGCTTTATAACAAAGTGACTCAGTTATACATATACATATGTTCCCATATCTCTTCCCTCTTGTGTCTCCCTCCCTCCCACCCTCCCTATCCCACCCCTCTAGGTGGTCACAAAGCACCGAGCTGATCTCCCTGTGCTATGCGGATGCTTCCCCCTAGCTATCTATTTTACGTTTGGTAGTGTATATATGTCCATGCCACTATCTCACTCTGTCACAGTTTACCTTTCCCCCTCCCCATATCTTCAAGTCCCTTCTCTAGTAGGTCTGTGTCTTTATTCCCATCTTACCCCTAGGTTCTTCATGACATTTTTTTCCCCCTTGGATTCCATATATATGTGTTAGCATACGGTATTTGTCTTTCTCTTTCTGACTTACTTCACTCTGTATGACAGACTCTAGGTCCATCCACCTCACTACAAATAACTCAATTTTGTTTCTTTTTATGGCTGAGTAATATTCCATTGGATATATGTGCCACATCTTCTTTATCCATTCATCCGATGATGGACACTTAGGTTGTTTCCATCTCCGGGCTATTGTAAATAGAGCTGCAGTGAACATTTTGGTACATGACTCTTTATGAATTATGGTTTTCTCAGGGTATATGCCCAGTAGTGGGATTGCTGGGTTATGACAGCAATGGTAGTTCTATTTGTAGTTTTTTAAGGAACCTCCATACTGTTCTCCATAGTGGCTGTATAAATTTACATTCCCACCAACAGTGCAGGAGTGTTCCCTTTTCTCCACACCCTCTCCAGCATTTATTGTTTCTAGATTTTTTGATGTTGGCCATTCTGACCGGTATGAGATGATATCTCATTGTACTTTTGATTTGCATTTCTCTAATGATTAATGATGTTGAGCATTGGTTCATGTGTTTGTTGGCAGTCTGTATATCTTCTTTGGAGAAATGTCTATTTAGGTCTTCTTCCCAGTTTTGGATTGGGTTGTTTGTTTTTTTGTTACTGAGCTGCATGAGCTGCTTGTAAATTTTGGAGATTAATCCTTTCTCTTTTGATTCATTTGCAAATATTTTCTCCCATTCTGAGGGTTGTCTTTTGGTCTTGTTTATGGTTTCCTTTGCTGTGCAAAAGCTTTGAAGTTTCATTAGGTCCCATTTGTTTATTTTTGTTTTTATTTCCATTTCTCTAGGAGGTGGGTCAAAAAGGATCTGGCTGTGATTTATGTCATAGAGTGTTCTGCCTATGTTTTCCTCTAAGAGTTTGATAGTTTCTGGCCTTACATTTAGGTCTTTAGAATTTGCATTTCTAACAAGTCCCCCGGTGATGCTGATGCTGTTGGGACAGGGACCACACTTTAAGAATGCTGCTCTAACATGTGGTTTTCAGACATGAGTGTTCACTAGAATCACTCAGGGAGTTTAAAAAAGTACCTAGATACACAGGCCCCTCCTGATGAGTCAGAACACCTGGGGGTGGGGCCCAGGCAGACAGTTTGAAAGCCTCCCAGGTGATTCTAATATTAAATAGGGTTGACAGCTTATGCTTTATAGGAATCAGGATTTCATCCTAAGACCATGTGAATTCGGTTATTCCATACTGCATCTGTGCAGAGCAAAGAATCTGTGTAACCACCTCAGAGTAAAAAATATTAATTCATTGGTCAGTGAGTACGGAACTCCTATCTGGAGGCGTTTTTTTTTTTCTCCTTTGACCAAAATATTAGGTAAAAGGCTGTCTTTCTAATAGCTTTCTCTTTCTGGTTTGTTATCTGAGCACATAACTTCCCACCTATGACTTGAATAAGCTGTCAGGCCAATACTTGTTGGTCCTTACTTTTTATTCTTGTATTTTCTATGACTATCTTCATTTCCCCCTTAGCCTATTTGATTGTTTAAGTGAGAGGGTGTAGCTGTGCATTTAATATAAATCAGCCCCCACCCTCTCACCCCCCCTGCCAATCTCACCATTCACTGTTAAATAAAGTTCATATTCAAAGGGCGCCATTCCAAATTACTTGAAGAATTTCAATTGGCAATTATCTTTAGAGTTTTACTGAATCTACCAGTGAATATATTCTCTTATGTTGATTCATGGAAGTGTGTGTCTATAGTTTCTCTGTAATATATTTTTTATTCTATCCTAGGGGTTCCCAAATTTTATAGGAAGAAATGGCTTTTCCCAGAAGCTGTAAGAGCACAGGAGAGTATGCCTGTGTGTTCTGGAAGGTGGAGATAGAGGAAGGGAGGAGAAGGGGGTGTATATTAGGGGTCTGGATGCAGGAGGCAATAAGGGGAGAGGTGGAAAGGCTGCCGATCCCAGTGTCAGAGTGGGGTCAGGGAGAGGATGCTGCTGTTGCTCTCCAACTGCTAGAGATTCTTGAAAACCCAAGTGAAGGAGATGCAGACTTTGAGATCTACTGGCATTCTAGTAGCTGAAACCCTGACTTCCAGACACTAATCCGTGACTTTGTTTATTTCGTGTATTGGAAGTCATCATGTGACTCCAAAGTCCGACTCCGTAGCTGGAAATCTTTTTGTATGTGTGTGAAGCTGGAAAATTAACTTTCTTTTTTGAGACTCGGGAAGAGACTAAGTTATCACAGGATTCTTCCTGAGCATAGTGGCCACCACGGTAGAACTGCTTAGTTTTGATTTTCATTAAGATAGGAGGGCTGTGTCAAAGCTAAGAAACTGTACCTTCCTCACTGTTTCAGGGGATCTGGAGAATTACAACGTTATTATCACTGTGTAATCAATACCACTATCTTTCCCAGCTGTGTTTTAAGGGGTGACAGAGGATTCTGGGGATACTGCTTAATGTTAACACGTCCTATATTCCATCTAGTAGAAAAGAAAAGGAAAACAAAGACTAGATGTCTTTTTCTGTGATATCTGTTCTTTGCATCTATGACTCCATTACTGGTGGCCACTGTGGTTCTTTCAGAAAAAACAAGATTGAGTTAAAATGCAAGACTGGGCTTAGAATTAAAATCCCTTTGAATTACACTATTGATTTCAGAAGCATAATTACAAATATGATTATGTAGTAGTCAGTTTCTGGTTTCAATATGTGCTACATGAAAGCCAGATGTGTATATTCTTGCAAAGATCTCAGGAGACTGATTTGTTGTGGTAGCTCAAATGTTTACAGCTTGCACTCTGTACTTGAGTGGGTTTTCTTTGGAGAGAATTGACTCAATGCGTTTGAACACATTTTTTGTTTGTGATTGGTTATGTAGCAGGGATTTCAAGCTCAATTTGGATAAGAATCTGGTTCTTTGAATTACTTCTCTATTTTGCCATTCAACTACAACTTGCTTGCAGTCCTCTGTGTGCCCTCCCACTTACCTCTAATCATTCTTACTAATAAATACTTGAAGGTTTTAGGGAAATATCAGATTTTTGTTGAGCTGTATTTATAACTTTTCATTTTCCAGTTTCCTCAGCTGTAAAACTAGATTGGTAAAAATGCATGTATATCAATGTGGCTGATAAAGCTCTATAAATTGAGTTAAAATCCAATGCAAAGTCCGAAAATAGCAATCCTTAAAAAATATGAAAATATACTCACTACATTTTCTTTTCCCTACAATACCAAGCTGTGATTTCCTGCAGGATAGGGTCCATGTTTTCTGTATCTTTGGTATCTACCATGGCACTGAATAAAACGATTTGCACAAAAGATACTCTGCATAAGCAAATGAACTCATCTGTGTAACCTGACCTATGTCAGTCCATCAGTCAAACAATTGTCAGGGTTTCCTGGTAGATATGAGTAGCTTCAGAAAATTAAAGCTGCAAGTGAGCTATATATCTCCTCCCCTATAATCTTGCTACCAGGTGGTATGTTATAATGAAAGCAAACATCAGACCACACTCCAGCACACCTGCAAACATTTATTAATGAGCAGGTATAAACACAGTTGCACAGCCTATTTCTGTAAACAGTTCCTACTCTCTGTCTCCTTAGGGTTGCTACGCACTTAGTCAAAGCACTTCGCATGAAAGATGCTTTCTGAGGCAAGGACACTATATTATGAAGGCAGAGTCTGTTACCATGTTCATAGGCTCAGGTGACAGAATTCCTCATTTAGTGGCAACACACAGATCCAAAAGAACAGTGTTCTAGATCTAGGGTGCTACTTCAAATGTGTAAAGCTGCTGGTCTTGACAGATTGTTCTACCTCTTTCAGGAAAGGCTTGACATAAACCTTCTAGACAAACACATATCCTCATGCTAACTAACCAAGCCTCTGGTGCAGACTTAGATACCTGTATTTGGAAGATTTGTAATAGCTCCACAGGGAGTGAGGACCTCTGAAATAGGGTCCTTCTGATACTTACTAGCTCTGGAGTATTCATTCCTGATTAGGGCACTTTAAATGGTAACTATCAGAACCTAGGATGTGGAAGAGAGTTAATTCACACATTATCTATGCTGAAATTTCTAAAATTAAATTACAAACATTATAGAGACGTTTCTCTCTCATCCTTTCCTCGAATACCCTCTGAAATGACACTGTTTTTAGGATGGGTGATTCTGATGGGCTCTGGCCTTTATAATTGTGAGGGAAGAGTCTCAGAACATGTCTAAATATGCCAAGCCTTTGCTTTCTCCCCTACCCTGATGTGGGTTATGTTTGATATCCCCTCTTAATAGCTACTTTTGGAGACAAAGAGTCTTGTTGGCTCATAAATTGCAGTTATGTCCCTTGGACACATTGCACACCTAAAGCAAACTTCCTCAGCGATGCCTATCCAGAAGACAAAAATGCCTGACAGAAAGTGAAAAATCCCACTATCTATAAGCAACAGCTTTGTGTTCTGATGGTACATGTCTCTGACCAATTGCTCCTGTGGCCCCAGAAATATAGATCAGAGGTCTACAAACTATGGCCCTAGGGCCAAATCTGCCCTGCTGCCTTTACTTATGTTATTGGTAAAGAAAGTTTCATTGGTACATGGTCATGGCTATTCATTTACATTCTATCCATACATGGCTATTTCATAGATATTCATTGAGTTTTTACTACAATGGTAGAGTTGAGTGGTTGAGACAGATATGGTATGTAGCCTGCAATTCCAAATATATTTACTATTTGGCTTTACATAAAAAGTTTGCTAACTTCTGATGCTGATTCTAGTCGAGTTATAAAGAGACTTGTGCCTCAGTTTCCTCATATTTCAGTGGGGATATAATATTACCTATCTCATAAGGTGCTGTGATGATTAAATCATTGGTGCATGTAAAACAATTGGAGCATGTCTGAAACAGTTTTCACTAAATGTTATTGTTAGATGAAAGCACTTGAGCAAACTTTACTTTCTATTCTTAGTGAGCAGTTCTCTGAGAGACTCCTCCTTAAATTTGCCTTCTGCTTGTCCTTTGTCTTCCTCTTCATTTCTCCAGGGAAAGTGTCTTGGTTTCACTCATGATGACTTCCCAGTCTCCATCAGGCCGATATGTCCTCCCCATGAGGAGATCCATGCGTGCCATTCAAACTCTTTCTCTTTTTCTTCCAAAACTGCATTGCAAAAGCATCTGCTTTTATCCTGCCCTCTTCCTCATTTTACTGTATTTTCCAGCTTTTATTGAAATATAATTGATAAATAAAAATCGTAAAATATATATTTAAGGTGTACAATGTGATCTTTTGATATGCATGTACATTGTGAAATGATTAGCACAATCAAGCTAATCAACATATTAATCAGCTAACATAGTTACGATTTCTTTTTGTAGTGAGAACATTTAAAAGTTCAACTCTCTTAACAGTGTTATATTAGTGAATGGATGTGTCGCCTGTTCTGTCATGTCTGTAGAGAAGTGTTTAAAAGCACATGTGAAAAAGATCGTTGTTAAAAAAATCAGCTGGCTTAACAAATTTCAAGTATATAATGCAATATTATTTTTTTAATTTTTTTAACATCTTTATTGGGATATAATTGCTTTACAATGGTGTGTTAGTTTCTGCTTTACAACAAAGTGAATCAGTTATACATATACATGTGTTCCCATATCTCTTCCCTCTTGCGTCTCCCTGCCTCCCACCCTCCCTATCCCACCCCTCTAGGTGGTCACAAAGCACCGAGCCGATATCCCTGTGCCATGTGGCTGCTTCCCACTAGCTATCTACCTTACGTTTGTTAGTGTATATATGTCCATGCCTCTCTCTCGCCCTGTCACAGCTCACCCTTCCCCCTCCCCATATCCTCAAGTCCGTTCTCCAGTAGGTCTGTGTCTTTATTCCTGTCTTACCCCTAGGTTCTTCATGACATTTTTTCCCTTAAATTCCATATATATGTGTTAGCATACGGTATTTGTCTTTCTCTTTCTGACTTACTTCACTCTGTATGACAGACTCTAGGTCTATCCATCTCATTACAAATAGCTCAATTTCATTTCTTTTTAAGGCTGAGTAATATTCCATTGTGTATATGTGCCACATCTTCTTTATCCATTCATCCGATGATGGGCACTTAGGTTGTTTCCATCTCCGGGCTATTGTAAATAGAGCTGCAATAAACATTTTGGTACATGACTCTTATTAACTATAGTTACAATGCTGTACATTAGATCTACAGAACTTCTTATAACAGAAACTTTGTACCCTTTGACCAACATCTCCCACTTTCCTGTCCCCCCAGCCCCCTGCAACCACCATTCTTCTCTCTGCTTCTGTGAGTTTGACTTTTTTAGATATAAGTGAGATCATGTAGTATTTGCCTTTCTGAGTCTGGCTTATTTCACTTAACATAATGTCCATTTACTCTTTCTTTTCCTTTTGTTCCAATGGTGATTTATAACTTAGTGCATATTTTGATGGAATGGGTCAGTAGCGCAGACAGAACTTTGACCTGTGGTAGATTTGAAATGTGTTAGAAGTTGTGATTTTTCACATTAGTGTTTGGGGTTTCGATACTCTGTGTGTGTGTGTGTGTGTGTGTGTGTGTGTGTAGGGGGAAGGGTTGGGGATGGGATTCATTGCACATAGTCCAAGTTTGAAACTCCTCTTGATAGGGAATTCCAGATTGTGGATGATGCTGTCCCATTTCTGGAGCTGGGACTGGAGTGTGGTAGTCAGATGAGAAATGATTAAAGACTTTCTCTAAGGATGTGAAAGGACAATGGATGAACAGGGAGATGCTGCCAGTTTGCTTTATTCTGAACATTAATAAGCTTGTGGGAGATTTGCTTGACTCATCCCAAGTCGTCAGACTTTACAGCCCAGACCAGTGGCTGTAGCTCAATGGGAAGCTTGCAGTATGAATAGTCTTCGTTCCCTAATTTCAACTAGTGCTTGAAAAATATTCATGGCTCAGGGAGATGCGCAATTTTATAAAGGATTACAGGTTCTATATACCAGCTCTGAAAAAAAGTGGTTAGTCAGTGAAAGGCAGATACTAAGATGTAGAGCAGCCAAGGGGTGGGAGCTGAGCTGTTGATATTTTTGTAGGAAAGACAGGTTTTTGAAGACTAGCCATATCTAAATGCACTGATAGATTTTATTTAAACAACATATGCTCTGCTGACCCATGAGTTGTCAGGGCTCCCATTCCTCAGTGTTTAGAGTAGCTGACTCAGGGAAACTGAAAAAAATGAACTGACCTATTTATTCCTTCACATTGCCCCTCCTCCACAGCCTTATCAAAAGAGAATTTCATTGCTAAAGATAATTACCCTGTTCTCTCCAACCTTGCAGTGTATTCCAGGTGAAAAATCACTTGCCTCTAGGTCTCAGCCCTTTTTTTTCCTTCTGGAGGCACTTATCCCCAGTGAAGCCAGAGGAATTATACTAAGAATAGTAATAGCCAGAAAAGAAAGGACCATTAAAGCCTTTTTCAGGTGTGACCAATGGATAACGTCTGGTCAAGAATGGACCCTCAGACCCAGGTGCAAAATTCCAGCCTATGCTGCGTTCCTAATCTTTGTGCAAGGGAGTTAGCTGAAAAATAGCCAATGCTAATTTTAGGTGTTTAATCATTTCGGGGATCCATTTATTCAAAACTAGCACACAAAAAGGAAAGTCTAGGCAATTTAAGAAAGATGCTTATGTATTTTATTTTATATTCCACACACATTATCTTCCAATTCTGATTGCATTTCCATAGGAGACTTGGAGGCGAATGCTGTTTTCCCAGCTGCCCAGTCTGGTACTCTTTTTTTTTTTTTTTTTTGCGGTACGCGGGCCTCTCACTGTTGTGGCCTCTCCCATTGTGGAGCACAGGCTCCGGACGCGCAGGCTCAGCGACCATGGCTCATGGGATCAGCCGCTCTGCGGCATGTGGGATCCTCCCGGACCGGAGCTCGAACCCATGTCTCCTGCATCGGCAGGCAGACTCTCAACCACTGTGCAACCAGGGAAGCCCCAGCCTGGTATTCTTAAGATGCACACTTAAGCCTCTTTTGGCAGTTTCTCTTCCTCAGTAGAGTCTGCCCATATTTTTATTTATTTATATTTTTGGATGCGTTGGGTCGTCATTGCTGTGCGCGGGCCTTTCTCTAGTTGCGGCGAGCGGGGCTACTCTTCCTTTCGGTGCTCAGGCTTCTCATTGCAGTGGCTTCTCTTGTTGCAGAGCATGGGCTCTAGGAGCACAGGCTTCAGTAGTTGTGGCACATGGGCTTCAGT
This sequence comes from Phocoena phocoena, assembly GCF_963924675.1. Taxonomy (NCBI): domain Eukaryota; kingdom Metazoa; phylum Chordata; class Mammalia; order Artiodactyla; family Phocoenidae; genus Phocoena; species Phocoena phocoena. Next base: position 118,555,212 of record NC_089240.1, read on the forward strand.
AGTTGTGGCTCGCAGGCTCTAGAGCACAGGCTCAGTAGTTGTGGCGCATGGGCTTAGTTGCTCCGCAGCATGTGGGATCTTCCTGGACCAGGGTTCGAACCTGTGTCCCCTGCATTGGCAGGCAGATTCTTAACCAGTGTGCCACCAGGGAAGCCCCAAGTCTGCCCATATTTTATGACTGCTTTTCTTTTCCTTATGCTCCTTTACCTTGCCACTAACTTGTAGGTGGGAGTGAGAAGATCCATGCTTAAAATGACAAATAATGGGGAATTTATGTTTTAGCTGTAACATCATTCTCAGATAAATCTTTGGTTCTTTATCATAGCCATGTTGATTAATTAATAACTATAGTGATCCATTTCCTCACTTATTTTTATTTTGTAGCAAAAACAATATAACAGCACTAAAAAACTTTGGAAAAGGAAAAAGAAATAAAATTCCACTTCATCCCATGATCCAAAACAACTTTTTTTTTGCATATTCTCCTCCAAGTAATGCCCACAGCATATATCTTTTTACATAGTTGTGAGCATTGTGTGCATGCAACTGTGTATTCTGTTTTTTATCATATGTATTATGTTTTAAACATTTGGCAAATTGCTATAGTCATCAGAGCTACATTTAACAACTGAGAAAATTCCATGGAATGGATGGGATACAATATACTTAGCTGTTCCCTAATTATTAATAAAGTCTTCTCTGCCGCTCTTTTCTCCTCCTCTCACCTCCTCTTCCCTTCTCCCTGCCCCTCCTCCATCTGCCTACTCTTCCTCCTCCTTCACGTCGTCCTCCTGTCTTTTCTTCCTCCTTTTCCCCTCTTCCTCATCTTCTTCTTCCTTATCCCTTCTGCTCCTCCTTGCCATTATAGATAAAATGAAAAACATCTTTGAATATACATATTCTATATATATTTATAGCAGGTCTCATATATATATATATATATATATATATATTCCTTCTGCAGAGAACATAGCCATCTTTTTTTTCTTTAGGGATGAATGCAGTATTAGAGATTACTAGGAGAGAAAAAGAAAACTGAATTTTATAGCAGTCACTTAGGCACAGAAACGAGTGCATAAAAATTTACTTTAGAAATGCTAAATTAAACAATGGAATATAATTATTGAATTATTTGATATCTTAAGAGTTTCTTTAAAGTGACTATGATAGATAGAATATCACAACTGAAAACAAATTGTATTTGAAACACATTCACCCTCCAATGTATATGAGCAGTATTCTAAAGTGTGGACATATCCAAAATACTTTATAGAATACATTTTTAAAAGTGTGTAAAAATCTATTCTTAAAATATTATTAACAAAATGTAAAAATAACATGCTATAAAATGAATGCAAAATTAACTGAAAAATACATGAAACACATTTTATGTGTTCTAAACATAGGCATAATCAGGTTTTAGGATATAATCCTCTATTTCTTAAGAAGTTTCTAGTTTCTCTGTTTCACTCTTTTATTTTAAAAAAAAATTTATTGAAGTATAGTTGATTTACAATGTTATGTTAATTTCTGCTGTACAGCGAAGTGATTCAGTTATACATATATATACATTTTTTTCATATTCTTTTCCATTATGGTTTATCACAGGATATTGAATATAGTTCCCTGTGCTATATACAGTAGGACCTGGTTGTTTATCCATCCTATATATACTAGTTTGCATCTGCTAATCCCAAAATCCCAATCCTTCCCTCCCCCCATTGCCCCCTGGCAAAACAAGTCTGTTTTCTATGTGTGTGAGTCTCTTTCTGTTTCGTGGATAAGTTCATTTATGTTGCATTTTAGATTCTGCATATAAGTGATATCATATGGTATTTGTCTTTCTCTTTCTCAGTTACTTTACTTAGTATGATAATCTCTAGGTCGATCTATGTTGCTGCAAATGGCATTATTTCATTCTTTTTTTATGGCTGAGTAATATTGCATTGTGTATATATATATGCCACATCTTCTTTATCCATTCATCTATTGATGGACATTTAGGTTGTTTCCATGCCTTGGCTATTGTAAATAGTGCTGCTGTGAACATAGGGGTGCATGTATCTTTTCGAATTATAGTTTTGTCTGGGTATATGCCCAGGAGTGGGATTGCTGGATCATATGGCAACTCTATTTTTAGTTTTTTGAGGAATCTTCATACTGTTCTCCATAGTGGCTGTACCAATTTACATTCCCACCAATGGTGTAAAAGGGTTACCTTTTCTCCACACCCTCTTCAACATTTATCTTTAGACATTTTAATGATGGTCATTCTGACCAGTGTGAGGTGGTACCTCATTGTAGTTTTGATTTGCATTTCTCTAATAATTAACGATGATGAGCATCTTTTCACATGCCTGTTGGCCAATCTGTGTGTCTTCGATTGGGTTTTTTGTTATTCAGTTGTATGAGCTGTTTATATCAATATTTTGGAAATTAATCCCTTGTTGGTCGCATCATTTGCAAATATTTTCTCCCAGTCCATAGGTTGTCTTTTCATTTTGTTTACAGTTTCCTTTGCTGTGTTTCACTCTTTTAGCTTTGAATTTTGAAGTATTCGTAGTTTCTTCTGATACGTCCCACCAAACCTTTAGGGGAGCTCTGACAAAGTATGTGGCATGGAATGAGCAATGGCTACATGCAAAATTAAGAGAAAGAAATAAAAACAAAAACAAAACAAAACAACTCTTTCTACTGAAGTTCCAGAGAAAGCTTCAAATGTTCCCAGTAAGGATTAAACTTTCCCAGGATGATTTTCTTGTTTCTTCTCCCTTTTCAAAATGGACTCAGATTTTATAGCAAATAGTTTTCTTCATTAGTAGTACTCTCCCAAATTCCTCATCTGTCATTAAACTCAGGAGAGCTTCTTACACAATTATCATGCCATACACTCCTGTCTGTGTTACAACTTCAAAACTGATTTATAAAGGACATGTTCTGCATTCACAACATCAAACATCTATAAAGATCCTCTAACCATAAGTGTGCTTCATGATGGTTGGAAACTCGAAGGGGTTAGAGTGGCTATTGCCAGGGCTATTTTTCTGTTGCATTTGGCTGCTTCTGTTCCCAATACACTTAACTCCTTTTGCTGAACTTTAAAGTAGCAAGGCTTTTAAAAATACACTTATCCTGACAAATGTTGTGGAAATCTATTGTTAGTGTCTCCGATTCTTAAATCATCATCATTCTTCTTATTATTGACAGCATCATCCTCACAGTGAAACAGCTAACACATTCGTGACCCATTCAACTGATTATTTCCTTGACCATCCAGTGGTTTATAATTTGAAATATTTATGTGAAAAGGAGCTCTGGATAAGAGAGTGCTGGTGTATAATATTCATATGTGTTTGAAATTCTCTCTTGAAGAGTTCTATTCTCTGCATTTTCAGTCATAATTTAGGTTTTTTTTAAAAAAATCAGGTTAACCAAATATGTTTCCTTATTGGTCTAGTTCTTTGGGTTAAGTCCATATCCTTATGAGAAAGCAAACTATCCTTGGATTTTGTATTCTCTGGAAAATCTGCCTCAAAAACACCTGAAGATTTTAGTTCCAAATAGGGTTTAAGAGCACTAGAATATTTTTCTCTAAAGCCAAAGTAATTTGACTGTCTTTTCTTATGAAAACAATAACAGGACCATCATTCATTCTCTGCAAATTCTCTGTGATTTCAACTCTGATTTCAAAATTTGTCATTATTAAAAAAAATCATCTAGCATTTTCTTAACATGATCTTTATTAGCTTGCTGCCTGTTTTGCTGAGCACCAGCAAAACCTCTTGTCCCCAAGTCAAATAGTGATTGCATTGCTGTGGACAAGCTTTTCTGGCTTGCATGCTAAATGGTACCACACTCTTGGAAGACTGTTTAACAGACAATGTCTGGAGTGATTTTTTTAGGTGAACTGTGATCATCTTCCCATACTCTATTGTTTTCTTTTGGCAGCTGGCCTCCTGCTCAGCCCAGAGGCTTGCCATTTGTTCAGGGTACAGCAACCTTGAAGTAGTAGCCTGAGTTGAGGTACTGATGATCATAGGCCTGGTCCTAAGGAGTGGGTGGGGCAGGCCTCACTGAGGCAAAGAGCACTAAAGAAAGGCATTGAGAGGCAGCCACTCAGGGCTTTGGAGCCTATCTAGAGCCCCAGAGAGGCTCAAGGGAAAGCCAAAATATAGAGACTTGCTGTAGCTACGGTGGTAACTGATGCTCCCTTCTAGCTTCTTACTCCCTGGTGCCAGGCTCTGGGCAAACATTTCACTACAGTCCCCTTTGCCACAATGCTCCCCTGGGGCCTAAGAGAGTGATCAGAGGGGCTGAAGGAGAAAGGCTTCTCATTATGACTTCCCTCTTCAGTATTCTCCTTTTGTCTAACTGTCCTCTAGGCTTCCTATCACTTAGAGGATAATTTAAAACACACAAGAGATCAAGTTAACTTTCCTAGTGCTGTATTTCTAGCATAAATGTTGGGTACTCAGAGAGGCTTTCCCTGACCAATAAAAGCTAAAATAATCCCCACTGTTTTCCTGATAACTCAAGTGTTCTTCCTACTCAGTGTAGCATGGGAGCTTGTGCTCTGTAGTCAGACTGCCTGGGTGTGATTCACAGCTGCTCCACTCATAAAGCTATTTGACCTTAAACTAATTGCCTAACATAGGTGTGCATCAGTTTTCTCCTCTGCAAAATGGTAATCTACCTTTTGCAAAAGTTTCTGACACAAACCTACTTAGTAAAGCATTGGTTGTTATACTCACATTACAGTTTATAAGTACAAATTTATGGGTCATTTACTTGCTTAATGGTTCTTTCCCCCAGTAAAGAGCAGGGATTGTATATTTTTTGTTTGTCACTGCATGCCTATCATACAGTACAGTATTTGTGACATAGGGACTTAAAAAATATTTGCTGAATGAATCACTCCTATAGAGTTTCAAAGTTAAGTAACTGCATTTTCATTGCAGTGTTATAATAACTCGATTTAATTATTTACTTCTGTGTGCATGACTTATAGTTAAATTCTTTTCTTTTTCAGATGTGTGTTCCACAAGTGTTATGTCTCAGCTGTTATATAAACCCCTTTTGTGTGTGCCTAAAGACACACACATATATATGCATTTATACACACACATTTATAACATATATAGTATACACAAACAATATTTAAACAATAATAAGAAAATGGAAACAAATATGTCTACCATCCGATTTAAGAAATAAAATATTGCCAGTGCATTTGAAGCCTCTTGCATGTCTGTTTCCAGTCCCATATGCCCTCAACACCCACACTGGGATACTACTCTGAATTTTGTATTAATTATACTCTTACACTGTTTGATAGTTATACCACAAATGTCTGTATCCTGAAACAATATATTGTTTAAAGTTGCCTGTTTTTTGACCTTTATATTAATGGAATCACGCTAAATGTGTTCTTCTGTGTTTTTTTCCCCTTCTTAATTCTATGTCATGTATGGTTGTAGTTCATTTATTTTCACTGTGATAATTGTATTTCATTGTATATCTATAACACTATCCTTTATACTGTTTATGGATATCTAGACTGTCATCTATATTTTCCCACAAACAGTGCTGCTATGAACATTCTTGTAATGTCTCCTGGTACACATGTGCAAGAGCTTCTCTGGTATAAAGCTAGGACTATAATTTGGGACTGTAGCATATGCCATCTTAAACTTTGCTAGGTTGTTTCTCTTTTTGTGATATCCACATCTATTGATGATTTTATATCAGTTATTTTACTGTAGAGTTACAAAATGGTGATATTCTAATTTATCATTCCTTCTTCATTTATTGACTGGAACACTTCTATGAAGGGAAACTTTCCCCTCAACTATTTAGTTACTCATGGTACAATTCATTTAGAAAAGGTGAGGGTTAATGGTTCATTGTTTTCTCTTTCTTTACCAGTTTTCAGAATACAGAGTTGGATTCCTGGCATCCTTGAAAGTCTACCAGTGCACTTTTTTTTTTTTTAGCATAACTATGAATACATGGATTTAAACATATGGGTTAAACACATTTTAACTCATTGAAATTATTATTCTTATTGAGGTTTAAATTGTCCTATCTTTGGCCAATAGAACCTCTTCAATAGGTACCTGAGTTTTTTTCGACAAAATCCCAGACACCTTTGGTAGCTTTCTTAACTTCTTATATGACAGTGTGTCCCAGGCTCACACAGTTTGTTCACTTCCAGTCCTAGACCTGTAATATACTATCTTTCCAAGGATCTCTGCTTTCCTTTAGTGGGAAATAGTGTTTCAAGACCATAATCTGGGTGCTTAAGGTCCTTGTTTCTAGAACATTTCAGTGGACAGAGATAGGAAATATTTTTCTTTAGAATAAATCACATCATGAGTTCACACTGATGTTACAATTCAAATTCAAGATTACACAATTTTAAGTTAACCTCTTTTATCTGTATCTCCTTTCTTTCATGTTGAAAATTTTGCTTCTCAATGACCCTGACATATGTGTTTGTTTTATCCTATGATACACACATCACAGTCTCAGAATAACAATCTGGATCTACCACCATAAACATGATTTTTCTGTTTAATTTTATATTGCTGTGCATTTGAAATAATTTTCTTAAAAGTCCCCTGAAATAATTATGTGTTATTTTGCCACCACCTGATACATAGCTAGTTCATATATTTCATTTTGCTTTCAAATTTTAGAGACTGCCTTATTTGGATTTAAATTTTAAAGTTATGTAAAGTGAAATCTATAAATCGTGGTATATTCAAAGAAATATAGTACCTATTCCTATATCCTCCATCCTATCCCTTCCTTCCTCAAACATTTTTTGAGGTTTTGTTTTATGCTCTCACTTAAAAAATATAAGCCAATATATATGAGTTAGTTCCCTAGCATCTTCCAAAGGTGAACAATGACTGTTTTTAAAATACCACTATGAAACCATGATTTAAACACATTTTATGTTTTAATCTATCAAAATTATTGTTTTAATTGATGCCGACATTTTTCTATTTTTGGTCAGTAAAAGTCTCTTAAAGTTGGCACCAGAGGTTTTTGGGCACAGCCTCAGTAGTCTTTGATAGCTTCCTTGATTTCTGGTATGACAAGATGTCCCTGTCCCCACCTTTCTTAAACAGTAACATAATATGCACTGTTTTCACCTCACATGAATGTAATATAATTTGTTCATACAGCACCCTGTTGATGGTCATTTGGGTTGTGTTCAGCCTTTTGCTATTATAAATAATGATTCAATAAACAGCCTTGTATTTTATTCATATATTTACCAACGTGTCTTTCCTAGAAGTATGATCTCTTGGTCAAAAAGTATGTTTATACTCAACTTTGGGAACAATCTTAAAAAACAGACCATCTAGTAAATTGCAAGCCATTTATAATCTGGCTGGCTGCACTTTAGAATAGGCTTTCTCATGGTAGATGACCAGTTCTACTCTTGGTCCTAGTGAAAATAGAGAAAGCAGGTTAATTGGTCTTTCTTGACAGTCAGTAAGATTTCACAGATGTTGTGTGGAAGGTTTGCTCACTGGCTTTGTTTATTCAAGATTCTTTCAATCTGGACTAATGGAGTCAACCTTGAGGCTGAAGCATTCCTTTAATATCGCTGGGAAAGTTGAGTGAAAAGGGCATATGGAAAATTGTTACCAAATAATCTCATACCCTGCAGAGGGTTTGATTTTTTGAGGGAGAATCAAGCCCTACAGCCAGCATACAAGTAAATTTATAAAAATATCACTTCTCAGGCACTTAAGAAATAAACCCTACTTGTCTCCTCCCACCTCATTTCTCTTGCTTCTATTCTTCCCAACTCCCCCATGGATGGTACCTTAATATTCCCACTTCTCCCTGATTCATTAATTCAATGACTATTTATTGAGTTAGTTTATATGCATGTCTCTGCTAGGATGTTATTATTTTCACTCAGGGTCCGTGTTACGTTTTGCAGAAAATTCTTAAGATTTACCTTTATCATAGTTCACTCTTGATACAGAGTATTTGTCACTGCATTGTTAAGGTAGCTCCCCCACCCCACCACAATACAGGCAGCAAAATGCAGTCTGCCTGAATTACTGCTTGCTAGGAATTGGCTTCTCTCCTATTTGTGTCAGTTTGTAATCTTCATCTCACTTACTCCAATCTGATATTCAGTATCCTGAATCTTGCTGTCTACTAATTCTTTTCTTTAGATTTTTTGGCTGCATTACAGTGAAGGGAGAAATGTTCTTGTCTCCTTTGACTATGAAAAGTAGCATCCTTCTTGATTAAGGTACAAACAAACTGAAGATGAAGATATATGTACACCATGGCACTTCCTATGAAACAACATTAAATGTTTTCCCTGCCACATGCCATTTGCATCCGCTAAAAGTTCTTTCCTATTCAACCATATTATGACTTTTATCATATGGACAATACTTACCCTTGGTGGTACTCTTCCTGGGGACCAAGTACTCACTTATGGCATAGTTCTAAGTCCAGGTAGCCTGCTCTCCTTGGAAGGGAGAGATCTGATCCTTGACAATACCTACCTGGATTATATTTCACTGTGCTCTGTTTATGAAAAACATTCTATTTTGTCACTGGGAATTTTCCTACCATTTCCAGTGGTCAGCTCCCTAGAAAAAAGAAAACTACTATCTCGGAGGATAGTTGGAAGAGAGATACTTCCTAGGCAATTATTTATATAAAAGTGTAAAAATCTTCCTGACGCTAAATGTACTTGTTAAGTTAGAAATAAAAATGATATGGACAGACTCTAAATGTTAAAATTCCTTTATGTGAAAAAAGACTGTTGGAGAGAGGGTCTAGGTGCTCACTAATCTCATTTACTCTTGCTGTACACACAGGAAGACTACATTTCCCATTTTCCCTTACTGCTGTTATGGGTTATGTAACTGGGTTTGGCCAATTGGATGTGTGCAGAATTGAAATATGTCACTTCTAAAAGTAGCCATAAAATCCTATTGGATCACTCACAGTCTCCCTTCTCTTTCCCTGAAGACCTCAGAGGCCAGTGTTTAAAATGACAGCACCATAAGGTGACAGGAGTCATCACTTGGAGGACAGCAGCCTGAGGAGCCCCCAATCCACATCTAACTGTGAAATGAATAAGAAATAACAATTATGTTAAGCCAATGAAATTTTAGGGTTATTATTAGAGCATCTAGCAAGCATTACCTTAATGACTACAAAAACCAAGGTTCAGAGAGATGCTTTAGGTGGCCCAGAAAATATTGTGGTTAAGAATTTTTCAAGGTGAAATTTCTTAGGATAGACCATTGTTATATAGTAAAACCTTTATTATATACTTGATAACAGTTTTCACTGTTTATTTATGAAGAAGCAGAAACTGAGAGAAAGTAACTTGCCTAAAATCACACAACTATTAACTTATGGAGGCCGGATTCAAACTCAGCTCTTTCTGTCTCCAAATCCCATGATTTTTGAGATCTGATGTCAGTAAGATGGCAGAGTAGGAAGTCCTACCTCTTATTTGTCCACAGAAACACCAATAAAACAACAATATTGGTACCAAAATATCTTGAAGAGGAATTTAAAAATAGCTAAGAAGTAAAAGCACCCTGGAGGAGCACAAACTTAAAGCAGTTGCATTTATATGGGTAAGAAAAGCTATTTCTCTTTGCAAGTGTGAGTTCCTCCCCCAAACTGGCTTCACTCAACAACAAGATCACGTCACCCCGTGATTTATCCCAAGGTGAGGAAGAGAGTGTTGAGTATACACTAGACTTCTGGTCTCTCAGGGCATCCTCTGTGGAGCCAATTTCTATCTCACTTCAAACTGAATAACCTGAAGAGCCAGATCCTCAGGTACAGCTAGGCATAAAGGAAAGTGGTGGGAGTAAAGCCCTTACAGCTGGCACATAAATGAGGTTTTTCCTCCATGAGGTAAGGAAGAAGCTAAGGGCACGTTATCCCAATCATCTCAGTGCACCCTCTGTGGAGCTGTTTTCTATCTCACCTAATATCAAATGCTGAATGGCCTGTAGAGCCTGGTCTCTTGGGACACCTAGAAACAAAGCGCAGGGTTAGGCCCTACAGCCAGTGCTGCTTTACAAGATTTGGAATAAACACATAACTGAGTCTTTTGCTCCATGTGGGAGTGAAGAAAAGTGTAGGAGGGGCCTTGCCTCCAGCCCTACAGTGAGCTCCCTGAGGGGTTGTTCTCTACCTTGTTTCATACTGAGACTGTTTATTGGTGACATCCTTTCTGGGTCAAAACCATTCCAGTGGGGGTAAGCTGAGACGAAGTGAGAGAGTGTCATTGACCTATATACACTACCAAATGCAAAATAGATAGCTGGTGGGAAGCAGCCGCATAGCACAGGGAGATCAGCTCGGTGCTTTGTGACTGCCTAGAGGGGTGGGATAGGGAGGGTGGGAGGGAGATGCAAGAGGGAGGAGATATGGGGATATATGTATACATATAGCTGATTCACTTTGTTATACAGCAGAAACTAACACAACATTGTAAAGCAATTATACTCCAATAAAGATGTTAAAAGAACCCCAAACCATTCCAGTGGTATCTGTTTCAAGTGTGCAGACAACAAAGCAAACATACAAGGAACATAAAGAATCAAGAAAAACATGACACAAAGTACAAAAACAAATCTCCAGTAACCTAACCCAAAAGAAATGAAGATGCGTGAATTGCTGGACAAAGAATTCTAAACAATCATCTTAAAGAAGCTCAGTGAGTTATCAGAGAATATAAACAAGCAAAATCAGGAAAATAATGCATGACCCAAATGAGAAATAAACAGAGATAGGAATGATAAAAATGAATCAAACAGAAATGCTGGAGCTGAAGGACACAATAATTGAACTGAATAATTCACTAGAAGGTTTCAAAAGTAGACTTGATCAAGCAAAAGAATGAATAAGTGAATTTGAAGGCAAGTCATTTGAAATTATGTGGAGGAGCAAAAAAAAGAAAGAATGAAAAAGAGTTAAGAAAGCCTAAAGGACTTATGAGGCTTCATCAGTTGAACTAGTATGGAATTATGGGAGTCCCATAAGGAGAAGAGAGAGAGAAAGGGGCAGAAAGCTTGTTTAAAGAAATAATGGCTGAAACCTCCCAAAATATGGAGAGGGAATCAACATCTAGATTCATAAAACCCAAAGGACCACAAATGGATTGATTGTAAAGAGATTTACACCAAGACACACTAAAATCAAATTGTCAAATGTCAAAGACAAAGAGAATTTTGAAAGCAGCAAGAGAAAAGCAGCTCATAACACACACGAGAGCCCCCATAAGATTGTCAGAAGATTTCTCAGCAGAAAGCCTGCAGGCTAGGAGAGAATGGGATGATATATTCAAAGTTCTGAAAGAAAAAACTGCCAAAGAAGGATATATACAGCAAAGCTATCCTTCAGAAATGAAGGACAGATAATAACTTTCCCAGACAAACGAAAGTTGAAGGAGTTCATTGCCACTAGACCTGACTTACAAGAAATGCTATGTAGAAGTCTTCAAGCTGAAATGAAAGAATGCTAGTTAGCAGTATGAAAACCTATGAAAGTATAAAACTTAGTGGCAAAGGTAAGTGTATAATCAAATTCAGAATAGTCTAATAATGTTATAGTTGTGTATAAACCACTTTTAACTCTAGTATAAAAATTTTAAAAAGTATTAAAATTAGCCATAACTACAATAACTTGTTAATGGATATATAATATAGAAAGATAAATTTTGACATAAGTAACAGTGTGTGGAGGGAAGTATAGAATTTTTGTATGTAATTGAAGTTAATTTATTAGCTTAAATTGATTATTATAACTACATTGTTTCATTTAAGCCTCATGGTAAACACAAAAATCATGAAATAGATACACAAAATAGAAAGGAATCAAAGCACACCACTACAAAAAAATCATCAAATTACAAAGGAAGACAGTACAAAAGCAAAAAAGGACCAAAGAAATTACAAAACAGCCAGACAACAATGAACAAAATGGCAATAAGTCTTCACCTATCAATAATTACTTTAAATGTAAATGGATTAAATTCCCCAGTCAGCAGGCACAGTGTACATGACAGGATAAACATAAAAAAGCAAGACCCAATCATATGATTCTTACAAGATACTCATTTTAGCTGAGAGTGAAGAGTTGGACAAAGTTATTCCATGCAAATGGTAACCAAAAGAGAACTGGAATGGCTATTCTCATATCAGAAAAAATAGACTTTAAGTAAAACAATGTCACGAGAGATGAAGTTGGATATTATATAATGATAAAAGGATCGAATCATCAAGAGGATATAACAATTATAAATATATATGTACCCAATATTAGATCACTTAAATATATAAAACAAACATCAAAAGATCTGAAGGGAGAAATAACAGCAATATAATAATGGTAGGGGTCTTCAAGACCTTGTCTTCAACAATGGATAGATTGTCCAGATAGAAAAACAAAAGAGAAATATTGAACTTGAACAACACTGTTTACCTAATGAACCTAACAGATGTATACAGAATATTCTATCCAAAGTTAGCAGAATAGTCATTCTTCTCGAGTGCACATGAAATATTCTCCAGGATAGATCAGATGCAAGGCCACAAAATAAGTCTTAACCAGTTTAAGAAGACCAAAATCATATCAAGAATCTTTTTCTGATCACAGTGAAACTAGAAATCAACAATGAGACAAAAATTCACAAATATGTGGAAATTAAACAATACATTCCTGAACAATCAGAAGAGCAAAGAAAAGATCAAAAAGAAAATTTAAAAATTGAAACAAATGAAAATAGAAACACAAAATACCAAAGCTTATGGAATACAGCAAAAGCAGTTCTAAGAGGGACGTTTATAACAACACATGTCCACACTAAGAAAGAAGAAAGATCTCAAATAAACAACCTGACTTTATACTTCAAGGAACTAGAAAAAGAACAAACTAAGCCCAAAGTTAGCAGAAGGAAGGAAATAATAAAGGTTAGAGAAGAAATAGTTGAAGTAAAGACTAAAAAGACAATAGAAATATATCAACAAAGCTAAGACCTGTTATTTTGAAAAGAGCAACAAAATTGACAAGGTTTTATCTAGACTAAGAAAATAAAAAAGAGAAGACTCAAATAAAATTATAAATGAAAGAGGAGTCATTACATGATGCCATAGAAATAGAAAAGATCATAGGAGACACTATAAACAATTATACCTTATCAAACTGGATAAACTAGAAGAAATGAATAAGTTACTAGAGATATACAGTCTGATAAACTGAATTATGAATAAGTAGAAAATCTGAACAAACCAATAACTTATGAGAAGATTGAATCAGTAACCAAAAACCTCCCATTGTATAAAAACCCAGGGCCAGATGACTTCACTGGTGAATTCTGCTAAATATTTAAGGAAGAATTAATGTCAGTCCTTCTCAAACTCATCCAAAAAATTGAAGGGAATATTTCAAAACTCATTTTATGAGACCAACATGACCCTCATACCAAAGCCAGACAAGGCACTATATTGACAAGAAAATTACAGACCAATATTTCTAATGAACATAGATGCAAATATCAACAAAATGCTAGCAAATCAAATTCAACAGCATAATAAAAGAATCATAAACCATGATCAAGTGAGATTTATCCCTGGGATGGAAGGATGTTTCAACATATGCAAATCAATAAATGTGATACACTGTGGTAACAGAATGAAGGATAAAAACTTTATGATCATCTCAATAAATAAAGAAAAAGCATTTGAGAAAATGCAACAAGCTATCATGATAAAACTCTCAACATAGTAGGTATAGAAGGAAAGTACCTCAACATAATAAAGGCCACATATGACACGCCTACAGCTAACATTATACTCGATGTTGAAAAGCTTGCAGCTTTTACTGTAAGATCAGGAACAAGACAGTGATGCCCATTCTTGCCACTTCTACTCAGCATGGTACCGGAAGTCCTAGCCAGATCAGTTAAGGAGGAAAAAGAAATATAAAGCATCCAAATCAGAAAGGAAGAAAACTAAAACTATCTCTGTTTGCAGATGACATAATCTTATAATAACCCGAAAGACACCACCAAATTTGTTAGAACTAATAAATGAATTCGGTAAAGTTGCAGGATACAAAATCAACTTACAAAAATGAGTTGCACTTCTATACATTATCAGTGAACTATCCAAAAAAGAAATGAAGAAAATAATCATATTTACCATAGCATCAAAACCAATCAAATATTAGGAATAAATTTAACCAAGGAAGTGAAAGATGTGTACACTGATAATTATGACACATTAATGAAAGAAATTGAAGAAGATGCAAATAAATGGAAAGATATACTATGTACATGGACTGGAAGAATTAATATTTTTTATATGACGATTCTACCCAAAGCAATCAACAGATTCAATGCAATCCCTATCCAAATTCCAATGGCATTTTTCATAGTACTAGATAATCCTAAAATTCTTATGGAACCACAAAAGACTCTGAATAGCAAAAACAACCTTGAGCAAGAAGAACAAAGCTAGAGGCATCCCACTGCTTGATTTTAAAATATACTACAATGCTACAGTAACGTAGACAGCATGGTACTGGTATAAAAATGGACATGTAGACCAAAGAACAGAATAAAAAGCCAGAAAGGCATCCATGCATTTTCAGTCAATGGTTCTTCAACAAAGATGCCAAGAACACACAATGGGGAAAGGATATCTCTTCAATTAATGGTTTGGTAAAATTGTATATTCATATGCAGAAGGATGAAATTGGGCCCTTATAATACACTGTATACAAAAATAAAGTCAAATGCAATAAAGGCTTAAATGTAAGACCTGAAACTATAAAACTACTATAAGAAAATGTAGAGAAAAAGTTTCTTGACACTGGCTTGTGCAATGATTTTTGTATATGACTCCAAAAGCACAGGCAACAAATACAAAAATAGACAAATGAAATTGCATTGAACTAAATGCAATGCAAATGAATTGCATTGAACTAAAAAGCTTTTGCACAGCAAAGGAAACAATAGGGTGAAAAAACAACCTATGGAATGGGAGAAAATATTCCCATTCCCATATATATATATATAAATATAAATAAATATATATATATATATATATATATATATATATATATATATGGAACCCACCCACCCACCCCAAAGAAGAAACAACCCAGTTAAAAAAATGAGCAAAGGACCTGAATAGACATTTCTACAAGAAGGCATACAAATGGTCAAGCACCCTTAATCATCAGAGAAATGCAAATTAAAACCACAATGAGATATCACCTCACACCTGTTAGAATGGCTATTATCTAAAACACAAAAGACAAGTGCTGTCAGGGATATGGAGAAAAGGGAATCCTTGTACACTGTTAGCGGGAATGTCAATTGGTACAGACATGGAAAACAGTATGGGAGTTCCTCAAAAAACTAAAAATAGAGCTACCATATGATCCACAATCCCACTTCTGGGTGTACATCCAAAGGAAATGAAGTTCATATCTCAAAGAGATATCTGGCACTCCCATGTTCATTTCAACATTATTTGCAATAACCAAGACATGGAAATAACCTAAGTGTCCATGAACAGATAAATGGATAATGGAAATGTGGTATAGGTATATGGTGGAATATTATTTATTCATAAAAATGAAGGCGGTCCTGCCATTTGTGACAGCATGGATGAACCTGGGGAACATTAAGCTAAGTGAAATAAGGCAGACACAGAAAGACAAATACTACTTGATCTTACTTAAATGTGGAATCTGAAAAAGTTGGGCTCTTAGAATGATAGAATGGTGGTTATGTGGGGCTGGGGTGTGGGGAATACGGGGAAATGGTCAAATAGTACAAAGTTTCAAATATGTAGGATAAATAAATTCTGGAGATTTAATGTACAGCATGGTGACTATAGTTAGCAATATGTTAATTAGCTTGATTGTGGTAAACATTCACAGTGTATTTGGATGTCAAAAAGTCAAGTTGTATATCTTAAATATGTACAATTTTTATTTGTCAATTATATCTTAATAAAGCTGGAAAACCCCCCAAATTCCATGATTTTTAATATTACAGTACATTAACTTCCTGATGTCATTTGGGCTTGTGTTGGGTTGCTATTCTAAAGGCTAAGCAAGATCTAAGTGGTACTTAGGGTTGGATGAACCAATCGTTTGCCTTTTTTGAGAAGGACAATACTCAGACTCAGAATAGGGTTTGTCTCAAGCCATTTGTTTCTTGGTAAATGTTCAAGGCAGAATTACTCATCATCTACATTGGGAAGGGCTAGGGCTGTTTTTTGCACCTGTGTTTTCTAGCCCACAAAATCAGTTTCTAATATCATACTTTCATCCAGCCTCTGAGGCTTGATTCTCTTTGTGGCCTGACTTGTGAGGTGATTTCCAAGTAATCAGCTCTGCTTTTTGATTTCCACTTCTTTTTCAGCAAGGTAGAGGTCTTATATACATACCCCTTACTGAACTAAGCTATAGAAAGTTAAAGAAATGGTGTTTATTAAGGAAAAGGGACACTGTCACAAAATCTTACTTCTCGGTTATAGAAATATGCAAGCTTTGAAGGTCAACCAAATCCAAACTTCGTGTCACATAAGGAGTTCAATTATATATATGCCTAAGTTTTTTCACTTGTAAAGTGTACACAAAATTTCCTATTGAAAAAGTACTTCATTTATTTATTCATCATATATTCACCATCATTCCTAAGCCTTTAGAGTGATACTATTTTAGTTTGCTAGGTCTGCTGTAACAAAGTACCAAACAAACTGGGTAGCTTAGAAGAACAGAAATTTATTCTTTTACATTTCTGGAGGCTTAAAGTCCAAAATCAAGGTATCAGCAGGACTATACTCCTTTTGAAAGTGCTAGGGGAGGATCCTTGCTTGCTTCTTTCGTTTCTGGTGTTTTACTGACAGTCTTTGCCATTCCTTGGCTTATAGATGCACCACTCCAATCCTCTGTCTTCACATGTCATTCTTCCTGTGTGTCTTCACATGGTCTTCCCTATGTGGATATCTATTTCTGTGTCCAAATGTCCCCTTTGTGTAAGGACACCAGTCATAATGGATTAGGGCCCATCCTAATGATTTCATTTTGATTACTTCTCTAAAAACTCTGTTTCCAAGTA
Source organism: Phocoena phocoena (assembly GCF_963924675.1). Lineage (NCBI taxonomy): Eukaryota > Metazoa > Chordata > Mammalia > Artiodactyla > Phocoenidae > Phocoena > Phocoena phocoena. Next base: position 118,572,364 of record NC_089240.1, read on the forward strand.
AAGTCACATTATGAGGTAGTGGGGGTTAGGACTTCCACATACTCTTTGGGAGATATAATTCAACCCATAACAGATGCCAAGATGAATAAAACACAGACCTTGATTTAAAAGTGATTCCTATTAGGTAGGGGAGATTAGCTGTACAGAAATAACTGTTCTATAAAGCACCAGGTAAGGATTTTAAGTGAATGACCGTGCCAGTTCTGAGGAGAGAGATCACTTTGAATAGGGAGAACATGGAAGGAATATGATTGGAAGTTCCTCTTGTCTTAACAGAGGACAATTTCCAGTGTGTATTATGAAATATTTAAAAATAGTTTGCAATAAATTACTTTTGTGTCCTTTCAATAGTTTGCATATCTCTGAACACCCCTGTCCACACAATAGTCCCTCTCTAGACCCCTTATCCTACCTTATTATTCATAATAGTGGACACAGTCTGACTTATAGTTAATTGTTTACCTATCCCTAGCAAAATGTAAGCTATTTGAAAGTAAGACCCTTATCTATCTTCTCTATCCCTATATCCGTAGTGAATAGACCAGTGCCTGGTATATAGTAGGTGCTCAATAAATATTTGATCAATGAATGAATGAACAAATGGTCCAGTGCATAGCTTGAAAAATCAGCTTCTCAGATGGTTTCATCCATTTCTTGAAAAGAACCAGGAAGGCACAGTGGCTTTTGAACCTCGTGGTTACCCCTAGAGGTGAGAGAATGTCCTTATAGTGTACCAACTGAAGGGATTGAAATGAAGGTGTCTAAGTATTTAAGGTTCTAGAGAAGGTGGTGGGCCCTTCCATGGTCAAGTCTTGTTAGGTAAGAGGAGAAACAGAATTTGGCTGCCAGACTCATTTGTGTAATTTCATTACTTTTTTCTTCTTGGTTCTTCTTCATAAGTTAAAAACCTATGTTGCAGCAACTCCCTGCAATTTCCACAGCCTGACAGGAGGAATCATGTGGCCAGAAAGCTTTGCAGTGGAATACAAATGGAGGGGTTCAGCATCACTGCAGTGCCTGTTCTTTCATTCACTGTCAGACAATGGCACAGTTACAAGCAATTACTTATTAGATGTTTGAAAACTACTGTAAAAAGCCAGCACCATTTGCCAAAAGTAATTTAATGAAATTGGGCATAATTGTGCCCTGAACTGAAGTTTTCTGATTTGCTCATATTTAGATGACTCCACAGAAATTATTTAGCAAATGAATAAAAACATGTAGACAAAAATCTCTGTGCATTTTGTGGAAATGCATGGCATCAATACTGATGGTCATGGATCCTTGATGATTTAAAGTGAGATTTTTGACAAATAGATAGGAAGTAAGCTAACATATTTGCTTGATTGAATATAAAACACTATTACAAAGGAAAATAAGATATATTAAGGCTCTAGAATCCACTTGCCATTTTGACTTGAATTTGTTAACAATTATAAATTTCAAATGTTGATTAATGACATTCTTTAACTACTTAATAAATATGACAGCAGTAAAACAAGTTGTCACTAATTTGGATGAGGGAAGTTTTAAATTTGCTAAAACTCTAACTTATAAGATAGTTTAAAAAGAAATGGAGTTCCTTTATTTTTTCATACACGTAATAGCTACATAGGCCAACTAACTATTACCTTGTCTGTAGGGTCCAATATTTTCTGTGAATTGATGAGAATGATTTATCATTAATACCTGAATTGTTTGTATATTGATGCTTGATTATACTACGTTTTCTGATGAGGTTTAAACATTCCTCCTTAATTTTATCTATTGATACATTGCTGGTTTAGCAATCCTAACCCTATGATTTTACCTTCAAATGACAGTAAATGCTTATTTGTTTGTTTGTTAATTTCTTTATTAACTTTGCACCAGGTCTTACTTGTGATGCACGGGATCTTCGTTGCGCCATGTGGGATCTTTAGTTGCAGCATGTGGACTTCTTAGTAGTGGCATGCGGACTCTTAGTTCTGGCATGCATGCAGGATCTCATTCCCCAACCAGGGATCGAACCCAGGCCCCCTGCATCGAGAGCGTGGAGTCTTACCCACTGGACCACCAGGGAAGTCCCAACACTTGTTTACTTTTTAAAAAATCAAGCAATGCAGAAGTACAACAAAGGGAGAAGTCATCTCAAAGCCCATTACCCAGAGACCACCGTTGGTAATATTAGTGAATATCATTCCATATATATCTCTATGCAGATATACAAGTGGCTGAACAACTGGATAGATGCATGAAGTAGTTTTATAAAAATGGGATTATACTGCATTCATTTTAAATTTAAAAGGAGTACATTGACACACTACTATATTTAAAATAGGTAACCAACAAGGACCTACTGTATAGCACAGAGAACTCTGCTCAGTATTCTTTAATAACGTAAATAGGAAAAGAATTTGAAAAAGAATAGATACAAGTATATGTATAACTGAATCACTTTGCTGTACACCTGAAACTAATAACACAACATTGTTAATCAACTATGTTCTCATATAAAATAAAAATTGACAAAAAAGAAGTACATTGAAGTCAACTTGAATTTATTAGAAGAAAAAGAAGTCAGAGGAAAATTGAAAAAATTTTCAAGGTTAACCAAAAAAAATTATTCAAGCATTATTTTTTATGTTTTTTTAAGCTCCATGGGAGATTTTTAGACAGTACTTGTTATTTTTTCAAGGCTATTAGCATTTAAATTGACTTTTAAAATCTTAATTCCCATAACTGTTTAGTTTTATTTCTCTATTTAAAAGCATTCAGTGCTTACCATTAGTTTTTTGGCCACAACTTCTCTAAGTTCTATATTTGCATTAGTCTCTTAGCTGACTGGCTGCATTATCAAGTAATTTTTTCAGGTAGGGCTTGTGGTGGTCCTTGAATGTGTGCATGCATGCTTGAAGAAGCCTTTTAACTTTATACACAAAGGGCAACATGACTGGTTATAAAATTATATGCCATGATTTTTCCCTTCTCAGGATTGCAGAAATGGTTCTACTATCTTCTTGAATTGAGTGTTTTGCTTCATTTTACCACAACTTCTCGATTCATCTGTTGTCTGGCTAGATTTCATCATTGAGTCATTTTTATAAGACACCTTCATATTGAATGGTGCTATGGAGAAGTCCAGCCTGATATATTACTTTCTCTTAAGAACCTTTTTTCCCCTTGTCTGGATGACAATTACTGAAGGCAGTAAGTAATGGCTTCTGCTCTGAAGAGTTCAGTCTTGACTTTTCTCTGTGCTGTCTATTCATCCCATCAATCTGATTCGGACCAGATGATAGGTATTAGAAATACTTTTCAAGCTTTTGTTAATACCTTTTCCCTTAGAAATACCTCTATATGTAGTGGTTGGGTCAGATTCCTTGCTATATCACCCTAGAATATCAGGATCTTTTTTTCCCTCTGTAGGCCATGATTTTTCGGACATTTTGCCATGAGGTTGAGACTTACGTTAATTTGCTCCTGGTAAAGTCACGACTCTTCCCATTTTTATTGTTTAAAAAAACCATAATTTAAAAAGAGTCATGTACCAAAATGTTCATTGCAGCTCTATTTACAATAGCCCGGACATGGAAACAACCTAAGTGTCCATCATCAGATGAATGGATAAAGAAGATGTGGCACATATATCCAATGGAATATTACTCAGCCATAAAAAGAAACGAAATTGAGCTATTTGTAATGAGATGGATGGACCTAGAGTCTGTCATACAGAGTGAAGTAAGTCAGAAAGAGACAGACAAATACCGTATGCTAACACATATATATGGAATTTAAGAAAAAAAATATCATGTAGAACCTAGGGGTAAGACAGGAATAAAGACACAGACCTACTAGAGAATGGACTTGAGGATATGGGGAGGGGGAAGGGTAAGCTGTGACAAAGTGAGAGAGTAGCATGGACATATATACACTACCAACGTAAGGTAGATAGCTAGTGGGAAGCAGCCGCATAGTACAGGGAGATCAGCTCGGTGCTTTGTGACCACCTAGAGGGGTGGGATAGGGAGGGTGGGAGGGAGGGAGACGCAAGAGGGAAGAGATATGGGAACATATGTATATGTATAACTGATTCACTTTGTTATAAAGCAGAAACTAACACACCATTGTAAAGCAATTATACTCCAATAAAGGTAAAAAAAATAGTGGTGTTGTTTTTCATTGCATAAGATAATTTTCCTTCATTCTTCTGACTTATCAGGAAGTAGAAGATAATATTTGTTTGTCTGATTCTTCCCATGATTTTATTTTAAAAGTTTTCCAAACATACAGAAAAGATGAAAGAACTTTACAGTGAACACTTTTCATACTCATTTAAAAAATTTTTTTAACATCTTTATTGGAGTATAATTGTTTTACAATGCCTAGTTTCTGCTGAATAGCAAAGTGAATCAGCTATAGGTATACATATATCCCCATATCTCCTCCCTCTTTTTTCTCCCTCCCACCCTCCCTATCCCACCCCTCTAGGTGGAAACAAAGCACTGAGCTGATCTCTCTGTGCAATGTGGCTGCTTCCCACTAGCTATCTCTTTTACATTTGATAGTGTATATATGTCCATGCCACTGTCTCACTTATTGCCAGCTTACACTTCCCCCATCCCGTGTCCTCAAGTCCATTCTCTACGTCTGCGTCTTTATTCCTGTCCTGACCCTAGGTTCTTCAGAACCTTTTTTTTTCAGATTCCCTATATATGTGTTAGTATACGGTATTTGTTTTTTCTCTTTCTGACTTACTTCACTATATATGACAGTCTCTAGGTCCATCCACCTCAGTAGAAATAACTCAATTCCATTTCTTTATATGACTGAGTAATATTCCATTGTATATATGTGCCACATCTTCTTTATCCATTCATCTTTTGATGGACCCTTAGGTTGCTTCCATGTCCTGACTATTGTAAATAGAGCTGCAGTGAACATTGTGGTACGTGACTCTTTTTGAATTATGGTTTTCTCAGGGTATATGCCCAGTAGTAGGATTGCTGGGTCATATGGCAGCTCTATTTGTAGTTTTTTAAGGAACCTCCATACTGTTCTCCATAGTGGCTGTATCAATGTACATTCCCACCAACAGTGCAAGAGGGTTCCCTTTTCTCCACACCCTCTCCAGCATTTATTGTTTGTAGATTTTTTGATGATGGCCATTCTGACTGGTGTGAGGTGATACTCATTGTAGTTTTGATTTGCGTTTCTCTAATGATTAGTGATGTTGAGCATCCATTCATGTCTTTGTTGGCAGTGGGATAGGAGAAGGTGGGAGGGAGAGGCAAGAGGGAAGAGATGTGGGGATATATGTATATGTATAGCTGATTCACTTTGTTATAAAGCAGAAACTAACACACCATTGTAAAGCAATTATACTCTAATAAAGATGTAAAAAATAAAAGTCAATGCAAATATTTTCTCCCATTCTGAGGGTTGTCTTTTGGTCTTGTTTATGGTTTCCTTTGCTGTGCAAAAGCTTTGAAGTTTCATTAGGTCCCATTTGTTTATTTTTGTTTTTATTTCCATTTCTCTAGGAGGTGGGTCAAAAAGGATCTTGCTGTGGTTTATGTCATAGAGTGTCCTGCCTATGTTTTCCTCTAAGAGTTTGATAGTTTCTGGCCTTACATTTAGGTCTTTAATTCATTTTGAGCTTATTTTTGTGTATGGTGTTAGGGAGTGATCTAATCTCATACTTTTACAGGTACATGACTCTTTTTGAATTATGGTTTTCTCAGGTTATATGCCCAGTAGTGGGATTGCTGGGTCGTATGGTAGTTCTATTTTTAGTTCTTTAAGGAACCTCCATACTGTTCTCCATAGCGGCTGTATCAATTTACATTCCCTCCAACAGTGTAGGAGGGTTCCCTTTTCTCCACACCCTCTCCAGCATTTATTGTTTGTAGCTTTTTTGATAATGGCCATTCTGACTGGGGTGAGGTGATACCTCATTGTAGTTTTGATTTGCATTTCTCTGATGATTAGTGATGTTAAGCATCTTTTCATGTGTTTGTTGGCCATCTGTATGTCTTCTTTGGAGAAATGTCTATTTAGATCCTCCACCCATTTTTTGATTCGGTTGTTTCTTTTTGATATTGAGCTGCATGGGCTGTTTGTATATTTTGGAGATTAATCCTTTGTCCGTTGATTCATTTGCAAATATTTCTCCCATTCTGAGGCTTGTTTTTGTAATGAATGCAACACTAATTTTTAATCTTTGGGGATGTGACCCCATGGTTTTTAGCAAAAGTTTATAAAAATCATTTTGATCATTCACATTTTAAATTTATTTCTCATTTTGTTTCTGACTTGCACTAAACATGATTTTATATTATTATAACAATTGCATTACAGTATTTGTTTTTTAAGTATGGGCTAATGCCAACTTTCAAATGTATTGTGTGCCAAGTATTGAATACCAAATGTAATGTTTAATGAAGTCAGTAGTTTTCAATGCAGAACACATTTTCTCAAGAAACTCTGTTGTAAAGATTTTTTTGTCCTTTAATTTAGATCTGCATAATGTTTCACCTGAGCCATTTTTACAACATCATTCTGTTTTCCTTGCATTCACTATCAATTCCCTCCAAACAGACTCCTGAAGAGTCTGATGAGTCAGTCCCCTGCTTCACAGCAGTAAGTAGCTCCTCACTGCAATGAAGGTTCTAGGTCCTTTGCATTTTGCCCTTGCCTACTATTGCAGCCCTTTTTTCTATAGGGGATCTGCTTCAGGATCCCCTATTCCCAGCCAGTCCAAGATCTTTACTTATAATATCTTCCACAAACATACTGAACTTTTTGACTTCTTTTTGCTTTTGCACATACTGTTCTCTGTGTCCTAGATGGCCTTACCTGTTCTCTTTTCTAGGCTTCACTGTGGCCTGGAAAAATATTGCTAAAGATTCTCCTTTTTCCTTTACTCTGTTTCCAGGTTCACCAAGTGTAGCCTTCTGATTAGAATTTGGCTCTCTCTCTATAGGTTTCCCTTCAATGAAGGAATATATGGGTCAAAATTTCTGGACTTTGAAAGCTGAGGGTCAGACCCAGGACCGTAGTAAATTCACCCTAGTCAGAATCACCTTGGTATCTTTCACCAGCTATCCAGATTACTTTTATCTGGATTTCCTTTTCCATTTGTCTTGTGAAAATGTTAATTCACTTTCCCCTTTCTCGTTTTCCCTTTTGGTTGGCAACGTTCGTTTGCTTTTTAAGTGTGGAGATAATGTATATAAAGTATTTAGCACAGTGGCTGGCAAATAGTAAGAGCCCATGAAATGTTGGCTAATAAAATAAAAAACAACAAAAATTACAATAGTATCATTGATAGTTGTCCTGAAGAGACTAAGGATACTTTAATAATCAATTGTTAGCTTGCTTTAGTGACTGTGTCCATATACTCCATAAATTTGCAAATATAACTGTTATACTATCTAAAGCCCCAAGTGTTTAGAATTGTAGAGACAAATCAAATGCTTGTAACTGATGATTATTATTAACAATTTGTATTGGGCATTTTGGTATCATGTTGTTATAGAAGTTAATCAGTTGTTATGGTCATTATGAAAACTTCAACGGTTACAATTTTGTGTCTTTCTGATAAATCACACTTTAGATAGCATGTCAAGAACCAAAGCACCTAATAAAGAATGGAAATGTGCGTCTTAACTAGGTAATTCATGTAAAAAAATCCTTTTGTTCCAACATAATTTTAAAAAGAGGTTCCTATTCCGGGATTTTCTTCCTGAAGTGTCTAATTCCTGTTGATAAATGTAGCTTGACTGTACAAGGTTGTTGGCATTTGTCGAATTTTCATAACAAAATTCTTACTTGAAAAGCTAATGTGCAATTTATTTTGTACATATATCTTGTTTTTAAATGCTTTAGCATGAGAACCTGAATAAAATATGCTGAGTATAGATCATGCATATTTTATTAATGCAAAATGGGTTGTCTAAATATACTTGAAACAGTATATATTGTAATATAAGTAAATGCATCATCTTAACAGACATGTAAAAAGTGGTTTTGCTTAGTATTTTGTATAGATTTGTACTTGAAGAGAACTAAGGAACAGAGATTTTATACATATTGATATTTGAGTCTAGGACTCTGTTCTAAAATATTTGCTTTACTTTTGAGATTACAATCAATGATTAGACTATCCACCACCATCCCTATGTTTAAAGACCTTTATTTTACAGAAAGTGTTGATTATACAACCAATTTGTGCAACTTAAACCTCAGAATATTTTCCTTGTGCTCTGTAAAATATATCTTCAGGGCTTTCTTTGACTGTCTCTGCATACCAATAGACAGATTTTTGCAGACTATAATGTGCATTCAGTCAGTCTAGAAGAGCTGCTATTATCACCTCCTCAGTGAAAAATATATTGTGGGTACCTGCCAGCCACCTTACCATTTTGATTCCATTAGATTCTACAGACATTTATTGAGTGCCTAAGAGAGTGCAGGTTTTGTTGAGGATCAAGATGAATAAGACAATGTTGATGCCCTCAACATTTCATAATTAAGCAAACATGGAGGATGAGAAATTGGTCACAATTATTCTAGTATCAGAAAAATGTTCTAGAATATACCTAGGAAAGAGCCACAAGGTGCTGCAGAGGTTTGAGGGAGGGAGCATTTGCATCAGGAAAGGCTTTGTAAATGAAGTAGTACTTGAAGGGCAGACTGAGCATAGAAAGGCATTCAGGCAGAGGGAACAACATGAGCAAAGGCACTGAGGGAGAAGAAAAGGATTTGCTATATATACTACTATGTGTCAGGCACTGTACTAAAGCTTTCTATACGCTTGCTTATTTAATCTGTACAATCACCCTGTTAAGTGCATGGTACTATATCCATTGTACAGATATCATCAAGGCCCAGAGCTGGTAAAACAAGTGGCAGAACTGATAGTGAACCCAGATCAATATGACATCAAAGTCCACGTTCTTTCCTCTCAGAGGCAGGAAAATTCACAATCTGGGAAAAAGAAGGAATAGAGTTAATTAGAACATGATATCCCTGAAATATAGCATAAAGGACAAGAAGATCAATGGAATCCATAAAGACCCAATTATGTTACACTAGACATCAACAAGTATCCTGGGCAATGTTCCATAGACAAATATGTATGGAAAATGCCGCATGCTATATCCTAGGGCGGCTGTGTGTAGGTTGTATATTGCTTAAATTAGTACCATGTAATAGGCTACAATATGAATAGTGACTTCTAGTGTTGTGCAGTGCACAGTCTGCACAATCATATGTTGCATATCAGCTCTATCCCTTTCTTGGAGATTCATAACTCACGTTAGCATATGAAAGAGCTCAGGAAGTCCTATAGTAATGAAATCCATTTAACCCTATAACTTTCAAAATTATTTGACCATGGGGGTGGGGGGGTTCACTTTAGCATCTATTAATATCTCATGGGAGACTAGCATTCTGTAGAATGCAACACTGGGTTAATCATTCATACTTGATAAGTTAGACTAGAATGGATTGACTTGACCACATAACTCTTGTCTGGAAATTCTGCCAAAGACACTTATGTATTAGTCTAGATGATATTGCTTCCATTTTCATATGATGCACATTTTCCTTTCCCAATACGCAGTTCTGGGGAACAGGTTTCCTTGAGCAGAGCTTATGTGCTGAAAATAGGTTACAGGTGTGAGAGGATATTTATTCCCTCCATCTTGGGGTGACCTGATGGGGCCTGAGACAGCTGGAGTTTCTGGGCTGGTTAACTTCCTGCCCAAGCAGACTTCTGCATTTACCCCAGGGTAAACGTTATCATTTTTTTGGTGTGCCATGAAGTGGGAATGGCTGGGAAGCACTGATTTTGGAAATAGCCAGGAGTTACTTGCTAAAAAATTGAGTTTTGTTTTATGAGGTAGAGGGTTTTTTCCTCATAGCACCAGAAATATTAGTTGGTACAACCAATGTTAGAAGAAACCAGCATTTATTACAAAATAAACTTCAAGGAAAGACAAATCAGATATTTGAGAATGATTTTTCTTATGATTTTGCTTATCAAGTTGTGAACATCACATTAATCTGTTTTCCTCTCATGATTATAACTTTTTGGGATAGCAGCAATTACTCATTTATGTGCATATATCTTGAATATGAGCAATGTAAATCCATAACAGTAAAGGACGCATTCGGGATGAAGTGGCACAATTCTCTAAATAGTCATATTTAATTTCAGTTGAAAAACTTTGCTCAACTGAAAGAATGACAAAAATGCCATTGTTAAAGAGAAAAAAAACTTTGGAAAGTTATGAATGTCTAAAATTTCCTGCAGTTATTTTTGCAAGGATTGATTCATATTCAGATTAGCTTCCTGCCAGATGGAAGAAACACACAGTAAATCAGCTTTTGCAGGAGAGAAATAAAAAAGAAGCACAAGCTGCTATTTAAAGGGCTTTCTTTCTTTTTTTTTCCATATTAATAGCACATTAACCCATAGTGAGTATTAATGCAAGAAACTAAACCATGGGGGCTACCATTCTATCCTTTAGGAAGACTAAATATTTTTTGGTCCAATGAGTTGAGAAAAATTATTTCCTTGATTTGCACATCCAAGATAATATTTCTGTTTAATGATGGTCAAGCCTCATGCGTTCCAAAGCAGAAAGAAAAGGGCAAATGTGTGGAAATTGTAGATAAGTTATTCCTCTTGTACCCAGTGAACCACTACTTTATGCTTGATCCTGGGAAGAAATAAAATACACAGTAGATGAGATGGATTGATGTGTTTAGAGGCTCACCAAACTCAGGTTCATGATGTTCTAGGTGCAGTGCATGTGGAGCCCGTGCAGTGCCTTAAAGGAGGTATGTTTGTTCTGGCCAAGTCAGCCAAGTGCATAACAGCAAACTTGCTACATGCCCAGTGTTGGAGACGAGATCTCCTGTCTGCACCAGGAGTCAAACTCCACACTCAATTACTTCTTGTTTCTCCTGGCTTTGAATCTTCAACTTGTTCTTATCATGATGTTTTTGCCTTGCCCATTCAACGCTACACCCCTTTTGTTCTCTCTTCTGCTTAGGATCTAGGCTTTCCCCATGGTAACACTCTTCTCTCCAGTTCAGTAAAATACCTTGGGTTGTGACTCTTCAGGCTTGATCCATCCCCAAGTGCTCTCTCTCTCATATGCTGACTCCATGGAGACAGCTTTCCATCTGACCTGTCTCAGCCTTGCTGGACACTCTGATGATAATTGTAACAATATAGCTATTACCATTTGTTTACTGAGAACCTACCATGTGCCAATCTTCTCAACAGTCCTGTAAGATAGGTATTATTATTATTATTCCATTTTTTTTATAGCTGATGAAATAAGGAACAGTTGAGGAACCTGCTCCAAGATCACAGAGCAAAGGTTGTCTTTTCAACAAATTGTGCTGAAACAAAATGACATCCACATGCAAAAAAAAAAAAAATGAACCTAGATACAGACCTTACACCCTTCACAAAAATTAACTCAAAGTGAATCGTAGACCTAAATGTAAAGCATTAAACTATAAAACTCCTAGAAGACCACACAGGAGAAAACCTAATTGATCTTGGGTGTGGCAGTGACTTTTTATTTTTTTAATTAAAAAAGTTTAAGAAATTAAAGTATAGTTGCTTTTCAATATTACATTAGTTTCAGATGTATAACATAGTGATTCAATATTTTTATATTCAGTATTTTCATATACCATTGTGATGACTTTTTAGATAAAACACCAAAGGCAAGATCTGTGAAAGAAATCATTGATAAGCTAGATTTCATTAAAATTAAAAACTTGTGCTTTTTAAAAGACACTGTTGATAGAATGAAAAGACAAGTGACAAAGTGGGAAAAATACTTGCAAAATACATATCGGATAAAGGACTGTTATCCAAAATATATAAAGAACTCTTAAAACACAGTTATAAGAAAAGGAAAACCTGTATAAAAAATGGGAAAAAGACCTGAACAGACACCTCATTGAAGAATATTATGTAGATGACAAGTAAGCATTGGAAAATATGCTTAACATCATATATTATTAAAGAATTCCAAATTAAAACAACAATGAGATACCAGTACACACCTATTTGAATGGCTAAAATCCAAAACACTGACAATACTAAATGCTGATGAGGATGTGGAGCAGTAGGAACTCTCATTTATTGCTGATGGGAATGCAAAGTGGCACAGCCTCTTTGGATGAAAATTTGGCCGTTTCTTATGAAACTAAACATGCTTACCATACAATCCAGCAATCACACTCCTTGATATTAACCTCAGTGTTTTGAAAACTAATGCCCCCACAAAACTTGCACACAGATGTTTTTAGCAGCTTCACTCATAATTGCCAAAACTTGAAAGCAATCAAGATGTCCTTCAGTAGTTTAATGGATAAACTGTAGTAATCCAGACAAAGAAATATTATTCAGTGCTATAAAGAAATGAGCTCTCAAGCCATGAAAAGACATAGAGGAAACTTAAATTCATATTGCTAAGTGAAGGAAACCAATCTGAAAAGCCTATCTATTTCATGTAAATGACATTCTGGAAAAGACATAACTATGGAGATAGTGTAATGATCAGTGGTTGCCAGGGGTTAGGGAGGTAGGAGAGATGAATAGGTAGAGCACAGAGGAATTTTAGGGTAGTGAAACTATTTTGTATGATACTACAGTGGTGGATACAAGTCATTATACATTTATCAAAACTCATAGAATGTAAAATATCAAGAAAGAACTCGTGTAAACTATGGACTTTAAGTGATAATGATGTGTCAATATAGGTTCATCTATTGTAGCAAGTGTATCAATGTTGTGTGGGATGTCCATAGTGGGCAAAGTTGTATGTGTATGAGGACTAGGGGTATATAAGAACTATGTTCTTTCTGTTCAGTTTTGCTATCAATCTAAAAACTGATCTAAAAAATAAAGTTTGTTAATTAAAAAAGGCTTCCAAGAAGGGAAAACAGCTTGTACTGGGGAAGAATCAAAGTGTGTAACAAAGGGTAGCAATCCACTAGTTGCTGGTTCTCTTAAAATTTGGCAAATAACCAGTAGTGTTTCCAGCTGTCTTTCATCATCCAATTCAAACAGAAAATCAACAACAAAACCAAAAATCGGTGCATACACGTGCACGTGCACACGCACACACACACACTCCCCTCTTCCTTTATTGTGAATGAGTAGCCTGCCACTCCTATGATTTGACACTGGGCCCTAGAGACCATAATTTAATTATAACACGATTTATAAAAATAGCCCATTTGACAGATACGTAATCTCATGTTATGAAGTCAATTAAGTCATTGTTGAAAAGATAAAAGATTAAAAACTTCCAAAATACATAAGCGTTTAAAAGATCAGCTGCTTTCTTCAAACTACTTTAGTAGTACTTTCATAGGCCTGTTCTTTATAATTACAGAATGATATATTGTACCTACTCACTTTGTTTTCAGGTTTGTTCCAGTGCACCTTATACGTATGCAAAACTATATCAGATGCTAAATGCCTGAAGCATGAGGTTCTTTGAGTTCTTATTCTTAATTATTGTGCTGAATTTCATATTTGGGTCTGTATTTAATATGAATAAATTATTCTCCAAATGCATAATTTAAGACAATATTCAGTCTACTTTAATACAGACTAGAATCTAAGCCAAATTCATCTGTGAACAAGTAGGTTAAGTAGTAATGCCATTCGAAACTCCTAAAACTTGTAGTCAGCCAACATGCAAGTTATTCTGCTATGGAGAGATATTTAGGATCAATCTCCCCAAAGCCAGTTATTGTATTTTTTGATTCTGTGGTTCCTGGCATTTATACACAACCATAATGCCTTCTGATTTTTGTTTGCTCTTGATCATTAGTATTCTGGAACCGATAGATCACAAAATAACTTTAGATCCTGACAAAGTCACTTCCCTGAGTCATTTTCCATTGAGGCTATTGCACTATTTACAGATTGCTTGCTATCCTGCCTCTCTGCTCTAACCAATCCTGTTCATCACTGTAGCCTTGCCCTCCTTTCTAGCTTATGCTCATTTCCATAGTTTTGTTTACATTAGATTATTACCTTCTCAAGAAGAGGGAACACGTTTAAAAAATATTCGTGGCATTTAGTCAAATAATTTGCTCCAAATGGATGCTGAATTAGTAGGTAAGTGATCCATGTTCTGGACAAAGGTAGTCCATTTACTTTGCATAAAGAATGAGTGAGTGGTGAAAGATTAAGACTATTCAGAGTCACAATGAAGAGGGTTTTACATACAAACTCAATGGGCAATGTTGGAATCAAAATTTTTTTTAACTCATAAATTACTTGATCAAAATGGGATTTAAAAAGATTAATCTGGCATAAATTGTAAGAAGAAGAGAATAGAGATGAAATTACATGTTTTGTCTACAGGTAATCCATATAAGTACAAGAAAGATTCCTAAAAAAGGATTTAAAAGAATGTAGTTCTAGTCTTAGTTCACTTTCTCACTGGTGATAAAGGGTCCCTTCTTCAACATAACATAACAATCTTAAATGTGTAGGCAGTTAATATTAGAGTTTCAAAGTACATGGAAAAAAATTGACAACTGTAAAGTCAATGAAGCACATTTTATACTTGAAGATCCGAACATTCCTCTCTTATTAACCAATAGCATAAATAGACACAAAATCAGTAAGGTTATAGAAGACCAGGACAACACTTGCAATCAATTTGACACAATGGCATATATAGAAGACTCCAAACAACAAAAGAGGTATACATTTTCATTTCTAGTGTGTATGAAATAACCCAATAAGGTAGATGATAACCTGGGTTATAAGACAAACTATAAGAACTTTAAAGGAAAACAAAAAGTGTGTTCTTGGATCATAATGGAATTGAACTAGAAATCAATAAGAGAAAGATATCAGGAAAATCTCCAAATATTTTGATATTAAAAGCATGCATCTAAATAACCCATGGGTCAAAGAAGAAATCATAGGGGAAAGTGGAAAATATTTTGAGTGAAAGGAAAATGAAAATATATCAAAATTTGAGGGATGCTGTTAAAGCAGAACTTAGAGGGAAATTTACAGCATACTGTTAGATGTTTATATTAGAAAAGAGGAAAGTTCTCAAATCAATGATCTAGTTTCTACCTTAGAGAAATTGGAGAAAAGAACAAATTAAGAGAGGCTTGTCTGCTCACCCGCCGGGGCGGGCGGGGCTGCGAGCTGAGGCTCGGGTTTTGGTTTTGGACGGAGCTCAGGGAGAGGACTGGGGTTGGCGGCTTGAACATAGCCTGAAGGGGTTAGTGCACCACGACTAGCCGGGAGGGAGTTCGGGGAAAAGCCTGCACCGGCCGAAGAGGCAAGAGACTTTTTCTTCCCTCTTTGTTTCCTGGTGCGCGAGGAGAGGGGATTAAGAGCGCTGCTTAAAGGAACTCCAGAGACGGGCGCGAGCCGCGGCTGAAAGCGCGAACCCCAGAGACAGGCGCGAGCCGCGGCTGAGGGCGCGAGCCCCCGAGACGGGCGCGAGCCGCGGCTGAAAGCGCAAACCCCAGAGACGGGCGCGAGCCGCGGCTAAAACCGCGGACCCAAGAGCCGGGCGGGAGACGCTAAGGCTGCTGCTGCCGCCACCAAGGGGCCTGTGTGCGAGCACAGGTCACTCTCCACACCCCTCTTCCGCGGAGCCTGTGCAGCCCGCCACTGCCAGGTTCCCGGGATCCAGGGACAACTTCCCCGGGACAACGCACGGCGGGCCTCAGGCTGGTGCAACGTCACGCCGGCCTCTGCCGCAACGTCACGCTGCCTCTGCCGCCGCAGGCCGGCCCCGCACGCAGTGCCCCTCCTTCCCCCATCCCCCAACCCCCGGCCTGAGTGAGCCGGAGGCCCCGAATCAGCGGCTCCTTTAACCCCGTCCTGTCTGAGCGAAAAAACAGACGCCCTCCAGCGACCTACACGCAGAGGCAGGGCCAAATCCAAAGCTGAGCTCCTGTGAGCTGTGAGAACAAAGAAGAGAAAGGGAAATCTCTCCCAGCAGCCACAGAAGCAGCGGATTAAAGCTCCACAATCAACTTGATATACCCTGCCATCTGTGGAATACCTGAATAGACAAGGAATGATCCCAAATTGAAGAGGTGGAATTTAGGAGCGAGATCTATGATTTTTTTCCCTTTTCCTCTTTTTGTGAATGTGTACGTGTATGCTTCTGTGTGACATCTAGTCTGTATACTCTAGCTTCCACCATTTGTCCTAGGGCTCTATCCGTCCATGACTTTTTTTAAAAAATTCTTTTTCTTAATAATTAAGTTTAATTGTAATAACTTTATTATACTTTACCTTCGTTCTTTCTTTCTTTCCTTCCTTCCCTCCCTCCTTTAGACAACGAATCACCCCAAATTGAGGAGGTGGTCTCAGGGAGCAGGATTTATGATTTTTCCCCCTTTACCTCTTTTTGTGAAGGTGTATGTGTCTGCTTCTGTGTAAGAGTTTCTCTGTATAGCTTTGCTTCCAACATTTGTCCTAAGGTTCTATCCGTCCCTTTTTTTTTTCTAAATATTTTTTAATTCAATAACTATATTATACTTTATTTTATTTTTACTGTATCATCTTTCTTTCTGTCTTTTTTTCCTTCTTTCCCTCCTTCCTTCCTTCCTCCCTCCCTCCCTCCCTCCCTCCCTCCTTTCTTTCCTTCTTTGCTTCTTTCTCCCTTCCTTCCTTTCCTCCTTTCCCTCTTTCTTTACTCATACTTCTACTAATTCTCCCTACTTTTTCTCCCTTTTATTCTGAGCTGTGTGGATGAAAGGCTCTTGGTGCTCCAGCCAGGAGTCAGGGCTCTGCCTCTGAGGTAGGAGAGCCAACTTCAGGACACTGGTCAACAAGAGACCTCCCAGCTCCACATAATATTAAACGGTGGAAATATCCCAGAGACCTCCATCTTAACACCAGCACCCAGCTTCACTCAACGACCAGCAAGCCACAGTGCTGGACAACCTATGCCAAACAACTAGCAAAACAGGAACACAACCCCACCCATTAGCAGAGAGGCTGCCTAAAATCATAATAAGGCCACAGACACCCCAAAACACACCACCAGACGTGAACCTGCCCACTAGAGAGACAAGATCCAGCCTCATCCAGCACAACACAGGCACTAGTCCCCTCCACCAGGAAGCCTACACAACCCACTGAAACAACCTTAGCCACTGGAGACAGACATCAAAAACAACGGGAACTACGAAAGTGCAGCCTGCAAAAAGGAGACCCCAAACACAGTAAGATAAGCAAAATGAGAAGACAGAAAAACACACAGCAGATGAAGGAGCAAGATAAAAACCCACCAGACCTAACAAATGAAGAGGAAATAGGCAATCTACCTGAAAAAGAATTCAGAATAATGATAGTAAGGATGATCCGAAATCTTGGAAGTAGAATGGACAAAATGCAAGAAACAGTTAACAAGGACCTACAAGAACTAAAGATGAAACAAGCAACGATGAACAATGCAATAAATGAAATTAAAATCACTCTAGATAGGATCAATAGCAGAATAACTGAGGCAGAAGAACGGATAAGTGACCTGGAAGATAAAGTAGTGGAAATAACTACTGCAGAGCAGAATAAAGAAAAAAGAATGAAAAGAACTGAGGACAGTCTCAGAGACCTCTGGGACAACATGAAACGCACCAACATTCGAATTATAGGGGTTCCAGAAGAAGAAGAAAGAAAGAAAGGGACTGAGAAAATATTTGAAGAGATTATAGTTGAAAACTTCCCTAATATGGGAAAGGAAATAGTTAATCAAGTCCAGGAAGCACAGAGGGTCCCATACAGGATAAATCCAAGTAGAAATACGCCAAGACACATATTAATCAAACTGTCAAAAATTAAATACAAAGAAAGCATATTAAAAGCAGCAAGGGAAAAACAACAAATAACACACAAGGGAATCCCCATAAGGTTAACAGCTGATCTCTCAGCAGAAACCCTACAAGCCAGAAGGGAGTGGCAGGACATACTGAAAGTGTTGAAGGAGAATAGCCTGCAACCAAGACTACTCTACCCAGCAAGGATCTCATTCACATTTGATGGAGAAATTAAAACCTTTACAGACAAGCAAAAGCTGAGAGAGTTCAGCACCACCAAACCAGCTTTACAACAAATGCTAAAGGAACTTCTCTAGACACGAAACACAAGAGAAGGAAATGACCTATAGTAGCGAACCCAAAACAATATATAAAATGGAAATAGGAACATACATATCGATAATTACCTTAAATGTAAATGGACTAAATGCTCCCACCAAAAGACACAGATTGGCTGAATGGATACAAAAACAAGACCCTTATATATGCTGTCTACAAGAGACCCACTTCAGAACTAGAGACACATACAGACTGAAAGTAAGGGGATGGAAAAAGATATTCCATGCAAATGGAAACCAAAAGAAAGCTGGAGTAGCAATTCTCATATCAGACAAAATAGACTTTAAAATAAGGACTATTAAAAGGGACAAAGAAGGACACTACATAATGATCAAGGGATCGATCCAAGAAGAAGATATAACAATTGTAAATATTTATGCACCCAACATAGGAGCACCTCAATACATAAGGCAAATACTAACAACCATAAAAGGGGAGATCAACAGTAACACATTCATAGTAGGGGACTTTAACACCCCACTTTCACCCATGGACAGATCATCCAAAATGAAAATAAATAAGGAAACACAAGCTTTAAATGATACATTAAACAAGATGGACTTAATTGATATTTATAGGACACTCCATCCAAAAACAACAGAATACACATTTTTCTCAAGTGCTCATGGAACATTCTCCAGGATAGATCATATCTTGGGTCACAAATCAAGCCTTGGTAAATTTAAGAAAACTGAAATTGTATCAAGTATCTTTTCCGACCACAACGCCATGAGACTAGATATCAATTACAGGAAAAGATCTGTAAAAAATACAAACACATGGAGGCTAAACAATACACTACTTAATAATGAAGTGATCACTGAAGAAATCAAAGAGGAAATAAAAAAATACCTAGAAGCAAATGACAATGGAGACACAACGACCCAAAACCTATGGGATGCAGCAAAAGCAGTTCTAAGGGGGAAGTTTATAGCAATACAAGCCCACCTTAAGAAGCAGGAAACATCTCGAATAAACAACCTAACCTTGCACCTCAAGCAATTAGAGAAAGAAGAACAAAAAAACCCCAAAGCTAGCAGAAGGAAAGAAATCATAAAAATCAGATCAGAAATAAATGAAAAAGAAATGAAGGAAACAATAGCAAAGATCAATAAAACTAAAAGCTGGTTCTTTGAGAAGATAAACAAAATAGATAAACCACTAGCCAGACTCATCAAGAAAAAAAGGGAGAAGACTCAAATCAATAGAATTAGAAATGAAAAAGGAGAAGTAACAACTGACACTGCAGAAATAAAAAAAATCATGAGAGATTACTACAAGCAACTCTATGCCAATAAAATGGACAATCTGGAAGAAATGGACAAATTCTTAGAAATGCACAACCTGCCAAGACTGAATCAGGAAGAAATAGAAAATATGAACAGACCAATCACAAGCACTGAAATTGAAACTGTGATTAAAAATCTTCCAACAAACAAAAGCCCAGGACCAGATGGCTTCACAGGCGGATTCTATCAAACATTTAGAGAAGAGCTAACACCTATCCTTCTCAAACTCTTCCAAAATATAGCAGAGGGAGGAACACTCCCAAATTCCTTCTACGAAGCCACCATCACCTTGATACCAAAACCAGACAAGGATGTCACAAAGAAAGAAAACTACAGGCCAATATCACTGATGAACATAGATGCAAAAATCCTCAACAAAATACTAGCAAACAGAATCCAAAAGCACATTAAAAGGATCATACACCATGATCAAGTGGGGTTTATTCCAGGAATGCAAGGATTCTTCAATATACGCAAATCTATCAATGTGATAAACCATATTAACAGATTGAAGGAGAAAAACCATATGATCATCTCAATAGATGCAGAGAAAGCTTTCGACAAAATTCAACACCCATTTATGATAAAAACCCTCCAGAAAGTAGGCATAGAGGGAACTTTCCTAAACATAATAAAAGCCATATATGACAAGCCCACAGCAAACATCAGCCTCAATGGTGAAAAACTGAAAGCATTTCCACTAAGATCAGGAACAAGACAAGGTTGCCCACTCTCACCACTCTTATTCAACATAGTTTTGGAAGTTTTAGCCACAGCAATCAGAGAAGAAAAGGAAATAAAAGGAATCCACATCGGAAAAGAAGAAGTAAAGCTGTCACTGTTTGCAGATGACATGATACTATACATAGAGAATCCTAAAGATGCTACCAGAAAACTACTAGAGCTAATCAATGAATTTGGTAAAGTAGCAGGATACAAAATTAATGCACAGAAATCTCTGGCATTCCTATATACTAATGATGAAAAATCTGAAAGTGAAATCAAGAAAACACTCCCATTTACCATTGCAACAAAAAGAATAAAATATCTAGGAATAAACCTACCTAAGGATACGAAAGACCTGTATGCAGAAAATTATAAGACACTGATGAAAGAAATTAAAGATGATACAAATAGATGGAGAGATATACCATGTTCTTGGATGGGAAGAATCAACATTGTGAAAATGACTCTACTACCCAAAGCAATCTACAGATTCAATGCAATCCCTATCAAACTACCACTGGCATTTTTCACAGAACTAGAACAAAAAATTTCGCAATTTGTATGGAAACACAAAAGACCCCGAATAGCCAAAGCAATCTTGAGAACGAAAAAAGGAGCTGGAGGAATAAGGCTCCCTGACTTTAGACTATATTACAAAGCAACTGTAATCAAGACAGTATGGTACTGGCACAAAAACAGAAAGATAGATCAGTGGAACAGGATAGAAAACCCAGAGATAAACCCACGCACATATGGACACCTTATCTTTGATAAAGGAGGCAGGAATGTACAGTGGAGAAAGGACAGCCTCTTCAATAAATGGTGCTGGGAAAACTGGACAGGTACATGTAAAAGTATGAGATTAGATCACTCCCTAACACCATACACAAAAATAAGCTCAAAATGGATTAAAGACCTAAATGTAAGGCCAGAAACTATCAAACTCTTAGAAGAAAACATAGGAAGAACACTCTATGACATAAATCACAGCAAGATCCTTTCTGACCCACCTCCTAGAGAAATGGAAATAAAAACAAAAATAAACAAATGGGACCTAATGAAACTTCAAAGCTTTTGCACAGCAAAGGAAACCATAACCAAGACCAAAAGACAACCCTCAGAATGGGAGAAAACATTTGCAAATGAAGCAACTGACAAAGGATTAATCTCCAAAATTTACAAGCAGCTCATGCAGCTCAATAACAAAAAAACAAACAACCCCATCCAAAAATGGGCAGAAGACCTAAATAGACATTTCTCCAAAGAAGATATACAGAATGCCAACAAACACATGAAAGAATGCTCAACATCATTAATCATTAGAGAAATGCAAATCAAAACTACAATGAGATATCATCTCACACCAGTCAGAATGGCCATCATCAAAAAATCTAGAAACAATAAATGCTGGAGAGGGTGTGGAGAAAAGGGGACACTCTTGCACTGCTGGTGGAAATGTGAATTGGTTCAGCCACTGTGGAGAACAGTATGCAGGTTCCTTAAAAAACTACAAATAGAATTACCATATGACCCAGCAATCCCACTACTTGGCATATACCCTGAGAAAACCAAAATTCAAAAAGAGTCATGTACCAAAATGTTCATTGCAGCTCTATTTACAATAGCCAGGACATGGAAACAACCTAAGCGCCCATCATCGGATGAATGGATAAAGAAGATGTGGCACATATACACAATGGAATATTACTCAGCCTTAAAAAGAAATGAAATTGAGCTCTTTGTAATGAGATGGATAGACCTAGAGTCTGTCATACAGAGTGAAGTAAGTCAGAAAGAAAAAGACAAATACCGTATGCTAACACATATATATGGAATTTAAGGGAAAAAAATGTCATGAAGAACCTAGGGGTAAGATAGGAATAAAGACGCAGACCTACTGGAGAACGGACTTGAGGATATGGGGAGGGGGAAGGGTGAGTTTTGACAGGGCGAGAGAGAGTCATGGACATATACACACTAACAAACGTAGTAAGGTAGATAGCTGGGGGGAAGCAGCCGCAAGGCACAGGGATATTAGCTCGGTGCTTTGTGACAGCCTGGAAGTGTGGGATGGGGAGAGTGGGAGGGAGGGAGACGCAAGAGGGAAGACATATGGGAACATATGTATATGTATAGCTGATTCACTTTGTTATAAAGCAGAAACTAACACACCATTGTAAAGCAATTATACCCCAATAAAGATGTTTAAAAAAAAAAAAAAAAAAGAACAAATTAAACCCAAAACAAGCAGAAGAAAGAATATTAGAAAGGTAAAAGCAGAAATCAATAAAAGTGAAAACACAAAAATCAATACAGAAAATCAATGAAATGAAATTTGTTTCTTTAAAGAAAAATTAATAATATCAATTAAGGTTTAGTCAGACTGACCAAGAAAAGAGGTGACACAAATTTTAAATATCAGGAATGAATGATCAGCTACAGACCCTATAAATATTAAAAAGATAATGAGATACTACACATAATTCTATATCCATAAATATAATATAGATGTAGTGGGCAAATTACTGTAAACACAACAAACTACTAAAGCTTAATTTAAAAAAATGAATAACCTGAATAGATTAATATCTATTAAAGACATTGAATGTGAAATGAACAGGCTTCCAACAAGTAAAACTCCTGGCACAAATGGCGAACATTGACAAATTCTACCAAACATCAATGAAGAAAAAGTGCTAATGTTACACAAACCCTTTCTAACTCATTTTGTAAGGACAGAATTACCCTGATACCAAAACCAAGTAAAGTAGTTACAATAAAAGAAAACTACAGACCAATATCTCTTATGTATAGATGGAAAAATCATTATCAAAATATTAGTAAATCTATCATATCTAGCCACATAGAAAAAGAATGTTACTTATGACCAAGTGAGTTTTATCTCCATGATGTAAGACTGGTTTAACATTCAACAGTTACTCAATTTGATCCACCACACTAACACACTAAGAAGAAAAATCCTATAATCATCTCAGTAGATGCAGAAAAAGCAATTGGCAAAATTAAAAATTTATTCATGATAATTTTCTCAGCAAACTAGGGAAAGAAGATAACTCCCTTAATCTAATAAAGAATATCTTTAGAAAAGATCTACAACTTACATACTTAATGGTGAAAGACTGAGTACTTTCCCCCTAAGATCAGGAGCAAGAAAAAATATATCTGTTGTCACCACGCATAACCATCACCATACAAGACCCATATTCAACATCATACTTAGCCAGTGCAATAAGGCAAGAAAATTGACTGAAAGGTATATCTTTTGGAAAGGTAAAATAATCTGGACTAGAAAGGTCTTTATTCACAGATGACATGTTTATGTAGAAAATCTCAAAGAATACTTGAAAATGCTATTAGAACTGATGACTGAGTTTAGCAAGTTTGTAAGATATACATTTATTACAGAAATATTTATTTACATATTAACAATGAAAATTGGAAACTGAAATTAAAAAGAAATAATGCCATTTACAGTAGCATCAAAAACATTAAATTATAGGTATAAATCTTACAAAATTTGTGCAGAGTCAGTTATTAAAAACTAGAAACACTGATGGAAAAATCAAAGAAAACCTAAATTAATGGAACATGTTCATGGATTGGAAGACTTGTTGTTAGATTTTCAAATATCCCCCAGATTATCTATATATTGAATGCAATTCCAGTTAAAATTACAGTAAGTTTTTTTATAGAAATTTACAAGCTCATTCTAAAATTTAGTTGCATAAACAGAGGAACTTAAATAAGAAAAACAATTTTGAAATGAACATTTGGAGGGCTGAAGCTACCCGATTTCCAAGCTTACTATAAAGCTACATATATTCTACATATGTTAAGGCAGTGTAATATTATAAAAATGATATAGATAGATATATAAATTAATGGAACAGAACAGAGAGCCCATAAATGGATTCACACAAATATATTCAACTATTGTTTGACAACATTCCAAAGGAGAAAGGATAGACTTTTTAGCAAGTGGTGCTGGAATGATTGTATATACATATGGAAAAAAATGAACCTCAGTATGCATACTTTGCACTGTATGCAAAATTAATTCAAAAGTGCTTATTGTCCTAAATACAAAACCTAAAACAATAAATGTTTTAGAAGAAAACATAGAAGCATATTTGTGGCCCTAGGCTAAGCAAAGATTTCTTACATGCTACACCAAAGCATAATACCTACAAAAAAAAGCGATAAATTTGACTTCATCAGAATTAAGACTTCTACCCTTTAAAAGACACTATTTAAGCCAAAGACTGAGAGAAAATATTTGCCAATCACTTATCTGATAAAGGTCCTGTAGCTGGACTGTATTAAGCACTCTCAAGACTCAATAATGAGAATATAAACAATTCATTTTTTTTTAAAAGTGGGCAAAATATTGAACAAAAACATCAACAAAGAAAATATATGGATGGTAATTAAGCACAAGAAAAGATGTTCAACATGATTAATGATTAGCAAATTAAAACCACAATGAGATACCTCTACACCCCTATTGGAACAACTTAAGAATATGAGAACACTAAGCACTGGCAAAGATGAGGAAGAACTACTGGCAAGATGAGAACCCCCATACACTAGCCACTTTTATAAAACAGTTTGTTATAGACTCACAGATATAGAAAACAAATTAGTGGTTACCAATAGGGAGAGGGAAGGTGGGAGGGTCAAGACAGGGGAATGGGATTAAGAGGTACAGAGTACTGTGTATAAAATAGAAAAGCTACAAGGATATATGGTACAGCACACAGGGGATTATAGCCATTACTTCATAATAGCTTATAGTGGATTATAATCTATAAAAACACTGAATTACTATGCTGTGCAACTGAAACCAATATAATATTGTAAATCAACTATACTTCAATAAAGAAAAGTTTGTTAGTTTTTTTTTCTTATTTCTTTTTTTTATTGGAGTATAATTGCTTTACAATGGTATGTTAGTTTCTGCTTTATAACAAAGTGAATCAGTTATACATATACATATGTTCCCATATCTCTTCCCTCTTGTGTCTCCCTCCCTCCCACCCTCCCTATCCCACCCCTCTAGGTGGTCACAAAGCACCGAGCTGATCTCCCTGTGCTATGCGGCTGCTTCCCACTAGCTATCTGCCTTACATTTGGTAGTGTATATATGTCCATGCCACTCTCTCGCTTTGTCACAGTTTACCCTTCCCCCTCCCCATATCCTCAAGTCTATTCTCTAGTAGGTCGGTGTCTTTATTCCTGTGTTACCCCTAGGTTCTTCATGACATTTTTTTTCTTAAATTCCATATATATGTGTTAGCATACGGTATTTGTCTTTCTCTTTCTGACTTACTTCACTCTGTATGACAGACTCTAGGTCCATCCACCTCATTACAAATAGCTCAATTTCATTTCTTTTTATGGCTGAGTAATATTCCATTGTATATATGTGCCACATCTTCTTTATCCATTCATCCGATGATGGACACTTAGGTTGTTTCCATCTCCGGGCTATTGTAAATAGAGCTGCAGTGAACATTTTGGTACATGACTCTTTATGAATTATGGTTTTCTCAGGGTATATGCCCAGTAGTGGGATTGCTGGGTCATATGGTAGTTCTATTTGTAGTTTTTAAGGAACCTCCATACTGTTCTCCATAGTGACTGTACCAATTCACATTCCCACCAGCAGTGCAAGAGTGTTCCATTTTCTCCATACCCACTCCAGCATTAATTGTTTCTAGATTTTTTGATGTTGGCCATTCTGACTGGTGTGAGATGATATCTCATTGTAGTTTTGATTTGCATTTCTCTAATGATTAATGATGTTGTGCATTGGTTCATGTGTTTGTTGGCAGTCTGTATATCTTCTTTGGAGAAATGTCTATTTAGGTCTTCTGCCCATTTTTGGATTGGGTTGTTTGTTTTTTTGTTATTGAGCTGCATGAGCTGCTTGTAAATTTTGGAGATTAATCCTTTGTCAGTTGTTTCATTTGCAAATATTTTCTCCCATTCTGAGGGTTGTCTTTTCATCTTGTTTATGGTTTCCTTTGCTGTGCAAAAGCTTTGAAGTTTCATTAGGTCCCATTTGTTTATTTTTGTTTTTATTTCCATTTCTCTAGGAGGTGGGTCAGAAAGGATCTTGCTGTGATTTATGTCATAGAGTGTTCTGCCTATGTTTTCTTCTAAGAGTTTGATAGTTTCTGGCCTTACATTTAGGTCTTTAATCCATTTTGAGTTCATTTTTGTGTATGGTGTTAGGGAGTGTCCTAATTTCATACTTTTACATGTACCTGTCCAGTTTTCCCAGCACCACTTATTGAAGAGGCTGTCCTTTCTCCACTGTACATTCCTGCCTCCTTTATCAAAGATACGGTGACCATATGTGCGTGGGTTTATCTCTGGGCTTTCTATCCTGTTCCATTGATCTATATTTCTGTTTTTGTGCCAGTACCATACTGTCTTGAAAAGATTTAGACATACATGTACAATAGGACTCAATGGTCCCACTCCCAGGTGTTCACCCAAGTAAAATTAAAACCTACGTCACACAAAGCCTATATGCACCATTTTATAGAAGCTTTATTTCTAACCACTAAATACTGGAAATGAGCCAAATATCTCTCAATTGGTGATTGTATTAACAAACTTTGGTACAGCAATTAAAAGGAAGGAACTAAATATGCATTCAACAATAAGAATGACTGTCAAAATCACCATGTTAAGTGAAGAAAGCCAGAAAAAACAAGCCTACATAATGCATGTTTCCATTTTCTTGGCATTTTAGAAAGGCGAAGTATAGGAGAAAATATCAGATCAGTGGTTGACTGTGGCTAGTAATGAGAATTAACTGCAAACAGGCATGAGGGATCCTTTAGGGTAACGAAAATTCTCTAAAACTCTCTCTCTCTCTCTCTCTCTCTATATATATATATATATATATGTGTGTGTGTGTGTGTGTGTGTGTGTATATATATATATATATATATACACACATATCTATATGTATGTATTTATGTATTTATTTATATCTCACACACATGAATGACAAAAGACTCATGAATGACAAAAGACTCATGAATGACAAAAGACAAAAGCATCCAGACTGCTCCTGTAAATCAATAAAAAGAGACAGACAATCCAATAGAAAATGGGCAAAAGAGTTGAAAATGCAGCTCAAAAAAGGGGATATCCTTCTAGGAGTTTTATGGTGTCATGTCTTATGTTTAGGTCTTTAAACCATTTGGAGTTTATTTCTGTGTATGGTGTGAGGGAATGCTGTAATTTCATTGTTTGATGTGTAGCTGTCCACCTTTCCCAACACACTTGTTGAAGAGATTTTCTTTTCTCCATTGCCTCCTTTGTCATAGATTAATAGACTATAGGTGTGTGGGTTTATTTCTGGGTTCTTCATTCTGTTCCATTGATCTATGTGTCTGTTTTTATGGCAATACCATGGTGTTTTGATTACTGTAGTTTTGTAGTATAGTCTGCAATCTAGAAGGGTTATACCTTCAGCTTCATTCTTTTTTCTCCAGATTGCTTTGGGAGTTCTGGATCTTTTGTGGTTCCATATAAATTTTAGGATTATTTGTTCTAGTTTTGTGAAAAATGTCATGGGTAATTTGATAGGGATTGCATTAAATCTATAGATTGCTTTGGGTAGCATGGCCATTTTAACAATATGAATTCTAATCCATGTGCACGAGCTATCTTTCCATTGTTTGTATCATCTTCAATTTCTTTAAATAGTGTCTTACAGTTTTCTGAGTATATGTCTTTTACCTTTATTTTACAGTGTTCAAGTACTTAGGAATAAAAACATGTGGAAGCTGCTCTGTGGCTAACTGGAAAGTCAGAGCCATTTTAAAAGGACGAAAGACTATCCTGGGCCTCTCAAGGCCTTCTTCTAAGGCTTTTTAAGTGAATCCCTCTGCAAGATTAATCTTCGTTATCAGTTGAAAACCTTGCTATTCATAGAAAAAGTTACAGCCTGGACGTGGCACCTCCGTGTATTTCTTTTACTCATGTATGTGTATCCATGTTGTGTCTCAGCGGCAGAAACTCATAGATGCTGTGAAAATTATGTAATCTTTGGCTTTCCAATATTAACTTTGGGCTGGAGCTTGCTGGCTGTTCATCCTTCCATAAAGCCACCCAGGATATGTCCTAACAATGATAAGCTACCACCCACAGAGCAAGCCCCTCAGCAGTCCTGCCAGAACCTGCCTGGGGCTCCTGGGAGGCAGTGTCCAGGCTTGCTCCTGGGAGGCCATGATGGATATAATTGAAATGTACCCATGACAGGTAGGTGATGTTTCAGTGGTGTCTTGCATCTACCCTTTATACCTTTTATTACTTTAAAACATTTTAACTATCAGTGGCTAACAGTAAAGGGGACAAGAGCTTTTGAATTCAAGGGTCTTAACTTCTGAGTGCACCCTTATTTAAAAGAACACAGTTAAGGTATTTTTATCCTTTTAGAAATATCTTTTACTCACTTTATTTAAGCTTGAAACTAAAACCATAATCCTAAACTAAAATGCATTTCTTTTGGTGTGTGTGTGTACTCTGCCTTGCTAGTGCTTGGCTACTAGCACATCTTTAATTTGAGAAAAGAGAGTATGGATTTTTATTTGAAAACATCTCTATTAGAGCACATACATAAGCAGGAATGGGGAAATAGGTTGTCTCAGATCAAAATTTACAGCTCTCTATGTTTAGCCCTTATTTTTTTTGAGAAAAACAAAATAGAAAGACTGATAAAACTTGATGGTGGGTGAGGTTAAATTGTAGCATCAGTGTCTGTTGAACTTGCAATGGTAGATATGAAATAAAATGTAAGTATTTTGTTGTAAAAATACATTAGCATAGGAGCTACCTTTGGAGTGGAAGGGAGGGTAGTAACTGGCAGGGGGCACCAGGGGTACTTCTCAGGATATTGCTAGTGTTCTAGTTTCTGATCTGAGTGGTTGTTACAGGATAATTTTACTGTGGGAAAAATCATCAAGCTGTACAATTATTATAGGTGTTCTTTTTTGTATGTATGTCATTTTTTCAATTAACCAATTTTACTTTAAAAAGAGTAATAGTTCAACAATTAAAACAATCATTTCCATCATTTTCTTTCCCCAAATCGGTCTAATTACATAAATATTTATAGTAATTGGCCACAAATATTCTAAGCAGCCTTCCAATACTTAAGGTACAGGCCCTTCAAAATAAATATAATATTTATATATTAAAAAAATAAATATACTCACCATTTTGGTCATATCTGCTGAGTGTTTGTTTAATTAGGAAACCCTATGCTTAGGATTTCAGCATGATACAGAGGAAAATACTTGATAATTTCAGTTTGATTTTTAAAAATTGTTGAGTAAATATACGATTGAAAAAATAGTTATACTCAACTGTAATACATGAAATGTCTCAAAGTCTTTCTGTAAATGCTAATATTTGAAAATGGGAAATTAAATGATTTGTTGGGATTAGGGAGGTTGCATGGTTAATGGTTAGGACAGTTTAGGAAGCATGAATGGTAAGTTATAAAATGCTTCCTTTATCACTACCTCTTTCTATCTCTGGTATTAGGTGATTTTTTAAACAAATATTTATTGAATGCTTACATATACTGGGCCTTCTCCTAGGTGCCAGGGCACTGTTATATGCCCTGGGAATACAGTGATGAACAATACAGGCAAAAATTGCTGACGGTATGGAGCTTATCTTCTACTGGGTGTATAGACAACCAGATGTGGATAATAATAAATAAGTAAATATATGAAATAAACAGTATGTCAGATAAGCCATATGTACTATGAAGAAGAAAAAAATAGGGCAAGAATGTTAAGGAGTGCCAAGGGGCCTATTTTAAACAGTGTGGTCAAGGAAAGCAGTACTGCAAAAGTGACCTTTGAGCAGACTCCTGCAGGAAGTGAAGGAGAAAGCCATGGAGCAATCTCTCACTAGGGAGCTATCTGGCGGGAGAGCTCTCTAGTCTGAGAGAGCAGTGAGTCCTAATGTGGATTCACTTGGCCTACTTGAGGACCAGCAAGGAAGCCAGTGGGAGTGAAAGAAGGTATGTACACTACCATGTGTAAAATTGATAGCTAGTGGAAACCTGCTGTATAGTGCAGCTCGGTGCTCTGTGGTGACTTAGATGGGTGGGATTGGGGGGAGAGGGAGGTGCCACAGGGAGGGGATATATGTATACATATAACTGATTCACTTAGTTGTACAGCAGAAACTAACACACCATTGTAAAGCAACTATAACCGCCCCCCTCAAAAAAAAGAAGGTAGATTATTTTGCTAGGGCTACTGTAACAAACTGGGTGGCTTAAAGCATTTATTTCCTCATAGCTCTGGAGGCCAGAAGTCCAAAATCAAGGTGTCAGCAGGGACATGCTCCCTGCAGAGACTCTAGGGGAGTGTCTATTCCTTGGTCTTCCACCTTGGTGACTGTCTGTATTCCTTGGCTTGTGGCAACATAACTCTAACCTCTGCCTCCTCCTTCATTTCTCCCCTTCTTTGTGACTTCTTCATACGTCTCTCTCTGCCTCTCCAGTATAAGGACCTTTGTGATTATATTGGACCCATTTGGATAATTGAGGATAAGTTCTTCCTCTCAAAATCACAACTTTTGCCATAGGAGGTACCATTCACAGGTTCCAGGGACTTGACATATATTGCGTTGGCCAAAAAGTTTGTTTGGTTAGTGAATACATTGTTCTATAAAATTCTTGGTGAAAATGAAAAATGTATCTTTTATTTTTACTTAAAACCGAACGAACTTTTTGGCCAACCCAATATATCTTTACAAGAGGACATTTTTTGGCTTACCACAGAAGGGCAAGAGTGAAAGAGTAAGAATGAGGTCAGAGAAGTGTCCAGCTGACAGGTCATGGAGGGACTGTAGGTTATATCAAGGCCTTGGTCTATCTTTCTGGATAAAATGGGAAATCCAGTGACACTATCCAACTTATTCTATATTTTGTACTGCTTAGGAAAACCCTTTCAAAGTGAAACCGATGTAATTGTGATAAGGGAAATTTTGATCCTTATTGGTCGCTTGATGGATCTCACTGATCCTCATTGTGAAGAGGGGATTGTCTATCCCTCACAATGAAGCCTTAGTGATGTTTCAAAACGAGAAAGCAGATTCAGAGACAAAAGCTTTCTGTGGCTTCTGAGCATGCTCAGCTCTTATAAGTTTTCAAAGAAAACTCAAGGACAATGCAATTGGTAGCAGTAAATGTAAGTGAGCCTAAAAAGGCCAGAAAAAAAAGGAGGAGGAAGACAAGTGGGCACTGCAGAGAGCACCCATAATGCAGATAAAATTTGACCTTGCCCCCTCCAACCTTCACTCCATCACCCTCATCATTGTCCACGTTGGTATATCTACACTGAGCCTGTATTTCTGCCTGATCACAAAAATCCTTACCCGCCATGTTAAGAAACTTAGCCTTTACCTTAAGGACAATGGGAAACCACTGAAGGGTTTATAACTAAGACTCAGCGTGGCCTGGCTTTTGTTCCAGAAACATCACAATGGCCATAGTGTTAGGGGTGGATTGGAGAGGAGTGGGAGTACAGAGAAGGACAATCAGTTGCTGCAGTATTCCAGGCAAGGGACAAGGAGAGCCTGCCCTAGACAGTGGCAGACACTGCTGTGAGGCACCAGTCAGAGGATGAAAGAATTCTTAAAACACTCATCACTCTCATAGCAAACAGTGTTGAAGGAAACAGTATTACAGTAACAGTGTCAATGTATGATATATATTAAAGATATATATAATATATATTAAACAATATATATTAAAAATCACATGCATATCAAACTGTCTCCTGATGGTTCTCTGACCCAGATTAGAGGAAACCTCCCCCTGATTTCACAGAGGAAAAATACTGATGAGTACAATCAGTGTGTCTGTTCCAATATCTCCAAGTACTACTAATTTTGTTCATATTTAGTGATGAATGATTTTGATGAAGCCTAGACTTAGGTCTGCTATGAGAGCTAGTGGGACAAGCAGCAGAAGAAACTCAGGACTAATATACAAAGGCCATGTCTTTCAAGGGGGAAGAAAAGGGAGTAGACTCAAGGTTGTTTCCAGTTGCCATATAATGCCACATTCCCATTAGAGAATGAAGCAAGAAAAAGTGGCCAGAATTCTGTAAAACTTACATGCCCAAGGATGGGAGCAGCTACAGAATTTGTAGGGCCCAGTCCTAAATGAAAATGTATGGCATCTTGTTCACAAATTACTAAAATTTCAAGATGGCAACAGCAACATGTTCAACAGAGTGCGAGGCCGTTCCGAGCATCGCACCCTATGCAACTACATAAATACCCACCAAGTTGGCCCTGCTCATAGCATGCTTGACTGGCCCAGATTGAACCAGAGTTTCCTTCAGGGCACCTCCCTATTCCCTCACCACCACCCTTCCACCCCCGCTTCTAAAATTCACATTAACCTATAATAAAAATAACAACTAATAGCTTTGTGTCACTTTTTCCCCCCTATGTCCAATTCTATCGTGGGGGCTCTACCCTTATGACCTCGTTCAAACCCAATTACCCCCCAAAGGCCTTGCCTCCAGAAGCCATCACTTCAAGGCTTAGGGCTTCAGTATGTGATTTCAGGGGCACACACTCAGTCTACAGTACCACATTACTGCTGTGAGTTTTAAACTGGATTACCTGGAAATATCTCAGAGACCACTGAGTGCAGTGAGTGAAAGACCAACTGGGTAGGCCCAAGAGCCCTACTTAAATTTGTTTTATTGTGCGAATTTCCATGTAAGCACTCCTTGTGGGAAAAATTAAAGGCTCTGCTCCAAAAGAAAGTTTACAAACCACTGGATTATTTGGTTTGAGATAAGCAGGGCAAATCATATTTTTCTTAATTCATGGGTGAGGAGAATAGATGAACATGTATTAAGTGTCTATTATATTCCAGGTACTGAGTGAAGTGCTTTTACATGTTATAGTATTTAATTCTTACAACTCCACAAGGTATGTGTGATTATGTGCAGTGTTCATAAATATCACTGAGAGGCAGATAAGTTAATAGATAGATCCAGCCAATATGTAGCAGAGCTGAGATTTGAACCCTGGCCTGTTAACAAAGCACACATTCTTTCCATAACACTATCTGTCTCTCCATTCAGGTAAGACTACCATCTGCTTCCCCAGCAGACACTTGGCCATATAATTTACTGGGTAGGTTTTGATTAGACTCTTGGCGGCAAGCCCATCTCTGTAGTTGAGGTAGCCAATAGAAAGCTGGGAAGCTATTGAGTGGAAAAGATAGAAGCCAGGGCTTGCTGTCTCTGAGGCCAGGAGTAAGCCATAGGCAGAGATAGCCTGAGTAATGACTCCACAGGTACTGCACTGTTTATCCTTTGAGAGCTGGATGCTGCATCATCTCAGAGCATTACAGTAACTTCCAACAATCACTTCTTCAAATGCAATTTTTAGCATCAAAGAGTCTTAACACGTTTTAGAGACATAGTGTCAAATTAGTTCTATGTAATGACTGTAATGTCTAACAGATGAATGAATTCTGAGGAGTCTCATAATTAATACTATTTATTCCACGTTATAATGTTGCTGAACATTCCCATACTCGATGCAGAGTTTGAAGTAAAAGCATAAAGCTCCGTGGTTGCTTTGGAAAAATTACTATATAAATAGTAGGACACATAGACAAGAAGCAGAGATTGTAATAAACAGTTGTGATCTAGTAAGATCGAAGGGAAGATTTTGTGTGTCAGTAAGAATGAAGAAACTGATTCCATTGACAGCAGAGGCTGTGCTAAGGCTGGTCGTTTTCAAATAAATAGTTTAATCAGACCTCCTGCTGTTAGTATGCACATTTTCTCACACAGAATAGAGATAATTGTTTTTCTGACACTTCTTAAGATTAAATAGTCAGGATTTAACTGAAAGCAATACGATCTTATCTTGAGAGTGAAGGTATTGGTATTTTTGATGCAGTCATAAGTATCTGTAACAGAATGCAGTTGCAACTGGTTTTGAGCACCCAGTTATGGTGTTTCTCATATCTTCTAATGCCACAGAAATAAAAGAGTTGTACCCTGTCCATCCTCTCATTCCTCTTTTAAATGAAAAGAATGTGGGGATGAAAGCACAGCTTCCGTCCATTAGTGCCAACAACTGTGCTTCTCTCTTTTCAAATTTGCCTCTTAGGAATTCTAGTTTTAATAAGTGCTTGGGCACCAAGCATTCTCACTGAAAGGAAAGCTGTAATTTTTACCAGAAGTGCAAACTTCAAGTTGAACTTAATATAGTGAGAGGCAACAGAGAAGAACTTAATATACTATATTATTCTATGCAAATTATAGTTGTTGGGCAATAATTAGGTGTTATACATCTTCTGTTCATAGGGCAGCTTTTATATATGGACCATCTGAACATTGAAAGAGTCTGTTTCTTGTTAGACAGAAAGTCTATGGCAAGCTCAATAGGATCAGAAAGTTTAAAGGTCCCTACTTCAAAATGACAGTGAGAATTGAATTTTCTGTTCAATACCAGCAAAGCTCCTGTAGAGGCTGCCAAGCTGTACTCACTTGGCTAGCTCCATGATGCAGAAAAGGAGGGAACAGTGCTGTCCTAAAGGCCCCCATCTCCTGACCTCTCCCTGAATATGGCCCTACTGTCAGTTCCATGGAAGTAGCTTTATATTTTTCATCTGGAAATTGAGCCCAACTCCTGACTTACAGGACTCTTAAAAATTAGGTTAAATCTTGATGCAAAGTGCCTAGCACTCTATAAATAGTAGCTTTTGATATTATTATTATTGTTGTTGCTATGAAGAAGAGAGGGTAAATGTCACAGTACAACAAGCAAAAGTGTTAGCCTAAGGCATGTTTCTATAATAGCAAAACAGAAAGGACATGATGTCAGAACTACAAAGAAGCCAGAAGATTAAAGACCAGTTCTCAACATACTGACTGAGCAGCTGTGGAACTCTGACCTTCTGAAAACAGCATCCTCAGGCACTATTTCACTATGATAACACAGGCTCAAAAATGCTCCTCTAACATTTGAAAATCACTATATTATAAGGGTAAGTTGATGGGCATGTTCATATCACCATCCCTTTTATTTTCTGCAGTGTACATTTAACAGGTCTCTACCCAATTTCTCTTTCTTTAATGGGGAACGTCACCTTCTATCATTTCATTCTTATTTTGCTACTTGACACGTAAATGCTTTTCCTGAAAGGAAAATACAATTTAGAACATAGAACATTTCTAAAATACAGGTTGTATGAAACTTGGGTCACCATTTTAGAAACACAAACTTCAGAACCAAAGAGAAGTAGCAGAAAACAACAGTGGTCAATGACACAGAAGCCAAACAAACTGGAGGTGACATTACAGTTTACATTTGAATTCTTTTTTCTTGAATAAATGATCTCTTCCACTAAATCTCTGTAACTCTGTACTCAGCTTGTATGGTGCGACTCTGCCTAGCTTTCCTCAGAACACACTTCTTTAGATTAGAATCAAGACAAACTTGCATTCTTGCAGGAGGCTGTGCTATCATTCCAGAGCATATATCATAGATGAACAGCACAGAGTGTTTCCAAAACTCTCTTCTGTTTATTCTCATGGTGTCCAATGAGGCATCAGACTTAGACAAGAAAATGAAAGACTTGGTAACACAAGCAATGTTTTCTTCCCTCCTACTGCTGGCTGGGGACTTGGGAAAAGGGAGACAGCTGTGGCTCTTGAAGGACTCCCAAGGGAATCAACCTGCATAAAACCTAAATCCGATTACATCATCCCTCTGCTTAAAACTCTCCAGTGGCTTCTCATGAACCTGGAATGAAATTCACAGTCCTTACAGTGACTGCTATGGCCCCCTTATGATCTGACTATTGCTGACCTCCTGAAACTCATCTTCTTTCATTTTTCTCCTTGCCCACTCTGCTTATGCTTCACTGTCTTTTTTCCTATTTCTCAAGCAAGTTCAAACTCATTTCCACCTGCGAGCGTTTGCACTAGATGGTCACTCTCTGGAAAACTCTTCTTCCAGAATTTCATGTCTATGAATTTCTGAACTCTAGCTTTAGATACCAGATGGATGGGTTCTTTGTTTGAGTTAGGAATGCACTGCAGACGCATAGGGGTAAATATGTTTTCTTAAACTGAATATGATGAAAGAGGAGAAAATATGACCCAATAAACACATTAAACCAGTTACTGAAGGGAACAGAAGGAAACATTTAAAAAATAAATGTGGGAGGTACTAGAGATTACCATAAGAAAAGAATCCTGAAGGAATTTAGAGCTTCACATATGTATATGCCAACATGCCTGGCATAGATAATAACCAGGGTTAACCTGAGCTTATAAAAATAACCTGGTGAAGATGGTATCATAAGTAGTAACAAATTTTGGTACGATGAGAATCAAGATTAGAATCCAATGATGAAAGTTCTTCCCTATATGCCTGATGTTTTACAGTACTTGCCAGGAAAGCATTTATGAAAATGTAAAATGAAAGAAGAGACATCACCTACATACAGTTTCCCAGGATGTGGAAGAATTACTATTTATCATATGCAAAATTATTTTAGGATTATGTACACAATCCTTCTCTGCCCAAACAGGCAGTACAGTCCAGGAGCAGCTGGTTCTTGACCAGTGCTAGGGTAACTGGCAGGCCTTAATCCTGGGGCATCCATAGCCCTTGGGTTTGGCGTAGGAAAGAAGGAAGGAAGAAATGGGTAAGCAGAGAGAGTAGTAAGTGCAGATGAGTAAACTGGTGACTAGGCATGCACGTCTTCCAAGTGGATACACCTCTTCCTGATGCCCATCACTGAGTTCTGAGGAGCCCCAATTTTCAGCCCACTTAAATGTAGTTATGTATAAAGTTGGCTTGGGAAGCAATTAGGAAAAGCTCTTTTACCTATGCTTACTATGTTTCCTTTTAAAATAAATTTCAAATGGGGGAAATTATAAAGAAAATTACTAAATAAATACAATATTTATGAATAATGGATAATGGGAAGATGCTAAATATAATTGAAGTGATTATATAAGAATATTGTCATCAGTTTTTTTCCCCATTTGACTGTCTGAGCACAAGACTCAGACCTGCATTATGGTCTTACAATTTTCTCTCACAGGTGTTTAACCTAATACATTTTTTGCATGTCTAATTCTGCTTTGGCTTTTGATTCTCAGAGGACAGAAACTAACCTTCAGACATTAAATACAAATATATAAATATGTTAAAACTGAAAGGATAGAAATATATATATCGTATAAACTCAAATCATAAGAAAACTCAAGCGCCTATATTAATAACAGAAAAGTAGACTTCAGGATGATTAATACTATTATAGACAAAAAGGGATAGTTCTTGGTGATAAAAGTATTGATTCATTAAGATGACATAACATTCAAAGTGTTTATACACATCAAAATAGATTAAGTAAAAATGGACAGAACTTAAAAAGTGAAATTGACAAACCCACAATAATAGTTGCAGATGTCACCACTCTTATTCACTACCTGATAGAAAAGAAAGACACAAAATCTGTAAAGATATAGAAGACTAGAAAAGCACTATCAATCAACTTAATCTAATTGACATATATAGAACACTCTACCACCAAAGAAGAATACACATTTGTTTAAAAGGCACACTGCAGTATTAGACTAGATAAGCCATAAACAAGACTCTATATTTTAAAGGAATAATGTCATAGACCACATGCTGTATGACCACAGTAAGATTGCATTAAAACATCAATAAGATACAGATAGCCAACAGACATATGCAAAGATGCTCAAAATCACTAATTATTAGAGAAATGCAAATCAAAACTATAATGAGGTATCACCTTACACCAGTCAGAATGGTCGTCATCAGAAAATCTACAAACAATAAGTGCTGGAGAGGGTGTGGAGAAAAGGGAACCCTCTTGCACTGTTGGTGGGAATGTAAATTGATACAGCCACTATGGAGAACAGTATGGAGGTTCCTTAAAAAACTAAAAAT
This sequence comes from Phocoena phocoena, assembly GCF_963924675.1. NCBI lineage: Eukaryota > Metazoa > Chordata > Mammalia > Artiodactyla > Phocoenidae > Phocoena > Phocoena phocoena. The sequence goes on from NC_089240.1 coordinate 118,610,595, forward strand.
AGAACTACCATATGATCCAACAATCCCATTCCTGGGCATATACCTGGAGAAAACCATAATTCCAAAAGATACATGCACCCCAATGTTCATTGCAGCACTATTAACAATAGGCAGGACATGGAAGCAACCTAAATGTCCATCAACAAAGGAATAGATAAAGAAGATGTGGTATATATATATATATATATATATATATATATATACACACACACACACACACACACACACACACACACACACACACACAATGGAATATTACTCAGCCATAAAAAAGAATGAAATTGGGTCATCTGTACAGATGTGGATGGACCTAGAGACTGTCATACAGAGTGAACTAAGTCAGAAGGAGAAAAATATCAAGTATTAATGCAAATATGTGGAATCTAGAAAAATGGTATAGATGATCTTACTTGCAAAGCAGAAATAGAGACACAGACATAGAGAACAAATGTATGGATACCACGTGGGGAAGAGGGGGTGGGATGGATTGGGAGATTGGGATTGACATGTATACACTATGTGTAAAATAGATAACTAATGAGAACAGATTGTATAGCACAGGGAGCTCTACCCAATGATCTGTGGTGACCTAAATGGGAAGGAAATCCAAAAAAGGGTATATGTATACGTGTGGCTAATTCACTTTGCTGAACAGCAGAAATTAACACAATATTGTAAAGCAACTGTACTTCAATTAAAAAAATGATTAAAAGTCGATCCCCAAATATTTGGAAATTAAATCTTACCACAAAGAAAACTCTAGGCTCATATGGCTACACTGGTCAATTCTACCAAACATTTAAGGAAGAAACAGTGCCAATCCAACACAAACTCTTACAGAAATTAAAAAAGAAGGGATCCCTTCATAACCAATTCTGAGGTAACAATACCTGAATACCAAAGCCATACAAAGACATTGCAGCCAAAGAGAACTAGACAACTATCCCTCATGAACATAGATACAAAAACCCTCACAAAATTTTAGCAAATGCAATTCTGCGATAATAAAAAAAGATCACCTCGTGACCAAGTAGGGTCTATCCCAAGAATTTAAGGTTGTTTTTGTATTTGAAAATTATTTGGTGTAATTTACCATGTGAACAAGCAAAAATGATCTTCTTAACAGAAGCAAACAAGCAATCAAACAAACCCCACATTTGACAAAATTCAACATCCATCCATGTTAAAAATTCACAATAAGGAATGGAAATATTATAATCTGACTAAGAAAATCTAGAAAAATCTTACAGATAATATCATACTCAATGGTAGAAGATTGAATGCTTTCCCTTTAAAATAGTGTATTAAGGCAGGGAAAAAATGGCATGTAGATTGGTAAAAATAGGTAAAACTGTCTATTCACAGGTAACATGATCATATGTGTAGAAAATGGCAAGTAATCTACAAAAAAGCTTCCAGAATTAATCAGCAAGTAAGGTTGCAGGATGCAAGTTCCATATATGTAAATAAATTTTATTTCTATATTGTAGCAACAAAAAATTAGAAATTTAAATGCAAATGTTACTAACAGTAGCATCAAAAAAATGAACTGCTTGGTGATAAATTTAACAAGATATGTCTAAAACCTGTGCACTAAAAACCACAAAACATGACTAAGAAAAATTAAAGAAGATCTAAATACAAGAAACTGTGTAACAGGTTCATGGTTTGAAAGACTAAATTTTAAAAAGTCCAGTATTTCCTAATTGATCTATAGAGTCAATGCAATCTCAGTTGAAATTCCAGAAGGCACCTTGAAGAAATTGAAAGGCTATTTATTAAATCTGTAAGAAAATTGAAAGAACCTAGAGCAGCTAAAAGGATTGAAATATGAGAACAAAATCAGAGCATTTACACTGCTTGATTATAAGGCTGATTATCAGTATAGAGAAGTATTTGTACAAATATAGATCTGTAATAGTACATAGATCAATGGAACAGAATGAAGTACAGAAGGAGACCCAATTGTTTTTTGACAAAGATGGCAAGATGGAGATAGCCTTTTGAAGAAGTGGTGCTAGAAAAATTGACTGTATGCAAAAGGAATTTAAAGTCACTATTAATCATTTCTACTATTGGAATATATCATCTATTTTTTTTTTAAATTAATTTTATTTATTTTATACAGCAGGTTCTTATTAGTTATCTATTTTATATATATGTCAATTCCAATTTCCCAATTCATCCCACCACCATCACACCCGCCCCCCCCACCCCGCTTTCCCCCTTTTGTGCCCATTAGTTTGTTCTGTACATCTATGTCTCTATTTCTGCCTTGCAAACTGTATCATTTGCTACATTCCACGTATATGTGTTAATATACGATATTTGTTTTTCTCTTTCTGATTTATTTCACTCTGTATGATAGTCTCAAGTTCCATCCATGTGTCTACAAAACACCCGATTTCATTCCTTTTATAGCTGCTTAATATTCCATTGTATATATGTACCACATCCGCTTTATCTATTCATCTGTTGATGGACACTTAGGTTGCTTCCATGACCTAGCTACTGTAAATAGTGCTGCAATGAACATTTGGATGCATGTCTTTTTTTTTGTGGTACGCGGGCCTCTCACTGTTGTGGCCTCTCCCATTGCGGAGCACAGGCTCCAGACGCGCAGGCCCAGCGGCCATGGCACGGGCCCAGCCGCTCTGCGGCATGTGGGATCTTCCCGGACCGGGCCATGAACCCGCGTCCCATGCATCGGCAGGCGGACTTCTAACCACTGTGCCACCAGGGAAGCCTGCATGTGTCTTTTTGAATTATGGTTTTCTCTGGGTAAATGCCCAGTAGTGGAATTGCTGGGTCATATGGTAGCTCTATTTTTAGTTTCTTAAGGAACCTCCATACTGTTCTCCATAGTGGCTGTATCAATTTACATTCCCACCAACAGGGCAAGAGGGTTCCCTTTTCTCCACACCCTCTCTAGCATTTGTTGTTTGTAGATTTTCTGATGATGCTCCTTCTAACTGGTGTTAAGGTGATACCTCATTGTAGTTTTGATATGCATTTCTCTAATAATTAGTGATGCTGAGCAGCTTTTCATGTGTTTTTTGCCCATCTGTATGTCTTTGGAGAAATGTCTATTTAGGTCTTCTGCCCATTTTTGGATTGGGTTGTTTGTTTTTTTAATATTGAGCTGCATGAGCTGTTTATATATTTCAGAGATTAATCCTTTCTCCTTTGATTCATTTGCAAATATTTTCTCCCATTCTGAGGGTTGTCTTTTGGTCTTGTTTATGGTTTCCTTTGCTGTGCAAAAGCTTTGAAGTTTCATTAGGTCCCATTTGTTTATTTTTGTTTTTGTTTCCATTTCTCTAGGAGGTGGGTCAAAAAGGATCTTGCTGTGATTTATGTCATAGCGTGTTCTGCCTATGTTTTCCTCTAAGAGTTTGATAGTTCCTGGCCTTACATTTAGGTCTTTAATCCATTTTGAGCTTATTTTTGTGTATGGTGTTAGGGAGTGATCTAATCTCATACTTTTACATGTACCTGTCCAGTTTTCCGAGCACCACTTATTGAAGAGGCTGTCCTTTCTCCACTGTACATTCCTGCCTCCTTTATCAAAGATAAGGTGACCATATGTGCATGGGTTTATCTCTGGGCTTTCTATCCTGTTCCATTGATCTATATTTCTGTTTTTGTGCCAGTACCATACTGTCTTGATTACTGTAGCTTTGTAATATAGTCTGAAATCAGGGAGCCTGATTCCTCCAGCTCCATTTTTCGTTCTCATGATTGCTTTGGTTATTCGGGGTCTTTTGTGTTTCTATAAAAATTGTGAAATTTTTTTGTTCTAATTCTGTTAAAAATACCAGCAGCACCACTTATTGAAGAGACTGTCTTTTCCCATTGTATATCCTTGCCTCCTTTGTCATAAATTAGTTGACCGTAGGTGTGTGGGTTTATCTCTGGGCTTTCTATCCTATTCCATTGTCTATATTTCTGTTTTTGTGCCAGTACTATACTGTCTTGATTTCTGTAGCTTTGTGGTATAGTCTGAAGTCAGGGAGTCTGATTCCTACAGTTCCATTTTTTTCCCCTCAAGATTGCTTTGGCTGTTTGGGGTCTTTTGTGTCTCCATACAAATTTTAAGTTTTTTTGTTCTAGCTCTGTAAAAAATGCCATTGGTAATTTGAGAGGGATTGCATTGTATCTGTAGATTGCTTTGGGTAGTATAGTCATTTGCACAATACTGATGCTTCCAATCCAAGAACATGCTATACCTCTCCATCTGTTTGTGTCATCTTTGATTTCTTTCATCAGTGTCTTATAGTTTTCTGAGTACAGGGCTTTTACCTCCTTAGGTAGGTTTATTCCTAGATATTTTATTCTATTTGTTGCAATGATGAATGGGATTGTTTCCTTAATTTCTCTGTCTGATCTTTCATTGTTAGTGTATAGGAATGCATGAGATTTCTGTGCATTAATTTTGTATCCTGCTACTTTACCAAATTCATTGATTAGCTCTAGTAGTTTTCTGGTGGCATCTTTAGGAATCTCTATGTACAGTATCATGTCATCTGCAAACAGTGACAGTTTTACATTTTTTTTCCAGTTTGTATTCCTTGTGTTTCTTTTTCTTCTCTGATTGCCATGGCTAGGACTTCCAAAACTATGTTGAATAATAGTGGCAAGAGTGGACATCCTTGTCTTGCTCCTGATCTTAGAGAAAATGCTTTCAGTTTTTCACCATTGAGAATGATGTTTATTGTGGGTTTGTCGCATATGGCCTTCATTATGTTGAGGTAGGTACCCTCTATGCCCACTTTTTGGAGAGTTTTTATCATAAATTGGTGTTGAATTTTTTCAGAAGCTTTTTCTGCATCTATTGAGATGATCATTTGGTTTTTATTCTTCAGTTGTTAATAGGGTGTATCACGTTGATTGATTAGCATATATTGAAGAATCCTTGCATTTCTGGGATAAATCCCAGTTGATCATGGTGTATGATCCTTTTAATGTGCTGTTGGATTCTGTTTGCTAGTATTTTATTGTGGATTTTTGCATCTATATTTATCAGTGATATTGGTCTGTAATTTTCTTTTTTTGTAATATCTCTGTCTGTTGTTGGCATCAGGGTGATGGTGGCCTTGTAGAATAAGTTTGGGAGTGTTTCTCCCTCTGCAATTTTTTGGAAGAGTTTGAGAAGGATGGATGTTAGCTCTTCTCTAAATGTTTCATAGAATTCACCTGTGAAGCCATCTGGTCTTGGACTTTTGTTTGTTGGAAGATTTTTAATCACAGTTTCAATTGCATTACTTGTGATTGGTCTGTTTATATTTTCTACTTCTTCCTGGTTGAGTCTTGGAAGGTTATACCTTTCTAAGAATTTGTCCATTTCTTTCAGGTTGCCCATTTTATTGGCATAGAGTTGCTTGTAGTAGTCCCTTTGGATGCTTTGTGTTTCTGCAATGTCTGTTGTAACTTCTCCTTTTTCATTTCTAATTTTATTGATTTGAGTCCTCTCCCTCTTTTTCTTGATGAGTCTCACTAAATGTTTATCAATTTAGTTTATCTTCTCAAGTAACTAGCTTTTAGTTTTGTTGATCTTTGCTATTGTTTTCTTTGTTTCTATTTCATTTTTCCTGCTCGCATCTTTATGATTGCTTTCCATGTACTAACTTTGGGTTTTGTTTGTTCTTCCTTCTCTAGTTCCTTTAGGTGTAATGTTAGATTGTTTATTTGAGATTTTCCTTGTTTCTTGTGGTAGAATTGTACTGCTATAAACTTCCCTCTTAGAACTGCTTTTGCTGCATCCCATAGGTTTTGCATTGTCATGTTTTCATTGTCGTTTGTTTTTAGGTATTTTTTGCTTGCCTCATTGATTTCTTCAGTGATCTCTTGGTTATTTAGTAACATATTGTTTAGCTTCCAGATGTTTGTGGTTTTTACTTTTTCTTTCCCTGTAACTGATTTCTAATCTCATACTGTTGTGGTCAGAAAAGATGCCTGATATGATTTCAGTTTTCTTAAATTCACCAAGGCTTGATTTGTAACCCAAGATGTGATCTATCCTGGAGAATGTTCCATGTGCACTTGAGAAGAAAGTGTAATCTGCAGTTTTTGGATGGAATGTCCTATAAATATCAATTAAATCTATGTGGTCTATTGTGTCATTTAAAGCTTGCATTTCCTTGTTAATTTTTTGTGTGGATGATCTGTCCATTGGTGTAAGTGAGGTGTTAAAGTCCCCCACTATTATTGTGTTACTGTCGATTTCCCCTTTTATGGCTGTTAGCATTTGCCATATGTATTGTGGTGTTCCTATGTTGGGTGTGTAAATATTTACAATTGTTATATCTTCTTCTTGGATTGATGCCTTGATCATTATGCAGTGTCCTTCTTTTTGTCTTGTAATAGTCTTTATTTTAAAGTATATTTTGTCTGTTATGAGAATTGCTACTCCAGCTTTCTTTTGATTTCCATTTGCGTGGAATATCTTTTAACATCCCCTCACTTTCAGTCTGTATGTGTCCCTAGGCCTGAAGTGGGTCTCTTGTAGACAGCATATATATGGGTCTTGTTTTTGTATCCATTCAGCCAGTCTATGTCTTTTGGTTGGATCATTCAATCCATTTATATTTAAGGTAATTATCGATATGTATGTTCCTATTACCATTTTCTTAATTTTGGTGGGTTTGTTATTGTAGGTCTTTTCCTTCTCTTGTGTTTCCTGCCTAGAGCAGGTCCTTTAGCATTTGCTGTAAAGCTGGTTTGGTTGTGCTGAATTCTCTTAGCTTTTGCTTGTCTGTAAAGATTTTAATTTCCCCGTCAAATCTGAATGAGATCCTTGCTGGGTAGTGTAGTCTTGGTTGTAGGTGTTTCCCTTTCATCACTTTCAATATGTCCTGCCACTCCCTTCTGGCTTGCAAAGTTTCTGCTGAAAGATCAGCTGTTAACCTTATGGGGATTCCCTTGTGTGTTATTTGTTGTTTTTCCCTTGCGTCTTTTAATATTTTTTCTTTCTACTTAATTTTTGATAGTTTGATTAATATATGTCTTGCCGTGTTTCTCCTTTGATTTATCCTGTATGGGACTCTCTGCATTTCCTCAACTTGACTGACTATTTCCTTTTCCATATTAGGGAAGTTTTCAAGTATAACCTCTTCAAATATTTTCTCAGTCCCTTTCTTTTCCTCTTCTTCTTCTGGGACCCCTATAATTTGAATGTTGGTGCATTTAATATTGTCCCAGAGGTCTCTGAGACTGTCCTCAAGTCTTTTCATTCTTTTTTCTTTATTATGCTCTGCAGTAGTTATTTCTATTATTTTATCTTCCAGGTCACTTATCTGTTCTTCTGCATCAGTTATTTTGCTACTGATTCCTTGTAGAGAATTTTTAATTTCATTTATTGTGTTGTTCATCATTGTTTGTTTGCTCTTTAATTCTTCTACGTCCTTGTTAAATGTTTCTTGTATTTTCTCCATTCTATTTCCTAGATTTTGGATCATCTTTACTATCTTTACCCTGAATTCTTTTTCAGGTAAACTGCCTATTTCCTCTTCATTTGTTTGGTCTGGTGGGTTTTTACCTTCCTCCTTCATCTGCTGCATATTTCTCTGACTTCTCATTTTGTTTCGCTTACTGTGTTTGGGGTCCACTTTTCACAGGCTGCAGGTTCATAGTTTCCATTGTTTTTGGTGTCTGCCCCCAGTGGGTGAGGTTGGTTCAGTGGCTTGTGTAGGCTTCCTGGTGGAGGGGACTGGTGTCTGTGTTCTGGTGGGTGCGGCTGCATCTTGTCTTTCAGGTGGGTAGGGCCACTTCCAGTGGTGTGTTTTGGCATGTCTGTGAACTTAGTGTGATTTTAGGCAGCATCTCTGCTAATGGGTTGTGTTGTGTTCCTATTTGATTGGCATGGGAAGTCCAGCACTGGAGCTTGCTGGCCACTGGGTGGAGCTGGGTCTTAGCGTTGAGACGGAGATCTCTGGTAGAGCTCTCGCTGATTGGTTTTACCTGGGACTGGGAGGTTTCTGGTGGTCCAACGTCCTGAACTAGACTCTCCCACCTCTAAGGCTCAGGCCTGACACCAGGTTGGAGTACCAAGACCCTGTCAGCCACACGGCTCAGAAGAAAAGTGAGAAAAAAAGAAAGAAAAATAAATAAATTTAAAAATTTATTAAAATAATGATAAAGAGAAGAGAGCAACCAACGCAATAAATAAATCCACCAATGATAACAAGCACTAAAAGCTCTCCTAAGATAAACATAAAAATCAGAAAGAAATCAGTCGTAGACAGCAAACCCCAAGTCTACAGTTGCTCCCAAAGTCCACTGCTTCAATTTTGGGATGGTTCATTTTCTATTCAGTTATTCCACAGATGCAGGTTACATCAAGTTGATTATGTGGATTTATTTTGCTGCTCCTGAGGCTGCTGGGAGAGATTTCCCTTTCTCTTCTTTGTTCGCACAGCTCCTGGTGTTCAGCTTTGGTTTTGGCCCTACCTCTACGTGTATGTTGCCCTCAGGTATCTGTTCCCCCCTAGTCAGGATGGGGTTAAAGCAGCAGCTGATTAGAGGGCTCTGGCTCACTCATGCCAAGGGGAGGGAGTGGTATGGTAGTTATAATTGGAATGCGGGGTGAGCCTGTGGCTGCAGAGGCCTGCACAGCATTGCAACTGCCTGAGGTGCACTGTGTGCTCTCCTGGGGAACTTGTCCCTGCGTCACAGGACCCTGGCACTGACGTTTTGCACAGGCTCCTGGGGGTGTGTGGATAGTGACCTGTGCTTGCACACAGGCTTCTTGGTGGCGGCAGCAGCAGCATTAGCATTTCATGCCCGTCTCTGGGGTCCAAGCTGATAGCCTCGGATCCCGCCCATCTCGAGCTCATTTAGGTGGTGCTCTGCCTTCTGTGGGCAGACAGGGAAGGAATCCCCTCTCCTCGTGCACCCGGAAACAATGGTCTCTTGCCTCCTCGGCAGGTCCAGAATTTTGCCCAGACTCCCTCCCAGGTAGTTGTGGCGCACTAGCCCCCTTCAGGCTGTGTTCATACAGCTAACCCCAGTCCTCTCCCTGGGATCTGACCTCTGAAGCCAGAGCCTCAGCTCCCACCCCCCACATCCACCCCCGTCCCGGTGGGTGAGCAGACAAGCCTCTCAGGTTGGTGAGTGCTGGTCGGCACCGATCCCCTGTGTGGGAATCTCTCCGCTTTGCCCTCTGCACCTCTGTTGTTGCACTCTCTTCCATGGCTCCAAAACTTCCCTCCCATCCACCCCCCCATCCCCACTAGTGAAGGGGCTTCCTAGTATATGGAAACTTTTCCTCCTTCACAGCTTCCTCCCAGAGGTGCAGGTCCCATCCCTGTTCTTTTGTCTGTGTTTTTTCTTTTGACCTACCCAGGTACGTGGGGATTTTCTTGCCTTTTGGGAAGTCTGAGGTCTGAGGTCTTCTGCCAGTGTTCAGTATTTGTTCTGTAGGAGTTGTTCCATATACAGATGTATTTTTGATGTATTTTTGGGGAGGAAGGTGATCTCCACATCTTACTTTTCCGTCACCTTGAAGGTCTTCCCAGTAATTAGTTTTTGACAAAAGTGCCAAGGTGATTCAATGGGAGGAAAGGATAGCTCTTTCTGCAAAGGTCACTGAAACAGCATGATGTGAATATCAAAAAAATAAACCTCAACTCTTACTTCATTCAATACATAGAATTTAACTCAAAATGTATCATACACCTGAATGTAGATCTTAAAGCTCTGAAACTTCTAGAATATCTTGGGATGCTAAATATTTTTTAAAAGTTATACAAAGAATGAACCTCAAAGGAAATTCATAAATTGGACTTCACCAAATTAAAAAAAATTTTCTGTTAAATGATATATTGTTAAGAAAATAAAAATGCAAGATGCAGAGAGAAAATTTCTTATTACTGATCTCTGCAAAAGAACTTGTGTCTAGAATATATACAGAACAATTACAACACAATAATGAGATGAACAACCCAATAAAAATGTGCAAAAGATTTGAACAGACGCTTCACAAAGTTGATGTGTGAATGGCCAGTAAGTAGTTGAAACTATGGTAAGACAATTAGTCATCAGGGAAGTACAAAATAAAACCATAATAAGGTAATACTGTGCACCTCTAGAATGGCTAAAATTAAAAATAAAGACTAACAATGTCAACCGTTGGCGAGTATGGTCAGCAGTGGGAACTCTCATACATTGTTTGTGGGAATCTAAAATGTAACGACTACTTTGTAAACAATTTAATAACTTTCACTTTGAGCCAGAAAGTTCACTCTTAGATATTTACCCAATGAGAAATGAAAACATATGCCCTCACAAATGACTGGCACACAAACATTAAGAGCTGCTGTATGCATAGGAGCCCCAAACTGGAAACAGTGTAAATATTCAACAGCTGATGAATAGATCAGCAGATTGAAATATATTTATACAATGAAAGAGTACTCTGCAATAAAAATGAATAAACTGTTGATACATGCAAAAACATGGGTGAATCTCAGAAACATTACCCTGAGCAAAACGAGCCAGAAACAGAACAACACTTACTGTATGATCCCATTTATATGAAATTCTTGAACAAAAAAAACTAATCAGTTATGACAGAGAGTAGATCAGTGCTTGCCTGCAACTAATTTGGGTGTGCCTGTGAAAGTGAGGGTTATTTGAAGCTTAAGTTTCAATAGTTTCACAGTAAATCTGCCACTGATAGTGGATAATAAATAAAAATTTTAAAAGACATAAAAAGACAGCAAAGTGTTGGCTAGATAGGCACAGTTACATCAGTCCCTGAGTTTCCCTTTTGCAGAATGTTAGTAGTTCTCAGAGAATTCATTATTCTTTTCTTCTTGAGCAGCTTTCTGCCCAGTTAGTGACTACATTCCTCACCTTGACTATTTTTTACTGAGCTCCATACCCAGTATCTATCTAAAGCAATGTGTAACACATGATAAAAATGCAAGAAATAATTGTTGAATGAATGACTTTGCTGTTCATTTCTGGTACAGTACTTATTTATTCTCTTCAGTCAAGTAAGTAGGAAAGTATAAAGAAATCATCACCCTGCAAAAGCAAATCAAATTCAGAAACATTTGTGGAAAACGATATTGGACAAAAAACATTATTAAGGCCAATTAGTTTCACTGGATGTATGGCTATAAGATCCATTTCCAACTCCAACCAAAATGTAAGAATGGGGGTAGAAGGAAAGATGGTTAGTGCTAACCGATATCTAAGAGGAATAATCTCAGAAATTATATGTCCTTCTAATGAGGGGTTGTGCTTCTTGTTACCCTTAAGCTGGCACCTAAAAGATGCTATATTGATAACGTGAGACTGTTACAGACTGGTAAGTGCCACTGACCAAGAAACATATTTGTGATGGGTCGCTGTCACAAGAGACCGTCCTGTGGGCAGAACTCCTTTTTGTGAAAAGACAGAAAAGCTGCTGTATGACTTACTTAAATGACCTATATTCAATTGCTTTATGCAGCAATTATTTTGATATCTGAATGGTGCTCCTTTATCCATCCTCAGGGAAATACCCAGTGCAGGATATGTGTATAAAGGACAGAGATATAGCTGTAAGTTCAGTGATCCAGATAATCAAAAGTCGAAATACTCTTGGAAAATGGAAAGGACTTCTGATGCTGACCAAAATGGAGTAGCCCACTATAGCCTATCTCTCCCATTGATTATAGCTAATTGTGGAAAGAATACATGAAGGAATTGTCCAAGGACTCTGAAAAGTAAAGTAAATAACAGCAGGAATATTAGAAAGAGAAGTCAAAACTTGAAGAATGACTAAAATGTTGCTGAATTTCTTGTTCTTATTTTCCTCCTTTGTAATAGGTTTTGACCCAAGGGTGGAACTTGTCCCAGAGGTACATAGTAAGAGTGAATACAAAAAATTCTGAAAGAAACTATTTTTTCTCACTTCTCTGCCTTAAGGGAAGCCTTAACTGCAAGAGAGCCTTAGGGGGACAAAAACTCGAAGAGAAGCCTAACAATCTGGCCAAAGGAAACAGAAGTAAGGGCCCCTGAGAGCCATAAAGTATAGGGGCGATCCTGGAGAGGAGAACACTAGAGAAAATGATCCCCTATATCTGTGTATGAACTAATACATATCTTAGGCTTGCTCCTGAGGAGTGCACATGTAAAACAGATGCAAAGAAGCCTAGTTTGAGAACTGAACTATAATATAAATCACCACATAAGTCTAACTCCTGAGTAGTACATACATGGGGCAGACTCAAATACCATAGGAAAGGTTTTGAAACCTGAACTGACACTGTAGCCACTGCTCACAAAAGTTGATGCAGAATTTGTGATTTGAACCTAACCATGCTGATTGGCTCCTAAAGCAAATGAACAAAAATCTAAATGCTACAGAGGATTTTAACAGGTCACAGAGTCTTACAACATAATGTTCACAATGTTCAGGATACAGTCTAAAATTGCTCCACATACAAATAGCTAGGAAAATCATACCAATTCTCAAAGAAAAATGCAATCAATGTATGACAACACTGAGAAACACAGATGTTGGAATTATCAAATATTTTAAAGCAATTATTAAAAACATGTTATGTGAGGTAAAAGTGAACTATCTTAAAATTACTGGAAAGATAGAAGTTCTTAGAAGAGAAAGAAAGTGAAAAGGAATGCAATGGAAATTTTAGAACTGAAATATAAAATACTGAAATAAAAAAAACGCCTCATTAGTGTACTTAATAGCAGAATGAAGATGACAGAGGAAAGATTAGGATTCAGTTACCTTGGAGAGTGATCAATAGGAATCATTCAATCTGAAGAACAGAAGAAAAAAAATGAATGTGGGACAATCTCATAAGATGTAACATTCATGTGATTAGAGTCTCAAAAAGATAAGAAAAAGATATTGATACCCAAAATTTTGAAGAAATAATGGCTAATAATTTACCAAATTGTTTAGAGACATAAATTCACACATTCAAGACACTCAGCAAAATAAAAATAAGATAAAGAAAACCAAAACTAGATCCACCATAAACAAAGTGCTGAAAACTAAAGATAAATTTTAAAAATTCTTGAAAGCAGCTAAATAAAAATGACACATTACCTAAATAGGAACAGCAGTTCAAATGACTGAACATTTTTCCTCAGAAACCATAGTGACCAGAAGACATGAAACATCTTTAACGTGCTATAAGGAAAAAACAAAGAAAACTGTCAGGCTAGAATTCCATATCCAATGAAAATATTCTTTAGGAATGAAAGCAAAATAAAGACATTCCTAGATGAAGAAAAACTAAGATAATTCATTGCTACCAGAACTTCTCTAAAAATATGTTAAATTAAGTTGTTTAGGTTTAAGGGGAATGATACAAGATGGAAATGTGGGACTTCAGGAATGAAGGAAGAACAAAAGAAATGGCCACTATCTGCATAAATTTAACAGACTATTTGTCCTCTTAAAGTTCTTTAAAATATATATCTTTGTTGAAAGCAAAAAGTATAATATTATCTGGTGAAGTTTTCAGTATATGTAGATGCCATATATCTGATAAATATAACATAAAGAGAATAAGATAAATAAATTTTTGTAGTCCCCATCACTTTAAAAAACCTAATATTTTCAAAAGGCTAATTCGAAAAAAAAAAAAAAAGGCTAATTCGAACTTAGCTTCTACACTTGGTAACATCAAAATAAGAACATAAAAATATGTTTAATAAGACTAGGATAGATATGGCAATTGGAAATAGGACTGATGTGATTATTAAATTAGTTATTTGTCAGTTTTATAAAAATATTTGCAGCAAGATATGGTTTGGGGAGCTAAGAACCAGTGTGTTAATAAGAGGACTCATGTACAAAATGCTGGACAGAAATACATATATAATATGACTATTTCACTATTCAGGATACAAATGTGAGGGAGGGAAATGATCATTTATTGCTTGTTTACTACAAACCAGGTGCCTCCTATATATTTTCTCATTTAACTCTTAACATTTCTGTCAAGGTAGAACTTATGGTCCCTTTACTTTGGTGAAAAAATGGAGATTCAAAGAAGTTAGCTAAGTTGCCCAATGTTATAAAGATAGGATTTGAACCTAGAGTTGATTTCAATTTCACACTGTCACTTTAAGTATGTACCATAAATACCTCAGTCCTACAGCTGTCAATACAATTGAAGATAAAACCAAGGGGAAACAAGCCAGACGTTATTTTAGTGTTATTTTATATGTAAGCGATAGGTTTGCTAGAGGGGGAACAAGAAGGAAGAAAGAGTAAATAGTGAAAAGTTTAAAAATTTTACATCAAGTACAGTTGTTATTTTGGTGCTCCTAGTTTCTTGCTTCTCCTGCGTGATTTATAAAAATATATATGTTTCAGACCTTTTTTTTGCCCAAATGATCACATAACTCAGAGAAAATTTTAATTAAAACTGAGATTCAGTTTTCAAAATATTGTTTAAGGCAGCTGCACTTAGAAGAATATGTTCCTTGTTCCCATAACATTTTTTGCATTTGATACACCATGGTATGGTTTTAGTTTTTCTTTAAACTCACTCTATTTGACTTATTTTCATTCTATTCTGGCTTTCTCAAAATCACCTCACTTCATCAGTTCTTGTTAGAAGAGTTGTTAGGGTAAAAAAAATACATGTACCTTCCTGAGATTTTTATGTTCCTTCCATTCCAACCTCAACTTCACAGTGCAAAGTTCAGCATTTTTTGATAATGGTGACTGAAACCCAGCTGTTAGCAGGACCGAAACCTACCAAGCCTACACCTTGATGTTAATCAGTAGAAAAAGGGCTGTTTTTCAGGATACCCACATACACCTCAAAAGCTAGAAACAAATTTCTAAAAGTTGATCTCACTGTGCATATTTGTCTTCATATACATAAAATATATGCTTAAAAAAGCTAGTCTCATTATAATAGTAATTTTCATCACAGCAAAATTAGAGAGGTAACAGATGCTTTGCCTTAGTATGTGAACTGCATTTGTAAAGGACAAGAGGTGTATAAATGTTCTGGGAAATTTCCCTTCTTTCCAAAAAAGAAAATTATATTTAGACTGTTTGAATAAACTAATTTTACAACTGTTGATTTTTTCTAAGTAAGAATCAATAATGTATAACCCATATGCTTATGAATCAACTTTTATTTCAGATCCTAAATATAGTCCCCTCAAAGTCCTCTGGATAAACCTAATTTTAAGATATTTGACTGATTACTGTATTGTAATGCTGGAGAACCCAATGTCAACTGATATTGGAGCTTTCTCAAAGGATACTTCAAAAACAATTGATCTTGAGATTTTAAGTTCTTGCTGTAAATTCAATTGACACAATCATTCAGAGTAAAAGAATTAAGAAAGGTCACTGAATGTATTGATTATAGTGGTCCCAATTTCATTCCTTGCTTGATAGTGTCATCTCAAAAGAATGGGCTCAATTTAATCAATTCTGATAGAGAAAAAATAGAAGAAAAGAAAAAAATTGTTTATTCTTGGTAAATGGATTTTTGTGAAACAAGTAAATCAGTCTTCACGAATATCAATTCTAACCCAGGAGTATTGAACAAAAAGTTTTATAAAACAAAATATTGCAAAAGTTATGGAAATGTAACTTCCTTATTGCTTTTACTTTCTTATCTGATATTCTTTTTTTTTGTTTTTTTTTTGTTTTTTTTTAAACATCTTTATTGGGGTATAATTGCTTTACAATGGTGTGTTAGTTTCTGCTTTATAACAAAGTGAATCAGCTATACATATACATATGTTCCCATATGTCTTCCCTCTTGCGTCTCCCTCCCTCCCACTCTCCCCATCCCACACTTCCAGGCTGTCACAAAGCACCGAGCTAATATCCCTGTGCCTTGCGGCTGCTTCCCCCCAGCTATCTACCTTACTACGTTTGTTAGTGTGTATATGTCCATGACTCTCTCTCGCCCTGTCAAAACTCACCCTTCCCCCTCCCCATATCCTCAAGTCCGTTCTCCAGTAGGTCTGCGTCTTTATTCCTGTCTTACCCCTAGGTTCTTCATGACATTTTTTTCCCTTAAATTCCATATATATGTGTTAGCATACGATATTTGTCTTTTTCTTTCTGACTTACTTCACTCTGTATGACAGACTCTAGGTCTATCCATCTCATTACAAAGAGCTCAATTTCATTTCTTTTTAAGGCTGAGTAATATTCCATTGTGTATATGTGCCACATCTTCTTTATCCATTCATCCGATGATGGGCGCTTAGGTTGTTTCCATGTCCTGGCTATTGTAAATAGAGCTGCAATGAACATTTTGGTACATGACTCTTTTTGAATTTTGGTTTTCTCAGGGTATATGCCAAGTAGTGGGATTGCTGGGTCATATGGTAATTCTATTTGTAGTTTTTTAAGGAACCTGCATACTGTTCTCCACAGTGGCTGAACCAATTCACATTCCCACCAGCAGTGCAAGAGTGTCCCCTTTTCTCCACACCCTCTCCAGCATTTATTGTTTCTAGATTTTTTGATGATGGCCATTCTGACTGGTGTGAGATGATATCTCATTGTAGTTTTGATTTGCATTTCTCTAATGATTAATGATGTTGAGCATTCTTTCATGTGTTTGTTGGCATTCTGTATATCTTCTTTGGAGAAATGTCTATTTAGGTCTTCTGCCCATTTTTGGATGGGGTTGTTTGTTTTTTTGTTATTGAGCTGCATGAGCTGCTTGTAAATTTTGGAGATTAATCCTTTGTCAGTTGCTTCATTTGCAAATGTTTTCTCCCATTCTGAGGGTTGTCTTTTGGTCTTGGTTATGGTTTCCTTTGCTGTGCAAAAGCTTTGAAGTTTCATTAGGTCCCATTTGTTTATTTTTGTTTTTATTTCCATTTCTCTAGGAGGTGGGTCAGAAAGGATCTTGCTGTGATTTATGTCATAGAGTGTTCTTCCTATGTTTTCTTCTAAGAGTTTGATAGTTTCTGGCCTTACATTTAGGTCTTTAATCCATTTTGAGCTTATTTTTGTGTATGGTGTTAGGGAGTGATCTAATCTCATACTTTTACATGTACCTGTCCAGTTTTCCCAGCACCATTTATTGAAGAGGCTGTCCTTTCTCCACTGTACATTCCTGCCTCCTTTATCAAAGATAAGGTGTCCATATGTGCGTGGGTTTATCTCTGGGCTTTCTATCCTGTTCCACTGATCTATCTTTCTGTTTTTGTGCCAGTACCATACTGTCTTGATTACTGTTGCTTTGTAATATAGTCTAAAGTCAGGGAGCCTTATTCCTCCAGCTCCTTCTTTCGTTCTCAAGATTGCTTTGGCTATTCGGGGTCTTTTGTGTTTCCATACAAATTGCGAAATTTTTTGTTCTAGTTCTGTGAAAAATGCCAGTGGTAGTTTGATAGGGTGGTATTCTTTTATCATTTTGAATTAAGGAAACCAAAGATCAAACAAGACATCAATTATAGCATTTCTGTTGAATAACAGCCAATGTAAGTATCATAATGGCAGGGAAATTATTTTTACCAACATTATGATTTTTACCGTGCTTTAAATTATAGTACACAATTCTTCCCTAAAGCAATAGTATGATAGGAAACTAAGAGTAACATATAATTCAAGAAGCTTCTCTTCAAAAATGACTACTAGGAGAGTATTGGATTATTTATGAGTGAATTTGCAGTTTAACATATCTGATTTTCTTTCCAAGTCTCACTGTGTCTTTTGTACTGCAACTGCAAAGTCCATAGTTTGATCTCACTAAATATCACATGTAAATTACAGCTGTACCCCCACGTGTATTGGGGCTAAGACTGATAAAAATATATGGCAAATATAAAAAAGGAACAACCAGTGCAGAAGTCCTAGGATGGCAACAAGCTTGGTATATTTGAGGAAAAAATATGCTGTGGCCAAGGGACAGTAGGCATGGAGTGAAAGATGAGATAAAAGAGGTCACCAGAGGCCAGGTCTTACAGTCTTGTAGGCCAAGGTAAGGAGTCTAGATTTTGTTTTAAGGTTAATGGAAAGGCATGGGAGCATTTTGCACAGGAGAATGCCATGGTCTGACCAACTTCTGAAAAGATCATTCTGTCTACTGTGTGGCTAGTCACCTGAAAAAGGGTAAGGAGAGGAGCAGGGAGATAAATTCAGAGGCTATTACAAGAGTACAGGAGACAGATGATGATGGTGGTTTGGACTATGTTTGTAGTATAGCACAGTGAGAAGTGGTTGAATTCTGGACGTATTTTAGAGCCTATTGGACTTGCCGATGGATTGGATGTGGGGAGTGAGGACGATAGAAGAGGTGAAAGGTGACTCCTAGTTGTTTGACCTGAGGAGCTGAATGGATGGTACTGTAAAGGAAAAGGCTGTGAAGGTTCAGGTTGATTGTGGGGTAGGCATAGATCAAGTGTTCTGTTTGCAGCATTTTAGGTTTGAGGTGCCTATTAAATGTCTAAGTAGAGATGATGATTACGTAGTCATATGTGAGTACAAAGCTGAAATTAGAGGTCAGTGCCTGAGGTAATATGTAGAGCCAGGGAAAGATTTGAAATGGCTCAGTGAAGAATGTAAGTGGGTAGAAGACTAGTGGCAAGATTGCAGATACTCCAGTATTTTTAGCTCATGCGGAGAAGAAGCAAGTAGACAATCAAAGGAGACTAAGAGAGAGTGCCCAATAATATCGGAAATAAACAGGGGAATGTGGCAGCTTGGAAGTGAAGAGAAAGAAAAAATACTTTAAGAATGAAATGAGCCTTCTAAAAGGGAGTTGAAAAGCAATTATACTCCAATAAAGATGTTAAAATAAAACAGGAGTTGAAGGATTTGAGGACGAAAAAATATGTCTTGCAAAAAGCATTGCTGTTAGAGAAAAGGAACTGAGAAATGGAGCTGTAGCTGGAAGATGAGGTTAGGTGAGAAAAATGTTTATTTTTTCTTTTAATATGAGAGACACTAGAGATTTTAAAGAATATTTTTTAATGCTTGATATAGGGAAGAGAAGGGAATAGTCATTGCTAGAGTGATAACCTCAAGAAGGTGAGGAGATGAGATCAAAAGCACAGTTGGTGGGTTGGCCTTAGATGCTAATCAAGGTGCTGCTCCACAGTAACAGAAGGGATATAAAGGAGGTGGATACAGATGCAGGGAGGTTGGGGGTTTGGGTTTGGAAAGAGGTCGAAATTTGTGATTTAGCTGCACCAAGAAAATGTATTTAGGGGTATGGAAAATAATTGTAATCAGTTCTCCAAATTCAAGCATTCCCTGTACTTGGCCTCCATGGTTATAACTCAGTACTAATCATATCATTGTTGCCTATACTCCTACACAGCTTATTCTTTATAACCTTTCAAATATGGGTTAATCAAGGTGGGTATTAGGAGAATTAACTCAGAAAGATGATTTGCTCTAATTTCACCATCTAAGTTCACAAAAGCAATTCCAAATTCTCTGAATTTTACTTTTAGTGTGATGGCTAAAATATTGTTTGCTTCAGAGGCATAGATTCCTATTGGTGAAGTTGAATGTAGAATCAATGTTGTTTGATTCTGACCAGTCAAGGGTTTAGACCATTTAGCTAAGCAACCTGAAAGCTTTGCTGACCTCATCACTTCCTTCTGTAAGAACTCTCCCTAGGGGCTTCCTCCAATGTTGCTTTACCCCCTTCTATCACATCCTGAGTAATCTGTCAATGCCATCTTTCGGAAATAAAGAGGGTTTTTTCAAAATTTGTCAGCCCATAATATATTCAGTTATTTTCAGTGAGCAGACACTATATGCAGAGCACAGTGGCAAGTTTTATTGGGGAGGCAGTTTCCAGTCTGTGTTTTTAGGCATTTATTAGAGACCCTGAGGGTTGTAACATGATGCAACATACCAAGAAGCAAGAGAGCTATACTATTCCAGTAGTTCAGTCACCAGCTCCAGTCCTACTATTCTCTATTGCCAAAACCAAAAAATTCTTTTTGTGTTTCACATTAACATAACAATTTCAGAATCCAGAGCATAAGAACTCTTAGAGATTACCTAGTTCAGTAACGTTATTGTTTATTTTGGGTAAACTGAGACCTACATTAACCTAGAGACTTGCCAAAGTTAACCCAGCATGTTAGTGATACAATCTAGACTTACTGATTCCTAATGTGTCATTCTCTTCACCATGCTTTTTTTTTCCCCAAGTTTAGACATTTTATTCTTTCTATCACCAGCTTGCAGTGGCACCGGAAATTCACCATAGCCTTGAAAGAGATCATAGTAGATAGTTCTTTGACCCTGGCCACATGTAGTTTTCAATAAGGAAGCCAGTTTTCATGCTACCTTTCTCCTGGAGAGGATGTTCCTTAACAGCCATTTATATTTTTAAGTTTTGGAAGCTGAGAGTCCAAGATCAAGGTCCTGGTAGTTTTGGTTCCTGGTGAGAACCCTCTTCCTGGCGTTTAGAAGTCCCCTATCTTGCTGTGTGTTCACATGACCTCTTCTTTAAACAGAGAGAGAGAGAGAGAGAGAGAGAGAGAGAGAGAGAGAGAGAGAGAGAACCACCATGCTTTTTAGGTCCCCTCTCTCAAGGAATCACTTCAGTGTAGCAGTAGTCTTCTCAGAGCAGGCAAAGTGGTCAGGTTGACTCCTGACATCACATTTGCTACAAGCTTGTAGAGCAGCTTCCCCAGGGACCATAGCAAAACCCACTCAAGTTTAAGGAGAAGAACTATAAAATAATAAAGCAGAGGAAGCAGGAAAGTAATACAAGAGGAGAAACATAAAGATATAAAGTCCTGCGCAGAAGGGAGAAAAAAATCTGGTATAAAGAAAAATGAATAAGAAAAGCATCTGGTATGAGGAAAAATAAAAATAAAATTGTTTGAAATAGAGGGGCAGAAAGGAAGCCGAGTTGTGCAGCACTCTCTCCCAGACTGATGGAGACAACCCAACCCAGCTGCCCTGAGTCTTCCAAAGGCCATTCTATTTCTTGCTGGTGATTCATCATACCCCTGACAGAGATAGACCTCCTGCCTAGCTGCTTTTCCCGGTTCCCTGCTTTTCCTAGCTTTTGTATATTGCAAAATGACATTACTGTTGGTATAATCTTTTCATTTGCGAACTCATGGTCTTAGAACTAAAGATTTCATTACAAGTATAAAGCACTTAAAAGTTTACAGGATGCTTATTCATACATATCTCCTTTGGGTCTCACAAGAAACTCATGAGACATATACTGTCTGAGACCCTCCATCAAGGCTATGGGTAGGTAGAGAGGGGCTGGAGGCCATGAAGAGTCATATAACCAAATATCCTCTGGAAACATACCAAGTCAAGGAGGACATTCCAGAGGGGACCAGGAGAAAGTCAAGGCAACAAGCCAGGAGAGGCTAAATCACATGTCTAGGTGCTGAGGTGACAGAGGAGGATAGGGAAGGTACAGACCAAGGAAACTAAGATATTGGATTAATGAGTAAGGGTGAAAGGCGGATGAAGCTATTTGATTCAGAAATATTGGCATCTACAAATATTAACCATGCTTCAGATTGCTCCAGTCAGATCCACTGACCCTTTGCTATACTTGCATTACTATATTAAGCATGCATGTTCTTTAAACCTTTGAACTTTTATTCCCTCTGGAATGCTCTCCCACCCCACCCCCCCTTTCTACATGTCTTACTCACGTCATAAGGTCTCTGCTGAAATGTCACCTTACTAGTGAGGTTTCCCCATACCTTTCCTTACTTTTTTTTTTAAACATCTTTTTTTTTTGGCGGTACGCGGGCCTCTCACTGTTGTGGCCTCTCCCGTTGAGGAGCACAGGCTCTGGACACGCAGGTTCAGTGGCCACGGCTCATGGGCCCAGCTGCTCCGTGGCATGTGGGATCCTCCCAGACCGGGGCATGAACCCGTGTCCCCTGCATCGGCAGGCGGACTCTCAACCACTGCGCCACCAGGGAAGCCCTTTTAACATCTTTATTGGAGTATAATTGCTTTACAGTGGTGTGTTAGTTTCTGCTTTATAACAAAGTGAATCAGATATACATATACATATATCCCCATATCTCCTCCCTCTTGTGTCTTCCTCCACCCTCCCTATCCCACCCCTCTGGGTGGTCACAAAGCACTGAGCTGATTTCCCTGTGCTATGCGCCTGCTTCCCACTAGCTATCTGTTTTACATTTGGTAATATATATAAGTCCATACCACTCTCTCACTTCATCCCAGCTTACCCTTCCCCCTCTGCGTGTCCTCAAGTCCATTCTCTGTGTCTGCGTCTTTATTCCTGTCCTGCCCCTAGGTTCTTCAGAACCATTTTTTTAAAGATTCCATATGTATGTGTTAGCATACGGTATTTATTTTTCTCTTTCTGACTTACTTCACTTTGTATGACAGTCTCTAAGTCCATCCACCTCACTACAAATAACTCAGTTATGTTTCTTTTTATGGCAGAGTAATATTCCATTGTATATATGTGCCACATCTTCTTTATCCATTCATCTATCGATGGACACTTAGGTTGCTTCCATGTCCTGGCTATTGTAAATAGAGCTGCAATGAACATTGTGGTACATGACTCTTTTTGAATTATGGTTTTCTCAGGGTATATGCCCAGGAGTGGGATTGCTGGGTTGTATGGTAGTTGTATTTTTAGTTTTTTAAGGAACCTCCATACTGTTCTCCATAGTGTTTCTTTACTCTGTCTCTCCAGCTCCAGGAACATTGTCCAGCCTGAGGAAGGCACTCAGTAAATGTTCGCTGAACAAATGAATAATTCCATTTCCCTGTCTCTGCAGCTAGATTGCAAATGTCTCAAAAGGGAAAAACTATGTCTGTCTTCATCATTACATCTCCAGTGTTTTGCAAGGGACTTAGGATACTATGAATGCTCACTAGGGATTGGTGGAGGGAAAAATGGACAATCTGTCACATTCCTGTGAATCAAGTTGCAGTATAACCTTAAATTCTTTGTCCCGCCAACCTCAAATTTAACCCTCCTCCTTCAGTTTCCCACTGAACAATTGCTTTGTTATTCTTGAGGGCATCCATTCTCCTTGTATGATCATTTTCCCAAAACTAATGTAAAATGAATGTGGCTTTTCTCTGCAGACTCAGTTTGCTCAGGGTCTTCTGTATCTGCTGAGGTTTTTGTACTTGATGAGATATTTGTTAATTACCTTACAAGTGAGGGGGAATAATTTCATATATGTGAGCAATATCACATTAAAGTATCTTGAAATGTTATTTGAAGCAACACGATTTTTAAATAGAAAGATATAAAAATACCCTCTAAGTATAAGGCTAGCTAAATGAATTACCTAATCAAGATTTCACAGGTGATTACATGAATGGATACATTCTGTAGTTGAGTTAATAGATTTCCTTTTTAAGAGTATAAAATCCTTAATATCCAGGTTATGCTTTCAGTGTGTTCTTTATGCTGCCTAACACATTTTGACTGCTCAATAAATAACAATCAAATTAAAGCCATGGCAACTCTAACGTTAATAAGTCCAATATAGTTGTGCTTGCCAGTGCCCTTCTCTTTTACTAGTAACTGCTTGCCAAAGGGCTTGCATAATAAATACAGTACAACCTTAGTCATTGGTATTTTGTCCTTTTTCTTACAAAACGAAGATTTAGAAATGTTTATAATCTGTAAACAGTGGAAGGAAAGACACGGATAAAACAGTACCAAATTTACTGGAGTTCAACTCAAAATGACAAAGTAATAAATTAGAATTACAAGAGACCACTGACCTTTAAACATTCTTGAGAACAAATTATAGGGAACACCTTGACTTGGGAATGGACAAGAAGGACCATCAAATGGCTCCTTTTCACAGATGACTTTCTCTTCCCCTATCAGTCTGTCTGCCCCAGTTGCTGCCAGTATGATGAAACAATGAGATTTGGATAGGTACAAGAAGACACTCCCCACACCCTCTCTTCTCTAATGAGTAGGGATTGTTGACTAACAACAAAAGGGCACCCTAGTTATGCTCTTGTGTTCTTGGGATTCTCTATAGATTAGTTTATAATTGCACATATACTCTAACATATATGGGTAAACTCATTAGTATTTCATAATCTATTTCAGAATAGGGGGTTCACTTCTCTTAGTTGAACTTCCTGTGATCCTTGTAAAGCTGAGCAAAAGATTCACTTTAGTAAATATATGTTCCATTGTATATCGGGCACCAGTTGTTAAATAATAATAATATTATTTTAATCTTCACAATAATTCTCTGAGGTAAGGGGATAATAATGTCCCCATTGAAAATAAGAATCAGAAAGGTTAAGTCACTTGCAGAATGTTGTACAATCATGAATTACTCAAGCCATGATTCAAAGTTCAGTAGGCCTGACTCCAAAGCCCATGTTCTTTCCAGAGTAGCAGGGCTCCTTTAAGTACTGTAAAAGAATATCTGACCTGGAGGTCCAAGCAATGGGTGCAGTCACTGCCCTGGTGCCCTATTTGACTTTATGTGTTTGGGTATGAGACCCTGTATACTTTTATATACATTATTTAGTAAAAACTTCACAAATCACTGTGCATTATTACTCCTGTTTTTAAGATGAGACACCTAGAACTTGACAGGTTCAAGCAGCTTGCTCAGGGTCACACAGCAAGAGGCAGATCCAAATATCAAATTTCAGTCCTCCCACTAAAAGTTCTTTGTTTTGTCACTGATTATCATGCTTTGTTTTGCTATTTAACTCCATATATATGTATATGTGTGTGCACATGCACACCTGTTTTATTTCCTTAATTAGACTGTAACCTATTATAAGGATTATATTTTATATTAGTTTATATGTTACATTGTACCTTGTACATGATTCTTAAGAAATGGAACTATATCTTTATTGGCAGTGTGAAAATGATTTAATACAAATGTCAAATAAAAATGTATTTCTGATAATATCTGGAGAAATGACATAAGCTACTCACAGTACAAGTGTTTTCAATATACTCTGGTGTTTCAAGATAGGAATCAACAAAGAAAGAACACCAAAAAAATATTTTCTCCCAAATCAGAGACATTGAAAACAATCATTTGCTAAAAGCTGCAATGCAGTGTAAACTTAGTGTTTTGTTAAATTCAAAATATGAGAGTAATTCAAATGAGAAAGTTGTGACAAGATGAGAAGTTTTCAACTTTTGTGGTAAGCATAAGGTTAGCAACTAGTCTATAATTAAAAGTAAAATTAACAAGTAAAGCAGATTTTTTAAACCAATGGGTGGAATATGGCTGACAGAATCGGTTTGTGACTCCAAAACCAAAACTATTTTGTGAAATTGATAAGACGCAAACATCAAAAATAAATTTATATAGAAGTCAAAATTAAGGTGTTTATTTATAGCTCAATATAGCTGAAGGACATTGTGTATGAAAAATATGGAGCTACATAAACTGACGGTAGGTCCATGTTTTGTGCATATAAGGCATCAAAGGAATATGTGCAAGCTGAACTTTTTTATTTTGCTATTTCATGCAAGTGCTCTATATTACTGCAAGGCATGAGAACTTTGCATGACTTATCAATAATTCAGCCTAATACATTTGTATCATGAACTTATTTTTCAAAGATTCAGGAAAGCTTCTGTGGAATGAAACAAAGTTGGCCCTTGATAAAAGATAAGGAAGTTAATTATAAATGAATTGTTAAAAAAAAGACAATAAATGTGTGGGGAAGCTGGCCGAGTGGGAAAATATTGAGAGAATATAAGTTCATGAAGAGGACACATGAAGTGATTTTCTTAATTCTGAGATGGTAAAGGCAGAAAACCTATTCATTTCCTTAGGTAGATCATTCATGAATCAAGAAAATGAAGTAAAATCCTAGTAACTGAATTCTGTTAGAAAATTTTCAGTCTTTTCTTCGGTTCAGTCGTCACTATTTTGATGTTCAAACTGTCCCTGTTACAGAGATCAGCTTTCAGTCATATAAGAAAATCAGCAGGTGAGATGAGAACACTAATTTATTATTGTCAGGCATTAGATTTTCCAGAGAAAGTTTTAATATCAGTGTTGTGAACTCTTAATTCCATGATTATTGAAAAACCACTGAAGGCCCAGCACATTTTTCTCTCTGGCCATCCACATCCCTGTGCTCTAAGCTTCTGCCATGCAAAACTAAAAGCAGTTACTACAGTTAAGCAAATGTACAATGCTCCCTTACCTCCAGACCTTTCTATACATAGTCTCTATGAAGAAATTCCTTCTGCTCAGATTTTTAATGAAATTAAGGTAAAATTGGTCTGTTATTTGGTGTATAGTTCTATGCATTTCAACTCGTATAGATTCATGTAACAACCACCATAATCAGGATACAAAACAGTTTCACCACCCCCAAACTCCTAGTGCTGTCATTTTAGAGTCACACCCTCCCCAAACCTCTAACCCCTGGAAAATCACTGATCTGTTCTCTGCCACGCAGTTTTGTCTTTTCCAGAATGCTGTACAAATGGAATCATGCAATAGCATACATTTTGATACTGGCTTCTTTTACTTGGCGTAATGCCTTTGAGATTAATCCAAATTGTATGAATCGATAGTTTTATTTCTTCTATTGCTGAGCAGAATTCCGTTGTATGGATATACTACAGTTACTCGGTCATCTATTGAAGGACATTTGGATTGTCTCCACTTTGGGAATATTATGGATAAAGTTGCTATGAACTTTCATACACAAGCCTTTGTGTGAACATACGTGTGGTAGGCTGAGTAATGTTCCCCAAAGATGTCCACTTTCTAATCCCTGAAAATTAGAAATATTAATCACATTTGCAAAGCATATCTTGCCACAAGGTTACTTGTGGCAAGATATGCTTTGCAAATGTGCTTAAGTCAATGATCTTGAGATAGGAATATTATCCTGGGTTAACCTGGTGGGCCCTAAATACAATCACAAGTGTCCTTGTAAGAGGGAAGCAAGGGGAGATTTGCCCCAGAGAGAAGAGGAGAAGGCAATGTGACCACGGAGGCAGATGTTGGAATGATGTGGCTGTAAGCCAAAGAATACTAGCAGCCACCAGAACATGGAAGAAACAAGGGACAGATTCTCCCCTACAGCTTCCTGAGGGAATTCTGTCCTGCTTAACACCTTGATTTAAATCCAGTGAAACTGATTTCAGATTCCTGGCCTCCAGATCTGTGAGGGAATATATTCCTGTTGTATTGAGTTACTAAGTTTGTGGTAAATTTTTACAGCAGCCAGAGGAAACTAATACAATGTCTTCACTATTATAGGGTTAAATATCCAGGAGGCCAGTTCCTAGCTTTTATGGTAAATACGTGTTTAACTTTAAAAAAAGAGCAAAACTATTTTTCAGAACGACTGTACAATTTTGCATCTCTATCAGCAATGTATGAGAGATCTAGTTGTTCTTCATGCTTGCAAGCACTTGATACTATAAGTATTTTTCATCATATCCATTTAATAGGTGTGTGCTGATATTTCACTGTGATTTTAATTTGTCTTCAGTAATGAAAAATGATGTTGAACATCTTTTCATGTGCTTGTTTGCCATCCATTTACCCTCTTGAGTGAAGTGTATATTCTAGTCTTTTGCCCATTTTCTAATTGGGTTGTTTGTTTTTTAACTGTTGCATTTTGAGAGTTTTTTATATAGTCTAGATACCAGTCCTTTGTTGGATATGTAGTATGCTTATCTTTTCATTCTTTTAATAGGGTCTTTCACGAAGCAAACATTTTTAATTTTGATGAGGGCTAAATTATTATTTTTCTTCTATGGATCCTGCTTTTGGTGTCAAATCTAAAGTTTTCATCAGACCCCCCCAAACAAAGAATTTCTCCTTTGTTTTTATTTTTAATGTTTTATAGTTTTACAGTTAGATCCACGATCCATTTTGGATTAATTTTTGCATATGATATGAGGTTTAAGTTGAGGTTCATTTTTTGCCTGTGGTTGCCAGTTGTTGCAGTACCACTTGTTGAAAAATATCCTTTCTCCTTCAAATAATTTTTGCATCTTTGTTATATCTCAGTCAGTCATACTTGTGGAGTCTATTCTGTCCTTTCGACTTACATGTCTATGCCTCCATCAATTCCACACAGTATTAATATGGATCATTATAGCTATGTAGAAAGTCTTAAAATTTCTCTAACTTTATTCTTCTTTTTCAAAATTATTTTAGCTAATCTAGTTTCTTTGCCTTTCCTTATACA
Organism: Phocoena phocoena; assembly: GCF_963924675.1. Taxonomy (NCBI): domain Eukaryota; kingdom Metazoa; phylum Chordata; class Mammalia; order Artiodactyla; family Phocoenidae; genus Phocoena; species Phocoena phocoena. The sequence goes on from NC_089240.1 coordinate 118,638,721, forward strand.
TTTAAATAAACTAGTCTAAATAAACAAATAATCCTGCTGAGATTTTGATAAGAATTGCACTAAGCCTGTAGATAAAGTTTGAAAGTATTGACATTTTTACTATGTTGAGTCTTTCAATCCCAAACCACATGATTAATTTAGATCTTGTTTGATTTCCTTCATCTTCATTTGATAGTTTTCAGCATGAGGATCCTGTTTACTCCCTAATACCAGAACCAGACAAAGACATTGCAAGAAAGGAAAATATCAATATCTTTCATAAACATAGATCCAAAAATCTTCAACAAAATATTCACAAGTGAAATTCAATAATGTATAAGAGAATTATATACCACAACCAAGTGAGATTTATTCCATGTATACAAGGCTGGTTCATCATTTGAAAATCAGTTAATGTACATTGTGAAATGATTAGCATGATCATGTTAATTAATGCATTCATCACCTCACATAGTTAAGTCTTGGGTTTTTTGGGGTTTTCTTTTGTGGTGAGAATGCTTAAGATCTACTCTCAGCAAATTTCAAGTATATGATATTGTATTATTAATTATAGTCACCATGCTGTGTATTATAGTCACCAGAACTTATTCATCTTATAACTGAAAGTTTGTACCCTTTGACCTACATCTCCACATTTCCCCTGCCCCTGGCAAATACCATTCTACTGTCTATTTCTATGATATTGGCTTCTTTTTAAAGTTCCATATATATAAGATACAATACAGTATTTATCTTTCTTTGCCTGGCTTATTTCAGTTAGCATAAGGCCTTCAGGTTCATTCATGTTGCAAATGGCAGAACTTCCTTCTTTGTGGCTGAATAATATTCCGTTGTGTATATATATATATATATATATATATATATATATATATATATATATGTATATGTGTATATATCATCACATTATACACTTTAAATATATAAAACTTTACTCCTCAATAAAGCTGGAAAAAAAGAAAATATAAATTAATGTAATCCATAACATCTATGGGATAAAGAAGAAAAATTATATGATCATATAAATTAATGCAGAAAAAGCATTTGACAAAATTCAATAGTCTTTCATGATAAAAACTCTCAGCGAACAAGGAATAGAGGGGAACTTCCTTAATTTGATAAAAGACATCTACAGAAAGCCTATAGCTAACATGATTATTTTTTTAATTGAGGTATAGTTGATCTACAATATTATATTAATTTCAGGTATACAACATAGTGATTCAACATTTTTATAGATTATACTCCATTTAAAGTTATTATAAAGTATTGGGTATATTCCCTGTGCTGTATGATACATCCTTGTAGTTTATTTATTTTATACCTACTAGTTTGTACCTCTTAATCCCCTACCCCTATCTTGCCCCTCTCCCTTCCCTGTCCCCACTGGTACCTACCAGTGTGTTCTCTATATTTGTGAGTCTGTTTCTGTTTTGTTATATTCATTCTTTTGTTTTATTTTTTAGATTCCACATATAAGTGGTAACATCGAGTATTTGTCTTTCTCTGTCTGACATTTCACTAAGCATAATATCCTATAGGTTCATCCATGTTGTTGCGAATGGCAAATTTTCATTCGTTTTTATGGCTGAGTAATATTCCATTGTGTGTGTGTATATATATATATATATATATATATATATATATATACCCCACATCTTCTTTATCCATTTATCTGTTGATAGGCACTTGAGTTGCTTCCATATCTTGGCTATTGTAAATAGTGACGCTGTGAACATGGGGGTGCATGTATCTTTTTGAATTAGTGTTTTTGTTTTTTTCTGGATATATACTCAGGAGTGGAATTGCTGGAGAACCAACTATAATAGGGAACACTCTATGGGTACATAGGGTCATCTGTGCTTTCTGCTCATTTTTTTCTTTAAATCTAAAATTACTTCAAAAAATAAAGTCTATTAATTAAAAAATTCTTTATGTATTGTTAGATTTCTCCATAAATATTTAATGTTGTTTGGGTGATCATAAATTGAATTTTGTTTTAAATTTTAGTTTCCAGTTGTTCATTGCCAGTATATAGAAATATGACTGATTTTTTCATGCTGATTTTATACCATGCAATTTTGCTAAACTTATTTGTTGTACAAGTTATTTTCTTCAGATTTCTTGGGATTTTTCTATGTAGACAATCAGTTTGATTATGAATAGGGACAGTTTTATTTCTTCCTTTCCAATCTGTATGTGCATGTGTGCACACACACACACAATCAGTTCTTAGCAGACTTTGCAGGAAGGTATATCTTTCATTAAATGACAAATATTCAAATGTTTGGAAGTTATTTGCATAATGTACTTTTGTCACTATGAATTACTTTCATATTTTTTAATGACAGTTTATGGCTACATCTAGAAAATAATGTCATCTTTGGTGAATGTCTACAATAATTCAAATACTTAAGACACCTATAAAAGCACTTTGTAATTATCTAGATAAAAATAATTTCTTTTGCTCATGTTCTGCAGACTTCCTGCAAAAGTATTCAGTGTAAACACAGTATCTGATAAATGCACCTCAGAAAGAATATTACTCAATCACTTTGAAATGGAATTAAAACAGTATAGTGATTGAACTGAATTGAAAAAACAAGACACATTCTTACCTTGTTTTCATCATTTACATCAAAGGAAGCAATAGCCCATCATCTAACAACTCTCAAGATACCAGTTACACTAAAAATTCTGCATCTGATTAGAGTTCCCAATATACTTCTAAATAGAGAACAATCATGAGGAAGAAAATATTCAAGTGATCAGTATTATTAAGAGTAAAACTTACACTACCCAGTAACCTGTGAGAGAGAATATGTAGAATTCTTTTGTTCTTGTTTTGAAATTATTTTATGGAGGCATATTTTGCATATCATATAATTTTCCCTTTTCATGTGTACAATTCAATGATTCTTTTGGCAAATTTACCAAGTTTGGTAAAATTACCTAAGCCCTCACCATTTATCAATTTTATAACATTTTTGTCACCCTAATATGAAATGTTATGCACATTCACAGTTCATCCCTGTGACTAGTCCCATTTTCTTCACCACCACACCAGGCAACCACTAACCTCCTTTCTATTTTTACCTTTGCTTTTATGTGGGTATTTTATATAAATGGAATAATAAAATCTGTGGTCTCCTGTGTCTGGCTTCTTTCACTAAGCTAATGTTTTTGAGGTGTAGTAGCATGTCTTCATCTCTTTTTATGGCAAAATAATGTTCCATTGGATGGATATACCACATTTGTTTATTCATTAATAAGGTGATGGACATTTGGGTTGTTTATACCTTTTGGTTATTATGAATAATTCTGCTATGAACATTTGTGTACAAGTTTTTGTGTGGACATATATTTTCACTTTTATTGGGTATATACTTAGGAGTCGAATTTCTGGGTCATATGTTAACACTATGTTTAACATTTTGAGGAACTGCCAACTTTTTTTCCAAAGAAACTGTGCAGTTTTACAATCCCACCAAAAATGTACGTCAGTTCCAATTTCTCCAACACTTGTTATTGTCTATCTTTTTGAGTATAGCCATCCTAGTGGGTGTGAAGGAGTGTCTTATTGTGTGATTTTTATTTACATTCCCCTAATGACTAAGTGTTGCTTGAGTATCTTTTCCTGTGCTTATTAGTCATTCATATACCTTTTTTGGTGAAATGTCTATTCAAATCTTTTGCCCATATTTTGATAGGATTGTTTGTTTATTTGTTACTAAGGTGTAAGATTCTTTTGTATGTTCTGGATACAAGTCTTTTATCAGGTATGTGTTTTGCAAATATTTTCTCCCTTTCTGTTGCTTATCTTTTTTAATTAAACCTTTTATTTTGAGATAATTACAGATTTATAGGCAGCTGTAACAATAATAAAGAGATCCCACATACTCCTTACCCGTTATCCCAGTGGTAAGATCTTGCAGAACTATAGTACATTATCACAAACCAGAATACTAACATTGATGAAGTCATATAACAGAATGTTTCTATTACCACAAAGGTAGAGCCACACCCATTTTCTTCCTACTCTGCTCCTTCCTTAAGCCCTGTTAACCAGTAATCTGTTAATTTGTTGAATATTTTCCTTCTTTTATTGTATATTCTTAAAAACAACACTTTCAAATTAAGATCATTTCCAAGAAGTTTGGAATACCCCTTTCAATATTACTATTGTTGCCAAAGTTTTTGAAACCCCCCCAAATTTATTTTTAAACATTTTAAATGAAATTATTACTTTTTTGTTTTGATTTGTTTTTGTTTTTCATAGACCAGATGCCGCCATATGGCATCAATATGTTCAACTTCAGTATCAGAGACAAAATGAAATGGCTGCCAGATGTCCCTAGAGTCCTCGTATCATAAAGGAAATGGTTTGTGAATCCAGGAGACAGCATTATGACAGGTCCTCCAAGATGGTTTAGATCAGTAATTCAGGGTAGCCAACTGAAACAGAAAGGACATTAGGTGATATCTGCCCTATAGGATAGCCATCCCACTCAAATGCCTCAAAAGGTTGCGGGTTGATGGTGTTAAAACTATTTTTCTTCAGTGGTCTACTCCAGTATCAATTCAGTTTTAGAATATCCCTTTTCCAGGAGTACCTATAGGTATAGGCTTCCATTAGTCAAAGAAGTTTCACTTGTAAATCTGACACTGTGTATTTATATGAGAATTATAGGCTTCCGTTAGTCAAAGAAGTTTCACTTATAAATCTGACACTATGTATTTATATGAGAATTAATGCTAAACTTAGTTGAGTTACATCACTATAATTAACATGTATAAAGACAATTATTCATGTAATTGCAACCTTAAATTCATTATTTTTCACTTTTGCTCTCTTTTTTCTATGTTCCTAAGAAAATGGAAGTGACAATATTTATTAGTGTATGCTAGGTAATATAAGACTTCAAGATCTGGATGGCTTAAAGCAAGAAAGGCTCATTCCTCACACAAAGTCTGCTGCTAAACATAACATTGAATGAAAAAAGGTAAAGTCAAATAAATATATACCAGAACTCAAAATCATGCAAAATTTGATGGTATGAATTTAGCAAAACATGCATATGGGGAGAGGAGATGGATATATTAATTACCTTGACTGCAGTAACCATTTCACTAAGTATATCTATAACAAAATATCATGCTATACACTTTATTTCTTAAATTTATTTTTTTTAATTCGTGATTAAATTGCTTTTTTAAACATCTTTATTGGAGTATAATTGCTTTACAATGGTGTGTTAGTTTCTGCTTTATAACAAAGTGAATCAGCTATACATATACATATATCCCCATATCTCCTCCCTCTTGTGTCTCCCTCCCACTCTCCCTATCCCACCCCTCTAGGTGGTCACAAAGCACTGAGCTGATCACCTTGTGCTATGCGCCTGCTTCCCACTAGCTATTTTACATTTGGTAGTATATATAAGTCCATGCCACTCTCTTCATCCCAGCTTACCCTTCCCCCTCCCCGTATCTTCAAGTCCATTCTCTATGTCTGCATCTTTATTCCTGTCCTGCCCCTAGGTTCTTCAGAACCATTTTTTTTAAGATTCCATATGTATGTGTTAGCATACAGTATTTATTTTTCCTTTCTGACTTACTTCATTCTGTATGACAGTCTCTAGGTCCATCCACCTCACTACAAATAATTCAATTTCGTTTCTTTTTATGGCTGAGTAATATTCCATTGTATATATGTGCCACATCTTCTTTATCCATTCCTCTGTTGATGGACACTTAGGTTGCTTCCATGTCCTGGCTATTGTAAATAGAGCTGCAGTGAACATTGTGGTACGTGACTCTTTTTGAATTATGGTTTTCTCAGGGTATATGCCCAGTAGTGGGATTGCTGTGTCATATGGTAGTTCTATTTGTAGTTTTTTAAGGAACCTCCATACTGTTCTCCATAGTGGCTGTATCAATTTACTTTCCCACCAACAGTGCAAGAGGGTTCCCTTTTCTCCACACCCTCTCCAGCATTTATTGTTTGCAGATATTTTGATGATGGCCATTCTGACTGGTGTGAGGTGATACCTCATTGTAGTTTTGATTTGCATTTCTCTAATGATTAGTGACATTGAGCATCCCTTCATATGTTTGTTGGCAATCTGTATATCTTCTTTGGAGAAATGTCTATTTAGGTCTTCTGTCCATTTTTGCATTGGGTTTTTTCTTTTTTAGATATTGAGCTGCATGAGCTGCTTGTAAATTTTGGAGATTACTCCTTTGTCAGTTGCTTCATTTGCAAATATTTTCTCAATTTTTTATTAAAAATGTAATTTAAGATAGTGGTTATCTTTAAGATGGATAGTGACTACATAAGAGGTCATTATATTCCTTGTATCTTACATATACACATTGTGTATATTTTTTATATGTGTGAAATATTTCATGTTGTCCAAAATGGACATTATCAATGATAAACTTGAATTTTAGAAACATTTTTAGAGGGCCTGCTTAAGAGTAATAAGTAATGGTATCTACAGCTAGTTTACAGTACTTAACTGAGATACTAGTTTAACCCTAAATTTCCCTATTGTAAATCTTTTCATAAATTCTAAGGACAACATTTATACTTTAAAAAAATTATTTATTTACTTTAGCTACGCTGGGTCTTAGTTGTGGCATGCAGGATATTCGTTGCAGCATGCGGGATCTTTTAGTTGCGGCATGTGGGCTTCTTAGTTGTGGCATGTGGACTCTTAGTTGCAGCATGCGAACTCTTAGTTGTGACATGCATGTGGGATCTAGTTCCCCGACCAGGGATTAAACCCAGGCCCCCTGCATTGGGAGCGCAGAGTCTTAACCACTGGACTACCAGGGAAGTCCCAACATTTATACTTTTGCATGACATAAAAGAGACAGTATATGCTTGTAGTTAATAACATAGACAAGAGGCAAAATGCCCCGGATTTGATTCAAGTTAAATAAAGCATACATACCAACAAAATAAATGAACCTGGAAGACTGGAAGGTGTGAGGCCTTGGTCCATTCTAAATGTTAACTGACATATTAGTCTATGAACTTCATTGGAAGGAAAAAAATTGATTTCCTTTGAGATGTGATTCTATATGGAACTGCTTGACCAATAACAATCACAGAGGATTCCAGAGAGTGGCATCAACTCTGCATTTTTACTTTCAGAGCAGTCTAGCATAAATGCAAAGTCATGATGTACATCCAGGAGTATATAGATTTATTGGGAAAGTTTTCAAACCTGATAGTTGTCCCTTTAAAACCAATCTGCAAGTTTTCCCTTTAAAACCAATCTACAAGGAAACAGAAAGGTGAAGGATTTTGTAATGTCTTCTAGACTGGGATCTCCCTGAGGTCAGAGGACTATTTTCTACCTCAGACTAACAGAGTAAGGTACACAGTAGATGCTCAGCAAATGTTTGTAAAATGGCATTAAATTGATCCAAATTAAGACCAATATTTTTAAGTATCTCCACATGTCAGTTTTCTTTTATGCACATCTCTATATCAATATCTGAATCCATATCTAAAATATATATAAATTGATGATATAGATATTTATATAAATACATATCTATATCTATATATAACGTTCTCTGGGTATGGGAGTTGGAAGAACATAGAAACACGTAAGCAGCCTGAGGTGGCTGACTCACAGGGGAATGACTAAAAATGACCAAAAAGCTATGATGTGGGCACTTAAACTATCTAACCTGAGGACACTTGCTCTCAGGAGTTATAAAACCTCCATAAGTAGTTTATGAAAAGAATTTAGGGAGCTAGCAAAGATGGCTCCATCAGAAATTAGTTTAAAGACTACAAGAAGTTAGGTTAGTTAGTTAAATGAAGTTAAATTAGTTAAAAGAAGTTCTTTTAAATCATTGCTATATGACAGCCATATAGAATTATTAAATTCTGGTTTTGCTGAAAACAATGTAAAAGCTAAAATGTATACATGTATGATGGACTGATATGTGGAGTGATTAGAAAAGGATATAATAGAATAGCTAAAAAGACCTCAGAAATAATGAAACTAAGTTAGAAGGAGTAAAGTGGAATTTCATGAAGCTTAGTGACAAAATTGAAACAAGATACCTTTTCCACTATGACATGTGGAAATACAGCCCCCCTTCCAAAATTGCAAAACAGAACCATACCTTGAAAGTCATAATCAGGAAAGACTATGGTTTAAACAACTGATCTGGGCAATAATAGTTGAAACGGAAACATAATTCATCAGTTTGCTAGATGTTACGCCCTTCTCTAGATAATAAACAAAATTCTAGCTACCTAAAATATAAAATACAGAATGTTAGGGCTTTGAGAGCATCAACTCAAATTACCATATTTTACACGATTTTCTTCATAGGAGTTCACTGACTTGTCCTAGGGCATGCAATGAATGAACATAGCTGGGGCTAGGACCCTGGACTCTAAGTCCAGTGCTCCTCATTTTATGAGCTTTAAGTTTCTTTAGATTCTGTAAAATAGGATTGGAAAAGTCTGTTAGCAAGATTTTGAAGAAGGGTCAATTTGGCATAGGCCTCCCTGCCCATTTCTCTCAATACCTTCCTACAGGTACTCAGCATTCCCATTTTGTTCACAAGCTCAGTACGGCTGCAGTCCACGCAGCCCGATCCTTCATATTCCAGGACTTTGTCATCTCACTCCCCAGGGTTGCCACAGTTTGAATGTAAAAAAAATAAAGAAATTCCTAATAGTAGAATTTCAGGTCATAGGAAAAGGCTTGAAAAGGAAGAGGACGTTTATATATCTTCAAATCACAAGTAGTTTCATATGCAAATTTCTACTCCGGTGGCATACCCATCTCTGACTACATTTTTTTTTTTTGCAGTTCCAAAGGCAAAATTCAACTTAGTAGTTTTCCACAGATGCTAATGCAATCCCTAAGTGCAGAGTCTCAGACTGGATCACCAATGAACATTTGCAACTAGGTTATTTCAGGCAACTTAATGACCTAACGGCTCAGTGATCAAATCAGTTGTTTGGCACCTGACCTTTAACTAGACAGAAATCTATATCCCTGACAAATCAGGCCTCCCTACAGTCTTCTATACAAAAAAGAAGAATAAAAAGACTCTAGAGCATGAGCCAGAATGAGATACCAGAACAAACTACCTTATAATTTAATAAAATATATAGTCATCTTTTCTTTTTCACAAATACATCAGTATACCTACAGATTCAGTTTCAAACATAACAATCAAGCAACTACAACTGCATGAGGAAGGAAGGCTAAGACTTTTCTCCTCTTTATACTAAATATAGCTTAGTGAGGAACTGTTGCAGAATATGGATTAATCACACTCTTTGTTCCAGTAATAGTGTATGTTGATATTACTACTTTTCAGAACAGCAATTTTCTCCACCCCAAAAATCTAAAGAGAGAAATATTCTGGTGTCACTAAAACATATTGCCATGAGATAATTTTCCACCACATAGGTAAGTAGAGAACTCTTTCTGGTTAGTAACAACGCTGCCTTTAAATGTTTTGTTTTTTTTTTAAATAAGCCATAGCCATGCTGATATTCAAGGTTAAGTGTATTTTTCATAATGTGCAATTTTTTTTGAACAAAATGTCCTTTATTTGTGACATACAAACACAACCAATGCAAAAAGAAATCACTTTTTCCCTTTGATTCCAGTGATAACAAGTTGCCAAAGAAAAAAATATATATCTATATCAAGAAGGAGTTTATCTTCAAAGTTTCCTCTAAAAAACCCCCCCCAAAAACAGGAAGGGTTAAAAAGAACCATACACATGTCATATACACATATGACATCACTGAAAATAACCTGAAATAGGGTGGATACAACTAAAAAACAAATCTCAAAATTAATATCTTAACATGACCCAAACAAACAACAAACCAAAAAGCCTGGTACAAAAGGCCTGCTATGTTTCTTAAAACCAAGATGTTGGGGAACCGGAGAGACTGATGGTTGAGAACTGAATGGGCTCAACACCAACAACAGGGTGACCTGCGGGTCTCGGGCAGTGCCTCCCCACCCAGCCCGAGCCCCCAGCAGCCCTTGGGAAGTGGCAGAGGCGGCTGGACAAGCAGGGCCCAACACCAAGTGTCCATCTACCAATGGGGCTCAGTGTCAGGTGTCCAATGAGGGGAGACAATGCACACTTAACTCCCTTTATGTGGGATTTATGCTGGGGTCCCTTTTGGTCCCCTTTAGTAGGAGGTATCAGAAATTCATGATCTAAGACAATAAATATTTATCATTCTGTGTCCTTTTAAAGTTCTTTGATAGAATTGGTTAGTACAGGCCCTGAAACCTGTAAGCAATGGCTCACAGCGAGCATCCTAATTAGCACTAGGGTCCATGTGACCCTCGAAGTATCCTTGTTTCTCTTGGCATGGCCTACAAAATCATTCATGCATTTTTTTTACAATGACAGTGAAATACCTTTTCTTTTAAAAACTTCTTCCTCTCTCTTTCTCTGAAAGTAAACCTATGCTTTGAGAATTGTTTTTCTCACTCTTCAAACTTAAAGCACAACTAGCTTACCAAAGGGAGAACTCTGCTTTAGTTTCCATTTGAGTTCTGTATTTGGAGAAAGAGAAAAGAGACAATTCATCTTGTATCAATTCTGAATGAGGCTTGAGTCCCTTATTTACTAATTATCATTTAAGATGTCAGCAGGCGTGCTCTGTATTCGAAAGAATAGATGGCTCTCATAGAGTTTATCTTCCTGATGCTCTCCAATTGCCAGGCAAAGCAGTCTCTGGAATATTGAACAAGCTAATGGAGGTGCCACAGTGATGTGCTGTTGCAGTTAGGAGCAGAACATTAAGCACAGAGTTCTTTAAGAATTTGGTTGTAAGCATATATCCTCAATCCTAATAAAGAATAAAACTTCTCAATATCTCATTGCAATAGTTAATGGCATTAAATACCTCAAAAAGAACATTGTAAAGTTGAGGGAACAAAACATCACATAAAAAAATAAGGGGATGTGGTGATATTTCATTGTTTGTAGCCCAGCCAATGTGTCTCTTTCTACAGCAATTAAGCTTTCTGGTTTTGGTGTGATTTTGACTTTCTAAATAGTGTGTGCATGTTAAAATATGAGAATTCAATTATTATCATGTAATGCATTTAGTGTTCAGTCGATTGGATTATCTTCTGGTCTAAACTCTTAATTATAATATCTATCATAGAGAGAGAGAGAAAGAGAGCACATGCGCAAGTGGTGCTGTTCAGGACTGTAATTGAAAGTTAACAGGATGTTTCATTACTACCCAGATATGATCCAATTCCACCTATAATTTCACTAGGAGAAAAAATAGTGCTTTATGTTCTATTAATTCTGAATAATTTTTATTGTTTATAATATTTTTATAATACACAATTTAAAGGTAATAAATTGTGTCAATTTCCATTTGATTTCAACACTGTCCAATCAGGTTGTGAGTAACAAGGAGCGTTATGAAATAGCAATGCATTCTTGAATACACATGGAAACAGCACCACAAATCTGCCTGCCTATTACTTTCACTGAAGCTAATAATCAAAAGTGCCTCTTATAAAAAGTACTGCATATTATTGCTTCAGAGAATTCAGAGGATATCTCAGAGAACTGCTATGCATAACTGTTCATGGAAGTCAAAATAACTAATGTCATGGGATGTGTTGCCTAGGGGAAGGGAGGTTTTTACTAATCTTTCAGAGGCCCACAAGTCCATAACCCAGCAGTATTACAGAGTTATAGGACAAACCCAAGGGGAGTTAGCTCAAGGAAGGGAAGAACTGACCTAGGCAATTATAAGATGTCACTAACATTGATCAGCTCTTTCACATACATTATTTCAGTGGTTTCCAACTACATTAGAATATTATTCAGCTGTTATAAAGGAAAATTGTAACAATTGATTAAAAATTGATTTCTTTCACATAAAGGTCCAGCTTGGTGGATCAGCCTAGTATGGGTGCTCCACAACAATCAGTGGTCCAGGATCACAGTACGACTGCTCTACTTTCTCAACATAGTTTTCCTATTCATAACCCAAATAGCTGCTCCAGGTTCAGATGTAATTTTGGCATTCCAGCCAGCTGAAAAGGGATGATAAATAAAGAAGATGTCATTCTGTCTCTCTATCTGCATTCCTTGATGTTGCCTATTTCACATATGCTTACATCGCATTGGTCATAACTTAATGGCATTGCCACTCATAGTTGCACGGGAGGCCATGGAATATAGTCATTGTTCAGGCATCTGTGTGGCTAACTAAAACTCATTTGATAATAAAAGAAGGTGAGAATGGATATTGGAAGCCAATTAGAAGTCCTTGTCACAGCAACAAGTGGTCTTTGGACCTCAAGTGACCACAGAGTTATGGCAAAGGAACCAAAACTTAATATGTATAACAAGTTATTAACTGCAAATGGAGCAAATATCTCATAGATACATGTACTGTTATATAATAAAATACAAATGTATTTTAAAGTGTTCTTTAATTTTGTACAGAATTTTTACCATTGCATATTCTCCCAGTCAGTAGATACTAATGTATACCTTCTTCATGTTGGGAAAAGGAAATTGAAGCTTACAGAGGTCAGATGAACTGTCCCCAAATTAGACAACTAACCAGTCAGTAGAGGATCTACAACTCTTACCTAGGTTTGTGTGAACCAAAACCTGATAATTCTCCACTATGTCTCATAACGTCTAAGCAAGCAATGCTGATAGTTTCTCATGAAGTTCAACAAAGATGGTGAAAAACAAAAAATGAACACTGAGCCATCTCACTTGTATATCATCCTCTGTACGAGGCTAACTGAAAAGAATTTTGGGCAGTGTTTGTCATGCTTGGTCAAAGGAAGTGAGCGGGAAAGGGTAGGAGAGTAGGAAATGGGGACTCTAGTTAGAGCAGTTCTAACTTTGTTTTGTTTTTTTTTTAAACATCTTTATTGGAGTATAATTGCTTTACAATTGTGGGTTAGTTTCTGCTTTATAACAAGGTGCATCAGCTATACATATACAAATATCACCATATCCCCTCCCTCTTGCATCTCCCTCTCACCCTCCCTTTCCCACCCTTCTAGGTGGTCACAAAGCACCAAGCTGATCTCCCTGTGCTATGTGGCTGCTTCCCACTAGCTATCTATTTTACATTTGGTAGTGTATATATGTCCATGCTACTCTCGCACTTCATCCAAGCTTACACTTCCCCCACCCTGTGTCCTCAAGTCCATTCTCTTTGTCTACATCTTTATTCCTGTCCTGCCCCTGGGTTCTTCAGAACCATTTTTATAAGATACCATGTAGATGTGGTATCATACAGTACTTGTTTTTCTCTTTCTCACTTACTTCACTATGTATGACAGACTCTAGGTCCATCTACCTCACTACAAATAACTCAATTTCGTTTCTTATTATGAGTGAGTAGTATTCCATTGTATACATGTGCCACACCTTATTTATCCACTTATCTGTCGGTGGACACTTAGCTTGCTTCCATGTCATGGCTATTGTAAATACAACTGCAGTGAACATTCTGGTACATGACTCTTTTTTAAATTTTATTTTACATCTTTATTGGAGTATAATTGCTTTACAATGGTGTGTTAGTTTCTGCTTTATAACAAAGTGAATCAGTTATACATATACATATGTTCCCATTTCTCTTCCTTCCTGCGTCTCCCTCCCTCCCGCCCTCCATATCCCACCCCTCTAGGTGGTCACAAAGCACCGAGCTGATCTCCCTGTGCTATGCGGCTGCTTCCCACTAGCTATCTATTTTATGTTTGGTAGTGTATATATGTCCATGCCACTCTCTCACTTTGTCACAGCTTACCCTTCCCCCTCCCCATATCTTCAACTCCATTCTCTAGTAGGTCTGTGTCTTTATTCTTGTCTTCCCCTAGGTTCTTTGTGACATTTTTCCTCTTAGATTCCATGTTTATATGTTAGCACACGGTATTTGTCTTTCTCTTTCTGACTTACTTCACTCGGTATGACAGACTCTAGGTCCATCCACCTCACTACAAATAACTCAATTTCGTTACTTTTTATGGCTGAGTAATATTCCATTGTATATATGTGCCACATCTTCTTTATCCATTCATCCGATGATGGAGACTTAGGTTGCTTCCATCTCCTGGCTCTTGTGAATAGAGCTGCAATGAACATTTTGGTACATGACTCTTTTTGAATTATGGTTTTCTCAGGGTATATGCCAGCAGAGGGATTGCTGAGTCGAATGGTAGTTCTATATTTAGTTTTTTAAGGAACCTCCATACTGTTCTCTACAGTGGCTGTATAAATTTAAATTGCTACCAACAATGCAAAAGGGTTCCCTTTTCTCCACACCCTCTCCAGCATTTATTGTTTCTAGATTTTTTGATGATGGCCATTCTGACCAGTGTGAGGTGTGACCTCATTTTAGTTTTGATTTGCATTTCTCTGATGATTAGTGATGTTGAGCATACTTTCATGTGTTTGTTGGCAATCTGTATATCTTCTTTGGAGAAATGTCTATTTAGGTCTTCTGCCCATTTTTGGATTGGGTTGTTCGTTTTTTTGATATTGAGCTACATGATCTGCTTGTAAATTTTGGAGATTAATCCTTTGTCAGATGTTTCACTTGCAAATATTTTCTCCTGTTCTGGCAGTTGTCTTTTCATCTTGTTTATGGTTTCCTTTGCTGTGCAAAAGCTTTTAGGTTTCATTAGGTCTCATTTGTTTATTTTTATTTCCATTTCGCTAGGAAGTGGGTCAAAAGGATCTTGCGGTGATTTATATCATAGAGTATTCTGCCTATGTTTTCCTCTAAGAGTTTTACAGTGTCCGGCCTTACCTTTAGGTCTTTAATCCATTTTGAGTTTACTTTAGTGTATGGTGTTAGGGAGTGTTCTAATTTCATTATTTTACATGCCGCTGTCCAGTTTTCCCAGCACCACTTATTCAAGAGGCTGTCTTTTCTACATTGTATATTCTTGCCTCATTTATCAAAAATAAGGGGACCATATGTGCATGGGTTTATCTTTGGGCTTTCTATCCTGTTCCATTCATCTATATTTCTGTTTTTGTGCCAGTACCATATTTTCTTGATTACTGTAGCTTTGTAATATATTCTGAAGACTGGGAGCCTGATTCTTCCAGCTCCGCTTTTCTTTCTAAACATTGCTCTGGCAATGTGGGGTCTTTTGTGTTTCCATACAAATTGTGAAATTTTTTGTTCTAGTTCTGTGAAAAATGCCAGTGGTAGTTTGATATGGATTTCATTGAATGTGTAGATTGCTTTGAGTAGTATAGTCATTTTCACATGTTGATTCTTCCAATCCAGAAAAATGGTTTATGTCTCCATCTGTATGTATCACCTCTAATTTCTTTCATCACTGTCTTACAGTTTTCTGCATACAGGTCTTTTGTCTCCTTAGGTAGTTTATTCCTAGGTATTTTATTCTTTTTGTTGTAATGGTAAATGGCAGTGTTCCCTTAATTTCTCTTTCAGATTTTTCATCATTAGTGTATAGGAATGCAAGAGCTTTCTGTGCATTAATTTTGTATCCTGCTACTTTAACAAATTCATTGATTAGCTCTAGTAGTTTTCTGGTAGCATATTTAGGATTATCTGTGTATAGTATCATGTCATCTGCAAACAGTGACAGCTTTCCTTCTTTTCCGATTTGGATTCCTTTTATTTCTTTTATATATATATATATATATATATATATATATATATTTACACCTTTATTGGAGTATAATTGCTTTACAATGGTGTGTTAGTTTCTGCTTTATAACAAAGTGACTCAGTTATACATGTATATATGTTCCCATATCTCTTCTCTCTGGCATCTCCCTCCCTCCCGCCCTCCCTATCCCACCCCTCTAGGTGGTCACAAAGCACCGAGCTGGTCTCCCTGTGCTATGTGGCTGCTTCCTACTAGCTATCTATTTTACGTTTGGTAGTGTATATATGTCTATGCCACTCTCAGACTTTGTCACAGCTTACCCTTCCCCCTCCCCATATCCTCAAGTCCATTCTCTAGTAGGTCTGTGTCTTTATTCCTGTCTTACCCCTAGGTTCTTCATGACGTTTTTTTTCTTAGATTCCATATATATGTGTTAGCATACAGTATTTGTCTTTCTCTTTCTGACTTACTTCACTCTGTATGACAGACTCTAGGTCCATCCACCTCAGTACAAATAACTCAATTTCGTTTCTTTTTACGGCTGAGTAATATTCCATTGTATATATGTGCCGCATCTTCTTTATCCATTCATCCGATGATGGAGACTTAGATTGTTCCATCTCCTGGCTCTTGTGAATAGAGCTGCAATGAACATTTTGGTACATGACTCTTTTTGAATTATGGTTTTCTCAGGGTATATGCCAGCAGAGGAATTGCTGAGTCGAATGGTAGTTCTATTTTTAGTTTTTTAAGGAACTTCCATACTGTTCTCCATAGTGGCTGTACCAATTCACATTCCCACCAGCAGTGCAAGAGGGTTCCCTTTTCTCCACACCCTCTCCAGCATTTATTTATTTTATTTTTTTATTTTTACATCTTTATTGGAGTATAATTGCTTTACAATAGTGTGTTAGTTTCTGCTTTATAACAAAGTTACTCAGTTATACATATACATATGTTCCCATATCTCTTCCCTCTTGCATCTCCCTCCCTCCAACCCTCCCTATCCCACCCCTCTAGGTGGTCACAAAGCACTGAGTTGATTTCCCTGTGCTATGCGGCTACTTCCCACTAGCTATCTATTTTACGTTTGGTAGTGTATATATGTCCATGCCACTCTCTCACTTTGTCAGAGCTTACCCTTCCCCCTCCCTATATCCTCAAGTCCATTCTCTAGTAGGTCTGTGTCTTTATTCCTGTCTTACCCCTAGGTTCTTCATGATATATATTTTTTCTTAGATTCCATAAATATGTGTTAGCATACGGTATTTGTCTTTCTCTTTCTGACTTACTTCACTCTGTATGACAGACTCTAGGTCCATCCACCTCATTACAAATAGCTCAATTTCATTACTTTTTATGGCTTAGCAATATTCCATTGTATATATGTGGCACATCTTCTTTATCCATTCATCTGTTGATGGACACTTAGGTCAGCATGCTTTTTTATGTCATAGGAGCTATGCAGAGACTACTAATGACTAAATATAATTTTATCATTTTGAGTCTGCTCGAAGAAACTACATAGGTGTGTATATCTCATAATAAAGGGAATTATAGCATCTTATAAAATATATAAGGAAAATGAGATGAGGAATAAGTGAATATATTAATAGAAGCAGAAAATTAAGGTAGGAAAAATAAGAGGAAGACAAAATTTAAGATAGCATAGAGAGTTCTATACACTTAGTAAAGAGTACATGCTACATATACACAATGGAATATTACTCAGCCTTAAAAAGAAATGAAATTGAGCTATTTGTAATGAGATGGATAGACCTAGAGTCTGTCATACAGAGTGAAGTAAGTCAGAAAGAAAAAGGCAAATACTGTATGCTAACACATATATATGGAATTTAAGGAAAAAAATGTCATGAAGAACCTAGGGGTAAGACAGGAATAAAGACGCAGACCTACTGGAGAACGGACTTGAGGATATGGGGAGGGGGAAGGGTGAGTTTTGACAGGGCGAGAGAGAGTCATGGACATATACACACAAACAAACGTAGTAAGGTAGATAGCTAGGGGGAAGCAGCCGCAAGGCACAGGGATATTAGCTCGGTGCTTTGTGACAGCCTGGAGGGGTGGGATGGGGAGAGTGGGAGGGAGGGAGACGCAAGAGGGAAGACATATGGGAACATATGTATATGTATAGCTGATTTACTTTGTTATAAAGCAGAAACTAACACACCATTGTAAAGCAATTATACCCCAATAAAGATGTTTAAAAAAAAAAAAACTTAAAAATAAAGTTAACGAAATAAGCAAAACCCTTGTATAATGAATACTATAAAATGTGGCTGAAAAAAATTAAAGACATAAATAGCTCCCTCACCACTGGCTTGAGCGCTGTAAAGTGGCACCGCTCACGGCCTGCCAGGTAGCGTGTGCTCTAGAGCGAGAGCTGGCAGCTTTCCGTTCTCTAGTCAAAGGATAAAACTTTCCTTTGCTTCTGAGCCGAATTCGAGCCCGTCCTGTTGGTTCAAAGGACGCTGGGAACCCTTGCTGAGGCCCGACTTGAAAAGAATATCTTCAAAGGAAAAACCACAGTAATAAATGCCCGTGAAGGCAAAGTCAAATGTGTACTGGGAATGTGAACTATACAAACTTCCAAGAACAGTCTGGAGATTTGAATTCCAAAAGGTCTGAAATATCTGTTGGGGGACCTTGAAGATGGCGGAAGAGTAAGACGCGGAGATCGCCTTCCTCCCCACGGATACACCAGAAATACATCCACACGTGGAACAATTCCTACAGAACTCCTACTGAAGGCTGGCAGAAGACCTCAGACATCCCAAAAGGCAAGAAACTCCCCACGTACCTGGGTAGGGCAAAAGAAAAAACAGAGACAAAAGAATAAGGACGGCACCTGCACCAGTGGGAGGGAGCTGTGAAGGAGGAAAAGTTTCCACACACTAGGAAGCCCCTCCGCGGGCGGAGACTGCGGGAGGCAGAGGGGGGAGTTTCGGGACCGCGGAGTAGTGCACAGCGACGGGTGCGGAGGGCAAAGCGGGAAGATTCCTGCACAGACGGTCGGTGCCGACCAGCACTCACCAACCCGAGAGGCTTGCTGCGCACCCACCGGGGCGGGCGGGGCTGCGAGCTGAGGCTCGGGTTTTGGTTTTGGACGGAGCTCAGGGAGAGGACTGGGGTTGGCGGCTTGAACATAGCCTGAAGGGGTTAGTGCACCAAGACTAGCCGGGAGGGAGTTCGGTGAAAAGCCTGCACCGGCCGAAGAGGCAAGAGACTTTTTCTTCCCTCTTTGTCTCCTGGTGCGCGAGGAGAGGGGTTTAAGAGCGCTGCTTAAAGGAACTCCAGAGACGGGCGCGAGCCGCGGCTAAAAGCGCGAACCCCAGAGACGGGCGCGAGCCGCGGCTGAGGGCGCGAGCCCCCGAGACGGGCGCGAGCCGCGGCTGAAAGCGCAAACCCCAGAGACGGGCGCGAGCCGCGGCTAAAACCGCGGACCCCAGAGACGGGCTGCTGCTGCCGCCACCAAGGGGCCTGTGTGCGAGCACAGGTCACTCTCTACACCCCTCTTCCGCGGAGCCTGTGCAGCCCGCCACTGCCAGGTCCCCGGGATCCAGGGACAACTTCCCCGGGACAGCGCACGGCGGGCCTCAGGCTGGTGCAACGTCACGCCGGCCTCTGCCGCAACGTCACGCTGCCTCTGCCGCCGCAGGCCGGCCCCGCACGCAGTGCCCCTCCTTCCCCCATCCCCCAACCCCCGGCCTGAGTGAGCCGGAGGCCCCGAATCAGCGGCTCCTTTAACCCCGTCCTGTCTGAGCGAAAAAACAGACGCCCTCCAGCGACCTACGCGCAGAGGCAGGGCCAAATCCAAAGCTGAGCTCCTGTGAGCTGTGAAAACAAAGAAGAGAAAGGGAAATCTCTCCCAGCAGCCACAGAAGCAGCGGATTAAAGCTCCACAATCAACTTGATATACCCTGCATCTGTGGAATACCTGAATAGACAAGGAATGATCCCAAATTGAAGAGGTGGAATTTAGGAGCGAAATCTATGATTTTTTTCCCTTTTCCTCTTTTTGTGAAGGTGTACGTGTATGCTCCTGTGTGACATCTAGTCTGTATACTCTAGCTTCCACCATTTGTCCTAGGGCTCTATCCGTCCATGACTTTTTTTTAAAAATTCTTTTTCTTAATAATTAAGTTTAATTGTAATAACTTTATTATACTTTACCTTCGTTCTTTCTTTCTTTCCTTCCTTCCCTCCCTCCTTTAGACAAAGAATCACCCCAAATTGAGGAGGTGGTCTCAGGGAGCAGGATTTATGATTTTTCCCCCTTTACCTCTTTTTGTGAAGGTGTATGTGTATGCTTCTGTGTAAGATTTTCTCTGTATAGCTTTGCTTCCAACATTTGTCCTAAGGTTCTATCCGTCCCTTTTTTTTCTTTTGTAAATATTTTTTAATTCAATAACTATATTATACTTTATTTTATTTTTACTGTATCATCTTTCTTTCTGTCTTTTTTTCCTTCTTTCCCTCCTTCCTTCCTTCCTCCCTCCCTCCCTCCTTTCTTTCCTTCTTTGCTTCTTTCTTCCTTCCTTCCTTTCCTCCTTTCCTTCTTTCTTTCCACATACTTCTACTAATTCTCTCTACTTTTTCTCCCTTTTATTCTGAGCCGTGTGGATGAAAGGCTCTTGGTGCTCCAGCCAGGAGTCAGGGCTCTGCCTCTGAGGTAGGAGAGCCAACTTCAGGTCACTGGTCAACAAGAGACATCCCAGCTCCACATAATATTAAACGGCGGAAATCTCCCAGAGACCTCCATCTTAACACCAGCACCCAGCTTCACTCAACGACCAGCAAGCCACAGTGCTGGACAACCTATGCCAAACAACTAGCAAAACAGGAACACAACCCCACCCATTAGCAGAGAGGCTGCCTAAAATCATAATAAGGCCACAGACACCCCAAAACACACCACCAGACGTGAACCTGCCCACTAGAGAGACAAGATCCAGCCTCATCCAGCACAACACAGGCACTAGTCCCCTCCACCAGGAAGCCTACACAACCCACTGAAACAACCTTAGCCACTGGAGACAGACATCAAAAACAACGGGAACTACGAACGTGCAGCCTGCAAAAAGGAGACCCCAAACACAGTAAGATAAGCAAAATGAGAAGACAGAAAAACACACAGCAGATGAAGGAGCAAGATAAAAACCCACCAGACCTAACAAATGAAGAGGAAATAGGCAATCTACCTGAAAAAGAATTCAGAATAATGATAGTAAGGATGATCCGAAATCTTGGAAGTAGAATGGACAAAATGCAAGAAACAGTTAACAAGGACCTACAAGAACTAAAGATGAAACAAGCAATGATGAACAATGCAATAAATGAAATTAAAATCACTCTAGATAGGATCAATAGCAGAATAACTGAGGCAGAAGAACGGATAAGTGACCTGGAAGATAAAGTAGTGGAAATAACTACTGCAGAGCAGAATAAAGAAAAAAGAATGAAAAGAACTGAGGACAGTCTCAGAGACCTCTGGGACAACATGAAACGCACCAACATTCGAATTATAGGGGTTCCAGAAGAAGAAGAAAGAAAGAAAGGGACTGAGAAAATATTTGAAGAGATTATAGTTGAAAACTTCCCTAATATGGGAAAGGAAATAGTTAATCAAGTCCAGGAAGCACAGAGGGTCCCATACAGGATAAATACAAGGAGAAACACGCCAAGACACATATTAATCAAACTGTCAAAAATTAAATACAAAGAAAGCATATTAAAAGCAGCAAGGGAAAAACAACAAATAACACACAAGGGAATCCCCATAAGGTTAACAGCTGATCTCTCAGCAGAAACCCTACAAGCCAGAAGGGAGTGGCAGGACATACTGAAAGTGATGAAGGAGAATAGCCTGAAACCAAGACTACTCTACCCAGCAAGGATCTCATTCACATTTGATGGAGAAATTAAAACCTTTACAGACAAGCAAAAGCTGAGAGAGTTCAGCACCACCAAACCAGCTTTACAACAAATGCTAAAGGAACTTCTCTAGACACGAAACACAAGAGAAGGAAATGACCTATAGTAGCGAACCCAAAACAATATATAAAATGGAAATAGGAACATACATATCAATAATTACCTTAAATGTGAATGGACTAAATGCTCCCACCAAAAGACACAGATTGGCTGAATGGATACAAAAACAAGACCCTTATATATGCTGTCTACAAGAGACCCACTTCAGAACTAGAGACACATACAGACTGAAAGTAAGGGGATGGAAAAAGATATTCCATGCAAATGGAAACCAAAAGAAAGCTGGAGTAGCAATTCTCATATCAGACAAAATAGACTTTAAAATAAGGACTATTAAAAGGGACAAAGAAGGACACTACATAATGATCAAGGGATCGATCCAAGAAGAAGATATAACAATTGTAAATATTTATGCACCCAACATAGGAGCACCTCAATACATAAGGCAAATACTAACAACCATAAAAGGGGAGATCAACAGTAACACATTCATAGTAGGGGACTTTAACACCCCACTTTCACCCATGGACAGATCATCCAAAATGAAAATAAATAAGGAAACACAAGCTTTAAATGATACATTAAACAAGATGGACTTAATTGATATTTATAGGACACTCCATCCAAAAACAACAGAATACACATTTTTCTCAAGTGCTCATGGAACATTCTCCAGGATAGATCATATCTTGGGTCACAAATCAAGCCTTGGTAAATTTAAGAAAACTGAAATTGTATCAAGTATCTTTTCCGACCACAACGCCATGAGACTAGATATCAATTACAGGAAAAGATCTGTAAAAAATACAAACACATGGAGGCTAAACAATACACTACTTAATAATGAAGTGATCACTGAAGAAATCAAAGAGGAAATAAAAAAATACCTAGAAACAAATGACAATGGAGACACAACGACCCAAAACCTATGGGATGCAGCAAAAGCAGTTCTAAGGGGGAAGTTTATAGCAATACAAGCCCACCTTAAGAAGCAGGAAACATCTCGAATAAACAACCTAACCTTGCACCTCAAGCAATTAGAGAAGGAAGAACAAAAAAACCCCAAAGCTAGCAGAAGGAAAGAAATCATAAAAATCAGATCAGAAATAAATGAAAAAGAAATGAAGGAAACAATAGCAAAGATCAATAAAACTAAAAGCTGGTTCTTTGAGAAGATAAACAAAATAGATAAACCACTAGCCAGACTCATCAAGAAAAAAAGGGAGAAGACTCAAATCAATAGAATTAGAAATGAAAAAGGAGAAGTAACAACTGACACTGCAGAAATAAAAAAAATCATGAGAGATTACTACAAGCAACTCTATGCCAATAAAATGGACAATCTGGAAGAAATGGACAAATTCTTAGAAATGCACAACCTGCCAAGACTGAATCAGGAAGAAATAGAAAATATGAACAGACCAATCACAAGCACTGAAATTGAAAGTGTGATTAAAAACCTTCCAACAAACAAAAGCCCAGGACCAGATGGCTTCACAGGTGAATTCTATCAAACGTTTAGAGAAGAGCTAACACCTATCCTTCTCAAACTCTTCCAAAATATAGCAGAGGGAGGAACACTCCCAAATTCCTTCTACGAAGCCACCATCACCTTGATACCAAAACCAGACAAGGATGTCACAAAGAAAGAAAACTACAGGCCAATATCACTGATGAACATAGATGCAAAAATCCTCAACAAAATACTAGCAAACAGAATCCAACAGCACATTAAAAGGATCATACACCATGATCAAGTGGGGTTTATTCCAGGAATGCAAGGATTCTTCAATATACGCAAATCTATCAATGTGATAAACCATATTAACAAATTGAAGGAGAAAAACCATATGATCATCTCAATAGATGCAGAGAAAGCTTTCGACAAAATTCAACACCCATTTATGATAAAAACCCTCCAGAAAGTAGGCATAGAGGGAACTTTCCTAAACATAATAAAAGCCATATATGACAAGCCCACAGCCAACATCATCCTCAATGGTGAAAAACTGAAAGCATTTCCACTAAGATCAGGAACAAGACAAGGTTGCCCACTCTCACCACTCTTATTCAACATAGTTTTGGAAGTTTTAGCCACAGCAATCAGAGAAGAAAAGGAAATAAAAGGAATCCAAATCGGAAAAGAAGAAGTAAAGCTGTCACTGTTTGCAGATGACATGATACTATACATAGAGAATCCTAAAGATGCTACCAGAAAACTACTAGAGCTAATCAATGAATTTGGTAAAGTAGCAGGATACAAAATTAATGCACAGAAATCTCTGGCATTCCTATATACTAATGATGAAAAATCTGAAAGTGAAATCAAGAAAACACTCCCATTTACCATTGCAACAAAAAGAATAAAATATCTAGGAATAAACCTACCTAAGGATACGAAAGACCTGTATGCAGAAAATTATAAGACACTGATGAAAGAAATTAAAGATGATACAAATAGATGGAGAGATATACCATGTTCTTGGATGGGAAGAATCAACATTGTGAAAATGACTCTACTACCCAAAGCAATCTACAGATTCAATGCAATCCCTATCAAACTACCACTGGCATTTTTCACAGAGCTAGAACAAAAAATTTCGCAATTTGTATGGAAACACAAAAGACCCCGAATAGCCAAAGCAATCTTTAGAACGAAAAAAGGAGCTGGAGGAATAAGGCTCCCTGACTTCAGACTATATTACAAAGCAACAGTAATCAAGACAGTATGGTACTGGCACAAAAACAGAAAGATAGATCAGTGGAACAGGATAGAAAGCCCAGAGATAAACCCACGCACATATGGACACCTTATCTTTGATAAAGGAGGCAGGAATGTACAGTGGAGAAAGGACAGCCTCTTCAATAAATGGTGCTGGGAAAACTGGACAGGTACATGTAAAAGTATGAGATTAGATCACTCCCTAACACCATACACAAAAATAAGCTCAAAATGGATTAAAGACCTAAATATAAGGCCAGAAACTATCAAACTCTTAGAAGAAAACATAGGAAGAACACTCTATGACATAAATCACAGCAAGATCCTTTCTGACCCACCTCCTAGAGTAATGGAAATAAAAACAAAAATAAACAAATGGGACCTAATGAAACTTCAAAGCTTTTGCACAGCAAAGGAAACCAGAACCAAGACCAAAAGACAGCCCTCAGAATGGGAGAAAACATTTGCAAATGAAGCAACTGACAAAGGATTAATCTCCAAAATTTACAAGCAGCTCATGCAGCTCAATAACAAAAAAACAAACAACCCCATCCAAAAATGGGCAGAAGACCTAAATAGACATTTCTCCAAAGAAGATATACAGAATGCCAACAAACACATGAAAGAATGCTCAACATCATTAATCATTAGAGAAATGCAAATCAAAACTACAATGAGATATCATCTCACACCAGTCAGAATGGCCATCATCAAAAAATCAAGAAACAATAAATGCTGGAGAGGGTGTGGAGAAAAGGGGACACTCTTGCACTGCTGGTGGGAATGTGAATTGGTTCAGCCACTGTGGAGAACAGTATGGAGGTTCCTTAAAAAACTACAAATAGAATTACCATATGACCCAGCAATCCCACTACTTGGCATATACCCTGAGAAAACCAAAATTCAAAGAGAGTCATGTACCAAAATGTTCATTGCAGCTCTATTTACAATAGCCAGGACATGGAAACAACCTAAGCGCCCATCATCGGATGAATGGATAAAGAAGATGTGGCACATATACACAATGGAATATTACTCAGCCTTAAAAAGAAATGAAATTGAGCTATTTGTAATGAGATGGATAGACCTAGAATCTGTCATACAGAGTGAAGTAAGTCAGAAAGAAAAAGACAAATACCGTATGCTAACACATATATATGGAATTTAAGGGAAAAAAATGTCATGAAGAACCTAGGGGTAAGATAGGAATAAAGACGCAGACCTACTGGAGAACGGACTTAAGGATATGGGGAGGGGGAAGGGTGAGTTTTGACAGGGCGAGAGAGAGTCATGGACATATACACACTAACAAACGTAGTAAGGTAGATAGCTGGGGGGAAGCAGCCGCAAGGCACAGGGATATTAGCTCGGTGCTTTGTGACAGCCTGGAAGGGTGGGATGGGGAGAGTGGGAGGGAGGGAGACGCAAGAGGGAAGACATACGGGAACATATGTATATGTATAGCTGATTCACTTTGTTGTAAAGCAGAAACTAACACACCATTGTAAAGCAATTATACCCCAATAAAGATGTTAAAAAAAAAAAAAAGAAATATCTGTTTGGTATATTTTTCTCCTCTCATGCTAAAAGGTTGGCCTCTGGTAGTCTACTGCCATCACACTTTTATGTTATAGAAATTCCTCCGTACTTATGCATGTATTTAGAAAGCCCAAAAGTATTTTGAGGGACACTAGAATCCTTGATGGAGAAAATATATATTCATAATATTTGTGTATTAATCATATGAGCAGTGGTGGCACTGCTGCATGCCTGGCTCAGGACGTGTGAGTAAAATGTGTTGATGCAAAAATTAAAAGTAAATTTCATGTCAGTATTAATGTACAATTAAAGTACTCTTGTAAAACTTAAAAAAAAAAAAAAAAAAAAAAAAAAAAAAAGACATAAATAAATGGAAAGACACCCTAAAAAAAAAAAAGAGTACGTGCTAATTTTTCTGAGAGATTAAATACATAAATGTATAAAAATATTTAAGCAGGTTTAAATTAGTCAACATTCTTATGTCAAGAAACAGAAAACTTAAAAATAAATAGCTCAATTAAACGTGTCAAGTTTAGCTGCAATTTAAAATATTCTATTTAAAATATATGCAGTACAGTTTTACAAGTAATTATTTCAATTTGAGAAGGAAAATCCTGCTAAATACTTGAAGACCAAATATATTAGTGATACTTTCTGTTCATATTACTCAAACTTCTTGTCAGTGACAACCATAGGCTTAAAATGCTTTCTCTTCAGTGAAGCCATCTTTGGAGTTAGTCATTATTTTCACCACCTCTGTCACCTTGACTCCAACCTGATATTCCTCTTCTTTTGGTCCAGACCCTCAGATTTTAAAAGTAGCTTCAAGTTAAGGAAGGGTTATTTTTCCACAGTTCAGTTTTCTGAAAAACTTCCATCTCCCACTGAAATTCACAGTCCAGGAGTGAAGCGATCACATGCTAGAACTTCAGAGCCAATTGGAAAGTCATTATGAACACTCGCATTAGTCAATATTATTTATCACAAGCCTGTAACTGCACAGTCCTGGAAAAGGCGGCCTCTCTGTGCACACACGTAATTTGTAAAAAGGAGACGGCGATATGAACAGGGCTGAGGTTTGATCACCAAAAATCAGCACAATGAAAACAAACAATAATGAATAATGGGCACTAGAATTCAAATTACCAGATGTTCTAAAGAGATGGGGTGCCAGCTTTCAATTCTGTTTTGAACACCACATTACAAAAGGACTATTTTTAAAAATAAAGAAAAAGGATTAAGGGAAAAGAAAAAAAATAAAAATATCAAAATTGTTGAACGACCCCCTGTTTGTTCCTGATAATGTTCAATCACATCTTCTTCCTCCATTCCCAGTTCTTTTGGAGTGTGATTATCAGCAGTTCTCTGATCTTCAAAGCGAAACCTGAGTGAATTCATGGGAACTCCCTGTCTTTGACAGTATGATTCTTTGTTTCTTGAGATGTGTTGTCATTTTCACTTTGAAGTGAATCTCACTGCTATCCTGCCTGATGACTTTGAGTTTAATATATTCTCCTTCCTTCTTATCCCCCAAGTCCTCAGTTGAAGGTTTTGCCTCCCTTCCAGTTGTACAGGGATTGTTCATTCTTCTGAAGGAGGGGGGATTCACATAAAGTCGAACACTCCTGATTGAGTGCAAATCCCAAGTAAATTCTTGATATTAACATTCAGTTGGAGCACTCTGCTATAACAGGAAGCTTTCTGCAAATGTTCTGCAACTGCTCTACATACACGAAGTTTTCCTATCCTTTTCCTCAAAGGTATCAGTCATCTTCATGTTAACACCCAGATGAAACGCTTTCTGTTGCTCTAGCAGTTTTGTTCTACTTTGTTTCTTGATTATTCTGAGTTCTCTCTTAACAACTGGAGAGCTACTGAACCAATCCCGCATAAGAAATGGGAAAGTACAAGAAAGAGGCGACAGCTCTGCACACCCACACAGAAAAAGACTCAGAGCAGAGCAGAGGCAGCCCAGCCCCAGCTGCAATCCAAACGGAAGGCAGAGCTTTCTAGGTTCCCAGCAACACCAGACAATGTCTCCCTCCACCCCCGCCCCCACGTCCCCACTCCAAGACTGTCTAAAGACTAAGAACCCAAAAGTGGATTCCACCTGCTTTTCAGGGCCACGGAGGCTCCAGGGCAGGTATTCTCTCCCTTTACATAACTGGGGCCTAGGGCCCTGCTTCTGCAATGAGTCCTCTGAAGAGGAAGGCACACGGGTTCCCCACGGACCCTCTCGGGAAAGTGGAAGCTGGGCTCTGCACCTGGTCAGACATTGTGACGGTGGTTTCCCCCGGCCTTGGGTAGGCAGAACCTTGCTCCAGGGTTTACAAATCCTTCTCCCTTTCCCACAGCACAACACTGCAGGAGTTCTAACTTTGACCATCAAGAGTTTCTAGACACAGTCTAAGTCTGAGGGATTCAGGGAGTTCTTAAAAAAACAGCAGGTTTGGGGCTTCCCTGGTGGCGCAGTGGTTGTGAGTCCGCCTGCCGATGCAGGGGACACGGGTTCGTGCCCCGGTCCGGGGGGATTCCACATGCCGCAGAGCGGCTGGGCCCGTGAGCCATGGCGGCTGAGCCTGCGCGTCCGGAGCCTGTGCTCCGCAATGGGAGAGGCCACAACAGTGAGAGAGGCCCACGTACCACAAAAAAAAAAAAAAAAAAAAAAAACAGCAGGTTCAAACTAGAAGAGCTATTGACCCTTAATCTAAGGGCTAGGGGTCTTGGTTCACTACTTGAAAGAGAAATTTTATGATTCCTGCTCCACCTGAAGGTTAAAAAGTCAGAATAATATACTGGACATAATCATGCATTAGATTCAGACATACTCAGGTTTTAATCTTTAAGAAAGAGTTTAAATTTAAGTCCATTGGACTTCAAAGCTTTAATCTGTACTGCTCATCACTGAGGATATTTGATGAGGGATATGACAGATTTTAAGCCCTGTTTTAAGAAAAGCACGATTTTGGCAGCATGAAAAGTGGAGAATAGCTAGACTAGAGATTGGAAATCCAATTTTGAGGCTGTTGCAATAGAATTATGGTAGTAGCAGTGGGGGAGAAGGGAGAAAATGTACAGCAGCTGTTGCTGATATAGCTGCTCTAGAACCAGGTAAACTGATTTGACGCAGGAGGGCAAGGTAAAGAAAGGGGTTTCTAGATATGAAAATTAGGGAAATGGTGAAGATTAGGGAAATAGTGACAAATGAAGTGACACCCCAAAGGAGGATGATTAGCTTTGATATATGTTAGGTAGATGGTAAGGTGGAGATGGAGAAGGTGGGGAAACAATGAGTTCAGTTTTAGACATGTTGAATTTGAGGTGTTGGTATTGGACAATTACATTGATTTCATGTGCAGGTATATTGCAGTTAATGCAATAGCAAGTTAACAGATTATTTTAAAAGTTCAGCTGTCTGTGGAAGGAAAATGCCATGCAGAATTAACTTTATAAAAGTGAATATAATTGAAAAGAATTGATAATCCTAGCCCAGCCTATCTCACAGGGTCATTGTGAAGATTTGAGGAGATGATATAAAAGTGCTTTGTAAACTACAACGTGGTATACAAATATGAATAAATGACATGATTTGGGGATGTCTAATAGTCATGTGGATACCAGAAACCAGTTGCTAAAGGAAAAAATCAGCTCAAATGATAAAAATCTGAGAGTTGTTAACTTAGAAGGACTCTGAGTGATGGAACACATTTTATTTTATAACTACCTTATTGGAATAACTTGAAAATGAATCAAATCAGGGCCAAGAAATATGAATTGAACTATCACTGGATTGCAAAACTGCTTTTTCTCTTAACCTTCAAAATGCAGCACACCTTCTAAAGTCACACAGAATAGAAAGAATTCCATTTTCTGTGTCTACTAGGAAGAAATTTATCTTTTGTTCCTCGCTGCCTAGTGCCTCACACCATAGGAGTTACCCCATTATGGTGCTCTTTCTTTTGCAACCCTGGGTAATGAGAATGAACTAGATATATTCCATAAAATGGCTTTTGCAGATTTAAAAATAAGAATTCCATTTGGCTCATTAAAAAATCTTTGTGGAAGAATTTCCATTGAAAGAAGCATATTTAAAAGTTATGTGAGAAAAGTAATATGTGAAAATTTTATTATTCCATAAGTACACATAATATGGGTTCAGGAATGTTACAGAGAAAATTATTACATGGGCAGAAGGAGTTAACTTGCAATTGAAAGAATATCTCCTAGTTACATAATGAAACAGTAGAAAGTAATCATTATTTAAAAGTGCATGGCATAGACAAAATGAATAGGGTCATTTTCACAATGTCTTTGTGGGTTATGAGCCAAATCTTCCCTAAGAATATAAAAAATGGAAATGAAAAAGTCACTCAGTCTCTTGAAGCTTCTCTCATATGTAACCGCACAATTAGCCAGGGATAATATCCAACTGTTTCTAAACTACCTGTATCTTTGCACAGTAAAGTAAAGTATTTCACAGAAACATCAGCTGTCAGCATTGCAAAGGCACTTCCTTTAGTGATTACCTATTCCAAACCTTCCTTTATAGATGAGAAAACTGAAGCTCAGAGAGAGGAAACAACTCTCCCTAGGTCAATACGTTGAGTAGGAAAGATCAGAAAGAGAAATTAGGGAAACGATCCCATTTACCATTGCAACAAAAAGAATAAAATACCTAGGAATAAACCTACCTAAGAAGGTAAAAGACCTGTACTCAGAAAACTATAAGACACTGATGAAAGAAATCAAAGATGACACAAACAGGTGGAGAGATATACCATGTTCTTGGATTGGAAGAATCAATATTGTGAAAATGACTATACTACCCAAAGCAATATACAGATTCGATGCAATCCCTATCAAATTACCAAGGGTATTTTTTACAGAACTAGAACAAAAAAACTTAAAATTTGTATGGAGACACAAAAGACCCCGAAAAGCCAAAGCAGTCTTGAGGGAAAAAAATGGAGCTGGAAGAATCAGACTCCCTGACTTCAGATTATACTACAAAGCTACAGTAATCAAGACAATATTGTACTGGCACAAAAACAGAAATATAGATCAATGGAACAGGATAGAAAGCCCAGAGAAAAACCCACACACCTATGGTCAACTAATCTATGATAAAGGAAGCAAGGATATACAGTGGAGAAAAGACAGTCTCTTCAATAAATGGTGCTGGGAAAACTGGACAGCTACATGTAAAATAATGAAATTAGAACACTCCCTAACACCATACACAAAAATAAACTCAAAATGGATTAAAGACCTAAAGACTGTAAGAATGGCTACTGTAAAACTGTTAGAGGAAAACATAAGAAGAACACTCTGACATAAATCACAGCAAGATCTTTTTGGACCCACCTCCTAGAGTAATGGAAATAAAAACAAAAATAAAAAAATGAGACCTAATGAAATGTAAAACCTTTTGCCCAGCAAAGGAAACTATAAACAAGACAAAAAGACAACCCTCAGAATGGGAGAAAATATTTGCAAATGAATGAAAGGAGAAAGGATTAATCTCCAAAATATATAAACAGCTCAATATTAAAAAAACAAACAACCCAATCCAAAAATGGGCAGAAGACCTAAACAGACCTAAATAGACATCTGTCCAAAGAAGACATACAGATGGCCAAGAGGCACATGAAAAGCTGCTCAACATCACTAATTATTAGAGAAATGCAGATCAAAGCTACAATGAGGTATCACCTCACACCAATTAGAATGGGCATCATCAGAAAATCTACAAACAACAAATGCTGGAGAGGGTGTGGAGAAAAGGGAACTCTCTTGCACTGTTGGTGGGAATGTAAACTGATACAGCCACTATGGAGAACAGTATGGAGGTTCCTTCAGAAACTAAAAATAGAGCTACCATATGATCCTGCAATCCCACTACTGGGCATAATGTACTCAGGGAAAACCATAATTGAAAAAGACACATGTACCCCAGTGCTCATTGCAGCTCTATTTACAATAGCCAGGTCATGGAAGCAACCTAAATGCCCATTGACAGATGAATGGATAAAGAAGATGTGGTACATATATACAATGGAATATTACTCAGCCATAAAAAAGAATGAAATTGGGTCATAGGTAGAGACGTGGATGGACCTAGAGACTGTCATACTGAGTGAAGTAAGTCAGAAAGAGAAAAACAAATATCGTATATTAATGCATATATGTGGAATCTAGAAAAATGGTACAGATGAACTGGTTTGCAGGGCAGAAATATAGACACAGAGGTAGAGAACAAACGTATGGACACCAAGGGGGGAGAGTGGGGGGTGGTGGTGGTGGTATGAACTGGGAGATCGGGATTGACATATATACACTAATATGTATAAAATAGATAACTAATAAGAACCTGCTGTATAAAAAATTTAAAAAATACTTCGAGTAGAGTACAGCCAGGACTAAAGCCCAGTGCTATTTTCAGTCCACCACACATACTCATATCTGTATACTTAGTCTTACACATTGGGTTTTTTCCTACCAAATCCTCTGAAATCTGAAATGTTGGTTCCTTAAATGTATTCTTCAACAAAAGCAGAAATAACTTGAATTAGTATGTTTGTCTAGTAGACCCTTCACTTATCTAGTAAGAAGAATGGGCAAAACTGAATTGAATTGAAATAATCAAAAGTTATAAACTGTGAGTAACTATGCCAGCTGAGACAGCTGTGTCATCATTTGGTCCTTTGTTCTTAGTACAATGGGGTGCAAGACAGAAAGTCATTGCAAGTAACCCAATGAATTTGCAAATGGAAAAAGACACGAGTAGATTTCTTATGCTTATAGGAAGCAAATCAGAATGAGATGATCTCATTTGATACTTCTCTTTTGTATTTCTTAATCCCCCTTAAAAATTTATCAACAGCACACATTTTAATGTATCCATTTTTTTCCTCAGAATTCTTTGGAGAAGGAGAGTGAAGTTCCAGTTATTTTAGCATATAAAAACATGGGAGAATTTGAGGAGAAACATTTAGCATCCCATTTCTCACATTTTGTTCAAAACGTTATATGATTATATATATCTGCCAAATTCTTACTAAAATACTAAAGAAGGCATAAAAAGAAGAAGCAAAATTAAACAATTCTAAAATAATTCAGGGCAATTCATAATTACTCTAAGGTCAGTGAATCTGGGTGAAGAAACTGAACTAGTGACCTATACATGTTTCTCCCCTGAAATAGAGCAGCTCGAATTGCTTTATAGTAAAGGGGAAGTAGCTTCTGATCTGTGTTTTGGTAAACACTAATTCTAGAGGGAAAAAAATGCAGGCCCATGTAAAGCCACTGAAGAGCAAAAGACAGGAAACTTAAAAATACATACTTGGAAAAATATCATCCTACTGAAAATTATCTACTACAGGCTCCTAATACATTTTTAAGAAACAATTTGACAACTTTTATAGATGACAAGAAAACATGGCACACTCTCTCTTTCTCTGTCTCTCTGTGTCTGTGTCTGTGTCTGTCTGTCTGTCTGCCTCTCTCTCTCTCTATATATATATATATGCATGCCAGCACAAATGAGTTTGAAAATTAATGAAAAATATATTTAATTCACAATCATACAAAAACTATATAATACCTACAAATAAACAAGACAAGAATGTGCAGGATATATGTGAGGTGAACTACAAAAGTTTTCTAGGGAAAATAAAAGACATCTTGAAAAATTAGAGATGTGTACCATGGTCCTGGATGGCAAGACTCAATATTGTATGTCTGCCTAATCCCTTTCAAATTAGTTTGTAGGTTTAAGGAAGTAGGCAATTTTAATTTGATTTGGCAGAATAAATGGCCAAGACTTATATATAATTTTTAAAGCAAAGTAATAAGGATTGGGGAATTCAACTAGATATTAAAGCCCACTTTTAATAGACAATATTTAAACAGTGTGATACTAGTGCAAATTGAAGAGACATTTCAACACCAGTGACCATAACATACCTTTCTGCCTTTCAAATTGATAAAGATTTTGTAAAGTATAATATTTAATGCTGGCACATGTTGGGTAAGATGGCTGTCTCACGTACGGCACACACAAAAAATGATACACTCTTTCTGGAGTTTAGTTTGACAAAGTATATTATAAGCCTTACAAATACACATATGATCAGACCCAGGATTTCCAATTCTATAACATGTCCTAAGGAAATTACCAAAGAGAAAACCAAAGATTTATGTATAAAGTTATTTATGTGAACTTTATACATAACAACTAAACAATAAAATCTAAATGTCTTAACAATAATGTATTATTAAATAAAATATGGTTACTTCATAGAATCTATTATGTGGACTCCATAATAAATATTAATTGAATACAGGAATCAATATCAACTCAATAAAAGTCATGTTGTAGGAAAATACTTAATGGAATGGGAAAATGCTGATTAAATAATACAAAATGAAAAGATAATTATATTAAAATATAATACTACTGTACTACATACATAACGTTGTATATATTCACAAGAAAAAAATATCTGGAAAAATACACAAAAATTTTGCATAGTGCATTATCTTTGGTAGTAAATTATTTTTCTCTTCTTTATATTTTCTATATTTTAAAAAGTTTAATATGCATTATTTTCATATAAGTAAAAATAATATTTAAAAATTATTATTTTCTCACATCAAGGACTTCTTTCCCTGGGTTCTGTTCCATTATTCTGAAACTAATATATATTAGTTTTAATCAGCTTCCTATCGTCGTTTACTTTGGTTTATAAATAAGGTGACTGCAACTTGTGGTTAGTCCTAATTTATGGCTACATACCTGGTGTAATTATCAATAACCCCATTTCACTTCCTAAAGCATCCCAGCTTGCACAATGAGGTATATAGTTGGTCATCCTATTTATAATAGTACTCTTGTTATCAGCACTAGTAGCTACACCTCACTTAGGTTCAACATCAGTTCACTTTATTTTTTGCCGTGTACTGCGGCATGTGGGATCTTAGTTCCCCCACCACGAATCAAACCTGTACTCCCTGCAGTGGAAGTATGGAACCTAAACCCCGGAACCATCAGGGAAGTCCCCAGTTCAGTATTTTAAGGGTGGTGTTTCTCCAACATGGTTTACTGTTGGACAAACAATTAGACAGCATATAAAAATACTGCTTTAGTATTCAAACTGAGTTTTGTCTGCTATGAAATATATGATGTACCACTTCTGAAAGCAATTGTGAATCTATTGTTGAGAGGCAGACAGGGGTAAAATCCAATAGAAGACTGTGATAGTGTTCAAGTGTTCAAGAAGAGAACAAGGACAAGAGAAACATTCCAGATTTTCCCAGTTAAAGGATAAATGAATCCAGGGTAAAGTAAGGTCTAACTTATATAAAAGTAAATGCAATCTCATGACTATAAATGCTTTCCTGAGGCCCTGTGGACCATGTTAACCTGCCTTCATTGTCCCTTGAGGTGAACAGAAGTGATAAAGTAAAAATCTCTTTGCAAGGTAGTAATTGTTCCCATTCCAGGGTGGTAACCACAAAGAAATCTATTTTTCAATTGTATCCTATTACATATATTTTTTCTTTTTCACCTTCACTCTAACCTCGATGCACTGCTGCCTCTGTTATATCTTAAATGTAGCAGACTACTATTTTCGCTGATTTCAGCTTTCACTGCCACTTTAATTCAGCTTTCACTGTGCCATTGCTATCCTTGGGAGTTTCACTAATGGATGATTAAGAAGAATAAAAGCCTAATCATAAAATTACTCTTTCTCCCAAACCTCTTTCTTCATTGTCCCTTTGCTACACAACATTGGTTACCCTGCTGCTAATTAATAAACAACAAAAAGAAGGCTCTTGTATAAAACCAAATTACAGGACATCTTTCAAAACAGTACCTGCGATGACTCAGACATCAGTTTAATAAAACTAATTTTTCCTAAGGGTTTCATATAATTTAGGGTAATTGTTTTCTTCCATCATTTTCATTTACCTGGCAAGAAACAACTCAAAATGTTCAAGGTTGGTAGCTAATGGAGTACATTGAGTGAGTGACTATGATGTAATTATGAGAGCACCCCAGAGTATTCTATTATTTAGCAAACAAAAGTAGAACATGCAGCACCCCACATAATTACTGGTCCATCTTCACTAAAGGGCCTTAGCTTCAGTCCCGTTGCTTCCTGTCAGTTCAGAATTATGATCTGCGAAATTGAAAGTCAGTTACTGAATTTCATTGTGCTGGCTTCCTGTTACTCCCGCCTCAGAGTTGGTTGTCCTAGGAAGAAGGAAAGTGTGTTTTGTAATTCTTCTGTGTTTCTCATTGGAATCTCTTCAAAGACTTTGAGAGAACACATATCAGTACAGAAAAAGTTTCCAAACACATCTATTCTCACAAATGCCTTTTTTGTACACTAATTAAGTTAAACATATAGGTATCGCTATTGACTGAATGTTTGTGTCCTATCCTCCCCAACCCAAATTCTCTAATCCCAATGTGATGGTATTTGGAGGTAGGGACTTTGGGAAGTAATTATGTCATGAAAGCAGAATTGAATGGGATTAGTGCCTTTTAAAGAAGAGGCTAGAAACCAAACTTCCTTTATTTCCCCTATGTAAAGATACACAGAGAAGTAGGCAGGCTACAACCCAGAATAGGGCCCTCACCAGAACTTGACCATGTTGGCACTGTGATCTTGGACTTTCAGCCTCCAAAACTGTGGGAAATAAATTTCTGTTGTTTATAAGCCACCCAGTCTATGGTATTTTGTTATATCAGCCCAAGCTTACTAAAACAGGTATTTTAAAAGAACATAACTCCAGCTTTCCATGCCCTGGTTACTCATTACCTTCCAAATTGAGCACAAACTCCACAACCTAAAATTCAAGGAACTTTTACAAGAAAATTTCAACTGCATATTTCCAGTTTATCACCACTACCCACTCAAACGCTACAGTTCAATCAAATAAAAACCATCTGGAGAATTTCTCATTTCTGTGAGGACAGACTAGACCCTACCAGACAAAGTCCCCTGCAGAAAATATTTATAACATCTGGACCTAATATAGCAAGCAACTACCTGAAGGTACTGGAGTGTCACAGAAGCAGACAGATTCTGGTAAGGAGTATATCTTCAGAAGAAGGGAGGTGTGTATTTGTATGAAGTAAGATCCAGCTTTTGTGAATTTTATCCCAAAACTAAGTGCAGCTGCTTATGTGGTGCATAAGGTGGTAGAGGCACTAGTGAGAAAACCATAGCCTTTCTGGCCAAAGAATCCAGGAAATTGAAAGCATGGAAACCATGGCTGCTGATTAGAATGAGAGAATCTAAGGGAAGAGCCAGACTGAGGATAACCAAATTCAGTCTAACCACGTTTCTGACTGACCCTTTAAGCAAGCATGCATGGCATAGAATAAAAGCTGCTTAAGCAAAGACAAAAGATTGATGTGAAACCAGATTTGCTACTCAAGAAAAAGTGTTTGATGTTCAATCCAGCCAAGATAATTACATGATAAAACGAAAGAAGAAATATTCATCATAGAAAATTAGCAGAATACAAAATCTCCACAATTTAGTATTTGTAATGTTCAGAATAAAATTCAAATTGATATGCATTAAAAAAAACCAAGAAAATGAAACACATTATCAAAAGAAAAGAAAAATCAAACAAGATTTATTCCAAGATGACTTAGACATTGGTAGTAGCAGACATGGATTTAAAATTAAGCCATTATAAAAACCCATAATTGAGCAAGACAAAGTATGTTTGTAATAAATGAAAACTCAGGATACCTCAGCAGAGATGTAGAAATTATAAAAAGGAACCAAATAGAATATCCAGAACTGGAAAATATAGTATCTGAAATTTTAAAAATTCCCTACATGAATTTGACAGCTAAATGGAGATGGGAGACAAGAATACATGAACTGTAAAATAAAGCAATAGAAATTAATCAATGTGGATAAAGAGAAACAAAAGATTAGAAAATAAATAAAATGTCAGTTAACTAAAGGATAATACCAGACTTTCCAATATATGTGTAATTGGCACTCCAGAACAAAGGAGAGAGAATGGGACAGAAAAATTACTTGAGAAAATGATGGTTGAAAACAATTCAGGCTATAACATTCACCAATATCAACAGTTACATTAAATATTAATAGGCAAAATACCCCAATTAAAAGGAAATTTGGGAGAATATGCTTTTTAAAAAGACACATTTATATTCTGTCTGAAAGAGACACACTTTACATCTAAAGACAAATACAGAATGAAAGTAAATGAATGCAGAAAGATACACTATGTGAAGAATAAGGATAAGGAGGCTGGAGTAGATATATTAATATCAGATAAAATAGATTTCAACGTAAAAAGTATTACCAAAAATAAAGAAGGGGGGAGTTGAGGAAGATGGCGGAAGAGTAAGACGCGGAGACCACCTTCCTCCCCACAGATACAGCAGAAATACATCTACACATGGAGTTCTCCTATAAAATACCTACTGAACGCTGGCAGAAGACCTCAGACCTCCCA
Organism: Phocoena phocoena; assembly: GCF_963924675.1. NCBI lineage: Eukaryota > Metazoa > Chordata > Mammalia > Artiodactyla > Phocoenidae > Phocoena > Phocoena phocoena. The sequence continues at coordinate 118,677,178 of NC_089240.1, forward strand.
AAAGGCAAGAAACTCCCCACGTACTTGGGTAGGGCAAAAGAAAAAAGGAAAAACAGAGACAAAAGAATAGGGACGGGACCTGCACCAATGGGAGGGAGCTGTGAGGGAGGAAAGCTTTCCACACCCTAGAAGCCCCTTTGTGGGCGGAGACTGCGGGTGGTGGAGGGGAAAGCTTCGGAGCCGCGGAGGAAAGCACAGCAACAGGGGTGCAGAGGGCAAAGCGGGGAGATTCCTGCACAGAGGATCGGTGCTGACCAGCACTCACCAGCCCAGGAGGCTTGTCTGCTCACTCGCCGGGGCGGGCGGGTCTGGGAGCTGAGGCTTGGGCTTCGGTCGCAGGGAGAGGACTGGGGTTGGCGGTGTGAACACAGCCTGTAGGGGTTAGTGTACCACGGCTACCCAGGAGGGAGTCCCGGAAAAAGTCTGGACCGGCCAATGAGACAAGAGACTTTTCCTTCCCTCTTTGTTTACTGGTGCGAGAGGAGAGGGGATTAAGAGTGCTGCTTAAAGGAGCTCCAGAGACGGGCGCGAGCCGCGACTATCAGCTCAGACCCCAGAGACAGGCATGAGACACTAAGGCTGCTACAGCCGCCACCAAGAAGCCTGTGTGCGAGAACAGGTCACTATCCACACCTCCCCTCCCGGGAGCCTGTGCAGCCCGCCACTGCCAGGTTCCCGGGATCCAGGGACAACTTCCCCGGGAGAATGCACGGCGCGCCTCAGGCTGCTGCAACGTCACGCTGGGCTCTGCCACCGCAGGCTCGCCCCACATCTGTACCCCTCTCTCCCCCCGGCCTGAGTGAGCCAGAGTCCCCGAAGCAGCTGCTCCTTTAACCCCATCCTGTCTGAGAGAAAAACAGACGCCCTCCGGCGACCTACATGCAGAGGTGGGTCCAAATCCAAAGCTGAAGCCCGGGAGCTGTGCGAACAAAGAAGAGAAAGGGAAATCTCTCCCAGAAGCCTGAGAAGCAGAGGATTAAATCTCCGCAATCAACTTGATGTACCCTACATCTCTGGAATACCTGAATAGACAACGAATCATCCCAAATTGAGGAGGTGGACTTTGGGAGCAACATAGATTATTTTTTCCCTTTTTCTTTTTGTGAGTGTGTATGTGTATGCTTCTGTGTGAGATTTTGTCAGTATAGCTTTGCTTTCACCATTTGTCCTAGGGTTCTGTCCATCCGTTTTTTTTTTTTTTTTTGGTTGGTTTTTTTTGTTTTTTTACTTAAAAAAACCGTTTTTCTTAATAATTTTTTAGTTTTTAATAACTTTTTAATTTTATCTTTCTTTTTCTATTTTATTTTATCCTCTTTCTTTCTTTCTTTTTCTTCCTTTTATTCTGAGCCATGTTGATGAAAGGCTCTTGGTGCTCCAACCAGGAGTCAGAGCTGTGCCTCTGAGGTTGGAGAGCCAACTTCAGGACACTGGTCCACCAGAGACCTCCCAGCTCCACGTAACATCAAACGGTGAAAATCTCCCAGAGAGCTCCATCTGAACACCAAGACCCAGCTTCAATCAACGACCAGCAAGCTACAGTGCTGGACACCCTATGCCAAACAACTAGCAAGACAGGGACACAACCCCACCCATTAGCAGAGAGGCTGCCTAAAATCATAATAAGGCCAGAGACATCCCAAAGCACACCACCAGACGTGGACTTGCCCACCAGAAAGACAAGATCCAGCCTCATCCACCAGAACACAGGCACTACTCCCCTCCACCAGGAAGCCTACACAACCCACTGAACCAACTTTAGCCACTGGGGACAGACACCAAAAACAACGGGAACTACGAACATGCAGCCTGCAAAAAGGAGACCCCAAACACAGTAAGATAAGCAAAATGAGAAGACAGAAAAACAGCAGATGAAGGAGCAAGGTAAAAACCCACCACAACTAACAGATGAAGAGGAAATAGGCAGTCTACCTGAAAAAGAATTCAGAATAATGATAGTAAAGATGATTCAAAATCTTGGAAATAGAATAGAGAAAATGCAAGGAACATTTAACAAGCACTTAGAAGAACTAAAGAGGAAACAAGCAACGATGAACAACACAATAAGTGAAATTAAAAATACTCTAGAAGGAATCAGTAGCAGAATAACTGAGGCAGAAGAACGGATAAGTGACCTGGAAGATAAAATGGTGGAAATAACTACTGCAGAGCAGAATAAAGAAAAAAGAATGAAAAGAACTGAGGACAGTCTCAGAGACCTCTGCGACAAAATTAAACACACCAACATTCGAATTATAGGGGTTCCAGAAGAAGAAGAGAAAAAGAAAGGGACTGAGAAAATATTTGAAGAGATTGTAGTTGAAAACTTCCCTAATATGGGAAAGGAAATAGTTAATCAAGTCCAGGAAGCACAGAGAGTCCCATACAGGATAAATCCAAGGAGAAACATGCCAAGACACATATTAATCCAACTGTCAAAAATTAAATACAAAGAAAACATATTAAAAGCAGCAAGGGAAAAACAACAAATAACACACAAGGGAATCCCCATAAGGTTAACAGCTGATCTTTCAGCAGAAACTCTGCAAACCAGAAGGGACTGGCAGGACATATTTAAAGTGATGAAGGAGAAAAACCTGCAACCAAGATTACTCTAACCAGCAGGGATCTCATTCAGATTTGATGGAGAAATTAAAACCGTTACAGACAAGCAAAAGCTGAGGGAGTTCAGCACCACCAAACCAGCTTTACAACAAATGCTAAAGGAACTTCTCTAGGCAAGAAACACAGAGAAGGAAAAGACCTACAATAACAAACCCCAAACAATTAAGAAAATGGGAATAGGAACATACATATCGATAATTACCTTAAATGTAAATGGATTAAAGCTCCCACCAAAGACACAGACTGGCTGAATGGATACAAAAACAAGACCCTCATATATGCTGTCTACAAGAGACCCATTTCAGACCTAGAGACACATACAGACTGAAAGTGTGGGGATGGAAAAAGGTATTCCATGCAAAGGGAAACCAAAAGAAAGCTGGAGTAGCAACTCTCATATCAGACAAAATAGACTTTAAAATAAAGACTATTACAAGAGATAAAGAATGATACTACATAATGATCAAGGGATCGATCCAAGAAGAAGATATAACAATTGTAAATATTTATGCACCCAACAGAGGAGCACCTCAATACATAAGGGAAATGCTAACAGCCATAAAAGGGGAAATCGACAGTAACACAGTCATAGTAGGGGACTTTAACACCCCACTTTCACCCATGGACAGATCATCCAAAATGAAAATAAATAAGGAAACGCAAGCTTTAAATGCTACATTAAACAAGATGGACTTAATTGATATTTATAGGACATTCCATCCAAAAACAACAGAATACACATTTTTCTCAAGTGCTCATGGAACATTCTCCAGGATAGATCATATCTTGGGTCACAAATCAAGCCTTGGTAAATTTAAGAAAATTGAAATCATATCAGGTATCTTTTCCGACCATAACGCTATGAGACTAGATATCAATTACAGGAAAAGATCTGTGAAAAAACAAACACATGGACGCTAAACAATACACTACTTAATAACGAAGTGATCACTGAAGAAATCAAAGAGGAAATCAAAACATACCTAGAAACAAAGGACAATGGAGACTCGACAACCCAAAACCTGTGGGATGCAGCAAAAGCAGTTCTAAACGGGAAATTTATAGCAATACAATCCTACCTTAAGAAGCAGGAAACATCTCAAATAAACAACCTATCCTTGCACCTAAAACAATTAGAAAAAGAAGAACAAAAAAACCCCAAAGTTAGCAGAAGAAAAGAAATCATAAAGCTCAGATCAGGAATAAATGAAAAAGAAATTAAGGAAATGATAGCAAAGGTTAATAAAACTAAAAGCTGGTTCTCTGAGAAGATAAACAAAATTGATAAACCATTAAGCAAACTCATCAAGAGAAAAAGGGAGAAGACTTAAATCAATAGAATTAGAAATGAAAAAGGAGAAGTAACAACTGACACTGCAGAAATACAAAGGATCATGAGAGATTACTACACGCAACTCTCTGCCAATAAAATGGACAACCTGGGAGAAATGGACAAATACTTAGAAATGCACAACCTGCCGAGACTGAACCAGGAAAAAATGGAAAATATGAACACAACAATCACAAGCACTGAAATTGAAACTGTGATTAAAAATCTTCCAACAAACAAAAGCCCAGGACAAGATGGCTTCACAGGCGGATTCTACCAAACATTTAGGAAAGAGCTAACACCTATCCTTCTCAAAATCTTCCAAAATATAGCAGAGAGAGGAACACTTGCAAACTCATTCTACGAGGCCACCATCACCCTGATACCAAAACCAGACAAAGATGTCACAAAGAAAGAAAACTACAGGCCAATATCACTGATGAACAGATATGCAAAAATCCTCAACAAAATACTAGCAAACAGAATCCAACTGCACATTAAAAGGATCATACACCATGATCAAGTGGGGTTTATTCCAGGAATGCAAGGATTCTTCAATATAGGCAAATCAATCAACATGATACACCATATTAACAAGTTGAAGGAGAAAAATTATATGATCATCTCAATAGATGGAGAGAAAGCTTTTGACAAAATTCAACACCATTTATGGTAAAAACCGTGCAGAAAGTAGGCATAGAGGGAACTTTCCTCAAATAATAAAGGCCATATATGACAAAGCCACAGCCAACATCGTCCTCAATGGTGAAATACTAAAACCATTTCCACTAAGATAAGGAACAAGACAATGGTGCCCACTCTCACCACTATTATTCAACATACTTTTGGAAGTTTTAGCCATAACAATCAGAGAAGAAAAAGAAATAAAAGGAATCGAAATCAGTAAAGAAGTAAAGATGTCACTGTTTGAAGATGACATGATACTATACATAGAGAATCCTAAAGATGCTACCAGAAATCTACTAGATCTAATCAATGAATTTGGTAAAGTAGCAGGATACAAAATTAATGCACAGAAATCTCTGGCATTACTATACACTAATGATGAAAAATCTGAAAGTGAAATCAAGAAAACACTCCCATTTACCATTGCAACAAGAAGAATAAAATATCTAGGAATAAACCTTCCTAAGGAGACAAAAGACCTGTATGCAGAAAATTATAAGACACTGAGGAAAGAAATTAAAGTTGATACAAATAGATGGAGAGATATACCATGTCCTTGTACTGGAAGAATCAACATTGTGAAAAAGACTCTACTACCCAAAGCAATCTACAGATTCAATGCAATCCCTCTCAAACTTCCACTGGCATTTTTCACAGAACGAGAACAAAAAATTTCACAATTTGTATGGAAACACAAAAGACTCCGAATAGCCAAAGCAATCCTGAGAATGAAAACTGGAGTTGGAGGAATCAGGCTCCCTGACTTCAGACTGTACTACAAAGCTACAGTAATGAAGACAGTATGGTACTGGCACAAAAACAGAAATATAGATCAATGGAAGAGGACAGAAAGCCCAGAGATAAACCCATGTACATATGGTCACCTCATTTTTGATAAAGGAGGCAAGAATATACACTGGAGAAAATACAGCTTCTTCAATCAGTGGTGCTGGAGAAAATGGACAGGTACATGTAAAAGTATGAGATTAGAGCACTCCCTAACACCATACACAAAAATAAGCTCAAAATGGATTAAAGATCTAAATGTAAGGCCAGAAACTATCAAACTTAGAGGAAAACATAGGCTGAACACTCTATGACATAAATCACAGCAAGATCCTTTTTGACCCACCTCCTAGAGAAATGGAAATAAAAACAAAAATAAACAAATGGGACCTAATGAAACTTAAAAGCTTTTTTTAAAATTTATTTTTTATCTTTTTAACATCTTTATTGGAGTATAATTGCTTTACAGTGGTGTGTTAGTTTCTGCTTTATAAAAAAGTGAATCAGTTATACATATACACATGGTCCCATATCTCTTCCCTCTTGCATCTCCCTCCCTCCTACCCTCCGTATCCCACCCCTCTAGGTGGTCACAAAGCACCGAGCTGATCTCCCTGTGCTATGTGGCTGCTTCACACTAGCTATCTATTCTATGTTTGGTAGTGTATATATGTCCATGCCACTCTCTCACTTTGTCACAGCCTACCCTTCCCCCTCCCCACATCCTCAAGTCCATTCTCTAAAGGAAACCATAAACAAGACTAAAAGACAACCCTCAGAATTGGAGAAAATATTTGCAAATGAAGCATCTGACAAAGGATTAATCTCCAAAATTTACAAGCAGCTCATGCAGCTCTGTAACAAAAAAAACAAACAACCCAATCCAAAAATGGGCAGAAGACCTAAATAGACACTTCTCCGAAGAAGATATACAGATTGCCAACAAATACATGAAAGAATGCTCAACATCATTAATCATTAGAGAAATGCAAATCAAAACTACAATGAGATATCTTCTCACACCAGTCAGAATGGCCATCATCAAAAAATCTAGGAACAGTAAATGCTGGAAAGGTTGTGGAGAAAAGGGAACACTGTTGCACTGTTGGTGGGAATGTAAATTGATACAGCCACTGTGGAGAACAGTATGGAGGTTCCTTAAAAAACTACAAATAGAACTACCATACAACCCAGCAATCCCACTACTGGTCATATACGCTGAAAAAACCATAATTCAAAGAGTCATGTACCAGTATGTTCGTTGAAGCTCTATTTACAATATCCAGGACATGGAAGCAACCTAAGTATCCATCAACAGATGAATGGATAAAGAAGATGTGGCACTTATATACAATGGAATATTACTCAGCCATAAATAGAAACGAAATTGATTTATTTGTAGTGAGGTGGATGGACCTAGAGTCTGTCCTACAGAGTGAAGTAAGTCAGAAAGAGGAAAACAAATACCGTATGCTAACACATATATATGGAATCTTAAAAAAAAAAAGGTCATAAAGAACATAGGGGTAAGACGGGAATAAAGACACAGACCTACTAGTGAATGGACTTGACACTGGGAGGGGGATGGGTAAGCTGTGACAAAGAGAGAGAGTGGCATGGACATATATACACTACCAAACGTAAAAGAGATAGCTAGTGGGAAGCAGCCGCATATCACAGGGAGACCAGCTCAGTGCTTTGTGACCACCTAGAGAGGTGGGATAGGGAGCGTGGGAGGGAGGGAGACGCCAGAGGGAAGAGATATGGGAACATATGTATATGTATAGCTGATTCACTTTGTTATAAATCAGAAACTAACACACCATTGTAAAGGAATTATACTCCAATAAAGATGTTGAAAAAAAAAAGAATAGTTCATAATGATAAAAGTGCCAATTAAGGAAGGTGCAACTATAATAGATGAGTGTGCATCTATTAACAGAGTTTTAAAAAATATTAGGAAGAAATTGACAGAAATTAGGAGAAAATAGAGACTTCTGCATTTATGGTTTAACACACCCATATCCTGGAGTTTTATAGAAAAACTAATCTCCCCCCCGCCACCAAAAAAATGTAAAGACGATGTTCTGAGCAACACTATTAAGTACATTGACGTAATTGATATTTATAGGACACAGTGCCCAACAAGGGCAGGATAACACATTCTTTTGAAGGGCACACGTTATGTTGACTAGGATAGAATGTGATTGGTAATAAAACAAGTCTAATTATCTATTAAAAGATTGAAATAATACAGATTATGTTCTCTTAGCATAAATAGATTAAAAATCAATAATAGTATCAAGTAGGACAGTACCAAATATTTGGAAAATAAACAGTGTACTTCTAAATAACACAAGAGACAAAGAGGATATCCCAAGAGAGTTTAGACACTATTCCTAAAAGAATGATTATGAAAATATATCGCATTAACCTTTGTGGGGTAGTGCTAAAGCAGTGATTAGAGGGAAAACCATAGCTTTAAATAATTATATTAGAAAATTAGGAAGATGTGATATCAGTGATTTCAGCTCCCATGTAAAATAATTAGGAAGAAGAAATTAAATCCAAAGTAAAAAAGGTAAAAGGAAATCATAGAAACATGAGCAAAACTGATAAAATATTAACTGAATAAACAATAGAGAAAAAAATCAATGATGCCAAAAGATTTTTCTTTTTAATATCCATCAAATTGGTAAGACTAGCTAGACTGAAAAAAGATAAAAAGAGAGGAAACACAAATTACCAATATCAGGAACAAAAGAGTGGCCATCACTGCAAATTCTACAAAATTAAAGAGATAACAGGAAATACTGTGAATAATTTTAGGGCAATAAATTTGACAACCTGGATAAAATAGAAAAATTTGTTTACATATTTTTATTGTGAAATGCACAAAACACAAAGTGTACTATTTTAATGATTTTTAAGTGTACAGTTTAGTGGCTCCAGTCCTTGGCAGCTACTGTTTGACTTCGTTTTAAAAAAATTTCCTCTTTTCTACCACCCCCAACTTCTGGCAACCACCATTCTACTCTGTATTACTATGAGATCAACTTTTATTATTATTATTTTTTAGATTTCACATAAAAGTGAGATCAGAGATTACACAATATTTGTCTTTCTGTGTCTAGCTTATTTCACTTAGCATAATGTTCTCCAGGTTCATCCATGTTATTGCAATTGGAAGGATTTCCTTCTTTCCTATGACTAAATAATGTTCCATTGTATATCTATACCACATTTTCTTTATCCATTCATCTATGAATGGATAAGTTAAGTTGTTTCCATGGCTGGCTATTGAGAATAATGCTGCAGTGAACATGGGAGTGCACATATCTTCTCGAGATAGTGATTTTACTTCCTTTGGATATATACCCAGAAGTAGGATTGCTGGGTTAAATGCTAGCTCTGTTTTACATTTTTTGAGGAACCTCCATATTATTTTCTATAATGGCTGTACCAATTTACTTCCCACCAACAGTGTAGGAGGGTTCCCTTTTTTCCACATACTTGACAACACTTGTTATCTTCTGACGTTTTGATATTAACCATCCTAACAGGTGTGAAGTTATAACTTATTGCAGTTTTGATTTACATTCCCTTGCTAATTAGTGATACTGAGCATCTTTTCATCTGTTGGCCATTTGTATATCTTCTTTGGAAAAATGACTATTCAGGTCCTTTATACATTTTAAAATCAGATTATTATCATTTTTTTTTTTTACTATTGAGTTAGATGTCATCCTTATGTATTTTGGATATTAACCCCTTATCAGAATTACGGTTTTCAAATATTTTCTCCCATTCCATAGGTTGCTTTTAATTTTGTTGATTATTTCCTCTGCTGTACAGAAACTTTTTATTTTGATGTAGTCCCACTTGTCTGTTTTTGCTTTTGCTGCCTGAGCTTTCGGTGTCAAGTCCTAAAAATCATTGCAAGGTCACTGTCAAGGAGTTTTTCTCCTATGTTTTCTTCTAGTAGCTTTACAGATTTGGGTCTTATGCTTAAATCTCTAATCCATTTTGAGGTTATTTTTGTACATGGTATGAGATAAAGGCCCAAATTCATTCTTCTGCAAGTGAATATGCAGTTTTTCCAACACCATTTATTGAAGAGACTTTCTTTCTCCATTGTGTATTCTTGGCACCATTGTTGAAGACCAGTTGGCCATAAATATGTATATTTATTTCTGGGGTCTCTATTCTGTTCCATTGGTCTATATGTCTGTTTTTATTCCAGTACCATACTGGCTTGATTACTATAACTTTGTTTTATATTTTAAAATCAAGCAGTCTCATGCCTCCAGCTTTGTTCATTTTGCTCAAGATCATTTAGGCTATTTGGGGTTTTTGTAGTTCCATATAAATTTTAGAATTCTTTTCTATTTCTGTGGAAAATACCATTGGAATTTTGAAAAGATTGCATTGAATCTATAGATGGCTTTGGTATATATGAACATTTTAATAATATAGAGTTCTCCAATCAATTAACATGGTTATCTTTCCATTTATTTGTATCTTCTTCAATTTCTTTCATCAGTGTTTTACAGTTCTAAGTGTACAGATTTTTCACTTCCTTGGTTAAATTTTTTCCTAATATTAATCTCTTCTTTGGGTAGTTAATTGTTAGTGTATAGAAATACAACTGAGTTTTGAATGAAACTTTATTAAATTCTTTCAGATTTTTGGTGGAGTCTTTAGTGTTTTCTATATATAAAATTATGTCATCAGCAAACAGAGACAATTTTACTTCTTAGAGACCACCAGACAGATCAGAATGCACAACCACAATCCATTGAGTACAAAGTTTACATTGTGTCCTCTGGCTCTAGCTATATATGCTCTAAATCAGCCTTCAGTATATGGTATTTTTTCTTCCATAGCCATGATTCATGGGTCCAGAAATCAAGGAGTGGAAATGGGAGCAGCAACATTCACTATTATACCTAATGACCCACTAGCAAAATTTTGCTCCTCTGTCCTAGAGGTCTTAATTCCAAAGGGAGAAATTCTTCTACCAGGAGACATGTCAATGATTCCAATGAACTGGAAATTAAGACTGTTACGGGGACACTTTGGGCTTTCTATGCCTCTGAATCAACAGGTAAAGAAGGGAGTTACTGTGTTGGCTGGAAGGATTGATCCTGACTACCGGGGGAAGTTACACTACTACTCCACAATGGAGGTAAGGAAGAGTATGTCTGAAATACAGCAGATTCCTTAGGGCATCTCTTAGTATTCCCATACCCTGTGATTAAGGTCAGTGGAAACATACAACCCCATCTTGGCAGGACTATAAGACACTCCTCAGTAATGAAGATTTGTGTCACCCTATCAGGTAAAGAACCACGACCAGCTGAGGTGCTTGCTGAAGGCAAAGGGAATACAGAGTGGGTAGTGAAAGAAGGTAGTTAAAAATACCAGCTAAATCATGTGACCAGTTACACAAATGATTACTGTAATTGTCATGAGAATTTCCTTCTTATTTTGTTATGAATATGTGGATGTATATTAAGCAAATATCTTTGTTTTCTTTCCTTTCTTATTCCCTTATTATGTAACATAAGAAGTATTGACTTTACATCATGTATTGAAGTATTGACTTTACATCATATATTTAAGTATTGTTAATCTTACCACATAGTATCTAAATTATTGGGTATCAAGGAGAAGAGCAAGCATTACTCAAGGACCTTACCTCCTCTTCTGTGTAAGGGGTTATTATGTATTCAGTTGTATGCAGGATAGCTGTATTTTGTTCAGTGAAATTACGATCTTGTTATTGTGTTTATTTGGAGATTAAATATGGGTTAAGGAGATGCATATGAGTGCCAAATTGAAAGGGTATAGAACTGCAGTGGTTAATTTTGTATGTCGACTGGGCCACGGGATGCCCAGATATTTTGTCAGACGTTATTCTGGGTGTGACTATGAGGGTGTTTTTAGATGAGATTTATATTCCAATTAGTAAACTGAGTAAAGCAGATTGCCCTCCCTAATGTCAGTGGCCCTCAAACAAGCACTTGAAAGCCTAAATAGAACAAAAAAGCTGACTATCCCATGAGTAAGAAGGAACACCCCCTGCCTGACTGGTTGAGCTGTGACATCAGTATTTTCCTGGCCTCAGACTTGGACAGAAACATCAGCTCTTCTTGCGTCTTGAGCCTATAGGTTCTCAGACTATAGCTTAAACCAATACCTCTCCTGATTCTTAGGCTTTTGGACTCTGATTAGAATCATACCATTGGGTTTCCTGTGTCTTCAGTTTGCTGAATATGGGATTTTCAGTCTCCATAATCATGTGAAACAATTCCTTATTATGTTGCTAGCTAGCTAGCTATCTCTTGTTGGTTCTTTTTCTCTGGAGAACCTTGATTGATATAAAAAGGGATACTGCATCTGATTTCTGATTTCTGAATCTGATTCAACTGATTTCTCATTTATGGAGGCCAGGGAACAGTGGTATGGTATATTTAAAGTTCTGAAAGAAAAAGCTGTCTTTGAAAAATTCTATCCTTCAAATCAATCCTACAACAGTGAAGAAGAAATTAAGACATCCCCAGGTAAACAAAAACTGAGGGAGCTCATTTCTAGTAATACAAACAAAAAAATGCTGAAGAAATTTCCTCAGACTGAAATTAATGAAGACTAGACAGTAACTTGAAGCCATGTGAAGAAACAAAGAACACTAGTACAGGTAAATATAATAAGCCAGTATTATTGAATTTTTGGTTTGTAATTCCTCTATTCATTTCCTATATGATTTAAAGACAAACGCATGGGAGTGGTGTCAGCACTTTGTCTCTCCCCTTCAATCTACAACTAGTAAAACATTCATAGCTCAACAGAGGTTTTTCTGTCAAACACACCAGGATGCTAGAGAGATCCACACATCTATACATCTGGAGGCAGGTGTATTGGAACACATAGAGTAGGAGGAACTGGGGAAACAGCAGTGCCTGAGATTCCAGCCCCTGGCCATAGCAGCTAAGCCTACCAGAGGATCCACTAGTAGCAGTGGAGATGGTGCACATGTCTCTGGACTCCATGCTGCAGCAACATCTGTCTCCAGAGGAAACTGGGCAGGAGTGGCAGCAGAATCCAAGACCCTGGCACCTCCAGCTATGGCACCTATGACTCTGGTCTCCCCTTCCCACTCTTAAATGAAACTTTAGACCAGATAGACTTAATATATATAGAGAGAACATTCTATTCAAAAGCAGCATAGTACACATTCTTCTCAAGTGCACATGGAACATTCTCAAGAACAGACTATATACTGGGACACAAAACAAGTCTCAATAAATTTAAGAAGATTGAAATCATATCAAGCATCTTTTCTGACCACAATGGTATGAAACTAGAAATGAACCACAAGAAGAAACCTGTAAAAGAAATAAATATGTGGAGACAAGTTTCAAATAAATAAAATCAGAAATGAAAGAGGAGAAGTTACAACGATACCACGGAAATACAAAGGATTATAAGAGACTACTATAAACAGCTATATGCCAACAAATTTGACAACCTAGAAGAAATGGATGAATTCTGAGAATCATACAACCTTCCAAGACTGAATCATGAATAAATAGCAAATATGTTCATCTTTATAAAAATGGTCTTTACTAGTAGCTCCTAAAGTCTAAACTTTGGCCTGGGCAACTAAAACACAAAGTAATTAGGTGGCATAATACATTTATTGATTTCCTGAGATGAAAGTTATATTTTTTCCCAGTTTAAAATGAGAGAAAATTAAGGTTCTGTGTATTTCTGAAATACAGCAAAATCTGTAAATAAATTAGATATTTGCCTCTTAAGACTTTTACAAATTATAATTTTCAAGTTCTGAAGTTATGAACACAAAATATGACTCATGATGGTCATTATTAATATACGTGAGGTTATTCACTACTAACTCTGGAGGGTTTGGACAACACTGAGTATACATCTTTAAATTTTTCAGTTTCCTGGAAACATTGTTGAAGTATTTGAGTACCATCAATATGCCAAGCATTACAGTGTGCTGAGTGCTGGAGATATACCACTGATCAAAAAGAGACATTAATTAAATTGTACCCAAAGATGTATTATTACAGCAGTGATGGATGCTCTGAAGGAGTAGTAAAAGTGTTAGGGAGGATATGAACTAATCAGGGAGGTCTAACTAAGCTCTCTTGGTAAAATGATCAATAAGATCAGAACTCAAAAATGCATAGGAAACTCAGAGTATAGAACAATTTGTAACTACTAACAGTTAAGGTGGAACATTAGATTACATAGGTAGGCCTATGACTTAGAGAGTAGTAGAAACATATCAAAACCATAAATAAGAGCCAATTTCAAACTTCCATATATGAGAAAAACAAATGAAAAAAAAAAATCAGGGGCTTCCCTGGTGGCGCAGTGGTTGAGAGTCCGCCTGCCGATGCAGGGGACACGGGTTCGTGCCCTGGTCTGGGAAGATCCCACGTGCCGCGGAGCGGCTGGGCCTGTGAGCCATGGCTGCTGAGCCTGCGCGTCTGGAGCCTGTACTCCGCGACGGGAGAGGCCACAACAGTGAGAGGCCCGCGTACCGCAAAGAAAAAAAAAAAATCACACACTGGATGGCATTATTAATGGATTAAAAATGGCAGAAACAAAGATCAGTAAGCTAGAAGGCATAGCAATAGAAACTAAACAATCCCAAACAAAAGCACAGAAAAGGAAAAAACAAGCTGAAAAAAATGAAGAGACATATGAGTTGGGGACAATATCAAGTTTTATATGTTTCTTTGGAGTTCCCTAAAAGAAAAAGAAACAGGAATAAACATAAAAAATATTTGAAGCGGATGATCAAACTTGGTTACATATTTTTTACTCTTTGCCTCTGGCTGAAAAGGTATGGTTTTGAAGTAATGAACTGGTTTATTCATGTGGAGACTGACTTGACATGAATTTCTAAAGAGCAGTTACAGATATCTTGAGTGTTGGAAACAGTATTAGAAAATGAGTGTAGTTTCCCTAAAGACTTACTCTGAAGTAGATAACACATTTAACATTAATATGAGATCTCATTCACTTGTAAAATATCAGTAATATTACTTACATGTGAGGAAGAGGGAGCATTAAGCAAAGAAGGTAAGCATTTATGGAGTACCTATATTTTTATATGAAGGGTACCTATATCTATAAATTATCTTATTTAACCATTCATAATGTTCTCATATGTTAAGGCATGCCATTTTAAAATTACAAATGGGGAAATAGAATCAAAGATTTACCCTGAATCACTTATAGTAAAAAGCAGTGTTGGGATTCAAATCCGTGTCTGTCTGGCTAAAATATAAAAATAATGAGGAGAAATTTACTGTCCTAAAAATATACCAGCATCAAATCTATGTAGTCAAAGACATTAGGATTTGAGTATTATTCCTCACAACGCTTCATTTTGATGGTTTATCTTCAGTTAATGACAATTCAGACATAGTAAATCTGAAATTAATGCTTCAGTCATTCGAAACAAAGTAAAGAACCTAAGGATGCATTTGCTCTAGGAGTATATCCAGAATCTTTTTCATGTAACCTTTTTTCTTAAACAAAGATCCTCTTTTCTACCTCTGTCAACAAGAAGAGACTGAGGATCGAACAAGAGAAGAGGCTTTCATGAAAACTTGATGGGAAAAAAAAGAACAATGGCACAAATTGACTTTTAAATATGTCATGATAGAGGAGATCTTTTCATTTCTAAGAAAACAATACAAGCAGCCTGTTAGCCATGATTTCAGCATGTTTTGTAAATTAATCTGGCTTCCTAATTATTCTTTCATTTAAGGAAACAAAATGAAGATGATAATGCTATTTGCTGCCACTTCAAATTTTAAATCAGTAACCAAAATTAGCAGCGTATCTTTTGTGAATTTCATCCACTAGTCATTATTATTTCTTCACATAACCTAATTTTTTCCAACATCATCTCTGTTCAAGATCATTGAGTTTCATGATTATATATTCAGAATTGATGCTGTTGTACTAAACACTATTCTATTATTTTACAAATTAATTCAAATATAGTCTAGGTTTACAATCAAGTTCACCTTCACATTCTAATTTGTTTTGAAAATTATTTAGTCAACAAGGTATTTTATTGTAATCCACCAACAGTGATATGGGTAATAATTGACCAATTAAAATAACAATTCAGGAGCCCCTGGAGGAAACTGAACTCTGTCTGAACCTGATGGCAGAAGGCACTTGAGCTACCATTGCAATCTACCTTGCATCTCCAAACAGAAGAGAAAACTATAAAGTAATCACTGTTTATAGCAATAACCTTTAACAAGATACAGAGCCAGCAAGAAGATGGGAGTAGGCCATGGAGATGCAATGATTTCAGGGCACCCCCCAACACCATCCACAAACACCTCCATTAACCAATTACAGAGTCCTGAAGTTCTGCTATTAGAGAATTTCTCCTTTACTATAAGACTTTGGAGCCTTTTAAAATACTAATCCTTCTGAAAGAAGTCATGCTTTATGTTTTTTAAAAAACTATAATTTGGTATTTTAATGTACTTCTTTTTCATGAAGATATTCCCTGACAACTAAAACTAACAACTCATTCCTCTGCTATGCACAGCACTAATTTTTTCCAGCTTTACTGAGATATGGCTGATGGGATGTATAACACTGTGTAACTTTAAGGTGTATAAGGTGATGATTTGATATATGTTTATATTGCAAAATGATTACCAAAATAAGATTAGTTAACACATCCATCACCTCACATACTTACCAGTTTTTGTGTGCGGTGAAAACATTTAAGGTCTATTCTCTTTAAGCTTATTCATCCTGATAGTGTTAATTATATATTACCCTGAAGAAAGGACTAGATAGAAAAAGAGAAGTGAAAAACTGTAAGCATGTTGAGATCCAAATAAAGGAGACAAGGTCTAAAAAGTAAATGGGAGACCAGAGATGCCAGAAACAAGCCTAATTTTTACTTCCAAAAAAGCCTTTTCTCAAAAGAAGAATCAACAATTCATAGAGTGAATTTCATTTGGGTCCAAGTCTAGTGCTATGTATTTGCCTTGAGAATGAGGAAGGGGAAGAGACCTAACTCACATTGAGCACCTAAAGCATATCAAGTATTGTGGCTGGCACTTGATGGTAAAAAGGTTACCCCTAGAAGCAAAATGGAGAAAGACCAGTTAGGAAGCTACTGAAATAGTCCCTGACAAAAAAAATAAATCAACAAAGAACAACAACAAAACCCACACAAGAAATGACAATCTTCTAAAGTATGGCAATGGTAGTAAATGACTGATTTCAATTTGATCTAACTTGGTGACTGGTTGGATGTAGAGAGATCAAAAAGGAGGAAACAAGGATGGGTGAAAGGTTTGGTTTGGAAGACTGAGTGAGAAGAGCTGGCAAGCTTAACCCTGTGTGAATTTTAAGGGTCAGTGTGTGTTATCTAGGAAGTAGTGAATTCAGAATTGAACAGATTCAGTTTCAGTTACCTGTGTGATAGTCATTTGGAGATACCTGGAAACTAGAAGAGAGATCTTAAATTAAGATAGAGATAGTTAAAACTTGGGAAATAGATCATTTGTGAAAAAGAATGAATAAAATGTGGACTGCGGTCCAACCTCTAGGAAACAACATTTTAAAAAACGAGGCAAAGGAGGGGATTCAGTGAAAGAAATTGAGGAAGAGCATGCAGTGATTTAAGAGGAGTAGAGGAAGAGAGTAATATGTAAGCCAGAGGAAGAGCATTTCAGGAAAGGAATGATGTACAGTGACATTTGAGAGAACGTTACCAGGAGAGAGATGGGAGAAGAAGCCAGATTTCAATACGATGAGGAGTACATGAAATGAGAAAAATGAAATAATACTCTTTGAATGCTTGGCTGAAAAGGGAAGGGGAAAGGTAGGGTAGTTGCTAGATGGAAGATGTTAGGTCAAAAGAATTTTAAAATTTGTTTTTAGTTTTTTTGTTGTTGTTGAGTGGGAAAACTGACATTTTAAAAGAAGGAGAAAAGAAAAAAGTCTAAGTTGAGTATGTGGGAGAAAGAAGAGATAATTGATAGTTTCCAGAGGCGTGAGAAGGGAATGGAATTCAAAGCACAGGTTGAATGTTGTATCTTAATCTGAGACTGGAAGAAAAGAGAAAATGGTAAGTGTAGCTACAGAAACTTGTAGGTGGAAAGTCAGGAATTGAAAGATTTTATTCCGGATGAAGTAGAATAGTAAGTTTGAGAAGGATAAAGAGCATTTCAAATAGTATCAAAGATGGTGAGAGATTGACTTGTCAACTTCAATCTTCACCTTCCCCTGCATCCACACTTTTGTTATGCCAGTAATGAACATAGAAGGTACTTTGCCACACCTTGTTTTTTGACTTGGCCAGGTTTGGCCTTGTAACTTGCTTTAGCCAAGAGAATGGGACAGAAGTAACAATATGCCTGTTCTGACCCTATAATTTAAGAGGATTCATGTTTGTGCTTGCCCTCCTCTGTGTCTGCAATGACCATGAGAACTATCCTAGCTATTCCAGGATAGCTGTTTACCCTTTAACCTAGGCACTGGCAGGAAACACATAGGGCAGAATACCTCCAACGGCTATACTGTTGAAGTAGAAACACCCAGCCAACCCAGAGATTTGTAAGAATAACTTTAAGGCGCAGAGTTTGGACGATGATTGTTACACTTAATTATAGTGGCAATGTTTAACACACCCGAGGGATTGACCAAAGATAAGATGACAGATACCTCTTATCTATTCCAAATGAGTTAAGGAAGAAGGGAACTAGAAAAGAAAAAGGAGGGCATTGAGGCTCAGAGAACCTAAGAAACTTGCCCAATGTTATAGAGAAATTATGAAACTAATATTGGAACTCAGGACTGACTGATTTCAACTCCAGGTTGTTTTTGCTATAAGTCTGCATGCCTGAGAAGGACAGTTTCAGAGGAGTCAACCTTACATATCTGAAGAGTTCTGGATGGAGGGGACCTCAGATTAGTAAGAAAATTTCCAGGCATCAGGAACAAAAACTTATATTCTAAGACTTGAAATGTATGAAGAAGTACAATTTTATATCACATACTGGCTTTCTAGGGGAATTCTAAATTCCCCTTTTAGGCATGATTTTTTTAAAAAAATAAAGGTAGTATGAAAGCATCAGAAAGAGTTTGCAATCAGACAGATTTAGGTTTGAATCCAGATGTGCGATTTACTTGCTATGTGAACTTCAGCAATTCACTTAAAACTCTCTGCACTTCAGTTTTTTCATGTCTAATGGACAAAATTTACCTTGCTGGTTTTTTTCAGGGGATTTATAAACTTAGTTAGGCACCTTTCCCATAGTAGTTACTCAATAAAGGTTAGCTCCTCCCTGCTTCTAATCACCAGGGCACTACCATTTACACTTAATGCACCCTCGTATACAGGAATTGCTCAACAATCATAGCAACAACAAAACAGGCTTCCTCCAGAGTGAATTCTTCAGAAGATTTTATGTAGCAAATATTTCTTTCAAGAGCAACAAAAAGATGCCGCCTACTTGCCTCATTGTAAACTTATGTATTTTGTCCCTCTCTTCCCTTTCATTTTTTTGCTCTAAATGTAGTTTTACTCTGTTTCCAATTCCATTATGAATTCATGTGCGACTTTCCCTACTACTCCACAGTATTTCTGTCCAGGCTGGACAAAGGGCAATATGACTCAGGGACTAGGAAATGATCCCATCTCTTCTGACTCCTAAATCCTGCCATATACCCAGCCTAAGGGATGAATTCAAACAGCAGGGGATGAAAGTGAGGAAGAATAAATTTTATTGATCTATTCTGTCAGCAAATTTCTTTCTCCCTTCAGTTCAGCAGGGGTCATGTTGAGTGTGAGGATAGAAGAATAAATGGTTTCACTCTGTGATCTATTTTAAAACAATATATCATCTCTATACTCCTCTATTCCCCTCTGTTTTTACCAGGTTTCCAGAAGAGACGCAAAAATGACAGATTAGTATAGTGAACTGTGTGTCAAACATAGAAAATAATAATGATTCTACGTAGACTAATAATAATAGCTACCATTTTTTCATGTTCTTACAATGTATCAGACAGTATCTAATGACTTTATATGTGTTAATTCATTGAATCCTCATACCCTGTTGAGTAGGTACTAGTATTATTGTTATTTTAGAGAAAGGAAAACTGTCTCCAGCTATAGTAGTGGATTCATCTATTTCTGCTTGTAGCTCTATCAGTTTTTGCCTGATGTATCAAGGTGCTCTGTTGTTAGGCACATACCCATTAAGCACTGTTATATCTTCTTGGAGAAATGACCACTTTATCATTATGTAATGCTCTTCTTTATCCCTGATAACTTTCCTTGCTCTGAAGTTTGCTCTTCCTGAAATTAATATAGCTTTCTTTCCATTAGTGTTAGCATGGTATATCTTTCATTACCTCTTTACGTTTTATCTATATGTCTTTATATTTAAAATGGGTTTCATGTAGAAAACATTTAGTTGGGTCTTATTTTTTGATCTACGCTGACAGTTTTTGACAATCTTTTGTAATTGGTGTATTTAAACCATTGATGTTTAAATTCGTTACTAATATAGTTGGATTAATATGTACCATATTTGTTACTGTTTTCTATTTGCTGCCTTCGTTATTGCTCCTATTTTTGTCTTCCATACTTTGTCTGCTTTATGTGGTTTTAATCAAGCATTTAATATGATTCCATTTTCTCTCCTTTCTTAGAATATCAATTATACATGTTTAAAAAAATTTTAATAGTTGCCTTAGAGTTTGAAATATACATTTACAACTAATCCAAGTCCACTTTTAAATAATACTACAGCACTTCATGGGTAGTGTGAGTACCTTATAGTAACAAAATAATTATAATTCCTACCTCCTTTACCCTTCCCTTGAATCATTATTGTCATTCATTTCACTTATATATAGGGGCACATAAATAAATAAATAAATTCAAATACATTGTTGCTATTATTTTGAACAAGCTGCTATGTGAGATCAATTAAGAAACAAAAGTTGTGATTTTACCTTCACTTATTTATTCTCTGCAGCTCTTCCTTTCCCTGTGTAAATCCAACTCTTTCTTAACTCTCCTTCTCTCTGAAGAACTACTTTCAACATATCTTGCAAGGCAGGTCTACTGGCAATAAATTCCTCAGTTTTTATTTGTTTGGGAAAGTCTTTATTTCTTCTTCAC
The DNA here is from genome assembly GCF_963924675.1 of Phocoena phocoena. Classification (NCBI taxonomy): domain Eukaryota; kingdom Metazoa; phylum Chordata; class Mammalia; order Artiodactyla; family Phocoenidae; genus Phocoena; species Phocoena phocoena. Next base: position 118,697,826 of record NC_089240.1, read on the forward strand.
TTTTGAAGGACAATTTTGCAAGGTACAGAACTGTATGTTGGTTGTTTTTTGTTTGTTTGTTTTCTTTATCTCAACGCTTTACTTTTATTCCACACTCTTCTTGCTTTCATGGTTTCTGAGGAGAAGTCACATGTAACTATTATCATTACTCCTCCATAGGTAATGTTTCTTTTTCCTCAGGATACTTACAAAGACTTTATCTTTGATTTTCTGAAGTTTGAATATGATATTGCCTAGATTTAGTTGTTGTGTTTTTGTTTTCTTTTTGCCATTTATCACCTGCTTGGTGATCTCTGAGCTTCCAGTATCTGTTGTTTGGTGTTAATTTGGGGGAAATTCTCAGTCATTATTGTTTCAGATTTTTATCTTCTTTCTTTCTTTCCTTCCTTCTTTCCTTCCTTCCTTCCTTCTTTCTTTCTTTCTTTCTGTCTTTCCATTATGCATATTTTATAGCTGTTATAGTTTTCCCACAATACTTGGATGTTCTGCTTTGTTTTTTCCATCTTTGTTTTGTTTGATTTTCAGTTTTGGAGATTTTTATATCCTCAGACTCAAAGACTCTTTCCTCAGCTGTGTTCAGTCTACTAATAATCCTGTGTAAGGCTTTCTTCATTTCTATTAGTGTTTTTTGATCTCTAGCATTTCTTTTTGTTCTTTCTTAGAATTTCCATATCTCTGCTTACACTGCTCATCTGTCTTTGTATGCTGTCTACTTTATCTATTACTTAACATATTAATCATAATTGTTTTAAATTCCTGGTCTGATAATTCCAATATATCTGTCATATCTGATTTTGGTTCTGATATTTTCTCTGTCTCTTTGTTTTTTGGTCTGTAGTATGTCTTGTGGTTTTTCTTGATAGCCAGACATAATGTACTAGGAAAAGGGACTTCTATAAATAGGACTTTAGTAATGTGGTGGTAAAGTGTAGAGGAAGGGAAGCATTCTATATTCCTATGATTATGTCTTAGTCTTTTCGTGAGCCTTTGCCTTTGAACTATGAACTCCAGAAGTGTTGCTTTTTTTCCCCTTTATGTGGCACAGGATGGCTAGAGGGGGGCTGGAATTGGGTGTTTCCCTTCTCCTAGGAAGATTATCCTCTGATAAAACCCCAGCAGGTTAAGTTCTATTAAAATAGCTTCTTAAGAAGGCAGACTTTGTTAAGAAAAACAGAATGCTCTGGTGTATTTTCCAAATGGTTCCTTTATCCCTTTCCCTGCAGGAAGCACAAGAAGATTTTTCTCTGATATTCATTCACTGTGAGGGCCTGATAGAGTTCTTAGAGGTAAAACTTACAAAAGTGTGGGGACGCCCTTATTATGGAGCCCCTTGGATTTTTAGCTCTCAGAATTGTCTACTCAGAGCCTCTGGTAATTTATCAGTTATTTAGGTTTTCCTATTCTTGCTCTAGTTCCCATAGAGATTTTTCTGGACATGAGTTTCTGCTCCTATAAGTTGTGATTTTTCTGTATTTCCCTTTCTGTGTTCTTGGGGAAGTGTTTTGCCCTATGACCTCATTCCTTTGATGAATCTAACAAGAGGTGTTGATTTTTCAGTTTGTTCAGGTTTATACATTTTTTAGGATGTGGTAGCAACTTCAATTTCCTTACATGCTGGACAGGGAACTGAAAGTGGTTGAAAGGAAAAATGAGCACAGAAAGATTAAAGAACATATACAAGGTCATAAAGCTAAGAAGTCATCAATCTAGACTTAAATCCAGTACCAGAGTCCACTCTTACAACCACTGCCCTAAACTGCTCTTATATCCCTCTTCAATACTTAAGAACTGCATATTTTAAAAAATTTATATGGGCATTTAATTAATTAAAATTGAAGAGTAGTTGATTTATAGTAGTATATTAGTTTCAGGTATACAGCATAGTGAATCAGGATTTTTACAGATTATATTTCATTGTAGGTTACTACAAGATAATGGCTCTAATTCCCTGTGCTATACAGTACATCTTTGTTGCTTATCTATTTTATACGTAATGGTTCGTACCTGTTAATCACATACCCCTAACTTACACCTCACCCCTTCCCTCTCCCCTTTGGTAAGCACCAGTCGGTTTTCTTTCTATTATTATTATTTTTTTTTAATAAATTTATTTTTATTTATTTATTTTTGGCTGCATTGGGTCTTAGTTGCTGTGCGTGAGCTTTCTCTAGTTGCAGTGAGCAGGGGCTGCTCTTTGTTGCAGTGTGCAGGGTTCTCATTGCGGTGGCTTCTCTTGTTGTGGAGCACGGGCTCTAGGCGGGTGGGCTTCAGTAGTTGTGGTGTGCAGGCTCAGTAGTTGTGGCACACAGGCTTGCTTGCTCCGCAGCTTGTGGGATCTTCCTGGACCAGGGCTCGAACCCGTGTTCCCTGCATTGGCAGGCAGATTCTTAACCACTGTGCTACCACGGAAGCCCCTCCAGTTGGCTTTCTATTTCTTTTTTTCTGTTCTTCTGTTTTTTTTTTAATTGGAGTATATTTGCTTTACAATATTGCATTAGTTTTGCTGTACAGAAAAGTGAATCAGTTATATGTATACATATATCCACTCTTTTTTAGATTTCCTTCCCATTTAGGTCACCACAGATCATTGAGTACAGTTCCCTGTGCTATACAGTAGGTTCTCATTAGTTATCTATTTTATACATAGTAGTGTATATGTGTCAATCCCAATTTCCCAATTCGTCCCACCCACATCCTTCCCCGCGTTGGTAACCAAAAGTTTGTTCTTGATATCTGTGACTCTTTCTGCTTTGCAAATAAGTTCACCTGTACCATTTTTCTAGATTCTACATATAAGCAGTGTTATACAATATTCAGCATATAGCATGAGCGGTATTCTTCTCTTTCTGACTTACTTCACTCTGTATGACAGTCTCTAGGTCTATCCACGTCTCTGCAAATGGTACTATCTCGTTCCTTTTATGGCTGAGTAATATTCCATTGTATATATGTACCACATCTTCTTTATCCATTCCTCTGTTGGTGGACATTTAGGTTGCTTCCATGTCCTGGCTATTTGCATGCATCCTTTCAAATTTTGGTTTTCTCTAGATATATGCCTAGGAGTGGGATTGCTGCATCATATGGTAGCTCTATTTTTAGTGTTTAAAGGAACCTCCATGCTTTTCTCCATAGTGGCTGTACCAATTTACATTCACACTAACAGTGTAGGAGGGTTCCCTTTTCCCCATACCACTCCAGCATTTATTGGTTGTAGATTTTTTGATGATGGCCATTCTGACCAGTATTAGGTGATACCTCATTGTAGTTTTGATTTGCAGTTCTCAATAATTAGTGATGTTGAGCATCTTTTCATGTGTTTCTTGGCCACCTGTATGTCTTCTTTGGAGAAATGTCTATTTAGGTCTTCTGTCCATTTTTTTATTGGGTTGTTTGTTTTTTGATACTGAGCTGCATGAGCTCTTTGTATATTTTGGAGGTTAATCCCTTGTCAGTTGTTTCATTTGCAAATATTTTCTCCCATTCTGAGGGTTGTGTTTTCGTTTTGTTTCCTTTGCTGTGCAAAAATTTTTCAGTTTAATTAGGTCCCATTTGTTTATTTTTGTTTTTATTTTCATTACTCTAGTTGGTGGATTGAAAAAGATCTTGCTGTGATTTATGTCGAACAGTGTTCTGCCTATATTTTCCTCTAAGAGTTGTATAGTATCTGGCCTTTCATTTAGGTTTTAATCTACTTTGAGTTTACTTTTGTGTATGGTGTTAGGGAGTGTTCTAATTTTATTCTTTTACATATAGCTATCCAGTTTTACCAGCACCACTTATTGAATAGGCTGTCTTTTCTCCATTGTATATTCTTGACTCCTTTATCAAAGATAAGGTGACCATATGTGTGTGGGTTTATCTCTGGGCTTTCTATACTGTTCCATTGATCTATATTTTTGTTTTTACTACCAGTGCCACATTGTTTTGATGACTGTAGCTTTGTAGTATAGATTGAAGTCAGGGAGCCTGATTCCTCCAGCTTCATTTCTCTTTCTCAAGAGTACTTTCAGTATTTGGGGTCTTTTGTGTTTCCATACAAAATGTAAAATTTTTTGTTCTAATTTTGTGAAAAATGCCCTTGGTAATTTGATAGGGATTGCATTGAATCTGTAGATTGCTTTGGGTAGTATAGTCATTTTCACAATGTTGATTCTTCCAATCCAAGAACATGGTATGTTTCTCCATCTGTTTATGTTATCTTTGATTTCTTTCATCAGTGTTTTATAGTTTTTAGAGGATAGGTTTTTCACCTCCTTGGTTAAGTTTATTCCTAGATATTTTATTCATTTTGATGTGATTTTAAACAGGATTATTTTCTTGCTTTCTCTTTATGATAGTTCATTATTAGTGTATAGAAAAGCAACAGATTTCTGTATATTAATCTTGTATACTTCAACTTTGCTCAATTCATTTATTATTTCTAATAGTTTTTGGGTGGAGACTTTAGGGTTTTCTATATAAAGTATTATGTCATCTGCAAATAGTGACAGTTTTACTTCTTCCCTTCCAGTTTGGAAGCCTTTTATTTCTTTTTCTTATCTGATTGATGTGGCTAGGACTTCCAATACTGTGTTAAATAGAAGTGGTAAGAATGGATATCCTTGTCTTTTTCCTGAATTTAGAGGAAAGACTTTCAGCTTTTCACCATTGAGTGTGATGAAGAACAGCATATTGTTTATGTGTAGGCTCTAGAGCTAGATTCTCTACATACAAATTCCAATTCCTTTGTTTTTACTACTGTATGACTTTCTGCGTAGGAATGTTGTAGATGTTAAGTGAGTTAATGTATGTAAAGCACTTAGAAAAGTGACTGAAAATGAGGAAGCACTCACTAAATGGTGGGGGCATTTGTTATTACCTGGAACTGCCAACAGTTTCATTGCTCACCTACCATAAAAAATACTCAGATGTGGAAGGGTGGATTTATAGCATTTCTTCTGTAAATTGCATATGGAAGACATTGCCAAAACACCTGTTTCGTTGAAATGCTCCACCCCATGTAGTCCCTTGTTCCACAAAGTCAGCTGCATGGAACCAGCAGCATTGGCATCTCCTGAGAGCTTTTTAGAAATGAATATCTTCAAGTCCCACTCCAAACCTACTGAATTTGTATCTGCATTTTAACAAAATTCCCTGGTGATGAAGTGGCACATTATATAGTTTGAGAAGCTCTGATATAGCACAGTGGTTAATAACATAGGCTTTGTATTCAGACCCATGCTAAGTTCTGTTGATTATAAACTCTGTGATCTTGGAGCAGATTCCTCAACTGTCTGAGCCTTATTTCATCAGCTATAAGAAAATGGAATAATAATAATACCTATCTCACTGTGCTGTTGAGAGGATTGGCACATGGTAGGTGCTCAGTAAACAAATGTTAATAGTTATATTGTTACAATTATCATCAGAGTGTCCAGCAAGGCTGAGACAGGCCAGATGGAAAGCTGTCTCCATGGAGTCAGCATATGAGAGAGAGAGCACTTGGGGGTGGATCAAGCCTGAAGAGTCACAACCCAAGGTATTTTACTGAACTACACTGGAGAGAAGAATGTTATCTTGGGGAAAGCCTAGATCCTAAGCAGAAGAGAGAACAGAAGGGGTGTAGTGTTGAATGGGCAAGGCAAAAACATCATGATAAGAACAAGTTGAAGATTCAAAGCCAGGAGAAACAAGAAGTAATTGAGTATGGAGTGTGACTCCTGGTGCTGAGAGGAGATCGCGTCTCCAACACTGGGCATGTAGCAAGACTTTGCTGTTATGTACTTGGCTGACTTGGCCAGAACAAATGTACCTTTTTTTTTTTTTGCGGTACACGGGCCTCTCACTGTTGTGGCCTCTCCCGTTGCGGAGCACAGGCTCCGGACACGCAGGCTCAGTGGCCATGGCTCACGGGCCCAGCCACTCCGTGGCATGTGGGATCCTCCTGGACCGGGGCACGAACCCATGTCCCCTGCATCGGCAGGTGGACTCAACCACTGTGCCACCAGGGAAGCCCCAAATGTACCTTTTTTAAGGCACTGTATGGGCTCCACATGCACCACTCCTAGAACATCATGAAGCTGGGTCTGGTGAGACCCCAAACACATCAGTCCATCTCATCTACTGTGTATTTTACTTCTTCCTAGGATCAAGCACATAAAGTAGTGTTTCACCAGGTGCAGTTCTTTTTACCTTACTTAGATCAATGTTTTCAGAAAGGCTTTCTGTACCCACCTAATCTAACTAGCACCCCCTCCATCTCTGTCTTTCTCAATACTTTATTTTAATTCTCTCTGTGTTATTTATGGTTACAGCATGTTTTCTTGTTTATTTATTTGTTTTGTTGAGTGTCTCCTCTGATTAGAATTTACGAAGCTCCATGAGGTCAGATCTTTGGTAATCTTGTTTGTAACTTGTCCTCCAGGTGTAGAACAGTGACTGGTGTGTAGTACATTCTAGTGTGCAGTAATTGTTGAATGGATTAATATATTTCCTGAATTTGTTCTGTACTCTCATTTTCATGTCTTATCTCTGGTTGTTCCCTTTTTCTGACATTTATTTGCCGCCTCATATTTTTCTGTGGATATCGTTTTCATTCTTTCTTGAAAACCTCACTCAAATCTCACTTCCTCCATAAGAATTCCTGTATTCCCAAGTCTGAAACAACTACACCACTTAATGTTTTGTATGAAATAGTCATTTTTGTTCTAAGAGAACAATTAGGGGCAAACAAGGGCATCAGTTTTGACAATTATTGCATTCTGCTTTGAGTCACAAGTATTGATTCTAGTATCATAACCACAAAATTGCAAGTTCTTAGAGAAATATGTGGTATCATCTTAGTGTCCTCTGTAGCATTTAGCAAATGACATGCTCATAGGAGGCAGTAGAGTATGCTTGTTAAACATTTAGGTGGTGGAATTAGACAGTATGGGTTTAAATCCCACTTGGTAACTGTTATGATCTTGCATGAAATATTTAACCTCAGTTTCTTCCTTTGCAAAATGGGGACAGCTAATGGTGCCTACCTCATAAGATTATATTCAAGGATGTACATGATCATACATATGAAACATTTACCACAATGTCTATACTATAATGGGCACTCCATAAATTTAGCTTTCATTATCATAGTCATAATTACTAATATCATTAGGGATGCAAATGGTTTATTAAATTTATTGGAAAAACACTAAGATTTATAAGGTATCAGGTTTTTTTCCTATTCAAATATTAAATTAAATTCAATCATTTATCTGAATGTTCGTATAATTATCATATTTGAAAAAAAAGCTTTATTTCCTAGGTGATATCTGTGTGTTTCTTACTGTTTATTCCCAAATGGAAAGAAAGTGCTTTATAAAATTGAGATGTCTAGATAACAATCTATAATTGATTGCATTTTGGCATCAGATTACTTACATTCTATACCCTTTGAAGATAAATATAAAATCCATTTGCATTGTATAGCATCTTTAAAGGCTATACTTTGTAGTAATTAATAAAATATTATATATTTAATTTAAAAGTGACAACTCCCTTTACTTAAAAGTGACAACTTTTAAGTATTTAAAAGTGACAACTCCCTTTACTACAAAATACATGTATTTTAAATGGCTTATGACCACATTTCATAAAAGTTTGTAAGAACATAAGGCTTGTGTTTTAATTTTGAAGGTTCCATATTAATCACAGAACTTCACTTGGGTTTCTCTTTTAACATAACTCATGCATAATTTAAATGGTAAAATTATTACATATTTTAGCATGGCAAATAATTTTAAGTTTTTCACTACTAATGACAGTTATGATTATCTGACTCTTCTATAATACCCTAAAACTTTATAACATGGCTATATGTTTCCTGAAGTTTATGAGTAGTAGTCTGTTCTACAAAGTCTATACTAACAATGGCATTAGTTTACCAGACTATTTGTAGAAATAATCTAGTTTAGAAAAATTAACTTTAATTATTAAAAATTTTCCAAAATTATACTTCCATAAGAAATCAGTTTTGGCTACCTTAAATTTATGAGTATGAGATGATTGTGTGTGTGTGTGTCTGTGAATGTGCTTGCATGCATGTGCATTTGTACTCCTGTATGCCCACATGTATAGTCACACATTAAGTTTGATTTTGGGAGAAGCATGCATTTGCAAATAAATAAGCATGCATGTAAAACATAACACTTTATGAAGATATGCTTACAAAGAGCTAAAAAATGTGACTGCCTTTCGATCATGCCTTCCTGCCATTCAGCTCTCTTTTTAGATCAAATGTTACCTCCTTTCAGAAGTCACCAGTCACCAGATCTAGAGTACTTCCCACACCATGCCGCATGTCCTGAGCCATTATTTCCAGGAATCAGTTTCTGCTAGATGTTACATAATAGGTACTCAATAAATATTTATTAAATGAATTAATATCTGCTACTCACAGATGAGATTTAGCAGGCAGTGCCCTCATCCAGTGTTTCTCAAACTTAGCTATGGATCAGAAATTACCCAGGAAACATTAAAATCCTCAGTTATCAGGAACTCAGTCCTGGAGATTCCATTCAAAAGGTCTGCTTTGTTTATTGCTGTTTCCCTAGCATAGCAAGTGGCATATAGCTAGAGTTCAAGTAAATATTGGTGTAATCATTACTTATATTATTATGAGTGTTTTACTTATAGTAGCCTTCAGTCTGATTACCTGCCTCCAGTTGCTCCTCTATCTCCATGTTCTCGTACCCTTCCATTTCATTTTCCATCTCACTCATGGAGTGCTGCTCTGAACTAGCAAAACTGAACATGGCACCAACCTGCATAAAATTCATCATTCTCTGTTTTCTTCAGGATGAAATCCAAAATCCTTACCCAGTGAGCAGGACCTTTCACAAACTGATTCTAGCCTACCTTTCTAACCTTTTCAACACTGAACTTCTCCCAGTATACCATGCTATTTCATTGGTCTGGAGTGTTTTTCCTTTTTCTATATCAAATCCTTTTGTTTACTTTAAGACACAAATCTAATGTCACTTCCTCCAGGAAGCCCCTCCTGAATTTTCTAGGCTTAGTTAGCACTTAGCACAAAACCTGTTCTACATTTAGAACATAAAGGCAAGCATTATTATTATCCAATCATAGTATCAGCTGTGGTTATTTTCAACTTTATTTTTTTGTTCTTTTTTTTTTGTTTTTGTTTTTGTTTTTGCGGTATGCAGGCCTCTCACTGCTGCGGCCTCTCCCGCTGTGGAGCACAGGCTCCGGACGCGCAGGCCCAGCAGCCATGGCTCACAGGCCCAGCCACTCCGCGGCATGTGGGATCTTCCCAGACCGGGGCACGAACCCGTGTCCCCTGCATCGGCAGGCGGACTCTCAACCACTGCGCCACCAGGGAAGCCCCAACTTAATTTTTTTAAAATGAGAAACTAGAGGCAAAAGCTTTGAGTGAAGCTAGGGTAAAACTTTTAACTACTGGGCAAAGGAATTTTCTTTGCCGTCTTATCTTTGTACTGACTCTCCAAGGATAAGATGAAACTTTGAGGAGATATTTGCTTCAGAGACAATCTCTATGTCCTTCAGGTCAGTCTGTTGTCAGAAGCAGCATCGTGACATATCACTTCAGGATTAAAATGGAGTTTTTGCAAGTACCATATGCTAACACATATATATGGAATCTAAAAAAAAAAAAAGTGTTCTGAAGAACCTAGGGGCAGGACAGGAATAAAGACGCAGATGTAGAGAATGGACTTGAGGACATGGGGAGGGGGAAGGGTAAGCTGGGACGAAGTGAGAGAGTGGCATGGACATATATACACCACCAAATGTAAAATAGATAGCTAGTGGGACGCAGCCGCATAGCACAGGGAGATCAGCTCGGTGCTTTGTGACCACCTAGAGGGGTGGGATAGGGAGGGTGGGAGGGGGACGCAAGAGGGAAAGGATATGGGGATCTATGTATACGTATAGCTGATTCACTTTGTTATAAAGCAGAAACTAACACAACATTGTAAAGCAATTATACTCCAATAAAGATGTTAAAAAAAATGGAGTTTTTGAAAGGGTTCCTGACTAGCTGTGACCTTGACATGAGGCAGCACATTCCCTGTGGAGCAGAATGCTGTGGGCACACCTTTCCGGGAAACAACGTAGGTTTGAGTCACAGTTCTTTTGCTTACTAGCTGAGTAAGTCATTTGATATCTATAAGCCTCTGTTTTCTCATCTATAAAATTAGAATAATGAGTAAATAACTGCTATACATGCTTAAAGAGAATTTTGTTTTCAGACTCCAAGTTCTCCAGTTTGAACCCCATTTTAGAGAAGGCTTTTTTCCAATGGTAGTCTGATAAAGGTTAGATCAGAAAAACATTTGTATGGCTTAAAGATGCAAGAGAATCCCCAGGGACTGGGGAATTATATTCATTGCAGTGATTTGAAAATTCTTCCACACAGAGGAATGAGAATGTGTACCTTGGCTGGACTTACATATGACCTGATGCAGCAGATGTAAGCCCCAAGCTTTTTGAAGATTTTCATTATTTTAAAAAATACATGATTTAAAAATTCTATCTCACATTATGTCTATTTTTATTTTAATACAATAATGCCTTTCCAATCCAAATCTTCAAGTTAATGTAACATTCTAGGAAGTTACTCCATGTATATGTTTGAGGGCCATGTCTAGGCATATAAGTGTGAGAGGCCTGGCTTTAATGTGTTATCATTAGGGGGTGATGTAGAGAAGAAAAGGGCTTCATGTAATTACCTTGAGCTGGATTTCGGCAAATTGTGTGTGCTTAGACTGTGTGCTATGTTTTCCCTTGCTCATTCATTTTTATTGATTCCTTTTAGAACATCTAAATAGGTCTTCCCTTTGCCCTTAATAGGAGAAGGAAGAAGCACCATGCTAAGTCTATTTGTGTTCTTATGTGGAGAATGCTGCATGTTTTATCAAATTTGGTTTTATAGCTGGTTTTATGATCTGAAAAATCAACATGGATCCTTATCTCTCTGGGGCTGACATTTATTTTATTTTATTAAAATTATTTTTTATTTTTAAAATTTTAATTTTATATTGGAATATAGTTGATTTACAATGTTAAGTTAGTTTCAGGTGTACAGCAAAGTGATTCAGTTATACATATACAAGTATCTATTTGTTTTCAAATTCTTTTCCCATTTAGGTTATTATAGAATATTGAGCAGAGCTCCCTGTGCTATGCAGTAGGTCCTTGTTGGTTATCTATAAGTATAGTAAAATAGTATACTATTTTAAATATAGTAGTTTTCACCCCTCCCCACACACACTGCCTGCCCTTGCCACTGCCTTGAGTGGCAGGACAGAGAAGTTTGGTAAAGCAATTTTTCAGTCTCAAAATCCAAAATATAAGTGCTGATATTCACGACACAAAGACTTTCCACTGATCTTCCATTAAAGCAAAGACCAACTGCCACTCATTAAAGACCTTGGCAAAAGTGTATAAAATCTTCTTAAAGTAAAAAACAAGTCATCCATTCCCCTTTCTCAGGGTCAATGCAAAGCAGCTCTCAGGGAGGCATTTGGGCTTCAAATAGTGCTTTGCTTTGTCAGTGGACATTTCTCTACTAGTGGTGCCAAAGTCTCCGCATCTTGGTGAGGGCATGGGATACAAAATTAATAAAGAGAACCATCAGGGAGAATCTTTGTCGGCACTAATGAAATGAAAGGTTTCTTTCTTGGAATCTCCCTTTCAAATTTGCATGCCGTAAGCAACTGCTGGGCCCTGGAGCAGGCTGGCTCTGAAATGTTCTGCATATTCAGTAGCACATGTTCCTATGTGTAGCTCAGGAAGGCAGGTGTACCCGTCTCTATATGGTAACCAGCCATCTGTTAGGTACATTTTTGGATGTGGTGTGAGGAGGCAGCTACATGATGGCTGATCATCTTGCTGATTGGAGTACTGTGCTTCTGCTACTTGACTGTGTCTGAGGGACTTCTGGTCACACTGGACCAAGTATACTGCTGAGGAGTGACTCTCTGTCCTGTTGCTTCCTCATGGCCTGTCAAGATGTTCACTTGAGGACTGTGAAAAGACTCTACAGATTCCCAGATGAGCTTTTCAAATGTGGCCTATTTGCAAAGGTGACAATTCTCAACCCGTAAACAGAGCTTTAGGTGGAACAGTTGAAGAATGAATAAAACTTATCCATGCCAACTTAGAATCTTCATTCCCTTCCTTAAATGCTGTTCAAAGATCATTCCTCCCAGAAACTGCCATTTTCTTGTTCCATACATGACAAAGCCAGGGGTCCAGACAATAAGAGATGAGGAACAATACAGAAATGCGAGGTTAAGCGTGCATCCTGAATTCTCTCGGCATAGATGTCAAGTCTGGAACCAGGCCCAACTGATTGCTAGTCTAAGTAGACTTCACATGATGACATTTCCACAGAGTTTTAAGAAGCAGTCTGTGTAAAGAAAAATACAAGGTTTTATTTCTAATTAAAACTAAAGTAATTCTACCTTACACTCAATGTTCTGGTTTGTTTGTTTATCTTAAAGGATTGCCAAGCTACTTCAGTCCTGGGCTAATGCAAGAGCCTCCCATATGTACCAGTTTCCCCTGACTCTCCCCATCCCCTAGCAAGCAAATTCGCCTTCATCAACACCACTAGTGGTATAGTTGACCCTTGAACAATGGCGGGGTTAGGGGTGCCACCTTTCCACGCAATGGAAAATCCGAGAATAATTTAGAGTCAGCCATCCGAATCCATGGTTCCCTCATATCCATATTTTCATATCTGTGGATTCAACCAATCACGGATTGTGTAGTACTGTAGTATTGAAAACTGAAAAAAAATCTGTCATATAAGTGGACCTGTGCAGTTCAAACCCCTGTTGTTAAAGAGTCAACTATAGTGGTGAGCCAGTGCCCTGAGCCAAGTGTCAGTGATATGGTTCTTGTTGCCTGTCAGGATAAAAATGGAAGTCCTGAGCTTGGTACTTGTGACCATAGCTAGTTGGCTCCAGCCTACATTTCTAGCGCTATTCCCTTAATCTCTTTTACTCAGTGACCCTTTCTAAAAATTCAGCCTCCTTGCTTTTGTTCAAAATTTTTGAAAATGTGACATGGGAAGGTGTCTGACATGGCACCTGACACATAGCAGGCATTATGTGAATGTTCTCAAACATTGTTACCCTCATCCTGCTCATCTAGCCCATCCGTTAATTTCTAATTCAACTGCCACCTCCTCCATGAGGGCTTTCTATTACTAATAAAACGTGTATAGCTCCCCAGGTTATAAAATATTAAAACATTAGTTTTATCCTCATGAAAATCCTAAAGGTTTTCTTGCTTTCTGTATTTTACTCAGGAGGAAACTCAGGTACAGAGAGTGAATTAACTGGCCACACTCATATACCTAGTAAACTGCATAGGTGAAAATTGATTGAGTTTGTCTAATTAAAAAAGAAGAAGAGGAAAAGATATTTATAGTCAGTGTTCCTAAGAACTACTCAGAACTTAAGAATAAAGGTTTGATTTTGAGTTCTTTCTTTACCTCGCACTGAAATGAGTGTGATGTATGTTTTTTAAAAATTAACAAACTCCTAGATTATTTTTAATGAAGAACTGAAATAAGCTTTTACCTCTTTCCCACTGAGTAAATAATTCAAGTCTAGACTTTAAGACCCAAAGAAGAGGTCACATCATATTACATGACTTGTATTTTTTCTTTTGTTCTTTTTTGTTTTATCTTTTTTTAAAAATTTTTTGAATTTTATTTATTTTTTATACAGCAGGCTCTTAGTCATCATTTTTATACACATCAGTGTATACATGTCAGTCCCAATCGCCCAATTCATCACACCCCCACCCCCCTGCGGCTTTGCCGCCTTGGTGTCCATACGTTTGTTCTCTACATCTGTGTCTCGGCTTCTGCCCTGCAAATTTCATCTGTACCATTTTTCTAGGTTCCACATACATGCGTTAATGTACGCTATTTGTTTTTCTTTCTGACTTACTTCACTCTGTATGACTGTCTCTAGATCCATCCATGTCTCAACAAATGACCCAATTTTGTCCCTTTGTATGGCTGAGTAATATTCCATTGTATATATCTACCACATCTTCTTTATCCATTCATCTGTCAATGGGTATTTAGGTTGATTCCATGACCTGGCTATTGTAAACAGTGCTGCAGTGAACATTGGGGTGCATGTGTCTCTTTGAATTATGGTTTTCTCAGGGTATATGCCCAGTAGTGGGATTGCTGGATCGTATGGTAATTCTATTTTTAGCTTTTTAAAGGAAACTCCATACTGTTCTCCATAGTGGCTGTATCAATGTACATTCCCACCAACAGTGCAAGAGGGTTCCCATTTCTCCACACTTTCTCCAGCGTTTGTTGTTTGTAGATTTTCTGATGATGCCCATTCTAACTGGTGTGAGGTGATAACTCATTGTAGTTCTGATTTGCATTTCTCTAATAATTAGTGATGTTGAGCAGCTTTTCATGTGCTTCATGGCTGACTGTGTGTCTTCTTTGGAGAAATGTCTATTTAGGTCTTCTGCCCATTTTTGGATTGGGTTGTTTGTTTTTTTAATATTGAGCTGCATGTGATGTTTATATATTTTGGAGATTAATCCTTTGTCCATTGATTCGTTTGCAAATATTTTCTACCATTCTGAGGGTTGTCTTTTCATCTTGTTTATGGTTTTCTTTGCTGTGCAAAAGCTTTTAAGTTTCATTAGGTCCCATTTGTTTATTTTTGTTTTTATTTCCATTACTCTAGGAGGTGGATCAAAAAATATCTTGCTGTGATTTCTGTCATAGAGTGTTCTTCCTATGTTTTCCTCTAAGAGTTTTATAGTGTCTGGTCTTACATTTAGGTCTCTAATCCATTTTGAGTTTATTTTTGTGTATGGTGTTAGGGAGTGTCCTAATTTCATTATTTTACATGTAGTTGTCCAGTTTTCCCAGCACCACTTATTTAAGAGCCTATCTTTTCTCCAATGTATACCCTTGCCTTCTTTGTCATAGATTAGTTGAGCATAGGTGTGTGGGTTTATCTCTGGGTGTTCTATCTTGTTCCATTGATCTATGTTTCTGTTTCTGTGCCAGTACCATATTGTCTTGATTACTGTAGCTTTGTAGTATAATCTGAAGTCAGGGAGTCTGATTCCTCCAGCTCCATTTTTTTCCCTCAAGACTGCTTTGGCAATTTGGGGTCTTTTGTGTCTGCATACAAATTTTAAGATTTTTTGTTCTAGCTCTGTAAAAAATGCCATTGGTTATTTGATAGGGATTGCATTGAATCTGTAGATTGCTTTGGGTAGTATAGTCATTTTCACAATATTGATTCTTCCAATCCAAAAGCATGGTATATCTCTCCATCTGTTGGTATCATGTTTCACTTTTTCATCAGTGTCTTATAGTTTTCTGAGTACAGGTCTTTTACCTCCTTAGGTAGGTTTATTCCTAGGTATTTTATTATTTTTGTTGCAATGGTAAATGGGAGTTTTTCCTTAATTTCTCTTTTAGATTTTTCATCATTAGTGTATAGGAATGCAAGAGATTTCTGTGCATTAAGTTTGTACCCTGCAACTTTACCAAATTCCTTGATTTTCTCTAGTAGCTTTCTGGTGGCATCTTTAGGGTTCTCTATGTATAGTATCATGTCATCTGCAAACAGTGACAGTTTTACGTCTTCTCTTCCAATTTGTATTCATTTTATTTCTTTTTCTTCTCTGATTGCCATGGCTAGGACTTCCAAAACTATGTTGAATAATAGTGGTGAGAGTGGACATCCTTGTCTTGTTCCTGACCTTAGAGGAAATGCTTTCAGTTTTTCACCATTGAGAATGATGTTTGCTGTGGGTTTGTCCCATATGGCCTTTATTATGTTGAGGTAGGTTCCTTCTACGCCCACTTTCTGGAGAGTTTTTATCATAAACTGGTGTTGAATTTTCTCAAAAGCTTTTTCTGCATCTATTGAGATGATCATATGGTTTTTCTTCTTCAATTTCTTAATATGGCATATCACATTGATTGATATGCATATATTGAAGAATCCTTGCATCCCTGGGATAAATCCCACTTGATCATGATGTATGATCCTTTTAATGTGTTGTTGGATTCTGTTTGCTAGTATTTTGTTGAGGATTTTTTGCATCTATATTCATTAGTGATATTGGTCTGTAATTTTCTTTTTTTGTAGTATCTCTGTCTGGTTTTGGTATCAGGGTGATGGTGGCCTCATAGAATGTGTTTGGGAGTGTTTCTTCCTCTGCAATTTTTTGGAAGAGTTTGAGAAGGATGGCTGTTAGCTCTTCTCTAAATGTTTCATAGAATTCACCTGTGAAGCCATCTGGTCTTGGACTTTTGTTTGTTGGAAGATTTTTAATCACAGTTTCAATTTCATTACTTGTGATTGGTCTGTTTATATTTTCTACTTCTTCCTGGTTCAGTCTTGGAAGGTTATACCTTTCTAAGAATTTGTCCATTTCTTCCAGGTTGTCCCTTTTATTGGCATACAATTGCTTGTAGTAGTCTCTTAGGATGCTTTGTATTTCTGCAAAGTGTGTCTGTTGTAACTTCTCCTTTTTCATTTCTAATTTTATTGATTTGAGTCCTCTCCCTCTTTTTCTTGATGAGTCTGGCTAATGGTTTATCAATTTTGTTTATCTTCTCAAAGAACCAGCTTTTAGTTTTATTGATCTTTGCTATTGTTTTCTTTGTTTCTATTTCATTTATTTCTGCTCTGATCTTTATGATTTCTTTCCTTCTGCTAACTTTGGGATTTGTTTGTTCTTCTTTCTCTAGTTCCTTTAGGTGTAAGTTTAGATTGTTTATTTGAGATTTTTCTTTTTTCTTGAGGTAGGCTTGTATAGCTATAAAATTCCCTCTTAGAACTTCTTTTGCTGCCTCCCATAGGTTTTGGATTGTCGTGTTTTCATTTGTCTCTAGGTATTTTTTAATTTTCTCTTTCATTTCTTTAGTGATCTGTTGTTTACTTAGTAACATATTTTTTAGCCTCCATGTATTTGTGTTTTTTGCGTTTTCTTCCCTGTAATTCATTTCTAATCTCATAGCATTGTCGTCAGACAAGATACTTGATATGGTTTCAATTTTCTTAAATTTACTGAGGCATGATTTGTGACCCAAGATGTGATCTGTCCTGGAGAATGTTCCATGTGCACTTGAGAAGAAAGTGTAATCTGCTGTTTTTGGATGGACTGTCCTATAAATATCAATTAAAACTATGTGGTCTATTGTGTCATTTAAAGCTTGTATTTCCTTGTTAATTTTTTGTGTGGATGATCTGTCCATTGGTGTAAGTGAGGTGTTAAAGTCCCCCACTAGTGTTACTGTCGATTTCCCCTTTTATGGCTGTTAGCATTTGCCATATGTATTGAGGTGTTCCTATGTTGGGTGTGTAAATATTTACAATTGTTATATCTTCTTCTTGGATTGACCCCTTGATCATTATGCAGTGTCCTTATTTTTCTCTTATAATAGTTTTTATTTTAAAGTCTATTTTGTCTGTTATGAGAATTGCTACTCCAGCTTTCTTTTGATTTCCATTTGTGTGGAATATCTTTTTCCATCTCCATCCAGTCACTTTTAGTCTGTATGTGTCCCTAGGTCTGAAATGGGTCTCTTGTAGACAGCATATATATGGGTCTTGTTTTTGTATCCATTCAGCAAGCCTGTGTCTTTTGCTTGGAGCATTTAATCCATTCACATTTAAGGTAATTATCAATATGTATGTTCCTATGACTGTTTTCTTAATTGTTTTAAGTTTTTTTTTTGTAGTTCCTTTTCTTCTCTTGTGTTTCCTGTTTAGAGAAGTTCCTTCTGCATTTTTTGTAGAGCTGGTTTGGTGGTCCTGAATTCTCATAGCTTTTGCTTGTCTGT
Organism: Phocoena phocoena; assembly: GCF_963924675.1. Taxonomy (NCBI): domain Eukaryota; kingdom Metazoa; phylum Chordata; class Mammalia; order Artiodactyla; family Phocoenidae; genus Phocoena; species Phocoena phocoena. The sequence continues at coordinate 118,715,692 of NC_089240.1, forward strand.
AAAGTTTTTGATTTCTCCATCAAATCTGAATGAGATCCTTGCCGGGTAGAGTAATCTTGGTTGTAGGTACTTCCCTTTCTTCACTTTAAGTGTATCATGCCACTCCCTTCTGGCTTGTAGAGTTTCTGCTGATAAATCAGCTGTTAATCTTATGGGAGTTCCCTTGTATGTTATTTGTCATTTTACCGTTGCTTCTTTCAATAATTATTCTCTGTTTTTAATTTTTGTCAATGTGATTACTGTGTGTCTCGGCATGTTTCTCCTTGGGTTTATCCTGTATGGGACTCGCTGCACTTCCTGGACTTAGGAAGCTATTTCCTTTCCCATGTTAGAGAAGTTTTCGACTATAATCTCTTCAAATATTTTCTCTGGTCCTTTCTCTCTCTCTTCTCCTTCTGGGACCCCTATAATGCAAATGTTGTTGCATTTAATGTTGTTTCAGAAGTCTCTTAGGCTGTCTTCATTTCTTTTCATTTTTTTTTCTTTATTCTGTTCCACAGCAGTGAATTCCACCATTCTGTCTTCCAGGTCACTTATCTGTTCTTCTGCTTCAGTTATTCTGCTATTGATTCCTCCTAGTTTAGTTTTCTTTTCAGTTAATGTATTGTTTAACTCTGTTTGTTCTTTAATTCTTCTAGGTCTTTGTTAAACATTTCTTGCATCTTCTCGATCTTTGCCTCCATTCTTTTTCCGAGGTCCTGGATCATCGTCACTATCATTATTTTGAATTCTTTTTCTGGAAGTTTGCCTATCTCCACTTCATTTAGTTGTTTTTCTGGGCTTTTATCTTGTTCCTTTATCTGGTACATAGCCCTCTGCCATTTCATCTTGTGTATCTTTCTGTGAATGTGGTTTTTGTTCCACAGGCTGCAAGATTGCAGTTCTTGCTTCTGTTGTCTCCTCTGGTGGATGAGGCTATCTAAGAGGCTTGTGCAAGTTTCCTGATGGGAGGGACTGGTGGTGGGTAGAGCTGACTGTTGCTCTGGTGGGCAGGGCTTAGTAAAACTTTAATCCACTTGACTGCTAATGGGTGGGGCCTGGTTACCTCCCTTTTGGTTGTTTGGCCTGAGGCAACCCAACACTGGAGCTTACCTGGGCTCTTTGTTGGGGCTAATGGCAGACTCTGGGAGGGCTCACGCCAAGGAGTACTTCCCAGAACTTCTGCTTCCAGTGTTCTTGCCCCCACAGTGAGCCACAGCCACCCCCTGCCTCTGCAGGAGACCCTCCAACACTAGCAGTTAAGTCTGGTTCAGTCTCCCCTGGGTTCACTGCTCCTTTCCCAGGGTCCCGATGCTCACATTACTTTGTATGTGCCCTCCAAGAGTGGAGTCTCTGTTCCCCCCAGTCCTGTCGAAGTCCTGCAATCAAATCCCACTAGCCTTCAAAGTGTGATTCTCTAGGAATTCCTCCTCCCTTTCCCGACCCCCAGGTTGGGAAGCCTGACGTGGGGCTCAGAACCTTCACTCCAGTGGGTGGACTTCTGTGGTATAAGTGTTCTCCAGTCTGTGAGTCACCCACCCAGCTGTTACGGGATTTGATTTTACTGTGATTGAGCCTCTCCTACCATCTCATTTTGGCTTCTCCTTTGTCTTTGGATGTGGGGTATCTTTTTTGGTGAGTTCCAGTGTCTTCCTGTTGATGATTGTCCAGCAGCTAGTTGTGATTCTGGTGTTCTCACAAGAGGAAGTGAGAGCACATCCTTCTGCTCTGCCATTTTGGTTCAGGCCCTGGAAGACTTTTATCCTTTTTTTTTTTTAATCTGCTCATTGTTCTCACAGATTGCTAGGCAACCTGTTTGCAGTGTTGGATAAGCATGTTTGCTTCTTATGTTATCAAATAAAAACAATTTAAACTTTTAGAAAAGAAAGCTTTTACAATGCACTCACAGTCTCTCCTCAAGAAGAAAAACATTCTGTATCATGATTGTCATTGGACAAAGAAAGAGTCAGGTTGGCCTTGGCAACACTAGTGTCCAGCATGCATAACGCCTTTAGAGATCAGGATGTTTGCCCAGTCTTATCATTAGCTCCCTTCTGTTTCATAGCAGACAAAGCCAGGAAGACATATAATACAAACTCATCAACGGAAAATGAAAAGACCAATAAGAGGTAAACTATTCCACTACAAAATATAGATGGAATAAAGTTACAACTTATGGAAAATGATGCAAATCTCTAAATCCAGGAGGAGAAAACAAAAGAAAACATTAATGTGCAAAACAAATTTCTAAGAAATAATTGTGCAATTTGCAGTACAAAGGTGCTAGAAAATCAGAGGAAAATCTTCACTATTCATTTTCTGAAAGTTTCAGAGGGAGCTGATAACAAAATATGACATGGTTCTTTGTGAAATTCTTGAAAATATTGTGGCTGAATATGACTTTTTTAAGCAGGGGAAGGATATAGCAGTGCTTCTAAGGAAAGGAACTCAGTCCAAGATTACTGGTCATGATCATGTTCTTCATCACCAGATATTTTTATAGTGACAAAATTTAATAAATCAAAATATATTTATTTCCAGTCAAGAAATTCAGGATATTTTGGGAAGGGGTTGGAAGTAAAGAACTCCAGAATTTCAACAGAGTTGCATTTTGGCCTAATAACTGTCACAGAAAGAGTTGGAATGCGAATATATCTGTAAGAACCAACTAATATGCAAGTATTTTGAGATCCTTATTTAGATTGACTTGAGTTGTCTATTTACTGACTTTAGAGGTAATTTTCCTTACTTAGGAAACAGGAAGCTAATATTCTAATTTAATATTCACAGCAACCTGTTGTGATTAAGGTAGCTCTCATTATTTTTCCATTTTAAAGTTGAGGAAACTGAAGCTCACAGAGGGTGAGCTATTTGCCCTGGCCCCACAGTTAATTTATTCAACAAATGTTTTTGAGCCTCTAATATAAGAAACTGTGATATGCAGAAATGAAGGTGAACGACTCCAAAAAGCCTAGACAACATGCTTAAAATGCTTGTCCTCAAAGACATCATCTTCTATTGGGAAAGATACCAGTAGAAAAGTAATTGCAATACAAAGGTGCTATAATAGAGATATAATATACAGGGAGCAAAGAGAACTGGGAGTACTTAGCTCTATATTTGGGGGAAAGTAGAGGGATCTTTAAAAAGACTTCACAGGGGCTTCCCTGGTGGCGCAGTGGTTGAGAGTCCGCCTGCCGATGCAGGGGACACGGGTTCGTGCCCTGGTCCAGGAAGATCCCGTGTGCCACGGAGCGGCTGGGTCCATGAGCCATGGCCGCTGGGCCTGCACGCCCGGAGCCTGTGCTCCGCAACGGGAGGGGCCACAGCAGTGAGAGGCCCGCGTACCGCAAAAAAAACAAACAAACAAACAAAAAAAAGACTTCACAGAAGAAATGAAAACTGATCTAAATTGTAGAGAATAACAAGACAATTGTCAGGAAGACATAATAGGGAAGGCATAGTAGATGGAATAGCCCAAGAGATCTGTGCTTCTTAAACTTTAACATGCACATGAATTACCTGTGGAGCTTATCAAAAAGCTGATTCTGAGTCAGTGGGTCTGAGGCAGGGCCTGAGTTTGTGGATTTCTAACAAGATCCCAGGTGATTCTGATGCTGTCTGTGCTGAGAACCCACTTGGGAATAACAAGGCAGTAAAGCACAGAGGTAGACTTTAGAAGTCCTCAGAAAGTTTTAGCCTAAGATCCACCAGTGGTAGACCTTTGCATAAGGACAGAACCCCAAGGAAGACTAAAATGTAAGGTTTGAGATGAAGGAAAAGACATTAAGAAGCAGTAAACAGGTAGAAGAAAAACCAAAAAGGACTGGTGTTTTAGAAGCTAAAGGCAGAGAGTTTCAAGAAGGAAGTAGTTAACGGTCTTAACTGTTCTATAACATTCAGTAAAGTAAGAATATTAAAAATGCTCACTGGAGAATTCCCTGGTATCCAGTGGTTAGGACTCCATGCTTTCACTGGTGAGGGCCTGGGTTCAATCCCTGGTCAGGGAACTAAGATCACACAAGCCACACAGTGTGGCCTAAAAAAAATATGCTCACTGGATTTAGCATGTAAGTAATCAGTGTTGACCACCTCAAACACAGTTACTGTGGAGTGCTCTTAGCCTGTGCTGCCCAGTACAATATCTCTCTGGTAATTTTGATGCTGATTACATGCTAAAATGACAATATTTTTGATATATTGGATTAACATATATTAACCGTAATTATACTTGTTTCTTCTTATTATTTTAATGTGGCTATTAGAAATTTTAAAAATGGCCATACTACCCAAAGCAATCTACGGATTTAATGTGATCCCTAACAACTTACCCATGAAATTTTTTTCACAGAACAAGAACAAATATTCCTAAAATTGTATGGAACCATAAAAGACCCAGAATTGCCAAAGCAATGCTGAGGAAGAAGAACAATATTGGAGATATAACCCTCCCAGACTTCAGACAACACTACAAAGCTACAGTAATCAAAACAGCATGGTATTGGCACAAAAACAGACGTATGGATCAACGGTAAAGAATAGTGAGCCCAGAAACAAACCCACACACCTACAGTCAATTAATCTTTGACAGAGGTGGAAAGAACATACAATGGAGAAAAGATGGTCTATTCAGCAAGTGGTGTTGGGAAAGCTGGACAGCAGCATGTATATCAATGAAGTTAGAACACACCCTCACACCATACACATAAATAAACTTAAAATGGCTTAAAGACTTAAATATAAGACATGACACCATAAAATTCCTAGAAGAGAACACAGGCGAAAGATTCTCTGACATAAATCATAGCAATATTTTCTTAGATCAGTCTCCCAAGGGAATAGAAATAAAATAAACAGGTGGGACCTAATCAAACTTACAATCTCTTGCATAGCAAAGAAAACCATAAACAAAATGAAAAGACAACCTACGGACTGGGAAAAAATATTTGCAAACAATGTAACCAACAAGGGCTTAATGTCCAAAATACACAAACAGCTCATACAACTCAATAACAACAACAGCAACAACAAGAAAAACAAGCAAACCAATCAAAAAATGGACAGAATACCTAAATAAACATTTCTCCAAAGAAGACATCCAGGTGGCCAATAGGCACATGAAAAAAATGTTCCACATCACTAATTATTAGAGAAATATAAATCAAAACTACAATGAGGTATCACCTCACACTGGTCAGAATGGCCATCATTAAAAAAATACTACAAATAATAAATGCTGGAGAGGGTATGGAGAAAAGGGAACCCTCTTGCACTGTTGGTGGGCATGTAAATTGATACAGCCACTATGGAGAACAGTATGGAGGTTCCTTATAAAACTAAAAGTAGAAATATCATATGACCCAGCAATCCCACTCCTGGGCATATACCCGGAGAAAACCATAATTCAAAAAGATGCATGCACCCCAATGTTCATCACAGCACTATTCACAATAGCCAAGACATGGGAACAACCTAAGGGTCCATGGACAGACGAATGGATAAAGAAGATGTGGTATATATACAATTGAATACTACTGAGCCATAAAAAAGAATGAAATAATGCAATTTGCAGTAAAATGGATGGATCTAGAGGTTATTATACTGAATGAAGTCAGAGAAAGACAAATATCATATGATATCACTTATATGTGGAATCTAAAATATGCCACAAATGAACTCATTTACAAAATAGAAACAGACTCACGACATAGAAAACAAATTTATGGTTACCAAAGGGGAAGGTAGGCAGGGGGAGGGATAAATGAGGAGTTTGGGATTAGCAGATACAAATTAGTATATATAATCTATATTTTTTGGCTGCACCATGCAGCATGTGGGATCTTAGTTCCCTGACCAGGGATTGAACCTGTGCTCCTGCACTGGGAGCTTGGAGTCTTAACCACTGGACCACCAGGAAAGTCCCACAAACTACCATATATAAAATAGATGAACAAGAGGAACCTACTGTATAGCACAGGGGACTATATTCAATAGCTTGCAATAACTTATAATGGAAAAGAATATGAAAAAGAATACACACACACACATGCACACACATACACACACACACACATTGGGTTGGCTGAAAAGTTCATCCAGGTTTTTCCATAAGATCTTAGAGAAAAACCTGAACGAACTTTTTGGCCAGCCCAATATATAACAATCACTTCGCTGTACTCCAGAAACTAACACAATGTAAATTAGTTATACCTCAATTAAAAAAGTACACGTGTGGCCCACGTATGGTTCACATTATAATTCTATTGGACAGTGCTGATCTAGGCAGATAAAAATTGGGCTAGGAATATAAGTAAGCAAGGATGTGGATACAGTGAAGAGAGTGAAATGTAGGATCAATGTAGGAAAGCATTTTTATATATGAAGGAATTCAGTGTATTTATATATTAAAAGTAAAGTGCCAATATAGGGAAAATGTTAAAGACAAAGAAGAAAGTTTATCATTGATAAATGATAGAGTGGTTATAGAAAAGCATAGACATGGGAATACATCAGACTTAAGGCTTAATTCCTGTCTCCACTGCTTCTTAACTCTGTGACCTGGGCAACTTTACTCATTTTAGGATTCATTTTCCTTACCTGTAACTTGGAGATAATAATAGTTCTTAAGCCATAGGGTTGCTGGAAGGAAGGATTAAGTAGATTAATAAACGTTAAGCATTTAGCACAGTGCTTGGCACACAATAAGTACTTAATAATTGTTAGTTATTATTAATGATACACTTTAAAGGCAGAATATCTCAGGTGCAGGAATTTATCTTGGACTAGAAGAAGGAATTCTAAGTTTAGGACTTCTTATGTCTGATGACTAATTACTTCCAGTTAATCAGTGAAGTAAATAAGGTTATTTGTTGAGAAAGAAAGGTAGACAATGATACTGAGAGATCTGATCAGGGACATGCTTCCAAGTAGTGTTGGTGGCCAGCTAAGGTTGGAGACCATGGGTTTGTGGTGGCACCTAACTGTAAAGTGCAGGGTTTGTGTGTGTAGGGGCAAAGAGGGCAGGTGGTTGAATTGGTTTGGATTGGAGGTTTGCTGAATAGGCACAGTACCAGCACAAAGAAATAGAGTGGAGTATGCTAGCAAATAGTGGTTTAAGTGATACACAGAAGGGTCTAGGTAAGTTAGATAGTGAAAGAAGTGTGATGAGGGAAGAGATAAAAGCACTGGAGGAAATAGAAGAGGGTAAGGAATGGAGGAAATGAAGTTAAAGAACGAGTGGAAAGGGAGCATTGGAATAAGAGAGTAGGAGTGGTAGAAAGTAATGGTTAGAGAATCACATATTTGAACTTACGATGTCAGCAGTGGACCTTTTCCAGATGATGACAAAGTCTAGAGTGTGAAGTAAAGGTAAAGATTACTGGAATCAAGGAACCAAGACCATGGTGTTGGTTGACTTCTTCCTCCAACTTCCACACCAGTAATAAATAGAAATAGAGATAGTGATGGTCTTTTCTCATCATAACTTTAATAGGAATCTCTCAACTGTTTGATCACTCAGTGTGAAGTTAGATGTATGTTTGACATAGGTATTTTTAAGAAAAATATGGTAAGAAATTGTCTTTCTTTACTACGTATGAACAGATATTTTTTATCAGGAAGGGATGTTAGATTTTATCAAATATTTGAATTTTTATCATATTGGCATCTATTGAGATGATGATATGGGTTTTATCCTTTGACCTATTACTGGTATAAAATAAACTAAGAAATTTCTTAATATTGAACCATTCTCAATATAATAATATTGAGGGAAATTTATAGCAGTACAGGCCTACCTCAAGAAAGAAGGAAAATCTCAAATAAACAACCTAACCTACCATATAAAGGAATTAGAAAAGGAAGAATAAAGCCCAAAGTCAGTAGAAGGAAGGAAAAAATAACGATCAGAATGGAAATCAAATGGAAAAATCATAAAAAAACTACAAGTAAACAAAGTAAACAATAATTGGGGCTAGAGTGACATATCCTAGCTAACTCCTCCTGGAGGGAAGTAGGAGAAGGGAGTTTTGGAGAGGTACATAAGGCAAAGAAAAATGGTATCATGAGTAGGTACTTAAAGAGTTTACCTGGGCTTATGCTTCTGAGAGGACATCCACATACTTAGGGGACTGTTGCTTCTCTCTCTGATTTTGCTAGAATCCGTGTGAGGTAAAAATTATACGATTATATATCCACATTGTGTCACTGGCCTACTCTGGCACCACTACTTGGGAAGAAACTCGAGAAACTAGAGAACTTGAACTAGGAAAAGAGAAGCTCACTCTCCTGATACACTGCATGGAGGTCACAAAGTTTAGTCTGCTCTCCATGACTATCATCACCCTGGGTCAGGCCATCCAAGCAGGGCAGTGAGGAGTAGAACAGGAAATATACACATATTTTTCAATTAATCTTTGTATAAGACTGTTCAGAAGGCTGGTGTTATTCAGGTACCAGTAGAAATGCATGTATCCAATCCAATGGGGAGACAAAGAAAAAAATAGCTAAAAGAAATTGAAGTATAACAGAGCATAGATTAAGTGCTAATACATAAAAATCCAAAATGGAATTCATTGGGGTTCTACACCATGATGTTATAGCAACATTGCCATTGTAGGCACAGATTCCTATATCTAGCAATGTATTTATTCCTTAAAAACTATATCTCAGGACAACAAATGATTAGTAGAGCTTTTCCTCTCTTTATTCAGCATTCTTTTTAGCTAGGGGAGAATACCACACCTATACAGAATAATTACTCTCAATCTGGAGGAAAAAAACCTAGTTTAATCCATCAAGAGTAAATAATAATTGCAATTATACATGCACCCAACATTGGAGAACCTAAATAATAAAGAAAAGAAAATATTAACAGATCTGAAGGGAGAAATAGACAGTATACAGTAATTGTGAGGTACCACAATATCCAACTTTCAACAATGGATAGGTCATCCAGAAAGAAAGTCAACAAAGGAACATTGGATATGAACTATACTTTAGACCAAATGGAACAGATATATACAGAACATTGCATCCAACAGCAGCAGAATACACATCCTTCTTAGTGCCCATGGAACATTCCTGGAGAGATCAATGAAAGGTCACAAAACATGACTTAGCAAGTTTAAGAAGATTGAAATCATACCAGGTATCTTTTCCAATCACACTGGTATTAAACTAGAAATCAATAATAGGAGGAAAGCTGAAAAATTCACAGATATGTGGAAATTAAACAACACACAACTGAACAACCAAAGGGCCAAAGATGAAATCAAAAGGGAAATGAAGAAATATCTTGAAACAAATTAAAATAGAAGCACAGCACATCAAAACCTATGGAATGCTGCATAAGCAATTCTAAGAGGGGATTTTATAGCAATAAATGCCTACATTAAGGAAGACCTCAAATAAACAACCTAACTTTACACCTCAAGGAACTAGAAAAAAGAACAAAGTCCAAAGTTAGCAGAAGGAAGGAAATAACAAAGATCAAAACATAAATAAATGAGAGAGCACAAAAGCAATAGAAAAGATCAACAAAACAGAGAGCTGTTTTTTTGAAAGAATAAACAAAATTGACAAACCTTTAGCTAGATTAACTCTGAAAAAAGAGAATACTCAAATAAAATCAGAAATAAAATGGGTGACATTACAACTGATACACAGAATTACAAAGGATCTGAAGAGATCACTATGAACAGTTATACACCAATGAATTGAATAACCTAGAAGAAATAAGTTCCTAGAAACATACTAACTCAGTAAGAGTTTTTTCTATCATGAAGAAGTAGAAAATCTGAACAGACCAATGGGAGGTGATTGAATCACTAATCAAAACCTCCCAACACAGAAAAGCCCAGGACCAGATGGTTTCACTGGTGACTTCTACCAAATATTATGGAAGAACTAACACCAATCCTTCACAAATTCCTCCCAAAAAATGGAAGAGAAGGGACCACTCTCAAACTTATTTTATAAGGTGAGCATTATCCTGATACCAAATCCAGATATGAACACTGCAATAAAACTACAGACCAATATCTCTAATGAATGTAGGTGCAAAAATTCTCAACAAAATATTAGCAAAATGAATTCAACAGCACATTAAAAGGATTATAAACCACAACTAAATGGGACTTATCTATGAAGCAAGGATGCTTCAACATATACAAATCAATAAATGTGATACACCACATTAATAGAATGAAAGAAATCATATGACCATCTCAATAGGTGCAGAAAAAGCATTTGACAAATTACAACATCCTTTCATGAAAAAATGTGCAATAAATTGGGTATAGAAGGAACATACCTCAATATAACAAAGGCCATATATGACAAACTCACAGCCAAAATTGTACTCCATGGTGAAAGTTTGAAAGCTTTTCCTCTACGATCAGGAACAAGACAAGAGTGCCCACTCTCACCACTCCTGTTTAAAATAGTACTGGAAATACTAACCAGAACAGTTAGGCAATTATTAGAAATAAAAGACATCCAAATATGAAAGGAAAAAGTAAAATTGTCTTTTTTGTAGTTGATATTTATATATATAAATTCTAAAGACTCAACCGAAAACCATTCGAACTAATCAACACATTCAGTATAGTTGCATGGTACAAAATCAACATACACAAAATTAGTTGTATTTATATACATTAACAACAAAACATTTGAAAAATGAATAAAACAATCCCATTCACAGTAGCATCAAAAAAGTAAAATACTTAGAAATAAATTTAATCAAGGAGGTGAAATATCTGTACATTAAAAACTATAAGGCTTTGATGAAAGAAATTTAATAAGACACAAACAAATGGAAGGATATCTGGTATTCATGGATCAAAAGAATAGTACTGTTAAAATGTCAGTACTACCTAAAGCCATCTATAGGTTCAATAAAATCTCTATCAAAATTTCAAGAGCATTTTTCATAGAAATAGAAAAAACAATCCTAAAGTTAGTATGAAGTCACAAAAAACTATGAATAGCAAAAGCAAGCTGGAGAAAGAACAAAGCTGGAGGCATCATACTTCCTGGTTTCAAACTATACTACAAAGCTATAGTAATCAAAAGAGTATGGTATTGGCATAAAAACAGACACATAGACCAATGGAACAGACTAGAGAACCCAGAAATAAATCATTGTATATTCGGTCAACTAACATTTGACATGGGGCTCAGGATACTCAGTTGGAAACAATACTCTCTTTCAATCAATGGTGTTGGGAAAACTGGATAACCACATGCAGGATAATGAAATTGGACCCTATCTTACACCACTCACAGAAATTATCTCAAAATGGATTAAAGACTTGAAAATAAAACTTCTAGAAGAAATTATAGGAAAAAGTTTCTTGACTTTGGTCTTGACAGTGATTTTCTGGATATGACACCAAAAGCACAAGTAACAAGAGCAAAAATAAATACATGGGACTGCATCAAACTAACAAGCTTTTGCACAGCAAAAGAAACAACAAAATGAAAAAGTAACCTACAAAACAGGAGAAAATATTTGCAAATCATATATCTGATAAAGCATTAATATCCAAAAATATGTAAAGAATTCATACAACTCAATAGAAAAAACAAACACACAAACAAAAACCTGATTAAAAAATGGCAGAGGAACAGAATAGACATTTTTCCAAAGAAGACATACCCATGGCCAACAGGCATATGAAAAGATGCTCGACATCACTAACCATCAGGGAAATGCAAGTCGAAATCACAATGAAATAATCACCTCACACCTGTTAGAAAACTATCATCAAAAAAGACAAGAAATAACAAGTGTTGAGGAGGATGTGGAAAATGTAAATTGGTGCAGCCACTATGGAAAACAGTATGGAGTTTCCTCAAAAAAAAAAACAACAACAACAAACTACCATTTGATCCAGCAATCCCATTTCTGGTTATATATGCAAAGGAAGTGAAAACAGGATCTCAAAAAGATGTCTGTGCCCCCATGTTCTATTCACAATAGCCAAGATATGGAAATAACCTTGTCCATGAGTTGATGAATGGTTAAAGAAAGTGTTATAGATATACGTACTGCCATTTGTGACAATTTGGGTAAAACTTGAGGGCATTATGCTAAGTGAAATAAGTCAGGCAGAGAAAAGCAAATTGATGTCACTTAAATGTGGAATCCAATAAAAGCCCAGCCCATTAAAAAGGAGAGTAGAGTGGTGGTTACCAGGGCCTGGGGAATGTAGGAAATGTGGAGATATTGTTCAAAGGGTACAAGCTTCTAGTTGTAAGATTGGCAGGTTCTGAGGATCTAATGTACAGCATGACGATCATAGCTAATTACTAATGCATTATATACTTGAAAGTTGCTAAGACAGTAGATCTTAAATGTTCTCCCCACAAAAAAGAAATGGTAATTGCATAATAGGATGGAGGTATTAGTTAATGCTATGGTGGTAGGTAATCATCTTGCAATATATTAATGTATCAAATCAACATGTCTTACACCTTAAATTTACACAATGTAATATGTCAAATATATCTCAATGAATCTATAAAATGTGTAAGTAAATAAAAGGAAAATGTGAATCCTAGGATAAGAATGTTATAATATGATGGTCTAGGCTGGAGAAAATGCTAGATATCTGGAATTTATTTGTACTCCTAAATTTCCTCAGGCTGGGGTAACATATCTAATTTTCCATCCAGTTGTGTGTTATCTGAGTGATGTGCAAGGTAGAAGTCAAAGAGAGAGTTATATCTTTGATGAAAGAGGGAAAGAATTCTGCTTCCATTGTTCCCAAGTTTATTCCATGAATAAATAAGATCAATACCTATGTTAAGGTAGTATGGCCCCACTGCATCACTTAATCTCAAGGAAAACAATCTATTACATATTTAAGAATAGTTTGTCAGACTAAAGCCTCTGGTTGACAGAGTAACCATCAAAAAATTCTTTATGTGGGTGGAGTGGTGAAAAGCTCCTACCTCCTTTGATCAAAAAGAAGGTTTAAAAATGGTGTTATGAAAAAGCTGTTACGAACTTTAAAATAAATAACACATGTTAACATAAGAACATAGAGGTATAAGAACCTCTCATATAAGAATGGGAGAGGTGATTTCTAGTGTTGATTTTATAAAATAAATTATTAGTCTACAATAACATGTTAGGTGAAATATTTAGGGTAGTTTTAGTTCCCTTTTATAGTAACCTATACAAATAGGGAGACATTAGTTACAAATATCTGTGTTCATGTAAAAAGGAGCAGGGAACCAAAAAATGGTGTTATGAAATCAGTTTTTAAAAATTGATGTCTAATTCCAGCTAAATTGTGTGTATATTTAGATACAACTTTGGTAATCTCACTAAGTGTCAGTATTTTGCCAAGTAAAAGCTCAAGAGGAAAGAAATAAGATTGAAAGAACTCCTCTTCTGGAAGACCCATGAAAGTCACATGGGCAGGTATCTTTTCCTGTTTATAATTCAATTTTGTAGGGTGCTAGATAGACCTAGTGACAAAGGGGTGTCATTTGAGAATAATGACGCACAATGCATGGCTTGTGTGGCACACCATTTATTCTTCCCTCTACTTGCATAATCATACTTTTATGCTGATTGACTCTACAAGCTTAATACTCAGGATGTATGCTTTGCTACCTTTTCTGGATATTTTATTATCAAAAAAGTTATATCATGCTGATCCAATTTCATGTTTCAGAGATCCAGCTGCAGAATAGATGATGAAGCCACATAAGTTATTAGCTTAGCTGAATGCATAAAAAGTTTAATCAATAATCAGCTTGCATATTTTAAGGGAACCAGTGCAATGACTGTGATAATCAAAAAATAAATATCAAACGAATTTATATTCTTAGTTTATTCTGAAGAGTAAATTAGTGCTATTTAGGCTGGTATTTTCAAAGTAAATAGATATTTGTGAACTTAAAAAGAGATAAATACCAGAATTTTTCTTCTGCAATTTTTGTTTTTTAATCCTCCCCCTCCCCCCAGAAAAAGTCTCCAGATATTAACACAGAAACTCTGTTTACCAGATGGGCAGCAGAACTATCCCCAAACCTATCCAACCATGGATTTGTCAAACATAGCAGCTGGGGACCTTCTAGAAGAACATGATTGACAGAGACTCAGGGATGTAGACCATACTTGGACCAAGGCTGATTGATTTCTGACTAAGAGGGTCAGTTGAATGGTTCAGGAATAGTTTCTTCACTACACATGTTGATGCAGTCAGTTTTCAGGGTATTACGTCAAAAATCTCAAGTGATTGGCTTAAAGAAAGTTTTAACTTCTGGTATCTAATTCAGCAAGCCTCTATTATACTACTATGTGCCAAAAACTATTTTAGATATTGGAGGTGGTATTGTGATCTTGTTACCTGTCTTCCAGGACCTTATACTTTAGCAAATTATTTAGGAAGACGGATGCTTGCATAGCTAATAGAACACAGAATGATAAGCAGTAGCATATAAACCAGGGTTATAGAACATAGAGGATGCTTGTGAGAGGGGCTGAAAGAAAAGGTAAAATTTGAGTGGGCCTTGAAGGTTAGAAAGGTTGCTGACTCCAATAGCTGGCAATGACAGGCATTCCAGGCAGAGTGGTATTCTTCACATTTCTTGAACAGCAGAGTCCTTTTTCATTGAAACTGGAAAAAAGGTTTTTGTCAAGGTTAAATGTACATTTAGAGATACTTTCATCACTTTTTCATTTTATAAAAAGTAAGCTGACTGCTACTAGAAATCAGTCTTGACATATCTGCTGTTTTCAGGTTGCTGGTTGGACAGCACTGCTGCAGGTACTGTGTGCTTGGATAACTCTAGCTAAAACTAGGAACTGGGCCTCAGCCATGTATGCAAGAACAGAATAAATGAGGCAGATGTTTTCCTGACTTCTGCTCTTTTGAATCTGCTTTGTGCAGAAGGGAGACGTTGTTTGCTTCAAATTATTTAAGTGCAGCATTTGTCACTTCTGTAATTCACTTACCACCACCAGATATGCAATTACTTTAACTGCGAGCCACTTGCATCTTAGTCAGTTTTACTGTCTAAAAATACGTCAGCTTTTATTTGAAGAGCTAAGATTGAAATTGTCACTTGGGGCCATTCCAAAACTTTGCTAATTGTGCACTTTAAGTAGAGTAATATTTGAATTAATTTTCCTCTTGGATTTTAAGAAAAATAATTACTCATGTCATGGTTTTCATTTATAACTATCTTTTTACATTATTATTATTATTGTGGTACGCGGACCTCTCACGGTTGTGGCCTCTCCCGTTGCGGAGCACAGGCTCCGGACGCGCAGGCTCAGCAGCCATGGCTCACAGGCTTAGTTGCTCCGCGGCACGTGGGATCTTCCCAGACCAGGGCACGAACCCGTGTCCCCTGCATCGGCAGGCAGACTCTCAACCACTGCGCCACCAGGGAAGCCTGGGGCAGATTGCTTTAACGCTGCATGCCACCAGTAAGTTTGCTGCTGCTAAAGAAATGTTCTTATTTGGCAAGAAATGGGAATGGCAAGAGAGAGAAGTCTAATCAGATACCATACTGCTCCTGACCCAAGTGGGCATCTTGACAGTGTAATGCCACATTGGGATAATTTAGGTGTTTTGATTGAAAGTTAGTCTCACACAGGTTACCCTAAATCATGGAGTTATTATAAGTTACCATAGTAACCCTGCTCTGGGGCTCTGTTTCTCTGGGCCACCAAAGTGTCACTGTTGATACAGGGCTCTCTCTCTCTCATGGGATCTTGACTTCTTTCTCTTCAATTACAAATATTTTCTTCTGCTACCAACAAGAAGGTTATCTTATTATCCAATCAATTACTAGCAGGAAAGAGTTTGATTGGTCTAGCTAATTACCTGGTGGGGTTAGCCCTCCTTGAATCAGGTGGTCCACTTGTGATACAGGAAGCGCTATCCCCTGGTCAAGCAGCTGCCCAGCGATGATTTCATTAGCAGGAGCTATGGAAAGAGCAGTTTCCCTTAGAAGAGGACAACGAGAGTGACAATATTGGCACAAAGTACTCAGAGCTAACTGAAAAGCCATAACACTTTCTTATCTGAAACCAATATTTCCCATATTCACACCAGTCAAGATTAATTGCTCCTTCCTATGGGCTTCCATAACATTTTAAGATAAGTTTATTGAGGTTTAACTGACATACAATATTCTGTACATGTGTAAAGTGTAAAAGTGGATGATTTTTGACATATGTATACATTCCTGAAATCATCGCCATAATCAAGATAATTAATATTTACATCAACATAAAATGTTCTCTCTGTTATTCCATAGAGGGATAAATGACAAAGATCCTGCCCTGAAGGAAATGAATGTCAAGTGAAAAACATGTAAAGGACTCATTTCGGATGGGCTAGACAGAATGAAACTGCATGCAGTGCACTGTGTTTTCTATTCAAGATTTTCAATTCCTGAAAGAAAGAATGAATCTTATTTACTTGGTGTGGATCCTGTGCTCACCCCTGGATCAACAACTGTGGCCAAGGGATTAGGATCTCATAGAATTAACATGACCACTGTTGGCCTATCGCCTCTGCATATAGGGGCCATTCCCAGAGAAAGGAGAATTGTAAGCTGGGGCACCATTCCAAGAGGTGTTTACTATAGGATGATAGAGGTTAAGAGACAACCAACATCAAACAAAATATGAACCTTAATTTCCTCTTTCCTACTCTACCACATCTGCATTATACTGTTGAACTTTCTGTCTGGTAGAAATTTTGATTCATAGTGATTTGCCTTTCTCTAGGAATTTGAAAACCCTACTTTTTTGACATAAAATTTGTATGTCTAATGAGCTGCCTTTAATTTCTTGTCATTCATTTTTGAAATTGTCTACTTCAGAGTTAATGCCACAAAATTTGCATGTCTGCTCAATTCTAACCCTCAACGAAACACACACACACACACACACACACACACACACACACACACTCTCACACACACATGCACATATGCAGCCTGCCTCTCTCCAGGATTCTTTGTGTATCTGTTTTGTTTTGTTTTTAACCAGGCAGTTTACCTATGTGCAATTGTGGGCATGATATAATGACTTTGTGGGTGGAGAATTCAGTTTGTATCAGTCTCCAAGTAGTTCTAAGAACCAGGAATAGAGAAAGTATTGTAGATTCTGGAGCTGTTCCTGTTTTGATCCTTAAACAGGGTTAAAGGAAGAAAAATTAAAGAGACTGAGAATGGAGTGAACTAGGTTTTGTCTGGTCTGGAGATATGAGGATCGGAGCCATCTTTTTAAGGTTTTAAAGGGCATGAACAATTTCTCCGAAAGGAATTGGGATTAGTTGTTCTTTTTGCAGCAGAACATCACGATACAAGGAACTGAATTTACATCTAAGCAGGAAAATTGTTCCTTAGTCATAGGAAGGAACTTTTTTGCTTGTTGGTATGTTAAGTTGGAAGAATGGGTAACTGAGGGTAAGTGGCATTTCTGCTTCCTAGAGAGCTCTAGAGAAGGGCAAATAATCCTACACTGTACCAAACTGTACTGATCCTACACTGTACCAAAGTTGAGGAAAACAGAAATTTTCTCAGACTTTTTTACAGCTCTTCAATTCTGTTATTCCTGATGATTTCCAAATGCTACTCCATTAGCGGCAAGTATCACTTAAAGACTTCTCTGGAAAGAGAGACCTTGTAGGCTCTTTTCCAGATCTTTTGTAGTTTAGTTGTCTCTCAAGTCGAGTAAACATTTCCTCACTGGATATTCACTTATTTGTACAATGCATAAAAATTAGAGATACTTTTGGATCTATTTATATATCACGTGTTGGGCTTAATTAGCCTGAAGTTTGAACAAATAATAGCATTTTCTTTTATGGCTCTCCACCCTGGGGATTGCAATAATTATTAATAGCACCAAGGTATTTCAATAGTGAAGGTATTGGTTTAATAATAACTCAGAGTTCTTTAAAGAGACTCAGGGAGTCCACAGAGGCTCTCCCCTCCCTTCTCCAAAGTCATAAAATGACAGTAGCAAAAGAAGTGGAGTGTAAAGAAATTTAAACTATCCTCTGACGAAGAGCAGAGATGTAACTGTGGGTAGGCCTTGGGCTGGAGTTTCTACAGTGCCCCCACCAACCAAAAAAAATATAATAAAACCAGTCTGTTTAAGGAAAAAGAGGCCTCCCCTCATCTCCACCATACGCAGATGTCTTTCAAAAGACTTGACCAGCCTGTGGGAACAAAGTATTTGACCTCTGAGACACCATCCTAGCAGTGTTTGAAGGAGCTTGCTAATCTTAAGGACCATGGCACACATCAAAGGAAAGGAAAATGGCAGCTTTTTGCCAAAGTACTCTAAAGGGAGGCTACCATGTGGTCTTTAGAAAGTTAACATTTGGCAGAGCTTGGCTAGACTGTGAGATCTTCAAGGGCAGAGAAGTTATTTGGTTTCCCTCCCCATAGAGGATTATGGGAATGCAACATAATGGTTAAATTATAGACTGAACAAAGCCTAATTTGTGAGATAAGGCTATAGCTAACAAGGATATATCCATGTTTTCCAAAGGCGAATGGCTTCATTCACCCATTACTTACTAAGTACTTCTGTGTTGTGCAGTGTGTTAAGAGCTAGGGATTCAGTCCTGATTAAGACATTATTCCTGTCCTAGAAGGTCTTACACGCTTGGGTAAGGGGTGGGGACTGACTAGTAAACGGGTGATTAAAATGCAGCTAGTCAGGTATTGCCATATGGGAAATATGGGGACAGTGGGATGGAGTACAGAGGAGGGGCAAGCACTTTGCCAGGACTGGGCAGGGGAAAATGGAGGTAGGCATGGATTTTGGAGAATCTGCTATTTTGTATGCTCTGTGCCACAAGTCCTCTCTGTTAGAATGACTAAGAAATGCTGAATGAATTTTAATTTTCTTTAATGTTCCAATTCTTTTTTAATATTTAACTAAAATTAATTTTTTGCAATGCACCATTACAGAAAAAGAAAGGAAAAAATTTCCAATTCCTTATTCAATAGGTAATTTCCTACATGAATGAGATGGTGTCAAATGAAACACATTCGTTCATTCAAAAAATTACATCTTAATGCCTCAAGAAGAATGTGAGCAAGAATTCACCAGACAGAACTTGGAAAATACTCCACCGAGCCCCACTGAGCTGTCCTTGCCAAGGCGAAGGACAGGTAATTTGCCGTGACTAATTGAAAAACATAAAGAACATTAATATGAAAAATGAAAGCATAGTCCATGGTATAACAGGCAATGAAACCATTCGCATAACTGATTACTCTTCAAGGTAACATGTTCTTCCTCTCAGGAATCTTTTTCTTTGGCCCAGTCTTTTAAAAGCCTGCTAACGTGACATCACTTGAAAGGTCATGGGAGCAGCTGTCTTTATCCTCGTGTCCAGAGAGTGATACTGGGACACTCATAATTTGAGGAAAGAATTATTAAAGAAAATATTTAGAGACCTTGGTGATGTTATATGTTCCCTCTGAACATCCTGAGACATAATATTAAGAAACAATTATTGTAATATTAGTGTGTTTTAATTTGAAACTTAGTAGCAGGCTATTAGAGGACCTAGGGTTCAGTCTTAGCTCCACTGCATGTTAGCTTTGTGTACTTGGACAAGTCACTTATCTCCACGTGATTCTCAGTTTCTTTATCAGTAAATTGGAGATAATATGATCTCCTCTGCTTATCTTGCAAGGTTGAGAAAAACCAAATAAAAGAGCACTGGTGGAAGCTTTTAAAGACCATAATGATTAAACATAAAAGGATTATTAGGAAAATCCTGACTAATTTTTATGTTGTTAGGTTAGGTCATATCAGCTTATCAAAGTGAATTGTTTTGTATATATTGTTCTTCTTGAAGTTCAAAGAAGAATAGAGCAAATCATGTCCCTTTATAATATGGAAACCTTTGATCTTCTGAAGGTAGTTATTTCCATAGAAACTCTAAATCTGCTGTGGGAGCATCCCAAATGCTCATATCCTCCCATGGCTTTGGGTGATAAAAGAGGCAGATACAAGGCAGAATTGGCAAACACAGTAGCCATTGTGTGCTGACAGGGCCAAGGTGACTTATGTTTTTTTTTTTTTTCAATGTGTTGTGGGCCTTGATAGCACATTAATGACTGGCTAGTGTCCTTACCCTGTGTTATCTTATATGGACAGTCTACCTGAAGTCTAGAGGGTGGTATATTGTAATGGCCAAGAGCAAGAGATGTAAGGGAAGGTAAATAATTGCTTTAGATCCTGGCTCTGCTATTTAATAGCTGTGTGATCGAGAGTAAGTTACATAAACTCACTGAGCCTGAGGTTCCAGGTTCCATTAAAATGGACATGACAGTAGTATACAACTCATTTAGGGTTGTTGGGAGGATTGAATGAGTTAATATATGTAAAGAGGCTGAGCAGAGCCGCTGGCAGGAGGGCAGAGGGACCTACGGAGGGGAGCAAGATGGCGCAGACTCAGGGGGAAAGTCTGTTACTACTACGATGGGTTTTTGTGAGAATCCAGTAAGAAAATGAATGTGAATGTGCTCTGACACCATAAAGTGTAATGACGTGCAAGAGGTGAGCTGTGACTTACAATAATTCTGAGTAGTGATGGTTATTTTTCTGTTGTGGGAGTGAATTCCCTGGAGGTATAGTGAGGGGATGTTGGAAATTACATTGGATGTAGTTTCCAATTATGTTGTATATTATGGACAAGGCCACCCAATGAAGCCTCACTGAATCTGCATGACTCACAATTTGCCCCTTAACTATGGCCTCGACCGAAAGATGGAAATGTATCACCCTCGCAAAGCCAATGCTGAGGAGAGAACCGAGTACCACACTGATGACTACATTAAATTCTTGCGCTCCATCTGCCCAGATAACATGTCCGAGTACAGCAAGCAGATGCAGAGATTCTACGTTGGTGAGGACTGTCCGGTATTTGATGGCCTGTTTGAATTCTGTCAGCTATCTCCTGGTGGCTCTGTGGCAAGTGCCCTGAAAATAAACAGCAGACGGACATCGCTGTGAATTGGGTGGGGGCTTACACCATGCAAAGAAGTCCGAGGCATCTGGCTTCTGTTACGTCAATGTCAATGATATCGTCTTGGCTATCCTGGAACTGCTGAAGTATCACCAGAGAGTGCTGTATATTGACATTGATATTCACCATGGCGATGGCGTGGAAGAGGCCTTCTATACCACAGACCGAGTAGTGACTGTGGCCTTTCATAAATATGGAGAGTACTTCCCAGGAACTTGGGACCTACGGGATATTAGGGTTGGCAAAGGCAAGTATTATGGTGTTAACTACCCGCTCCGAGATGGGATTGATGACGAGTTCTATGAGGCCATTTTCAAGCCAGTCATGTCCAAAGTAATGGAGATGTTCCAGCTCAGTGCAGTCGTCGTACACTGTGGCTCTGATTTCCTGTCTGGGGATCAGTTAGATTGCTTCGATTCGACCATCAAAGGGCAAGCCAAGTGTGTGGAATTTGTGAAGAGCTTTAACCTGCCTATGCTGATGCTGGGAGGAGGTGGCTACACCATTATAATGTCTCCCGGTGCTGGAATTATGAAACAGCTGTGGCCCTGGATGTGGAGATCCCTAATGAGCTTTCATACAACGACTACTTTGAATACTTCGGACCAGATTTCAAATTTCACATCAGTCTTTCCAATATGACTAACCAGAGCACTAATGAGTATCTGGAAAAGCTCAAACAGCGACTGTTTGAGAACCTGAGAATGCTGACCCGCATACCTGGAGTCCAAATGCAGGCCATTCCTGAGGATGCCATTCCCGAGGAGAGTGGTGATGAGGACGAAGACCCTGACAAGCACATCTCACTGTGTTCCTCGGACAGACAAATTGCCTGTGAGGAAGAGTTCTCCGACTCTGATGGGGAGGGAAAAGGAGGTCGCAAGAACTCTTCCAACTTCAAAAAAGCCAAGAGAGTCAAAACGGAATATGAGAAAGAGAAAGACCCAGAAGAAAAGAAAGAAGTCACAGAAGAGGAGAAAACCAAGGAGGAGAAGCAAGAAGCCAAGAGGGTCTGAGCAGACCTCTCCGGTTCTGGCTTCTTGCCAAGTTCCCCACCTTTATCTTGCACCCCCTCGGATTTTATATTTTCTATTTCTCTGTGTATTTATATAAAAATATATTAAATATAAATATCCCCAGGGACTAGACAGGAACCAGGGCCCCGAGCTCAGGGCACATGTGTTAGGTGAAGCTTTTCTAGTAGCTGCCTCACCACCCATTCCTCCTGAATTCTTAATTTTGAACCATAACGGGTGCCAGGTCTGGCTAGAAGGGATACACTTAAGCACCCATAGGACAAAATCTTAAAGTGCCTGCTTAGTAGCTTTGAAAAGGTGCCCTTATTGAGCATTTTAGAAGGGGTGACTGGATCTTCAGGGACTCCCTGGTCTTTTCAGGCTCCTTAAGGTAACATCAGCCATTTTTAGATTGGTTCTGTTCTCATACCTTTCTACTGGCCCCCAGTAAGCCAAGAAACTCACACTGCCTGCCCTCTCTGTCCTCCCACAATTCTGCAGGTGAAGATTGTTAGTCTAGTTTCCTTTTTGAGATGCTGTTTTCATTTTTGTGAGAATCTTTGTAATAAAATGGTACATGTCTATACACTAAAAAATGTGTATATACAAAGAGACTGAATCCTTGGTATTCAACAAATATTAACTACTTTATTAGTTAGCCCTCAACATCTGGGATGGATGGGAACCGTAAGAGGGTGTTTCAGGTGAGAACCATCACATCGAATTATGGAGATAAGAGTAATGGAGCTAAAAGAAGCAATAGAAACAGTGATTGAAAACATAGCTCTGGCATCGTAGAGTCTAGGTTCAGAGTCCAGCTCTATGTGACCTTAGACAAGTCAGTTAACTCTCAGAGCTTCACTTTAAATCGTGAGGATCATATTAATTGCTTTTTCACAGGGCTGTTTTGAAGGATCAATTATGTGATGCATATGAAATGCAAAAGAGGGTTGTCCCAATCATGCGCATCTGTTATAATTCCTATCGTTAAGTGGTCTTCTGTCCTTCCACCTTTCGCCATGGGCAGAACTGTGAAGTCCTAAACAGTCTGACCTCATGAGTTGAGTCCCACTGAGTTGGAATTAGTGCAAATGTACATGTAGACTCGTGTCCTCCTTTGTACTGTCCTTGAAGGATAGGTCTGCTAAAAAGTGAAAGATACCATGCATATATGGCCAGTTGACCAAAGGTGTCAGAGCAATTCAGTGGAGGGAAAATAGTCTTTTCAACAAATAGTGCTGGATCAACCAGGTATCAATACAGGGAAAAGTGAACATGAAATTTTCCCTTGTGCCATACACAAAAATCACCTCGAAATGGATAATAAATGTAAGTGGATTCTAAATGGAACTAAATATAAAGCCCCAAACTCTAAAGTGTTTAGAAGACAACATAGGAGAAAATCTTTGTGACTTTGAGGTAGGTAAAAGTTCGTAGATAGAGTACAAAAAGCACAAAAGTATTTAAAAAATGATAAATTTAATGTTATCAAAATTAAAAACTTTTGCTCTTTGAAAGCTATTGTGGAGAAAATGAAAAGTCAAACCTTGGAATAGAAGAAAATACACACAGCACTTACATCAGACAAAATACTTATATCCAGAATATATAAATGCCTTTTACAACTCCTTAGTGAGAAAACAACCAATAAAAATGGGCAAAAGATTTGAACAGATATTTCATGAAAGAAGATGGCCATGAATAGCCATCGAATGAATGATACAAGCTAGGCTGAATTTAGGAGGGGTGTTGTATGGACTCCATAACAGTTAGGCTGGCATTTGAGGGGATGGGCAGGGAGAGAGGGCAACCCTGCTTCTTCCCACCACCTCTTCCCATACATTTCTCTATTTTCTCCTTTCCTTTTGCTTCTTATTATCCTCTTGTCCTGAGGAGAA
Source organism: Phocoena phocoena (assembly GCF_963924675.1). Classification (NCBI taxonomy): domain Eukaryota; kingdom Metazoa; phylum Chordata; class Mammalia; order Artiodactyla; family Phocoenidae; genus Phocoena; species Phocoena phocoena. Next base: position 118,739,623 of record NC_089240.1, read on the forward strand.
AAGCTTTTGGAGGGCTCAAGTTCAGTGGTCTGTATTTGTCCTAAGGTCATACAGCTGGTTGTAGGCAGAACCAAAGGCAAAGCCTAGCGTCCTGACTTCCTGGGTGCAGATTCTTCATGGGCCGATGAAAGGAGTGTGGCCTGGGGTGCCGTGGACCTTGTTGGTTTCCCTTTCTTTCCACCTTCAGATTAAAGTTGTGTGGTTCTTTAAAACTGGCAGTCCAGCAGAAGTAGAGCCAGTGTTAGTTGCTGAGATCTAGTAGGTGTTTCTGTTTCACCCTGTGGCAGAATTACACCTTAGCACTTTGGGCGAAGATCAGCGTTGGCTTTTGGCCCCCTGAATCAAGGCATAAATTTATATAGCTGTAGCAGAGTTGTGCTTTCAAGCTGATGTTCTCAGTTATTTATAAAGTTTTGTAAAATATTTCTCTCTTGCCGGTCTGAAAAAAGAATTGTTTCCCCAGAACTGCCTAGAATCATCTGCCACTAACTAGCTGTGTGATCTTGGGCAGTCACATCCCTCTCTGCACCTCAGTTTCCTCATGAGTAAGACTGGGGATTGAACCAGTTGATCTCTGAGGGCCCTTCAGATTTGACATTTTCTACGGTCTCTTGTTCCACGATTCTGTCCACTGCCTTAACATTGAAATGCCACCAGCATCTATTTAGATATATTTTTTGCTGTCGATTTGCAGTCTCTGGGATTCCTCTGCCTTGTTTATTGCTTCCTTAGAGCTGTGTTGCATAATTTGCCTGCTTAGGATCTTGCTGTTTCCTATAGATGGTGTCTGAAAGGTGAAGACAAGAGTATTCAGTGCAGGAGCCCAGCCACAGACCCATCCCTTTCTGACAACAAAGCTATGTGTTTCTCCCTTTTCTTGTCCTCTGCCCCTCTTCCAGTTTGTTCCATTGCTACATTTGGGCTTTATGATTACATCTGCAATAGCAGGCACAGATGTTTTTATGTTTTTCTCACTCAATTGTATGGTTAATGGTGAAATGGATTTTTCGAACAGATGCTCACATGTGGGTGCTATTCTTTTCTCTCCTGATACATCCTCTACACAAACAGCAGATTGTGTGTCTGGTGTGAGTTTGAGCCTACCAAGAGAAGAATTCAAGCTGAATAACACTGGGCTGATTTTCAAGCTCCTAAAAAAATAATTCAGGCACTAAATTTGACAAACTCTTTGTAGCGCCCCTGCAGCCCAGATCCAGACCTGTATCTCCAGCCTTTGCCAGTTTTACGTGAGGAGGCCGAGATTAAGCATTTGTCCTTTTAAGGGCTGCCTTATGAAGGAAAATGATAACAGATTCATTTTCAAAAGCGCTGGACCCAGTTGCTCTGTCACTGTGACTTCTGAGACTCAAGGCATGTTATTTAACCTCTGTTTCTTCATCTATGAGATGGAACTGACAGTACAAAGCTGGTGTGGATCATTGAAAGAATTGCCAAGTAGCAGAGGTCCCTGCTTAAGTCTAATCCATGTCCACTACTGGGCATGTACGGCTTATTGGAACTGACTGACCAGAAGTCTATTTGCACAAAGGACTGAGAAGCCTCCAGGGAGAGAGGCACATCTGTGGAAGGGTTAAGAGCTTGGGTTTAACCCAAATTTCAGTAGTGCCAGGGTTTCTCATCCTGGGCACTATTAAAATTTTGGGTCAGATAATTGTTTATTGTGATGGCTGTCCTGTTCATTGTAGGATGCGTGGCAGCATCTCTGGCCTCGACCTAGTAGTGCGCCCCAGCCCCCCTCAAAGTTGTGACAACTAAAATTGCTTCCAGATATTGCCAAATGTGCTCTAGTGTGGTAGGGATCCAACTGAGAACCACTGCCTTAGAGGCACTCAATACTGGCTTTAAATTCACTTACTCAATGTCATGCAGCTAGTAACCCCCTGTGCTTCAATATTCTCATTTGTAAAATGGGGGCTTAGCTATTTTGCAGAAATGATTGTTGAGTGAATTAAAACAACAGATTTGTACAAACCTTGGCACATAGTATAACACAGTAACTCCCTACCACCATAGGACCTTTGGTTGTTTCTTACCTTTGTCTAAGATACGCTCTTTCTCTCACCCTGTGTCTGTCTTGTTGTCTCCAGCTCATCCTTCAGATCTCAACTAAAGAGCCATTTCCAAGAGGAAGCCTTCCTTGATTCCTCAGACTATATCAGGGTTCAGAGGACTCGTAGCACTTATTTTGTTGATATTATACATTATAAGACTTGGGGGATCATTTCATTAACATCTGTTGGACTGCTAGGCTGTAAGCTTCATGAGGGCGGGTGCTATGTCTCTCTTGTTCACTGTTGAATTGTCAGAGCTCTGGACAGAGCCTGAAACAAAACATGCATTTAATAAAATATTACTGAAGGAAAGGAGGAAGAAAGAAATGAAGAGCTCAACAAACATTGCAAATATCATTAAACTTTAATTCCTCTAAGGAGTTATAGGCAGCTGATCAGCCCAGTAAACAGAATTCAGTGACAAGAGAGGAACAGTAGTTTTTTTGTGTGTTTATTTTTATTGAAATATAGTTGATTTACAGTGTCATGTTAGTTTCAGGTGTGCAACACAGTGATTCAGTTATATATATATACATATATACTACAGATTCAATAATACATATACATATATGTGTATGTGTATATATATGTATATATATACTTTTTCCAGATTCTTTTCCCTTATAAGTCATTACTAAATACCAAGTATAGTTCCCTGTGCTATACAGTAGGTCCTTGTTGGTTATTTTATATATAGTAGTGTGTATATGTTAATCCCAAACTCCTAATTTATCACTCCCCCCCTTTCTCCTTCGGTAGCATAAGTTTGTCTTCTATTTGTGTGGGTCTATTTCTGTTTTGTATATAAGTTCACTTGTACCTTTTTTTTTAGATTCTACATATAAGTGATACATATGATATTTGTCTTTGTCTGGCTTACTTCACTTAGTATTATAATCTCTAGATCCATCCATGTTGCCACAAATGGCATTATTTCATTCATTTCTATAGCTGAGTAGTATTCCATTGTATAAATATACCACATCTTCTTCATCCATCTGTCAATGGGCATTTAGGTTTCTTCCATGTCTTGGCTATTGTGAATAGTGCTGCGGTGAACATTGGGGTGCATGTAACTTTTCGAATTATGGTTTTCTCCGGATATACAGTAAGTCCCCTACATATGAATGAGTTCCATTCTGAGAGCACATTCATAAGTCCAGTTTGTTCATAAGTCCAACCAAGTTAGCCTAGGTACCCAACTAACACAATCGGCTATATAGTACTGTACTGTAATAAGTTTATAATACTTTTCACACAAAAAATACATAAAAAACAAACACAAAAAATAAAACTTTTTTTTTTTTTTTTTGCATTACGTGGGCCTCTTACTGCTGTGGCCCCTCCCGTTGCAGAGCACAGGCTCCGGACGCGCAGGCTCAGCGCCCATGGCTCACGGGCCCAGCCGCTCCACGGCATGCGGGATCCTCCCGGACCGGGGCACAAACCTGCGTCACCTGCATTGGCAGGCGGACTCTCAACCACTGCGCCACCAGGGAAGCCCAAGAAAACATTTTTGATCTTACAGTATAGTATCTTGAAAAGTACAGTAGTATAGTACAACAGCTGGCATATAGGGGGTGGCATCGAGTGAACAGGTAAGAAGAGTTACTGACTGGAGGAGGGAAAGGAGGTGGGAGGTGGTAGAGGTGAAGGATCATCAGCAATAGGAGATAGAAGGCAAGCTGCAATTTCACTCATGCCTGACATTGATGGAGCACACGTTCACATCTTTTGAAAGTTCACAACTTGAAGGTTTGTATGTGGGGGACTTACTGTATGCCCAGGAGAGGGATTCCAGGATCATATGGTAGCTCCATTTTTAGTTCTTTAAGGAACCTCCATACTGTTCTCCATAGTGGCTGTACCAATTTACACTCCCACCAATACTGTAGGAGGGTTCCTCTTTCCCTACACCCTCTCCAACATTTATTATTTGTATACTTTTTGATGATGGCCATTCTGACTGGAGTGAGGTGATACCTCATTTTAGTTTTGGTTGCATTTCTCTAATAATTAGCAATGTTGAGCATTTTTTCATGTGCCTGTTGGCCATCTGTATGTCTTCTTTGGAGAAATATCTATTTAGTTCTTCTGCCCATTTTTTGATTAATACACGGAAATCTATTGCATTTCTATACACTAACAATGAAAGATCAGAAAGAGAAATTAAGGAAACAATCCTATTTACCATCACATGATAAAGGATAAAAGGCCTAGGAATAAACCTACCTAAGGAGGCAAAAGACCTGTACTTTGAAAACTATAAGACACTGTTGAAAGAAACTGAAGATGACACAAACAGATGGAAAGATATACTGTATTTTGGGATTGGAAAAATCAATATTGTCAAAATAACTATACCACCTAAGGCAAACTACAGATTCAATGCAACCTCTATCAAATTACCAACGACATTTTTCACAGAACTAGAACAAAATAGTTTACAGTTTGTATGGAAACACAAAAGACTCCAAATAGCCAAAGCAATCTTAAGAAAGAAAAATGGAGCTGGAGGAATCAGATTCACTGACTTCAGACTATACTACAAAGCTACAGTAATCAAAACAGTATGGTACTGGCACAAAAACCGACATATAGATCAATGGAACAGGATAGAAAGCCCAGAAATAAACCCACGCACCTATGGTCAATTAATCTACGACAAAGGAGGCAAGACTATACAATGGGGAAAAGACAGTCTCTTCAATAAGTAGTGCTGGGAAAACTGTGCAGCCACATATAAAAGAATGAAATTGGAACATTCTCTAACACCATATACAAAAATAAACTCAAAATGGATTAAATACCTAAACGTAAGGCCAGATACTATAAAACTCCTAAAGGAAAACATAGGTAGAACTTGACATAAGTCTCAACAATATCTTTTTGGATCTATGTCCTGGAGTAATAGAAATAAACCCAAAAATAAACAAATGGGACCTAGTTAAATTTAAAATATTTTGCAAAGGAAAAAGTAAAGGAAACCATAAACAAACCCAAAAGACAACCCACGGACTGGGAGAAGATATTTGCGAACAATGCAACTGACAAGGGATTAATTTCCAAAATATGCAAACAGCTCATACAGCTCAATATCAAAAAAGAGCAGTAGTTTTAAGGAAAGTCTGTCACTCAAAACTCTCTCCAGCTTGGTTCCCATAGACTTTGTGGGATTTGGTGAGGCACAGTAAATGTAATACCTCTTTTCTACCCCAGTTTGGAACTAAAAGATTCAGACAGATGGAGATCAACAATATCATCTTCATTCCTAAAAACAGCTGGATTTAGAGAACATAGTTTAGGTGTGCAGCAAGAATGAACCTCCTAATTCTGCACCCCAGAATGAGCTAGAGTTACCTAGTCAAAGGAAGCACTCAACAAATGCAGCACACCCCATCCAATGGGGCCCTGCATCTCTAAAACTCATGGTGTGCAGAACTAAGACTATTAGCTTCCTGACGGCAGGCCTGTCCAAAAGGGAGAAGCAAGAAGTGTTAAGCTGAGTGAAGACTGTCTTCCTCCTGGGGAGAAAGGCCAGTGGTATTACTCCAGTGTATGTCCCCCCATTTAGGAACATGATACCATGGGAAAGAACATCACTCCACCTCCACTCCTGCCAACAGATTTATATCTGTGTCCAAAAGAAATAGAGAATTGGGAGCAAAAACTGGCATGGGTATTTCATTAAAGAGCCTGTAATATATTGGGACTCAAGAAGTATTGCTCTGGGACTTCTCTAACTAATTACAGTGTAGAAAGGTAGAGAGGTGATCTTCTCCATTTTTCCACAGAACTCTGCAGCTGTGGCACATTGAAAGCTCCAGTACATTGATCTCACCAGTTGTTTCTGGGAGAGAATGCAGCCCCCATGGAAATGGTAGTGGGTTCCTCCAAATGTGGGTGTGATCTGTGGATGAAGTAGTACTCAGTGTAGGGCTTTCTAGTTCAGGAGAAGAGGCCATGCTTAGTTGGCAATTTTCAGAGGCTAGTATTACAAGGACCAATGAAATGATGCATGCACCCCTATTTTATTTTATTAAAAATTTTTTTGAACTTTAGTTTTTCTTTTACTTTTTATACCATATTCAAAGTTACTTTCCATTTAACGTTATTACAAAATATTGGCTATATTCCCTGTTTTGTACAATGCATCTCTGAGCCTATCTTACACCTAATATTTTGTACTTCCCACTACCCCACCCCTGTAATGTCCCCCCACACTGGTAACCACTAGTTTTTTCTCTATATCTTTGAGTCTGCTTCTTTCTTGTTATATTCACTAGTTTGATTTATTTTTTTACATTCCATATATGTGACATCATACAGTATTTGTCTTTCTTTGTCTGACATTTCATTTAGCATAATGCCCTCTAAGTTCATCTGTGTTGATGCAAATGGCAAAATTTCATTCTTTTTTATGGTTGAGTAGTATTCCATTGTATATATATACACTGCATCTTCTTTATCCGTTCATCTGTTGATGGACACTTAGGTTATTTCCTTATCTTGGCAATTGTAAATAATGCTGCTGTGGACATTGGGGTGCACTTATCTTTTCAAATTAGTGTTTGTGTTTATATATATATATACACACACACACACACACACACACACACACACACATATATATATATATATATAGAACCAGGAGTGGAATTGCCGGGTCATATGATAGTTCTATTTTTAGTTTTTTGAGGAACCTCCATACTGTTTTCCACAGTGGCTGCACCCATTTACATTCCCACCAACAGTGTATGAGGATTCCCTTTTCTCCACATCCTCGGCAACATTTGTTATTTGTGTTCTTTTTGATGATAGCTATTCTGACAGACGTGAGGTGATATCTCATTGTGGTTTTGATTTGCATTTCCTTGATGATTAGTGATGTTGAGCATCTTTTCATACGCCTGTTGGCCATCTGCATTTCCTCTTTGGAAAAATGTCTATTCGGTTTTTGTGCCCATTTTTTAATCGGGTTGCTTGTTTTTTGATGTTGAGTTGTATGAGCTGTTTATATATGTTGGATATTAATCCCTTATTATATATATTATATATAATATTATATCATTTGCAAATATCTTCTCCCATTCAGTAGGTAGTCTTTTCATCTTGTCAATGGTTTCCTTTGCTGAATGTACCCCTATTTTAAACCCTGAGCTATGTAAATCAGGCAAATTTGTACATGAGTGCAAAAGCTCTGTAAGCTGTAAATCCATTCAAATGCGAAGGGCTATTGAAATTTTCCTTTTCATGGTTTCATTTGTTGCATTTCCAACCTGATACACTTTTAGGACCTCAGGTGTTCATGATATTTTAGTGCCCATTTGCTGTGGTGTGGCTACTTTTCAGAATCAAGACAGATGGGTAGGTAGGCGTGGTGGCTTGAGAACAAAATAGAATGATCCATGCCAGTACTCAACGAAGCCTTGGTGTTCTTGTACAGTCAGATACATTAAAATAGTTATTCACTAATTTATTCATTAAACCTCAACTTACTAAGTAGCCTGTGGGAGGCTTGCTTTCACCAATTTTAAATTGGGAATAATACCAATAGCTCATTCTCAGGCCTGTTATGTGGATTTAAATGAGGTAATGAACGCAAGGTACTTACTATAGTTTCAAGCACATGTTTGTTTGTTTTAATCCATAACACTTATTACTACCATTGTATTATACAATATATTTCTTTGTATATAGTCTACTTTCCCCTGCCAAAATGCAAGCTCTGTGAAGGCAGGGACTTGAGTTTGGCTTTGAATCTCCAGAGCCTTGCAAAGTGGAGGTGCTCAATAATTCTTAGTTGAATGAATTAATGAACACTCAATAAATAAGTTTCCCTAAATTCCAGACTCATGTGTGCTATGTCCTAATCTTCATTTCTGCTTGAATGACCAATAGACAACTTAAACCTATCATGTCCAAACTAAACCCTTGGTTCCCACTGTACCTCCGTCCTCTCAACGACAAATCAGCTTCTCTTTGTATTTTTCATTTTAGTAAATGGTAACTCCATCTTTCCAGTTGCTCTAACCAACAACTTTAGAATCATCCTTAGGTACTTTCTTTTTCTAATCCTTCATTTCTTTTTTTGTTTTTTTTTTTTTTTTTTTGCGGTATGCGGGCCCCTCACTGTTGTGGCCCCTCCTGTTGCGGAGCACAGGCTCCGGATGCGCAGGCTCAGCGGCCATGGCTCACGGGCCCAGCCGCTCCACGGCATGTGGGATCTTCCCGGACCGGGGCACAAACCCGTGTCCCCTGCATCGGCAGGTGGATTCTCAACCACTGCGCCACCAGGGAAGCCCTAATCCTTCATTTCTAATCTATCAGCAAGTTCTATTCCCTCTATCTCCAAAATATATCTAAAATATAACCATTTCTTAGAGCTTCCACTGCTATCTACCTAGTCCAAGTCACCATCATTTCTTGCCCAGAAAATTGCTTCTATGATTATCATCTAACTGTGTTCTTCTTATCATATATTTATTTTTAAAATATAAATATGATCATATCACATCTCTGCTCAAATGTTCTGAAAATCTCCCAAGCCACTGTACTTAAAATACCACTCCTGCACTTTATTCCTTTACTCTACTCAACTTGTCATAATATATATCACTACTTGATTTTATATGATTTGTTTGGTTATCTATTGCTATCCAGTAGAATATAAACTCCAAAGGGTCTTTGTAATTTTCTTCATATATCCTTCAGTCTAGAACACTGCATGGCAACAATGATGACAGATGTCTGTCATGTGTGTGACTGTGTGTCTGTGTGAATGTGTGGCTGTATCAGTGTGAGATTATGTGTGAGTGTGATTATGTGAGTATATGTAGTAGTGGATGAGAGTGAGAATGTGTGAAGGTTAGTGTTAGACAACTTGTAAGAGATTTTTTGAGTGAATGTTTGAGCGTGGGAAAGTGTGTATGTGTGTGAGACCTGCAAAGATATATGTGACAGAATATGTGAGTTAGTGTGCCAGAGAGAGTGTGTATTTGTCAGTGTGTGTGAGTGTGATGATGTGTGTGTATGTGTATGAGTGTGTGAAGGTGTTTGTGAATGAGTATTTACAAGTATGTGAGTGTGTCATGTGTGTGTAAGTATCTCTCACTCAGAATTCTCCCCAGACCCTTGTGCGGTCCTCCCATACTACAAACTCACTGAGTAAAAGATTCCCCCAAATATACTCCTCTTCCTTTGTTTCTCAGGAAAGGCACTACTAGCCATCTCATCACCCAACCAGAGATATGGGAATCATGCTCCAGTCATTCCTCGTTCTTAGCCTCATATCACCAAATTTCAAATCGATTACCTCTTTTCTATTTCTACTAAAAAGTTCTGAGTTGAGGCCCTCATCTTCTATCATCCTCAAAAGTCTCCTGGTTAGAGTCCTTGTTTCTAGTCTTGAAACACTGCCTGAGGCCATTCCAGAACAACTCATGGAAGTGCTGGGCTATCAGTTAGAGATTCAATAAATGCTTCTCAATGATGCTGTGGAGGTAATTCCTGTGTTGTTTGGAAGATTACATGAGGTATGCTCTGAGGTCCTTTCCAACACTTGAAAATCTGATTCTTTGTCCCAGTCCCACCAAGAACTAACACTACAAAAGGGTCCACCGTCAATATGATCTTTGATAACAGCTTTATCTACTTTATTCTTTAGCATTGGATCAGATGAATAAATGAGAGTATTTAGTGGGCACCAGGAACTTCTGCCAAATCCCTTATCAGGTAGGGACACGATGCTACTAGCAAGAAAAATGGGAGGAGCTCACTGGCTTTAGTTTTTCTCCCCCATCTGCCCTGTTTTAGAATATTAGTAATCTCACTTTGTGCTTTACATCTTAGGGACCTTAGGTTTTAACTGAAGGTCCTTACTCAGTCATGCTTCACAAACCCCAATTTCTGGCCACAAGATTTCCACCTTGACATACATTCAATCACTTCATTCATTCATTCAATAATTACTAAACATTTGCTATATGCCAAGGTATAGTGCTGGATACCAGAGTTGGGAGAAAACATATAATAATGTTTAAAATGACCATCTATTTAGTTCCAGCAAGGTGATAGGCACTGTAGAAAAAAATGTTTTGCATTAATATAATTTAGTCTTCAAAATAGCCTTGTTGCTACAGATGAGAAAGGCGAGGCCCAGAGATATGAAGTAATGTGTCCAAGTTCACACAGTAAGAGGTGGAGCTTGGATTTGAACCCAAGGCTGTCTAACTCCAAAGCACATGGTTTTAACCACCATCTATATCTCCTTTTATACTGCCTGCAAGGTATTTGTAAAAATCTGATGGAAACTCCCTTACCTTTCCACATTGTCTGACAATCCACATTTCACTAATTTTATGTTCTTTCTTATCTATATACAATGGAAAGATTTCATTCTTTCTTATGGCTGAATAATATTGCATTGTATTTATATGTATGTATATATCACAATTTCTTTATCCATTCATCCATCTATGGACATTTAGGTTGTTTCCATGTCTTGGTTATTGCAAACAATGCTGCAAGGAACATAGTGGTGCTTATATCTTTTTGTTAGTGTTTTTGTTTTCTTCGAATAAATACCTACAAGTGGAATTGCTGGATCATATAGTACTTCTGTTTTTAACTTTTTGAGGAAACTATTTTTTTTCGATAGTGGCTGCACCAGTTTACATTCCCACAAAACGCACACAAAGGTTCCCTTTTCTCTGCAGCCTCACCAACACTTGCTGTCTCGTCTTTTTTATAGTAGCCATTAGAATGTGTGATGTGATATCTCAATTTGGTTCTGATCTACATTTCCCTGATGATTAGTGATGTACCTGGTAGCCATCTGCATGTCCTCTTTGGAAAAATGTCTATTCAGATCTTCTGCCCATTTTTAAATCAGATTGTTTGCTTTTGTGCTATTGAGTTGTGTGAGTTCTTTATTTATTTTGGAAATTAGCCCCTTAGCAGATATATGATTTGCAAATATTTTATCCCATTCAGTTGGTTGCCTTTTGTTTTGTTGATGGTTTCCCTTGCTGTGCAAAAGCTTTTAAGTATGATGTAGTCTCACTTACTTATTTTTGCTTTTGTTGCTTTTGCTTTTGGTGTCATATTTTAAAAATCATCACCAAGACCTATGTCAAGGAGCTTATTGCCTATGTTTTCTCCTAGGAGTTTTATGGTTTCAGGTCTTATGTTCAGTCTTTAATCCATTTTGAGTTAATTTATGTGTATGATGTAAAACAGTCATCCAGTTTCATTATTCTCCATGTGGCTGTGCAGTTTTTCCAACACCTTTTATTGAAGAAGGTATACTTTCTGCATTGTATACTCTTGGCTCCTTTGTTGTAAATTAATTAACCATATATGTGTAGGTTTACTTCTGGGCTGTCTATTCTGTTCCATTGATCTATGTGTCTGTTTTTATGCCAGTACCATACGGTTTTAATTACCATGCTCTTATTTAAGGTTCACACTCCACTTGAGTTCTGTATCTTAGTCCCTGTTCCCTTCTCAAGGACCTATATATATTTCCTTCTTTCTTGAATATTTACTAGGTCATTCCCATCAGCATGTAAATATGCTGTAGTATCTTCAACCTTAAGACCAAAAAACTTCCTTGACATATGACACATTCCAGAAAACTCCTCATTTCTTGGTTCCCCTTCACACCGAAATGTCTTAAAAGATTTGTATGTACTCACTTTAATTCCTCACCTTCCATCATCTTTATAACCCCTTTATATCAGGCTTTTATTTATATCATTCAACTGAAATACTCTTAGCAAGGTTACTGTGACCTACCACTTGCAAAAACCAAGAGTCAATGTTTTTGTCTTCAAAGACTTGACCTCTTAGCAACATTTGTCTCATGTGATCACTTCTTTCTAGAATAACATATTTTTTTCTTTGCTTCTCTTTTCCTCCTACCTTATGGGTTCTCCTTTTCAGCCTTTGCTGGCTCCTGCTCCTCTGCTAACTTGGTTCTGGATAACCATCTCCATCTATACAATCTCCCTAGGTAGTCTCACTGAGAACCATGGGTCTGATAACTACTGTATGGCAAGAGCTCTCAAACTTATGTCCCCATTTCTGACCATTCCTTTGAGCTTGTGGATCTGTTTACTCGCCATCACTACTTAGATGTCTAATAAGCATCTCAAGCTTAACATGTCCAAAACTGAACTTCTGATCTTCCCCATCCCTAGTAAATCTGCCTCTCATATTCTCCTCTATATCAGAAATGCCAACTCAATTATTCCAGTTACTTAGGCCACAAACCTCCTTGACTCCTCTTTTTATCACACACGACACATCCTATTCCTTAGGAAATCTTCTTGTTCTGTGTGAGGAAAGAATTAACACAGAAGATCTGGTTGCTTATACCTTGCATGTCGAAGGAAACTGGAACCATCATTGACCCTTGGTCAACCCTTGGAAATGTGACCCTCAGAATGTTATTTATGTCAGTGATTTATGATTTTATTGTGTTTTTGTTCACCTGGAGAAATGGACTCTGCTGTACCAGCTTGACAGTTTGCTTTGCATAAGCATGAAGTTCAATGATGTGCACCTGGTTGTATTGTCGGAATCCCGAGTTTCCATTGCCATGGTTAGTTATGTAGTATGATGTGCCTATGTGACCAGCTCTTAATTATAGCCTCAGGCCCAGAGACTCAGATGTGCTTTCCTGGACTGATACATTCCACACATGTCCCCATAGTTTGCTTCTAGACACATAGCATGCACTGTGTGGCCCCAGATGGGAAAGGACATGGAAGCCTGTGTTTAGCCTCTTGGACTTTGCCCAATGAATATCTTTGCCTATTGCTTTTGCTGTGTATCCTTTGCTGCAATAAACCTTATCATTCGGATTAAGCTATTGAGTTTTGTGAGTCCTTGTAGTGAATTAACAAACTTGAAGGTGGTCTTGGGGTTCCTGAAACACTCTACCTGCAAAATATATCCAGAATTCAGCTACTTCATACCATCTTTGCTGCTCCCACTCCAGTCCAAACTATCATTATCTCTAGTTTGGGATAATGCAACAGTGATTCCACCCTTACTTCCATATAGCCAGTTTTCTAAAAAGCAGCCAGAGTGATCTTCAAAAAATGTAAATCTTATTCCATCACTCTGCCATTGAATACCTTCCAGTGACTTTCTACCCTATAGTAGAGTAAAAATCATGCTCCTTATCTCTTAGCCTACAAGGTCCAACATGATCTGGTCTCCTGACATCTCTCTGAAATAATCACTTACCACTCCCTCCGTTGATCATTTTGCTCCTCTTTTTTCCTAGAATACCTCGAGTTCATTAATTCTGGCAGAAGCTATTCTCTCTGGAGATCTAGCTCTAGCTCTTCGTCTATATCTTTCCATGGCTAGCTCCTTCTGGTCATTTAGGTCTCAGCCCTGATGTCACCTGTACAAACCACCCTAGCTTTTAGCCACCCCCCCATTATTTTATTCATGCCACTTATTAATATCTGAAGTTATCTTGTCTGTATTTAGAACACAGTCCTCTTGAGGGCAGACTTTGTCTTTCTCATTTACTCATATTTTCCCAGTGCCTAGAGCAGTGCCTCTCTCATAGTAGTAGGCATTCAGAAAATATGTGCTAATTGAATTGAATGAATGAATAAAATACAAAACAGCTTTCAGCTTTAAGGAAGTCCCTATTGGGAGGTTTTTGTATTTTGTTTTATTTTGTTTTTTATTTTCTGAAGCATGCTGTAAAAATGTTTAGGTAGGCAGTGTGTGTATAAGGGCTAAGAAATTTTCTGATACAGTGCAAGCTCCGTCAACTATATTATTCATTGTTAGGTCCTCAGTTCCTGGAGCAGCACTAGCTTATCATAGGTGCTCAAGAAAGATTTGTTGTATAAATGAATGGTGTCTAACACAAAGTGCGCTTCATAAGTATTTGGAGAAAAACAAGAATTTAAGACATATAGCAAATACTTGCATGTATGATTTATGTCTTTCCCCTTCTCATGTTCCACATTTTCCTCCCCACAATAAAAGATATTTTCCATTCTTTCAATCAATATTTATCAAGGGTCTAATTTATACTAGTGATATTATGACATAAATAATTATCCAAACTAACTTATTAAAAGCATTACAAAACAGAACTTCTTTAATAGTTGAGCTCATCTTACATCTTTGTTAACTGGGCAGTAAGAAAATTGGTGGAAGACCAGAATCACACTATATCATGCAGTATCATAGATTTTGATTCCACATCTAAAGATATATACATAGGGAGAGAATTAAAAGGATGAAGCTGGATAAAAGACCTAACAATAGTACAGACCAGACTGAACATTTTTTGTCTACCCCTAAAGCCCATGTCTACTGCTGGGATTTTAAGAAAGTGTTTCTATGAAGTTCAGTGCACTTCAATAAATTTTACAAAACGATTAATTGCCTTGGTCAAATAAGTTGAATATGCAACTCTGATAGCATTGTTTGGATGCCTGCTTTTTCAGTAAAACGTTACAGGTCAATTATTGGCTCAGAAAGGCAAATTATTTCAAGGGTTTTGGGACAACGAATAATCCTTGCAATGTCTAGGAAACTCAGGGGTGCCATAATGAACATCCGTGTACATATATCCATTTATACTGTTGAGGTAGATTTCTACAAATAAAATTGATAGATCAAAAGGTATGCACTCTTAAAAAGTTCATAGTTACTGCCAAATTACTTTCCAAAATGGTTAGAGCAAATTTATACTCCTGCCAACATCGTTGAGCTATTGCCCTTTTCCTGTACCCTCTCTAGCAGTAGCTATCATTAGATCTTCTCATTTTTCCACTCTAATTTTCAAAAAATCATATCCCTTTGATATTTCAGTTTTCATTTCCTTGACAACTACTGAGGTTGCACATATTTTAGTATGTTTATTATTTTTTAAGTCTGTGAACATTATATTCACATGCTTTGCCTATTTTGTTTTGTATAATTATATTTTCTATAATAAATAATTATTGTTTGCAGGGTTTTTGTGTATTAGAAGTGAATGTTTTGCTTGTTATTATATTTTTAAATGATTTATCCTCTTTATTGTCACCTGAATTTATTTATAGAATCTTTTGATGCATAGAAAATTTTAATATTTATGTGGTTAAAATGATCACGTTTTTTATTTTATCCCTTATAGATTTTTTATCTTGATGGGAAATCCTTACCCATACTAAATTTACAAAATATTATCCTCTTACTACCTCTGGTTTTTTTCCAGTTTAATTTTTAATCATTCTAAAATATATGTAGGTAAGAATCTAAATTAATTTTCTTCCAAAGGTGTGTATTCCAATGGATTTAATTAGATTTACTGAATAATCCTTTGTTCCCTCACCTCTCTGATTGCCCCCATTTTAATATGTTTCATTTCTATATATACACGGATCTGTCCCTTGACTCTCTTTTCTGTTCCACTTGTCCATTTGTCTGTTCTTTTGTCAATACCGTAGTCCTTTGATTACAGTGGCTTTACAATATATTTTGAGATCTGATAGGTCAAGTCCTCCCATATTATTCTTCAAAAATGTCTTGGCACTTGTACATTTCTTCTATCATAAGAATTTTAAATTTTTTATAATTGCAAAAAAGTTCACTTAAATTTTGATTGAAAATAAGTTAATATGCTAACTAGCTCTATTGCTCAGCATTGCTATTATCAACTAACATTAAATAAATAAATCTTAGCTCTTTAACCATAGAGACTGCTATTCAGGTGGGAAAATCATCTTGATTGCAAATCAAAATTTGCAATTCATGATGTCTGATCCTGTGATTTGCTGCTCGTATGTTTTCTGTATCTGTAGCCTCCTACATGTCATTACTGATGAGTACTCACATGGCTATCTTGTGCTTGTGCCAACTGCTGTGGAGGACACTTGCTTTATTCCTGGAGGTAAGCCCCTGAACCCTCCAAAATAAGTTTCCTCTAAGCCACATGGTCTACATTTTATCTCATGCCGTATTAAATATCCTCTGTGATATTTTTCAGAATCCAATCCAAACAACAGAAACTTAAAATTGGGATTTAGAAATTTATTACAAGTTTAAAGTATTGTCTTCATTTCCAAGAATCATGGTATATCTATCCATATATTCAGGTAGTTTTATATGGCTTTGATCAGTTCTTACATTTTTTCATTATAACACTTATTCCTTGGTATTTTATAGATTTTACAGCAATTTTGAGTAGATTTTCTTTTTCTTTCTTGAATTTCAAGTTCTAATTGTATACTGTTAGCATAAAACAAAACTTATCTTATTTCTAGCCAACTTCCTAAATTTTCTTATCCTAATAGTTGATTTACCCAAGTAAGATTTTGGATTTTCTAGGTATACAATTATAGCGTCTTAAATAATATTAATTTTGTCTCACGTTCTAAAATGTATACCACATATTTAACTTTGCTATCTTATTTCATTACCTACTACTCCAAACAGATAGAGGAAAATATTTTTTATACTAATGCTCAATAGTTTTAGAGATCACCTGAATACTATGCAGCCATTAAAAATGACCTTATTGGAGAATACTTAATGACATGGGAAATACTAGTCACACATTAATTTAAAAAAATACAGAATTGTTTTTGGAATATGATCTAGTTTTAAGACACAGACACACACAGAGACACATACACACAGGCACATACACTATCACATTCAAAATGAAATTCAAAATGAAAAAAAAATCCAAGGTGAATATATATCAATATAGAGACTGTATAATCATGCAATGATAGAATTTTTCCTTTTCTTTATATTTTTAGGTATTTTACCATTTACATAATGAGCAAATATAGTTCTTGTGATCAGAATAAAACCATAAATGTTATTAAGAGCAAGATAGAGGTTTTTTAGGGGTACTGCTACCAGACAGCGAGAGGAGCTTCTTACTTGGTCTGCAAGTTCTAGTCATTAAATTCCAAAATATTAACTGCAAAGAGTTTTTAATATAATGGAAGTTGCACAATATCCTGTCTTTATATTTCTATGACGCTAGTTACTATCTTCGTAGCTTTGTGGAATGCTGGCATTGCAACTCTCCTTTAGTGCAAACTGGCTCTGCCAGTGCCATCTGCAAAACACATCTGTGGCAAAATGGCTATCTCATTGGATATAGGTAGAGAAAAGAAGCAATCTTTGCTGAGCACTGCCTAGAAGACTTTCCTCCATTACTGAGAGTCTGTTCCCCCCTAGAGATCCTCTTCTGCTTTTTCTACCATAAGTCATCCCCTTAGCTAACATAGTTCCATTTAAAATTGGTCCCTTTGCAGGTTCACTGGCACTTTACTCTATTTCATGCAGGTTATAAAAGTGGTTGTAACTTTTGTACTTGAGTAGAATTAAATAACTTTCAGTCTCATCCTTTATAGCCTTTGCCCACTCTTCCTACAGAGATTTTATTTAGGAAAGATGTTCACCTGAATTTGCTATTAGCTGTAAGTCAGCCAATCTAAGCATGGGAGCATCTTAAATCCTGGGGATGGAGGCTCCTTAGGTTTTGTTGTCTGTGGCCTTTGATTTCTTTCCCTCCTGGTGGAAATAGATCAGAGGGCACTGAAGGTTAAAGAAACCTCATAGAGTAGAGGCTGTTAAAGGCCCATTAGGTGAAATCTAAGATAGGAATCCCAAAGCTCACCAAGTTTGAAACTGTAAACTTTCACTCAAACACTTAGAATATAGATATGTTACTTAAGCCATTTGTTTTTATGTTAGAAAGCCCAAATTGTTTTATCTTGTTAAAGAAGATTGTCATGGAAATGTTAATCATTAACTGATTGCTATATACTGAGTTTGTACCCTGGCTTTGAGCAAATCAGGAACATCCCACACTTTGATCCATGTTTGAAGATTTGGATGATATTTTCTTCATTTCTTTTATTTCCTAACAGAGATGCTGCTATTGAAAACAAACTGTTGCTTTGTCAAAGCACATATTCTGTTACTCTGTGTTATTTTTACAGAGCCTAATAAAACATTATGCTACTAATCAAAGGTGATAGATACAAAGCATTGTTTTGTCTTCTGGCATTATGGATTATGCTAATGGCCATCTGCCCACAACTGATATTTGTTCTTCAGTCACAAAAAAATAAACAGAATCAACTATAAAAGACAACTATTTTGTTGTGATAGATGCTCTGCGGTTGTCTTTTATTCTCCATTTTGTTTTTCATAATTTCTTAGTTAATTATTTAGTAGTATAATACTTTTATAGCACTAGGACTGTCACTGCATTCCAAATGGGGATTTGAAGTATATTGTATAAACACAGAAATGTCACCCCTAATATGCTCACCATGCAGCTGGGAAAGAACAATCAATCCAATAACATTTAAGACATATTGAGGATAATATTTTTCTTTTGTTTTCACACATGTTGGAGGGTAACTCACACTTTAATTTTCTGTAGAGTAAGAATTGGTAATAAAGAAATCAATCCAGAGAGACCTTCAAAATGGCAGAGGAGTAAGACGTGGAGATCATCTTCCTTCCCATAAATACATCATAAATACAGCTACATGTGGAACAACTCCTACAGAACATCTACTGAACGCTGGCAGAAGACCTCAGACTTCCCAAAAGGCAAGAAACACCCCCATGTACCTGGGTAGGGCAAAAGAAAAAGAAAAAACAGAGACAAAAAATAGGGACAGGATCTGCACCTCTGGGAGGGAGCTGTGAAGGAGGAAAAGTTTCCATACACTAGGAAGACCCTTCACTGGCAGAGATGGGGGGTTGGTGGAGGGGAAGCTTGAGAGCTATGGAGGAGAGCACAGAAACAGGGGTGCAGAGGGCAGGGTGGAGAGATTCCCACACAAAGGATGGGTGCCTCTGAGGTGGGAGAGCACAATTCGGGACACTGGTCCATCAGAGACCTCCTGGCTCCATGTAATATCAAACGGTAAAAGCTCTCCCAGAGATCTCCATCTCAACGCTAAGACCCAGCTCCAATCAATGACCAGCAAGCTACAGTGCTGTACACCCTATGCCAAACAACTAGGAAGACAGGAACAGAACCACACCCATTAGCACAGAGGCTGCCTAAAATCATAATAAGGTCACAGACACCCCAAAACACACCACCGGATGAAGTCCTTCCCACCAGAAAGACAATATCTAGCCTCATCCACCAGAACACAGGCACTAGTTCCCTCCACCAGGAAGCCTACACAACCCACTGAACCAACCTTAGCCACTGGGGGCAGACACCAAAAACAACGGGAACTACGAACCAGCAGCCTGCGAAAAGGAGACCCCAAACACAGTAAGTTAAGCAAAATGAGAAGACAGAGAAAGACACAGCAGATGACGTAACAAGGTAAAACCCCACCAAACCAAACAAATGAAGAGGATATAAGCAGTCTACCTGGAAATGAATTCAGAGTAATGATAGTAGAGATGATTCAAAATCTTGGATATAGAATGGGCAATATACAAGAAACTTTTAACAAGGACCTAGAACAACTAAAGAGCAAACAAACGATGAACAGCACAATTAATGAAATTAAAAATTCTCTAGAAGGAATCAATAGCAGAATACCTGAGTCAGAAGAACAGATAAGTGACCTGGAAGATAAAATAGTGGAAAAAACTACTGCAGAGGACAATAAAGAAAAAAGAATGAAAAGAATTGAGGACAGTCTCAGAGACCTCTGGGACAACATTAAACACACCAACATTAGAATTATAGGGGTGCCAGAAGAAGAAGAGAAAAAGAAGGGGACTGAGAAAATATTTGAAGAGATTATAGTTGAAAGCTTCCCTGATATGGGAAAGGAAATAGTCAATCAAGTCCAGGAAGCACAGAGAGTCCCATACAGGATAAATCCAAGGAGAAACACACCAAGAAACATATTAATCAAACTATCAAAAATTAAATACAAAGAAAACATATTAATAAGCAGCAAGGGAAAAACAACAAATAACATACAAGGGAATCACCGTAAGGATAAGAGGTGGTTTTTCAGCAGAAACTCTGCAAGCCAGAAGGAAGTGGCAAGACATATTTAAAGTGATGAAAGGGAAAAGCCTACAACCAAGGTTACTCTACCCAGCAAGGATCTCATTCAGTTTCGATGGAGAAATTAAAACCTTTACAGACAAGCAAATGCTAAGAGAATTCAGCTCCACCAAACCAGCTTTACAACAAATGCTAAAGGAACTTCTCTAAGCAGGAAACACAAGAGAAGGAAAAGACCTACAATAACAAAAACCAAAACAATTAATAAAATGGGAATAGGAACATACATATCGATAATTACCTTAAATATAAATGGATTAAATGTTCCCACCACAAGACATAGAGTGGCTGAATGGATACAAAAAAAAGACCCGTATATATGTTGTGTACAAGAGACTCACTTCAGACCTAGGGACACATACAGACTGAAAGTGAGGTGATGGAAAAAGATATGCCATGTAAATGGAAATCGAAAGAAAACTGGAGTAGCAATTCTCATATCAGACAAAATAGACTTTAAAATAAACACTATTACAAGAGGCAAAGAAGGACACTACATAATGATCAAGGGATCAATCCAAGAAAAAGATATAACAATTGTAAATATTTATGCACCCAACATAGGAGCACTTCAATACGTAAGGCAAATGCTAACAGCCATAAAAGGGGAAATCGACAGTAACACAGTCATAGTAGGGGACTTTAACACCCCACTTTCACCAATGGACAGATCATCCAAAATGAAAATAAATAAGAAAACACAAGCTTTAAAAGATACATTAAACAAGACGGACTTATATTGATATTTATAGGACATTCCATCCAAAAACAACAGAATATACTGTCTTCTCAAGTGCTCATGGAACATTCTCCAGGATAGATAATATCTTGGGTCACAAATCAAGCCTTGGTAAATTTAAGAAAATTGAAATCGTATCAAGTATCTTTTCCGACCACAATGCTATAAGACTAGATATAAATTACAGGGAAAAATGTGTAAAAAATACACACACATGGAGACTAAACCATACACTACTTAATAGCCAAGAGATCCCTGAAGAAGTCAAAAAGAAAACCAAAAATTACTTAACAACAAATGACAATGAAAACACGATGACCCAAAACCTATGGGGTGCAGCCTAAATAGTTCTAAGGGGGAAGTTTATAGCAATACAGTCCTACCTCAAGAAACAAGAAACATCTCAAATAAGCAACCTAACCTTACACCTAAAGCAATTAGATAAAGAAGAACAAAAAGACCCTCAAGTTAGCAGAAGGAAAGAAATCATAATGGTCAGATCAGAAATAAATGAAAAAGAAATGAAGGAAACAGTAGCAAAGTTCAATAAAAATAAAAGCTAGTTCTTTGGGAAGATAAACAAAATTGATAAACCATTGCCAGACTCATCAAGAAAAAAAGGGAGAAGACTCAAATCAATAGAATAGAAATGAAAATGGAGAAGTAACAAATGACACTGTAGAAATACAAAGGATCTTAAGAAATTACTACAAGTAAATATATCCCAATAAAATGGACAACCTGGAAAAAATGGACAAATTCTTAGAAAAGCACAACCTTCCAATACTGAACCAGGAAGAAATAGAAAATATAAACAGACCAATCACATGCACTGAAATTGAGACTGTGATTAGAAATCTTCCAGCAAACAAAAGCCCAGGACCAGATGGCTTCCCAGGTGAATTCTATCAAACATTTAGAGAAGAGATAACACCTATCCTTCTCAAACTCTTCCAAAATATATCAGAGAGAGGAACACTCCCAAACTCATTCTATGAGGCCACTATCACCCTGATACCAAAACCAGACAAAGATGTCACAAAGAAAGAAAACTACAGGCCAATATCACTGATGAACATACATGCAAAAATCCTCAACGAAATACTAGTGAACAGAATCTAACAGCACATTAAAAGGATCATACACCATGATCAAGTGGGGTTTATCCCAGGAATGCAAGGATTCTTCAATATATGCAAATCAATCAATGTGATACACCATATTAACAAACTGAAGGAGAAAAACCATATGATCATCTCAATAGATGCAGAAAAAGCGTTCAACAAAATTCAACACCCATTTATGATAAAAACCTCCAGAAAGTAGGCATAGAGGGAACTTACCTCAACATAATAAAGGCCATATATTACAAACCCACAGCCAACATTGTTCTCAATGGTGAAAACCTGAAACCATTTCCTTTAAGATCAGGAACCAGACAAGGTTGTCCACTCTCACCACTCTTATTCAACATAGTCTTGGAAGTTTTAGCCACAGCAATAGGAGAAGTAAAAGAAAGAAAAGGAATCCAAATCTGAAAAGAAGAAGTAAAGCTGTCACTGTTTGCAGATGACATGATACTATACATGGAGAATCCTAAAGATGCTACCAGAAAACCACTAGAGCTAATCAATGAATTTGGTAAAGTAGCAGGATACAAAATAAATGCACAGAAATCTCTTGCATTCCTATACACTAATGATGAAAAATCTGAAAGAGAAATTAAGGAAACACTCCCATTTACCATTGTAACAAAAAGAATAAAATACCTAGGAATAAACCTACCTAAGGAGACAAAAGACCTGTATGCAGAAAACTATAAGAAACTGATGAAAGAAATTAAGGATGATACAAACAGATGGAGAGATATACCATGTTCTTGGATTGGAAGAATCAACATTATGAAAATGACTCTACTACCCAAAGCAATCTACAGATTCAGTAGAATCCGTATCGAACTACCAATGGCATTTTTCACAGACATAGAACAAAAAAATTGCACAATTTGTATGGAAACACAACAGACCCTGAATAGTGAAAACAATCTTGAGGAAGAAAAATGGAGCTGGAGGAATCAGGCTCCCTGACTTCAGACTATACTACAAAGTTACAGTAATCAAGACAGTATGGTACTGGCAGAAAAAGAGAAATGTAGATCAATGGAACAGGATAGAAAGCCCAAAGATATACCCATGCACATAAGCTTACCTTTTGTTTGATAAAAGAGGCTAGAATATACAATGGAGGAAAGACAGCCCCATCAAGAAGTGGTGCTGGTAATACTGGACAGCTACATGTAAAATAATGAAATTTGAACACTTCCTAACACCATACACAAAAATAAATTCAAAGTGTATTAAAGACCTAAATGTAAGACCAGACACTATAAATCTCTTAGAGGAAACATAGGCAGAACAGTCTATGACATAAATCACAGCAAGATCCTTTTTGACCCACTTCCTAGAGAAACGGAAATAAAAACAAAAATAAACAAATGGTACCTAATGAAACTTAAAAGCTTTTGCACAGCAAAGGAAACCATAAACAAGATGAAAAGACAACCCTCAGAATGGGAAAAAATATTTGCCAACGAAGCAACTGACAAAGATTAATCTCCAAAATTTACAAGCATCTCATGCAGCTTAATAACAAAAAAACAAACAACCCAATCCAAAAATGGGCAGAAGACCTAAATAGACATTTCCCCAAAGAAGATAAACAGATTGCCAACAAACATATGAAAGGAGGCTCAACATCACTAATCATTAGAGAAATGTAAATCAAAACTACAATGAGGTATCACCTCACTCCAGTCAGAATGGCCATCATCAAAAAATCTACAAACTGTAAATGCTGGAGAGGGTGTGGAGAAAAGTGAACCCTCTTGCACTGTTGGTGGGAATGTAACTTGATACAGCCACTATGGAGAACAGTATGGAGGCTTCTTAAAAATCTAAAAATAGAATTACCATATGACCCAGCAATCCCACTACTGGGCATATACCCTGAGAAAACCATAATTCAAATAGAGTCATGTACCACAATATTCATTGCAGCTCTATTTACAATACCCAGGACATGGAAGCAGCCTAAGATGAATTGACAGAGGAATGGATAGAGAAGATGTAGCACATGTGTACAACAGAGTATTGCTCAGCCATATAAAGAAGTGAAATTGAGTTATTTCTAGTGACGTGGATGGACCTAGAGACTGTCATACTTAGTGAAGTAAGTCAGAAAGAGAAAAACAAATACCGTATGCTAACACATATATATGGAATCTAAAAAAAAATTGTTTTGAAGAACCTAGGGGCAGGACAGGAATAAAGACGCAGACGTAGAGAATGGACTTGAGGACACGGGGAGGGGTAAGGGTAAGCTGGGATGAAGTGAGAGAGTGGCATGGATATATATACACTACCAAATGTAAAATAGATAGCTAGTGGGAGGCAGCCACATGGCACAGCGAGACCAGCTCGGTGCTTTGTGACCACCTAGAGGGGTGGGATAGGGAGAGTGGGAGGGAGACACAAAAGGGGGGATATATGGGGATATTTGTGTATGTATAGCTGATTCACTTTGTCATAAAGCAGAAACTAACACACCCTTGTAAAGCAATTATACTCCAATAAAGATGTTTAAAAAATTAAAAAGAGATAAAAGCCACAGTATAGGGAGCAAAATATTCAATAAAACCTGAAAAACAAAGAAAAGAAGGGATATCCAGCCTGGCATTATCATGAATAGGATAAGTATTATGTGAAAATCTTGACTATAATAACAATAATTTCACTGAAATAAAGGCAAAAAAAATTATAGAACAGATATACAATAAACTATAAATTATTTTATATTATTAATCATGCATATATTGTCAGCCGACCAACAGAACATCCGGCCATGTATAATAATATATTAATTCTGTCACATTTGATATTTTCCCTGCTTTTAGTAGTATAAAAAGCATATATTTTATACATTAAAAAAATTCTCAACATGAAGGTAAAATACCGAGGTAAAATATATCGTATTTAACATATGTGGGCTTCTATTTAAACTTTTTTCTTAGCACCACATATTTTAGGTGTGGGCCTGTCTAATACTGCTTCCACCCAGTTCAAAGCTACCCTCAGGTCTCATCTGAATTATTGCAATAGTCTTCTCACTGTTTTCCCTGCTACATGCCTTCACACCATCTATTCTTAACACTGTAGTCAGGATGACTGCTGAAATGTAGTCAGATTGAATCATTCCTATATTCAAAACCCTTCAAAGGTTCTTCATGTCTTCAAAGCATATCTTCAAAGCATTACAATGGCTTACAAAGGTCCCACAGCCCCTTGTTATCTCTGAGTTTCATCTCCTACTACCCCTCCTAGCTTATTGCCTTCTCTTTTACTTAGTTTTCATACTACTATGCAAGGCACACTTCTGCCTCAGGGCTTTTTCATTCATTCCAATGACACTTATGAGCAGTGATTCATCTGAGAATGTGTTAGATCCCCCTCATAGGGGTTCCCATAACCCCCTGAACTTCCATGTCAAACGTTTGCCATAATTGATTTTTATGTCAGTTTAGGTATTTGTTTCCGTAAGTGGATTTCGAGGTTCCTGAGAACAGGGAACCTGAGAGCCATATCCTCAGTGATTAACACAGTGTCTGGAAATAATAAGCAGTGTTTTAGTGTTTGTGTACTTTTCTAAGCACTGACTATATATTAAGTGATTAATCCTAACAAATCACTTGAACAGGTAATATTACTCCCCAATTTACAGATGAAAAGATCAAGGCACAGAGATTAAGCAAATTGCCCAAGATCACAAAGAATAATTGCTTGAGCCAGAATTTGAACCTAGCCTGACTGCCCAGCTCCAGAGCTCTTGCTCCAAACCAACAAATTGTACTGCCTCTGGAGCAAGATAAATGTTAAGACTGCAATACAGGTTTTCTAAATGAATGCACAGAGGATAGGGCACATGTAGGCTCAGTGGATGGCACTTATGGAAGACAACCTGTCAAGAGAGGCTAAAAAGACCCCTGTGCCAGTAGGCAATGACTCTGCACCCACTAAAAACACAAAGGTGACCCATAGACACCTGATTTTTCTCCATGATCGTCGCAACTAGCTGGGTGTTCCATATTCTTCTTTCCTGGAAGCACTGCTTACATTACTAGCAGAGTATTCTTAAGGAAACCTTTCTGTTCCTGGCATAGTATCCTTATTTGAAAGTAACAAGGCCACCATTGTAAATCAGAAAAAGAAAAATGCATTGTTCATGAACCTTAAAAATAATGAAAGGGATAAATAAGGATGAGATGGAAAGGGTATTTTTCTTCTCAGAAAATTTTAAAAAATCATCACACTACTCTTAGTTGAAGCAACAGTATGTGATTTATATATTATAGTGTTATGAGTAGCCTGCTTACTCATATAATTCTTAATATCTTATCATTCTCTTATCCTATTCATTGTTTTGTATGAGGCTCATTTACTCAGAAGAACTTTGTCCAAAGACGGTAGAAAAATATTCTTGAAATGTTTGGCAGGCCACAAGTGCAGAATATTTGAAAGAAAATGTTATGTTGTGCCCACCTGGGTATATTTTTATATATCTTTGTTCCTTCTGAGCCTACTGATGTGAACTCCACCTGTCTTCAGTAGCTGTTTGAAGAGACTAAAACAGGTTAGACACCACTAGATCTCCATGCCATCAGACAATCTAGGGAATTGGTTGAGAAAGTCAAACCTGAGTGTGTGCTAAAAGGTATTCACTGGAGGGTAGATAGGCATTTCAGAAAACAGACTTATCTCGACAGCCAACCTCTCTCCTACAGAAGTCACTCATCGTGGGTTACTTAGGGAAGACAGTAAGTTTTATATAAGGGGGGATTTTATTTTAGGTTTTAGGGTAATTTAATAGGGGGGAGAACTCTCACACCCTTGTTAATTCACTGATAGACGGTGTTAACTGTCCACACAGGCAATTGATTTAGTGACACAGTATGCCAAAATAGCTCTGCAGCTTAGCTGAAAGTCGCCAGAAAAGAGAGAGTACCATTCCCACAGACAAACACATAACCACTTTTCTGACTTAGGCTATCTTAAGGATTTCATTATTTTTTATTTATTTTAAACGTCAGTTTCTTTTCATGTCATTGGGAAGATTAATATGATTCATAAAGACAATGTTGTAGCTAGGGTGAGGCTATGGAATAGTACACTGTTTTGTCAAATCAATTAGGCATTAATTAATGACTTACTGAGCGCATAAACATTCCAAGTTTTATTTAAAGTTTGGCGGAAACGGTGGTATATGTGTGCACAATACATTTCTATGAAGTACCTCTTCTATTCTCCAGAAACCTAGAGATCAAACTGTGGTACTGAAAATTGGCTGATTAAAAATTCACTCTTTCCTGGACTATGGTGGTAATCTCATTGGTCTCTCCACATCCACTTTTTCTCACACTCAATCCAGCCCCAGAGAAATTAAAGTGATCAGCCTGTAACAAATAAGCTTATGACATTTCACTGTTTAAACCTGTTTACTGGCTTCAATTTTATTGGTAGAGAAATTCAAATTTTTTATTATGGAATGAAATGAACATCATCATTGTCACCTGTCATAGCTTCTTACACCTATCCTCACATAACCAAAATATAAACCACACTGGACTATTCTCAGAAAACAGCTTAGACTTTTAAATTCCATGCTTTTGAACATTCTCTTATCATTCCATGAATGCCCCTGACACAGATTCCATGAGGTCTTGACTCTAGTTGTATCGTAGAGAAACTCTCCATCTACTGTGAAAGACAGACAGCCAAAATAAACAATTACTCTTCTGATTGCAGCAGAATGGTAAAGAGAAATGAAAATACTCCTGTAATGAACACCTAGTAATGCTTAATTGGATATAACAGAATTCTTTTATGTACATAGTTGAGATCATAGTTTCTGGTATCAGAAATGAAGAGAAACCTGATAACCAGAGCAGAAAGTACATGACTTAATGCTGTAACTATTATAGGGATAGGAATGATAAGGGGTTATGAGTGTCAATAATCTAAGGGTTAGGGTTTTTAACATTTATCTAAGGAGAGGAGATTAGGCCTTGGGCTCACACAAGGGAAACAATTTGAAGTTAAGATGGTGATCTAAAGATAGGACCATGGAAAAGCTACAGTTTGGGCTAAAGGATGAATTATGGGGGAAAAAAAGACACAAAACAAATCAAGATTCCCAAAGCCCAGGAAGAATTTTTGTCTCTATGTCTCTGGGTAGAAAATTTTCAAAATATCTCTCCTAACAATTCAAAATGCTAGGTCTGCAACACATGTGGATTTGGGTTAACAGGTCCCCTCCACCTGTGTGATGCAAGAAGTTCCAAGCCAAGAAATCAGCATAAGATTGGGGATAAGCTCCTATTCTCCCTGGACATTGGCAAACACAAAATCATCCTGAAGAGATATGCCTCCAGGCCAGATGATCCACAATTCCTTCATACACAGTTGTACAGAAAATAACTCACAATCCAAAATTTAAAAACACAGAAGGAAATGATCCATCATGAGTGAGAACAGCAGACACAGCAAAATGGAAGCTTCACACCCTTCCCTCATTCCACTCAGTACATCTTAAAATAATCTGATAGACTATAAAATAAATGTTTATGATAATTAAGGATCTAGTTGGAATAAAACTCATGAGATAACAAGACAAATAAAAAAGAAAATGAATGAGTATATCTGAAAGAACCAAG
This sequence comes from Phocoena phocoena, assembly GCF_963924675.1. Classification (NCBI taxonomy): domain Eukaryota; kingdom Metazoa; phylum Chordata; class Mammalia; order Artiodactyla; family Phocoenidae; genus Phocoena; species Phocoena phocoena. The sequence goes on from NC_089240.1 coordinate 118,768,248, forward strand.
TAGCACTTCCAGAAATAAATACTATGGTCTTTGAGCTTAAAATCACAATATTGGGCACAACTGTATATAATCTATATAGAATGTGTGAACTAGAAGATTTTTAAATATTATCCAGAGTTCATTTCAGAGAGATAAAGAAGTAGAAAATGTGAAAGAGATATCAGGAGACATGGAGGATAGAATGAGACATTTCAATATACAATAGAAGTTCCAGAAAGAGAAAATAGAATAGGAATGAGGCAATAGTCAAATATTTTTCTAGAATTTATGAATATGAATCCTCAGTCACTGGAAGTATAATGAATCACCAGAAGATAGATAAAACTGAGACTACTTGTAGACATATAATAGGAAATTGCAGACTAACAACAAAGGAAACATCTTGTAACCAGAGAAGGGAAGACTGCCTGTAAAGAAATTACAGACCATTAGACAGGCTAAAGCGTCTCAAAAGCAGTGATAGAAGCCAGAAAACAATAAAATCATTACCTCAGATAATGGAACAACACAATTGTCAATCTAGTGTTCTATAGCTAATTTGTAAGGTAAAGATGAACATTTTTCAAATAAATAAAGACTGAGAGTTCACTAGCCATAGAAATTCACTGAAACAACTATTAATGGAACTACTTCAAAATGATAGAAATTGAACTCAGAAGAAAGGAGTGAGATTTAAAAAGGAATAGTGGGACTTCCCTGGTGGTGCAGTGGTTAAGAATCCACTTGCCAGTGCAGGGAACAAGGGTTCCATCCCTGGTCCGGGAAGATCCCACATGCCAAGGAGCAACTAAGCCTGTGTGCCACAACTACTGAGACTGCGCTCTAGAGCCCATAAGCCACAACTACTGAGTCCACATGCCACGAAGCAACTAAGCCTGTTCGCTACAACTATTGAGACTGCGCTCTAGAGCCCATAAGCCACAACTACTGAGCCCACATGCCACAACTACTGAAGTCCACGTGCCTAGAGCCCCTGCTCCACAACAAGAGAAGCCACTACAATGAGAAGAGCACACACCAAAATGAAGAGTAGCCCCCACTAGCCGCAACTAGAGAAAGCTGGCGCACAGCAATGAAGACCCAACATAGCCAATAAATAAATAAATAAAATTATAAAAAATAAAGCAATGGTAACTAACAAAGTTATAAATATGCAAGGAATTTAGGCATGGGCTGCATAAAACCATAATTGTGGCTAATTTCAGAGGTGTATAAAACCAAATGGAGCAGACTCCAGAAGGATTCAACCCCACTAACACCTTGATTTCAGACTCTGACCTCCATACCTAGGCTGATAGTTACATCTGAAAGGCCCCAACTGCTGAACCAAGATGGCAGAGTACAAGGATGTGCTCTCACTCCCTCTTGTGAGAACACCAGATTCACAACTAGCTGCTGGACAACCTTCGAAAGGAAGACACTGGAACTCACCAAAAAGGATACCCCACATCCAAAGACAAAGGAGAAGCCACAATGAGATGGTAGGAGAGGCGCAATCACAGTAAAATCAAATCCCATAAATGCTGGATGGACGACTCACAGACTGGAGAACACTTATACCACAGAAGTCCACCCACTGGAGTGAAGGTTCTGAGCCCCACGTCAGGCTTCCCAACCTGGGGGGCCGGCAATGGGAGGAGGAATTCCTAGAGAATCACACTTTGAAGGCTAGTGGGATTTGATTGCAGGACTTCGACAGGACTGGGGGGAACAGAGACTCCACTCTTGAAGGGCACACACAAAGTAGTGTGTGCACTGGGACCCAGAGGAAGGAGCAGTGACCCCAGGAGAGACTGAACCAGACCTACCTGCCAGTGTTGGAGGGTCTCCTGCAGAGGCGGGGGGTGGCTGTGGCTCACCATGGGGACAAGAACACTGGCAGCAGAAGTTCTGGGAAGTACTCCTTGGTGTGAGCCCTCCCAGAGTCTATTAGCCCCACCAAAAAGACCAGGTAGGCTCCAGTGCTGGGTTGCCTCAGACCAAATAACCAACAGGGAGGGAACCTGGCCCCACTCATCAGCAGTCAAGTGGATTAAAGTTCTACTGAGCTCTGCCAACCAGAGCAGCAGCCAGCTCTACCCACCACCAGTCCCTCCCATCAGGAAACTTGCACAAGCCTCTTAGATAGCCTCACCCACCATAGGGCAGACAGCAGAAGCAAGAAGAACTACAGTCCTGCAGCCTGTGGATTAAAAACCACATTCACAGAAAGATAGACAAGATGAAAAGGCAGAGGGCTATGTACCAGATGAAGGAACAAGATAAAACCTCAGATAAACAGCTAAATGAAGTGGAGATAGGCAACCTTCCAGAAAAAGAATTCAGAATAATGATAGTGAAGATGATCCAGGACCTCGGAAAAAGAATGGAGGCAAGGGCTTCCCTGGTGGTGCAGTGGTTGAGAGTCTGCCTGCCGATGCAGGGGACATGAGTTCGTGCCCTGGTCCAAGAAGATCCCACATGCTGTGGAGCGGCTGGGCGCGTGAGCCATGGCCGCTGAGCCTGCGCGTCCACAGCCTGTGCTCAGCAACAGGAGAGGCCACAGCAGTGAGAGGCCCGCATACCGCAAAAAAAAAAAAAAAAAAAAAAGAATGGAGGCAAAAATTGAGGAGATGCAAGAAATGTTTAACAAAGACCTAGAAGAATTAAAGAACAAACAGAGATGAACAATACAATAACTGAGGGCTTCCCTGGTGGCGCAGTGGTTGAGAGTCCGCCTGCCGATGCAGGGGACACGGGTTCGTGCCCCGGTCTGGGAAGATCCCACATGCCGCGGAGCGGCTGGGCCCGTGAGCCATGGCCGCTGAGCCTGCGCGTCTGGAGCCTGTCCTCCGCAACGGGAGAGGCCACGACAGTGAGAGGCCCGCGTAACGCATAAAAAAAAAAAAAAAAACAAAAAAACAATACAATAACTGAAATGAAAACTACACTAGAAGGAATCAATAGCAGAATAACTGAGGCAGAAGAACGGATAAGTGACCCGGAAGACAGAATGGTGCAATTCACTGCTGTGGAACAGAATAAAGAAAAAAGAATGAAAAGATATGAAGACAGCCTAAGAGACCTCTGGGACAACATTAAATGCAACAATATTCACATTATAGGGGTCCCAGAAGGAGAAGAGAGAGAGAAAGGACCCAAGAAAATACTTGAAGAGATTATAGTCGAAAAGTTCCCTAACATGGGAAAGGAAAGAGCCACCCAAGTCCAGGAAGTACAGCGAGTCCCACATAGGATAAACCCAAGGAGAAACACACTGAGGCACATAGTAATCAAATTGGCATAAATTAAAGACAAAGAAAAATTATTGAAAGCAGCAAGGCAAAAATGATAAATAACATACAAGGGAACTCCCATAAGGTTAACAGCTGATTTCTCAGCAGAAACTCTACAAGCCAGAAGGGAGTGGCATGATCTCCTTAAAGTGATGAAAGGGAAGAACCTACAACCAAGATTACTCTACCCGGCAAGGATCTCATTCAGATTTGATGGAGAAATCAAAAGCATTACAGACAAGCAAAAGCAAAGAGAATTCAGCACCACCGAACCAGCTCTACAACAAATGCTAGAGGAACTTCTCTAACTGGGAAACACAAGAGAAAAAAGGGCCTACAAAAACAAACCCAAAACAATTAAGAAAGTGGTCATAGGAACATACATATTGATAATTACCTTAAACGTCAATGGATTAAATGCTCCAAGCAGAAGACACAGGCTTGCTGAATGGATACAAAAACAAGACCCATATATATGCTGTCTACAAGAGACCCATTTCCGACCTAGGGACACATACAGACTGAAAGTGAGGGGATGGAAAAAGATATTCCATGCAAACGGAAATCAAAAGAAAGCTGGAGTAGCAATACTCATATCAGATGAAATAGACTTTAAAATAAAGAATGTTACAAGAGACAAGGAAGGACACTGCATAATGATCAAGGGATCAATCCAAGAAGAAGATATAACAATTATAAATATATATGCACCCAACATCGGAGCACCTCAATACATAAGGCAACTGCTAACAGGTATAAAAGAGGAAATCGACAGTAACACAATAATAGTGGGAGACTTTAACACCTCACTTACACCAATGGACAGATCATCCAGACAGAAAGTTAATAAGGAAACACAAGCTTTAAATGACACAATAGACCAGATAGATTTAATTGTTATTAATAGGGCATTGCATCCAAAAACAGCAGATTACACTTTCTTCTCAAGTGCGCATGGAACATTCTCCAGGATAGATCACATCATGGGTCACAAATCAAGCCTTGGCAAATTTAAGAAAATTGAAATCATACCAAGCATCTTTTGTGACCACAATGCTATGAGATTAGAAATGAATTACAGGGGAAAAAACATTAAAAACACCAACACAAGGAGGCTAAACAATACGTTACTAAATAACCAACAGATCACTGAAGAAATCAAAGAGGAAATGAAAAAATACCTAGAGACAAATGACAATGAAAACACGATGATCCAAAACCTATGGGATGCAGCAAAAGCAGTTCTAAGAAGGAATTTTATAGCTATGCAAGCCTACCTCAAGAAACAAGAAAAATCTCAAATAAACAATCTAACCTTACACCTAAAGGAACTAGAGAAAGAAGAACAAACAAATCCCAAAGTTAGCAGAAGGAAAGAAATCATAAAGATCAGAGCAGAAATAAATGAAACAGAAACAAAGAAAACAATAGGAAAGATCAATAAAACTAAAAGGTGGTTCTTTGAGAAGATAAACAAAATTGATAAACCATTAGCCAGACTCATCAAGAAAAAGAGGGAGAGGACTCAAATCAATAAAATTAGAAATGAAAAAGGAGAAGTTACAACAGACACACTTTGCAGAAATACAAAGCATCCTAAGAGACTACTACAAGCAATTGTATGCCAATAAAATGGACACACTGGAAGAAGTGGACAAATTCTTAGAAAGGTATAACCTTCCAAGACTGAACCAGGAAGAAATAGAAAATATGAACAGACCAATCACAAGTAATGAAATTGAAACTGTGATTAAAAATCTTCCAACAAACAAAAGTCCAAGACCAGATGGCTTCAGAGGTGAATTCTATGAAACATTTAGAGAAGAGCTAACAGCCATCCTTCTCAAACTCTTCCAAAACTTTGCGGAGGAAGGAAAACTGCCAAACTCATTCTATCAGGCCACCATCACCCTGATACCAAAACCAGACAAAGATACTAAAAAAAAGAAAATTACAGACCAATATCACTGATGAAAATAGATGCAAAAATCCTCAACAAGATACTAGCAAACAGAATCCAACAACACATTAAAAGGATCATACAGCATGATCAAGTGGGATTTATCCCCCAGATGCAAGGATTCTTCAATATATGCAAATCAATCAATGTGATACACCATATTAACAAATTGAAGAATAAAAACCATATGATCATCTCAATAGATGCAGAAGAAGCTTTTGACAAAATTCAACACCCATTTATGATAAAAACTCTCCAGAAAGTGAGGATAGAGGGTACCTATCTCAACGTAATAGAGGCCATATACGACAAACCCACAGCAAACATCATTCTCAATAGTGAAAAACTCAAAGCATTTCCTCTAAGATCAGGAAGAAGACAAGGATGTCCACTCTCAGCCCTATTATTCAACATAGTTTTGGAAGTCCTAGCCACGGCAATCAGAGAAGAAAAAGGAATACAAATTGGAAAAGAAGAAGTAAAGCTGTCACTGTGTGCACATGACATGATACTATACATAGAGGATCCTAAAGATGCCACCAGAAAACTACTAGAGCTAATCAATGAATTTGGTAAAGTTGCAGGATACAAAATTATTGCACAGAAATCTCTTGCATACTTATACACTAATGATGAAGTATCTGAAAGAGAAATTAAGGCAACACTCCCATTTACCATTGCAACAAAAAGAATAAAATACCTAGGAATAAACCTCCCTAGGGAGACAAAAGACCTGTATGCAGAAAACTATAAGACTCTGATGAAAGAAATTAAAGATGATACCAACAGATTGAGAGATATATCATGTTCTTGGATTAGAACAATCAATATTGAGAACATGAATATACTACCCAAAGCAATCTGCAGATTCAATGTAATCCCTATCAAATGACCAATGTCATTTTTTACAGAACTAGAACAAAAAACTCTTAAAATTAGTATGGAGACACAAAAGACCCCGAATAGCCAAAGCAGTCTTGAGGCAAAAAACAGAGCTGGAGGAATCAGACTCCCTGACTTCAGACTATATTAAAAAGCTACAGTAATCAAGAGAATATGGTACTGGCACAAAAACAGAAATATAGATCAATAGAACAAGATAGAAAGCCCAGAGATAAACCCATGCACCTATGGTCACCTAATCTATGACAAAGGAGGCAAGGATATACAATGGAGAAACGAGAGTCTCTTCAATAAGTGGTGCTGGGAAAACTGGCCAGCTAATGTAAAAGAATGAAATTAGAGCACTCCCTAACACCATACACAAGTATAAACTCAAAATGGATTAGAGACCTAAATGTAAGACCAGACACTATAAAACTCTTAGAGGAAAACATAGGCAGAACACTCTATGAAATAAATCACAGCAATGTCTTTTTTGACCCACCTCCTAGAGTAATGGAAATAAAAACAAAAATAAACAAATGGGACCTAATGAAACTTAAAACTTTTTCCCAGCAAAGGAAACCATAAATAAGACGAAAAGACAACCCTCAGAATGGGAAAAATATTTACAAATGAATCAACGGACAAAGGATTAATCTCCAAAATATATAAAGAGCTCATGCAGCTCAATATTAAGAAAACAACACAATACAAAAATGGGCAGAAAACCTAAATAGACATTTTTCCAAAGAAGGCATACAGATGGCCAAGAAGTACATGAAAAGCTGCTCAACATCACTAATTATTAGTGAAATGCAAATCAAAACTACGATGAGGTGTCACCTCACACCAGCTAGAATGGGCATCATCAGAAAATCTACAAACAACAAATGCTGGAGCGGGTGTGGAGAAAAGGGAACCCTCTTGCTCTGTTGGTGGGAATGTAAATTGATACAGCCACTATGGAGAACAGTATGGAGGTTCCTTAAAAAACTAAAAATAGGATTACCATATGATCCAGCAATCCCACTACTGGGCATATACCCAGAGAAAACCATAATTCAAAAAGACACATGCGGGGGCTTCCCTGGTGGCGCAGTGGTTGAGAGTCCGCCTGCCCATGCAGGGGACACAGGCTCGTGCCCCGGTCCGGGAGGATCCCACGTGCCGCGGAGCGGCTAGGCTCGTGAGCCATGGCCGCTGAGCCTGCGTGTCCGGAGCCTGTGCTCCGCGACGGGAGAGGTCACAACAGTGAGAAGCCCGCGTACCGCAAAAAAGAAAAGAAAAAAAAAAAAAAAGACACATGCACCCCAATGTTCATTGCAGCACTATTTAGAATAGCCAGTTCATGGAAGCAACCTAAATGTCCATCAACAGACGAATGGATAAAGAAGATGTCTTACATATATACAATGGAATATTACTCAACCATAAAAAGGAACGAAATTGGGTCCTTTTTAGAGATGTGTATGGACCTAGAGACTGTCATACAGTGTGAAGTACCTCAGAAAGACGAAAACAAGTATCGTATATTAACGCATATATGTGGAACGTAGAAAAATGGTACAGATGAACCAGTTTTCAGAGCAGAAATTGAGACACAGATGTAGAGAACAAAACTATGGACACCAAGGGGGGAAAAGCAAGGGTGTGGGTGGTGGTGGTGTGATGAATTGGGAGATTCGGATTGACATGTATACACTGATGTATATAAAATTGATGACTAATAAGAACCTGCTGTATAAAAACATAAATAAAATTTAAAAATTTTTTTAAAAATGGAATTAAAATGCTAGATTTTTTAGAATGAAAGAAAATGATCTCTATAAAACTTTTCTGAAGTTTTGAATTATTCCAAAGGAGGGTAGAGATACTGCTAAAATTTCAATTTTAAGTCAGTTATTTAAAATCTTAAGGCTAACAACTATAACAACAGAAATAAAATGCATATTTTTTATACCCATAGGAAGGGAAAAGGTAAACAAAGAAGAGTGGATACTAATAGAATTCAGGAGAGGAGGAAAAGTAAACTAAAACAAAGAATGGATATAGAAAAGAAAAAAAGCAAAATAAAATAATACAAATAAATCCAAATATATCTGTAATCACAATGAATATAAATGTCTATAATTGTCATTTAAAAGCAAGGTTCTTATATTGCACATAATGCACATTTAGCCATATGTTGTTTATAAGATATGCCTGAAATGCAAAGACCTAGTGATGCTAAAGATAAAGTAATGAAAGAGAATACATCAGGATTAATATGCCATGGATATATCAGTATCAAATGAAATAGATGTTAAGGCAATAAAAGGATTATTAGGGATAAGATAATGCTAAAAGTTACATTAAAGATATATTATTGATGATTTATAATCACCTAACACATAGAATCAAAACACATAACACCAAAAAGATCAGAACTTGTACAAAGAAAAATCATAAATCCATGATCATGGTAGAATATTTTCATACTTATCTCTCAGAAACTAATGGATCAAGCAGTAAAAGTATTAAGACTATAGGATATTTGTATGGCAAAATTAGCAAGCCTATTCTAATGGACATATAGAGAATTTCACACTCAGTTATTACAGAATAAATTATGTTTTTCAGAGTACAAATGGAACATTATAAAAAGTAGATACATCTTTTGTGATAACACTTAAAATCTATTCTGTTAATGAATTTCAAGGATATAATACAGTATTATTAACTATAATCACCATGCTATACATTAGCTCATCCATGTTAAAAAAAATACACGATAACTTTGTGAGGTTGTGGATATGTTAATTGACCTGACTCTTGCAATTATTTCACAATGTATATGTATATCAAATCATCGCATTGTATACCTTAAATATATACAATGTTTATTTGTCAATTTATACCTCAATAAAAATGGTAAAAACCATATTGTGTAAAAATAAATTAATGAGGGCTTCCCTGGTGGCGCAGTGGTTGAGAGTCCACCTGCTGATGCAGGGGACACGGGTTCATGCCCCAGTCCGGGAAGATCCCACATGCTGTGGAGCGGCTGGGCCCATGAGCCATGGCCGCTGAGCCTGCGCGTCCAGAGCCTGTGCTCTGCAACGGGAGAGGCCACAACAGTGAGAGGCCCGCGTACCGCCAAAAAAAAAAAAATTAATTAATTAATTAATGAGATTCTGTCAAGAAAAAACATGAACCGTGGTTTAGCCTAGAAAGTAAATGTTAACAATATCAGACAATATCATACAGACCAGACAGTATTTTTGTTTAATATGAAATGATATGGCAGAAATAACTAAAAGATAACTAACTTCCAATATATTTAGAAATATTAAAATATATTTCTAATAATGCTTGGAGCAAATACAAAGCTATAATGGAATCAAATAATATTTTGAACCGAATTACAATGAAAGCACTTCATATCAAAAGTTGTGAGATGTAGCCAGAGCAGTAATGAGAGAGAAATTTGTAGGCTCAAACACATATATAAGAAAAGAGGAAGGGCTTAGAATTCATGATCAAAATGTGCAACACAAGAAACTAGAAAAAAAACAGCAGAATAAAACACAAAGAAAATAAAAAAGAAGGAAATAAGTTTAAAAGCAGAAATAAAGGAAAAAGAAAACAGGAAGCAAAGAAGAGAAACAAAAAGTTGTCTTTTTGTAAGTAAAATATAATAGAACTGGAAATATGGATCAAAAAGAAAAACAAAAGGGTCAAATAATATTAAGTGTGAAAATATGAACATAACTGCCGCTAGAGGAGATTTAAAAACATAAGAGAGTACTGTGAATGACTTTTTGCCAATATCATTTAAACATGTATGAAATGGATAATTTCCTAGAAGAAAAAAAATTCTCAAATGTTTCACAAGAACATTGAAAATCTGAATAAACATATAACCACTAAAGAAATTTAATCAGTAGATTAAAATCTGCCTGTGTAAACTACAACAACACCCACACGTAAACCCATATGCACACATCCCACCCAGGCAGTTTTACAGTCAAGTTCTGCCAAACCTTTAAGGAAGAGATCATCCCTGTATTATACAAACTGTTCTTGAGGCCCAGCCTCAGGGAGATTGAAAAACATCTCAGAAGGTTACAGTATGCAGCAGCCAAGGTTGAGAACCACTGAGCTGGTTCCACTCCTTCATTCTGCAGCTAAGGAAAGAGGGACTTAGCCAAGTAAAGTGACTCTTTGAGCTCACAGAGCCAGTTATGTTTCCTGAACTGAGGTTGGTGTTTTTATTGGCGCAGGAAGATTGCATGAAAATCTTTCTTGGATATTTTTCTTATTCAGAACTGCAAATTCTACATTTTTCATTCCTTTTCTTCTTTGCAAATGGTTATCAGTAGCAGAAAGTTACACTTTTTTTTTTTTTGCGGTACGTGGGCCTCTCACTGTTGTGGCCTCTCCCGTTGCGGAGCACAGGCTACAGACGCACAGGCTCAGCGGCCATGGCTCACGGGCCCAGCCACTCCGCGGCATGTGGGATCTTCCCAGACCAGGGCACCAACCCGTGTCTCCTGCATGGGCAGGCGGGCCCTCAACCACTGCGCCACCAGGGAAGCCCAAAGTAGAGTCGTTTTTTTGTTTTGGTTTTTTTGCTGTACGCGGGCCTCTCACTGTTGTGGCCTCTCCCGTTGCAGAGAACAGGCTCCGGACGTGCAGGCCCAGCGGCCATGGCTCACAGGCCCAGCCGCTCCGCGGCACGTGGGATCTTCCCGGACCGGGGCACGAACCCGTGTCCCCTGCATCGGCAGGCGGACTCACAACCACTGCGCCACCAGGGAAGCCCAGAAAGTTACACTTTTGATGAGCTCATAATGGGAAGTAATATGTGATTATTGAATGCCATTTCATTTTGGAGCAGATTTGATATTAAAATTAAATTCTTCAGGAGTGAAAGGAGCAGACAATAAACTGCTCACCTGAAATGGCTCAACATCAAGTTTTCACAACATAGAAAAAAGAGAGAAGCAGTCTGCTCAGTTTTTCTGTAAGCCTAAAACTTCTCTAAAATATAAAGTCTATTAACTTTCAAAAATGATGGACAATATCCTTTTTCCTCTTATGAGAGAATTTTCTCTCACGGTTTACACACACCAAAAAACATGAGTTACATAGCCTAGAACTTTCTTGCCATTTAGTTCCTTACTCTTGCTCAATATCAAAAGATTTGATAGAGACGGGGTATCTATCATATGCTAGCTGGTTCAGAGAGTCCAGTTAGACGGGACTGTTTCAATAAATGTATCAGCCACAATTACATGCATAATGAACAGCAGTCAAAGTGTATTCGTGAGCATTATGATTCATTCTTGGAAAAGTTGATTTAGTTCTGGCTCAACTGGGTAGTTCAGATTGTATTTCTCTTGGGCAATAAACATATCATTTACACCGTGAATATTTCTAGAATAGCCACAAATTATAATGAACACAGAGCATTACAATTTCTGTTGAAGGGGACTTCCATTATGACAAAATTCAGATGGAAGGCCAATGTCCAAAACTGATATTTAAAAGAATATGAAGCCCCAAAACACCCAAACATTTCTGTGTCAAGAGTGATCTGCTTAAGAAACTACATAACATGTTTGGAAAAACACTCTATTTAACTCACACTCAAATAGAGACAATAATAATAAACATCCATTGAATGCCTATTATCTATGAACTACTAATATCCATTATCTGATTTAATATACATGATAATTTTTAAAATTTGGCAGTACATTTTTCTGTAGGGGAAGCTATAGTAGAGATGTCAGGTGACTTACCTAAAATCACATGGCACAGCCCACGCTCTTAAATCTGTTCATTATTATTCCCAGTGTTCTTACCATTACTCTGTTGTTGCCACCTGAGCTGCTCCTGAAACAATTTCTCCAAGCCCATGGGAGAGGTTGGGCAGGGCCCCCCACCCATCTTTTACTCTGAGTTTGTGTCTTCTCCTTGGCATTTCTCTCTTCCAACTTTTCTTATTAAAGCTCATGTCAAGAGAAATCTATACCCGCTTTCTTTCTAGCTAAAGAATAAACAACAACAAATTTTTTGAACTATCTTTCCTTTTTGTTCCTTTTCACCAAGGTATGACAAACTGGGATTTTCAAAATTAATAATTTTACTAAAACTAAAGGGAAAGAAAAATAAAAACAAACTAAAAGAAAGGGTCAGGAAAAAAATCATATCTCAAGTAGTTTTCTGATTTGAATAGATAAGGATAGGGTGAGAAGGCCCACATATAAAATAAGAACCTTGCACAGAACAGTCCCCCATTTCATTCTGAAGTTCTTTTCACATAGGTCTTGAGCAGATTGGAAGAGGGGTGATCATAATGTTTATGGCCTAGCTCCAGGTGCATAAAGCAACTCTATACTTTTCCTGGTATATGGCAGCAAGGTCAGAAAGACTGACCTGAAATTCAGACTGAAATTCAAAGCCATCTTCCAATCACCTTCACTTGGTCCTGTGGTTATCTCCTCACAGCTCCTTACTCTGTTAGTAATTTTCACCCTCTACATTTGTTAATGGAACAAGTCTACAAACTCTAGACCTTGGACTCAGTGACCTCCAAGGTCCCTTCCAGATCTAAAAATATAGATTCTCAGTATTTGTCTTTCTCTGTCTGATTTATAATATTTTATTTAAAATAATATCTGCGAGATCCATTTGTGCTATCTCAAATGGCAGGATTTCCTTCTTTCTCATGGTTGAAAATATTCACATATTTTTTATCCATTCATCCATTTATGGGCACTTAGATTGTGTGATATCACTTATATGTGGAATCTAAATAAGCCAAACTCACCAGGGTCTGAGGGGTAGGGGAATAGGAGAGATCTTGTTTAAGGATACAAACGTGCAACTAGCTGACAAATAAGTCCCGGAGCACTGTACAATGAATATAGACAATACTGTATTATAATCATCCAACTTGCTAAGAGTCTAGATGTTAATTATTCCCACTACAAAAAAATGATAATTATGTGATGCCATAGAGGGGCTAACGATCACTATAATAGCAAGCATATTACAATATATAAATATATCAAATTAACATGTTGTATACCTTAAATTTATACAATGTTGTGTCAAATATATTAAAAAAAAAAAACTATAGACTTCCATGAGATAATGAGGCAATACATTTCCAAACCATTCGAATGCCTGAGAGCACTTTTTCATTAGAACCCTTGTGAAACACAGTGCTACCTTAAATTCCTTTGTCCTCAGTTCTTACTAATATTCTAGATCAGTCACAAAGCTCCTTTTGCCAGTGAGCCGCTATAATGAGATAGCAGGTCTCATCACAACAGAAGTAACATAGAGGTTTTGTCTTGAAACTGTCCATCAAAAATGGGCTTCCAGAGAGTGCTATTATGTTTTCAGAGGTAGGTATAGAATTGATTAATTACAAGTTAATGGTAATGCAAACTTTAATTTTACCTTCAATGCATCCATCCTATTTTCTCTGCAAGCCTAGGGACCTGCTATTGCAAAGTTATGATTTACTGCAGTGGTTTCTTCTGAAAGTCTGATAAGAGTTAGTGTTACTTTGAAAAATCATTATCAGTTTCTACTACTTTCATATTTTATCTCTTTGGTTATAATGAACATCTCCCCTGAAGAATCACTTAAGGCTGTTGTTCACTGAAATAATGTGCATATCTCATTCAATTTGTTATATGAACAAGTAGCGCTAAATTCTCAACATTGCAGTTTTGTTTTACTTTGCTCACAAAATGGGGCCAGCTATCTCAAAGGTTTATTGGCCGTTCTTTTTGGAGTAAGACCGGGCTTTTTAATACAGAGGAACTAAGTGCCTTTGGCCTTATTTTGGTCATTTCTTCCTCCAATGTATGATTTTTCTTTTGTCTTTGAGGCCAAGGAAAATAGCAGATCTTAAATGAAAAGAAAAAGCATATCTCACAGGATATTAGCTTAAACCCCAGGGCATTATCTCTACTTTCTTCCATGTCTAAGGCTTGTGTTGATTATTTCTAAGTTTCCCTACAAGGCTGCCAAAATAAATCTATCCAAAACTAGCAGAGAAATATCAGGTTTCCACTGGTGTGAAAATCTATATAAGTGTGGACACTAATATTCCCCCACCTCTACTCTGACTCAGAACATAGTCTAGTGCCTTTTAATGAAAATCAATTGGTATAAAAAATTCTCATTTCAAATGAAAAAGTTCATAGATTGGGAGAACTTATAAGACAGAGCAGAGAATAACTAGCATACAAAAAATGATCCCCAATAATGCACATTAATTCAATAAAATAATAAGTATTATTTTCATATCACTTGCTTGTGGTGGAGACTGGAAGTGGCAAAATGTGGTTTTAAGGGAGCAGCTAAGGCACGATCTGTTACTTTGAGAGACTATTGTCATAAGATAAAAGCTGGAAGAATTTCCATGTAGTTTGGCAACGTGGAGAAGTAAAGTGTGTGTAAGATGGAGGGGAGAATGGACAAACAGGAATCTATAAGAATAAGCTAATACCCACATCAGTCTCCTGCGCCACCTCTTTTTTTTTTTTTTTTTTTTTTTTTGCTGTACGCGGGGCTCTCACTGTTTTGGCCCCTCCCGTTGCGGAGCACAGGCCCCGGACACGCAGGCTCAGCGGCCATGGCTCACGGGCCCAGCCGCTCCGCGGCATGTGGGATCCTCCCGGACCGGGGCACGAACCCGTGTCCCCTGCATCGGCAGGCGGACTCTCAACCACTGCGCCACCAGGGAAGCCCCGCCACCTCTTTGATGATGCAGATGCACTGCAAGAGAAGCCAATGTCTTTCATTAGGAAGCTGAACACATCTCATCCAGAAGTTAGAGAAACTGAAGGTGAAGGTCCAGCAGGAGCCAAGGTGGGGCTACAAGCCTGATTCTCAGTGACAATGTGCATGGACTACAATACCGTGTAACCCTACACTAAGCTTCTTAGTGTGTAACCGTGAGTGCTTCTTCATATATATATATATATATATATATATATATATATATATATAAAATTTATTGAGATGATTTTCATACTTACAATTCACCCTTTAAAAGTGTACAGTTTGGTACTTCCCTGGTGGCGCAGTGGTTGAGAGTCTGCCTGCCGATGCAGGGGACACGGGTTTGTGCCCCGGTCTGGGAAGATCCCACATGCCGCGGAACGGCTGGGTCCGTGAGCCGTGGCCGCTGAGCCTGAGCGTCCGGAGCCTGTGCTCCGCAACGGGAGAGGCCACAGCAGTGAGAGGCCTGTGGTCCACAAAAAAAAGAAAGAAAAAAAAAGTGCACAGTTTTATCCACAAAGTTCCTTTTCACTTGTAAGGTAACATCCACAGATTCCAGGGATTGGACATCTTTGGGTGGCCATTATTCTTCCTACTACAACTGTCAAAATATTTTAAGGGTTTTTTTTGTTGCTGTTTTGTTTTATTTTTGCATCACAGAAGAGAAGCCAGACAATAGTTTCCCAGAATCCCCTCTCCTAAATTGTTCTGGATTAAAGTTTGCCAATGAGAGGCACTTGCATGAGATTTAGAGGGTGGAGCAGTCTATTATACTCTGGCAGCAGCTGCAGCCAGATGCATAGGCAGATGTGAGATTCTCAGGAGATTCCTAGTAAGCTCTTGAGAGACGTCTGCTTTGTAGTGGCAGACAGGGATAGACATTGGGAGCTTCCTCGAGATCCTTGAAAATCACAACAGCTTCCCAGCATATAAGTAACATATGATAGGAAACAAGCATCATTTCTATACCTTGACAAATTATCATACTTCTTTCTAAGTATGGATCAGTTCCTTTGCATTTTCAGTACTGTGAAATTTTTCTGGGTTCCTTTAATGTGAGTGTTTTTGAACATGTCATTTCTTCTGTGACATTTTCTTCCTTTCCATTACAACCACTTTCCCGTTTCATGTTTGGTTTTATTTTTTGTTTCTGGCTACACCTTCATTTGTTGGCCAATTCCATTTTTCTATTATCCATTTTTGTAAAATGCCACATGGCTTTATCACTGGCAGGAAAGTATGTAACACATTTAGCATGCATGCTCTGCTGTCTGTGTCTGAACTGGGTATCAGATGTTTAGTGACCAATCACTGACAGATTGTGTGAGAAGTGATGTGACTGGTCATTTATCATGATGTGTGTTTGTTATTTACATAGTGATATGTGGACTTAAGAGTTTAGCAGCAAAATCTGTACTTTATGCAGTTGTTCAACGGATATACTGTGGTAACTGAAATTTGAACCATATTTTTGGGCAGTGGTGTTAATAAGGTTAACCATAGTGTACTAGTTTGCTAGGGCTGCCACAACAAAGTACCACAAATTTATAGCTTAAATAACAGAAATTTATTTTCTCATAGTTCTGCTGGAGGCTGGAAGTCCAAGATCAAAGTATCTGTAGGGTTGGTCCTCCTGAGAGCCGTGAGGAAAAGATGTGTTCCAGGCCTATCTCCTTGGCTTGTAGATGGCTGCCTCTTCCATGTGTCTTTACATCATCTCCCATCTGTATACGTCTGTGACCAAATTTCCTCCTTGTGAAAGGACACTAGTCATATTGGATTAAGGCCCACCCTAATGAACTCATTTTAACTTAATGACCTCAGTAAATTCCCTATCTCTGTGTAAGGTCACGTTCTGACATATTGGGGGTTAGAACTTCAAATGAATTTTGGGGTGAGGACACAATTCAGGCGACAACACATGGTAACTGAGATTTGTACAAATACAAATTGTCAAAAAGAGAGTGTCTTCTGTTTACCTGA
The DNA here is from genome assembly GCF_963924675.1 of Phocoena phocoena. Taxonomy (NCBI): domain Eukaryota; kingdom Metazoa; phylum Chordata; class Mammalia; order Artiodactyla; family Phocoenidae; genus Phocoena; species Phocoena phocoena. Next base: position 118,785,141 of record NC_089240.1, read on the forward strand.
ATGGACCCTGAGAGATAGAGCTGAAATGTGAGCTTTAGCAGTATCTTCCAAAATGACTCATGAGAGTTATGCTTCATTACTTCTTCCCAAGTGCTAAAAACACTCTTTGTCTTTATTATTGAATGTCAGATTTGTTATGTTTGGAATTTTGTGTCAGCTTTTCTTTTGTTAAGGTCTTTGAAGATAATACTGCAGAGCGCTTTTTTGAAAAAATTAAGTATATTTATATAAATTAGAAGGCATAGATCTTAAGTGTTCAGTTGGATGAGTTTTTTTTTTAACATCTTTATTGGAGTATAATTGCCTTACAATGGTGTGTTAGTTTCTGCTTTATAACAAAGTGAATCAGTTATACATATACATATGTTCCCATATCTCTTCCCTCTTGTGTCTCCCTCCCACCCTCCCTATCCCACCCCTCTAGGTGGTCACAAACCACTGAGCTAACCTCCCTGTGCTATGCGGCTGCTTCCCACTAGCTATCTATTTTACGTTTGGTAGTGTATATAGGTCCATGCCACTCTCTCTCTTTGTCACAGCTTACCCTTCCCCCTCCCCATATCCTCAAGTCCATGCTCTAGTAGGTCTGTGTCTTCATTCCCGTCTTACCCCTATGTTCTTCATGACCTTTTTTTTTCTTAGATTCCATATATATGTGTTAGCATACGGTATTTGTTTTTCTCTTTCTGACTTACTTCACTCTGTATGACAACTCTAGGTCCATCCACGTCACTACAAACAACTCAATTTCATTTCTTTTTATGGCTGAGTAATATTCCATTGTATATATGTGCAACATCTTCTTTATCCATTCATCTGTTGATGGACACTTAGGTTGCTTCCATGTCCTGGCTATTGAAAATAGAGCCGCAATGAACATTTTGGTACATGACTCTTTTTGAATTATGGTTTTCTCAGGGTATATGCCCAGTAGTGGGATTGCTGGGTCGTATGGTAGTTCTATTTTTAGTTTTTTAAGGAACCTCCATACTGTTCTCCATAGTGGCTGTATCAATTTACATTCTCACCAACAGTGCAAGAGGGTTCCCTTTTCTCCACACCCTCTCCAAAATTTACAAGCAGCTCATGCAGCTCGATATCAAAAAAACAAACAACCCAATCTAAAAATGGGCAGAAGACCTAAATAGACATTTCTCCAAAGAAGATATACAGATTGCCAACAAACACATGAAAGGATGCTCAACATCATTAACCATTAGAGAAATGCAAATCAAAACTATAATGAGATATCGTCTCACACCGGTCAGAATGGCCATCATCAAAAAACCTAGAAACAGTTGGATGAGTTTTAACAATTGTACAGAACCATGTAACCAGCACCACAGTTAAGATATAGAACCCTTTCATCACCCTCAAAATTTCCCTTGTGTCTCTTTGCAATCAGTCCCCCTTGAACATCCAGACTCAGGCAACCTTTGTTCTGATTTCTATTGCCAAAGAGTAGTTGTGCCTGTTTTAGGATTCCATATAAATTGAACCATGCAGGTATGGCTGGCTTCCTTCACTGAGAATAATGCTTTTGGGATTCACCTTTGTGTTGTGTGTGCTAGTAATTTGCTGAGTGGTATTGATTATAGGGATGTGCCACAATTTGTTCTGTTCATTCTTCTGTTGATAGACCTTTGGGTTGTTTCCAATGCTTTATGAGCGTTCTAGTAGAAAACTTTTGTGAACATATGTTTTTATTCTAGGAACAGAATCCCTGGGTCATAGTGTTGATATATGTTTAACTGCAAGAAATCCCAATCAGTTCTCTAGAGTGGCTGTATCATTTTACATTCCTACCAGCAGTGTATGAGTATTACAGCCATTTCACATTCTCAACATCATTTGGAATTATCAGTTTTTAAAAAAATTTTAGCCATTCTAAATGAGTATAAAATAGTACCTTACTGTATTTCCCTTATACTAGTGATGTTAATCACCTTTTCATATACCTATCGGCCATTCCTATGTCTTCTTTTGCAGATTAGTTTATTCAAGACTTTTGCCCATTAAAAAAATCGAGTTGTGTGCCTTTTGTTTTTAATGAATAAGCTTTATTTTTAGAGCAGTTTTAGGTGTACAGAAAAATTGATCAGAAAGTACAGAGTTCCCAAATTCCCCCTGCTTCTCGCCCACAAGTTCCTCCTATTATTAACATCTTGCATTAGTGTGGTGTATTTGTCACAATTGATGAGCCACTAGTGATACCTTATTATTAATTAAAGTCTGTAGCTAACATTAGAGTTCGCTCTTTGTACATTCTATGGGTATTGAGAAATGTATAATGACATGTATCTATCATTATATTATTATACAGAATAGTTTCACTCCCTACAAATATTCTGTGCTCTGCCTATTCATTCCTACCCTTCACCCTACCTCTGGCAACTACTAAACTTTTTACTGCCTCCATAGTCTTGCTTTTGCCAGAATGTCATATAGTTGGAATTATACAGTATGCAGCCTTTTTAGATTGTTTCTTTCGCTTAGCAGTATGCATTTAAAGTCTACCGTGTCTTTTTTTGGTTTGATAGCTCATTTTCTTTTTATTGCTCAGTAATATTCTATTGTCTGGATATACCACAGTTTATCCACTCACCTGTTGAAGGGCATCTTGGTTGCTTCTAAGTTTTGGCAATAAAACTGCTATAAATATTCATGTGCAGACTTTTGTTTGGACATAAATTTTCAACTCATTTCAGTAAATACCAAGCAATGCAATTGCTGGATTTTATGGTATGTTCAGCTTCGTAAGAAACTGAAAAACTGTCTTCTAAGAGTTGTTTGTCTTTTTATTGTTGTTTTTTAGGAGTGATTTATATATTCTTGATACACATGTTCTATTTAAATATTCTACAATTTATTTACCTATTTTGTATATTGGTTCTTGGTGTGTATATGTGTGTATATATGTTCAGTGGCTTGTCTCTTCATATTTGTAACAGCGTCTTTTGGTAAACAATATATTTTTCATTTTTATGAAGTCCAATTTATAATGTTTTTCTTTCCTGGAAAGAGGCTTCATAGTTTTAACTTTTACTTTGGGTCTATAATCTATCTTAGGTTAATGTTTAATTATGGAATGAAGTAGGGCGTGAGGTTCATCTTTTTCCCATATGGCTATATAGTTGTTCCAGAAGCGAAAAATCTGTAATACAAATAACAATTTTCATTTCTAACCCTGACATCTTTATTTCTGAAAACCGTTCTCTGTTATAGGGAATGAGGGTTCCTTGGAGAAATGGCTATTTCCAGAGCTGGGGCCAGAAAAGTACAAGATGAGCCTGGAATATCTTATTGTCCAAGAAAGAAAGAAAGTTCTCAAAGAATAAGGTAAGCATGTCAAAAGGGCATAGGAGCCAGCTTAAAACTGTTCCTACTGGACAAATCTTGGAAATTTGAGCGTCGACATGAATAAAGATAGTAATGGGTCATAATCTATGGAATAAAATAGGAATCCAATAAAATAAACATGAATAAAAGAGGATGGAAAAATCTCCTTTAAAGTAGAATGTAAGCTAATATTAAATATTTCTTAATAAGTACAAGATAATTGTCTTAACTTTGGAGTGGGGAAACCTGGCAGAAACCATCTTAACCAATTGCTAAAAGTTACCACCACAAAAGGATACTGTGTGCTTTCTGATATGATGCATTGAGAAAAACACAGTGACACTTCCACGGTATTCCTGCCCCAAAGGCATACTATGAGTCTAATAATGGAGAAATATCAGGAACTGAGGAACACTTTGCAACGTTACTAGAAAGCCTGCAATCTCGAAAACTAAGGTCATTGTCAAGGAGAGACTGGAGAACTGTTCCAGACAGAAGGAGACTGAAGAGACATGACAACTAAATGTAGCACATGATTCTGGATTGGATCCTGGACCTAAACATTTCATTTTGGGGACAATTGGAGAAAATCTTAATATATATGATCAGTGGATTAAATAATAGCATTATATCCTTAATTTTGATAGTTAGGCTGAGGTTTTGTAGGTCAGTATGCTTATTTATAGCAAATGCATGCTGAAATAATACGTGCAAACGAGGCTACATGCTTGCAACTCTCAAGTGGTTTAGGAAAAAAGATAATACAAACACACACATGTACACACACATACTGACTATGAGAAAAAGATAAGCCGAATATGGTAAAATGTTAACAGTTGTTTCACCTGGGGGAAGGATATGTAGGGATTTGTAAAAATCGTACAAGTTTCTTGTATGTTTGAAATTATTTCAAAACAAGTTTAAAAAGAATGAATATTCAGAATTAATGTGTGAAAAACACTTTACCCTTTAAAACTTATTTTCATATTCATTTTCTCATTTGAGACTCACACCTGTTCTGTGAGGGGGCATTTTGTATCCACTTTTTATAAGTAAGGAAATTGGGTTTTAGAGATGCTCAAGGGCTTGTCTGAAAGAACATGTCAGATGTAGAAGCTGAGCCAGGGATTCTCACCCCTAATCTAGTCTTCTTTGTACAATTCCACACTGCCTTTAAAGATAATATCTTATGTTTGCCTTGTGCGTGTTATTCCTCTCCCATGGACCTTCATTTCCTCATTTGAAATCTGAAGTATTTTTATTAGTGGGCCACTCTGCAGGTTCTTCTCTCGCTTAACAACATTGGAACCCTTAGACTGAGAAATTGGCACTGTGCCCTCCAACTCTGAACTTCTGTGATTTCCACTGCCATTTTGCACAACTGGTGTACTTGCAGGAAGCAGTATGGGATTTGAGAAAGATGCAGGGATTACTCTTATACATCACGTGCCTCCTCTTCCCTAGGGAGGACTTTTTACTCAAAGAACCCATTTTTCTGTACTGAGAGAAATAGTCACTGAGTGGATAAAGAGGAGACAAGGGACCTAAAGGAGGCTAGCAGGAATCCCTAGGGAACCTGGGAGGAGAGGATTCTGGGACTCAGCTGAAGGATGACCAGAGATGCTCCAAGGGCTGAGAGAAACCTTGTTTCCTGTCTCTCAGATGCCGCTGGGGCTGCTGGCCTCTCCCAGGGTGACCACCATGGTGGCACAGTGATGAAAGAAAGTTTCTGGAAGTACAATTGCCTCTTTACTCTGAGAGAGCATCATGTATCCACATCACAGATGTAGCACAGGTTCTCCCAAGATTGAGAGAGGAAATAGAAAATGTTACAGGTTGGCTTTAAGAATGTTAGAATGGACACTGGTTTTCCCTAAAAACAAAAACTAAAACCTTATGTCTCATCATTATGAGAGCAGCATGTTTTGAACTGACAGAAAGCAAGACCAAAATGAAACCTAATTTTATTCTTCCAACTACTTCTTATTCAAGAGTAAACATTTTTAAAAATTTAAACATCACAGTTAAATTTATAGACACCAGGATAAAATAAGAGAGGTGAACTATTAAATTTAAATTAAATTTAAATTAAGAGAGGTGAATGCTTCTGTGTAAGATTTTCTCTGTATAGCTTTGCTTCCAACATTTGTCCTAGGGCTCTATCCGTCCATGGTTTTTTTTTAAAAAAAATTTTTTTTTTCTTAATAATTAATTTTAATTGTAATAACTTTATTGTACTTTACCTTCGTTCTTTCTTTCTTTCCTTCCTTCCTTCCCTCCTTTAGACAGCGAATCACCCCAGGTTGAGGAGGTGGTCTCTGGGAGCAGGATTTATGATTTTTCCCCCTTTGCCTCTCTTTATGAACACGTATGTGTATGCTTCTGTGTAAGATTTTCTCTGTATAGCTTTGTTTCCAACATTTGTCCTAGGGTTCTATCTGTTCTTTTTTTTTTTTTTTCTTTTCTTTCTTTCTAAATATTTTTTAGTACAATAACTATATTATACTTTATTTTATTTTTACTGTATCTTCTTTCTTTCTGTCTTTTTTCCTTCTTTCCCTCCTTCCTTCCTCCCTTCCTCCCTCCCTCCCTCCCTCCTTTCTTTCCTTCTTTGCTTCTTTCTTCCTTCCTTCCTTTCCTCCTTTCCTCCTTTCCTTCTTTCTTTCCTCAAACTTCTACTAATTCTCTCTACATTTTCTCCTTCTTTCCCTCCTAACTTCCTTCCTTCCTCCCTCCCTCCCTCCTTTCTTTCCTTCTTTGCTTCTTTCTTCCTTCCTTCCTTTCCTCCTTTCCTTCTCTCTTTCATCAAACTTCTAATAATTCTCTCTACTTTTCCTCCCTTTTATTCTGAGCCATGTGGATGAAAGGCTCTTGGTGCTCCAGCCCAGGAGGCAGGGCTCTGCCTCTGAGGTAGGAGAGCCAACTTCAGGACACTGATCAACAAGAGACCTCCCAGCTCCACATAATATTAAACGGTGGAAATCTCCCAGAGACCTCCATCTTAACACCAGCACCCAGCTTCACTCAACGACCAGCAAGCCACAGTGCTGGACAACCTATGCCAAACAACTAGCAAAACAGGAACACAACCCCACCCATTAGCAGAGAGGCTGCCTAAAATCATAACAAGGCCACAGACACCCCAAAACACACCACCAGACGTGAACCTGCCCACTAGAGAGACAAGATCCAGCCTCATCCAGCACAACACAGGCACTAGTCCCCTCCACCAGGAAGCCTACACAACCCGCTGAAACAACCTTAGCCACTGGAGACAGACATCAAAAACAACGGGAACTACGAACGTGTAGCCTGCAAAAAGGAGACCCCAAACACAGCAAGATAAGCAAAATGAGAAGACAGAAAAACACACAGCAGATGAAGGAGCAAGATAAAAACCCACCAGACCTAACAAATGAAGAGGAAATAGGCAATCTACCTGAAAAAGAATTCAGAATAATGATAGTAAGGATGATCCGAAATCTTGGAAGTAGAATGGACAAAATGCAAGAAACAGTTAACAAGGACCTACAAGAACTAAAGATGAAACAAGCAACGATGAACAATGCAATAAATGAAATTAAAAGTACTCTAGATAGGATCAATAGCAGAATAACTGAGGCAGAAGAACGGATAAGTGACCTGGAAGATAAAGTAGTGGAAATAACTACTGCAGAGCAGAATAAAGAAAAAAGAATGAAAAGAACTGAGGACAGTCTCAGAGAGCTCTGGGACAACATTAAACGCACCAACATTCGAATTATAGGGGTTCCAGAAGAAGAAGAAAAAAAGAAAGGGACTGAGAAAATATTTGAAGAGATTATAGTTGAAAACTTCCCTAATATGGGAAAGGAAATAGTTAATCAAGTCCAGGAAGCACAGAGAGTCCCATACAGGATAAATACAAGGAGAAATACGCCAAGACACATATTAATCAAACTATCAAAAATTAAATACAAAGAAAGCATATTAAAAGCAGCAAGGGAAAAACAACAAATAACACACAAGGGAATCCCCATAAGGTTAACAGCTGATCTCTCAGCAGAAACCCTACAAGCCAGAAGGGAGTGGCAGGACATACTGAAAGTGATGAAGGAGAAAAACCTGCAACCAAGACTACTCTACCCAGCAAGGATCTCATTCAGATTTGATGGAGAAATTAAAACCTTTACAGACAAGCAAAAGCTGAGAGAGTTAAGCACCACCAAACCAGCTTTACAACAAATGCTAAAGGAACTTCTCTAGATAAGAAATGCAAAAGAAAGAAAAGACCTACAATAACGAACCCAAAACAATATAGAAAATGGGAATAGGAACATACATATCGATAATTACCTTAAATGTAAATGGACTAAATGCTCCCACCAAAAGACACAGATTGGCTGAATGGATACAAAAACAAGACCCTTATATATGCTGTCTACAAGAGACCCACCTCAGACCTAGAGACACATACAGACTGAAAGTAAGGGGATGGAAAAAGATATTCCATGCAAATGGAAACCAAAAGAAAGCTGGAGTAGCAATTCTCATATCAGACAAAATAGACTTTAAAATAAGGACTATTAAAAGGGATAAAGAAGGGCACTACATAATGATCAAGGGATTGATCCAAGAAGAAGATATAACAATTGTAAATATTTATGCACCCAACATAGGAGCACCTCAATACGTAAGGCAAATACTAACAGCCATAAAAGGGGAAATTGACAGTAACACATTCATAGTAGGGGACTTTAACACCCCACTTTCACCCATGGACAGATCATCCAAAATGAAAATAAATAAGGAAACACAAGCTTTAAATGATACATTAAACAAGATGGACTTAATTGATATTTATAGGACACTCCCTCCAAAAACAACAGAATACACATTTTTCTCAAGTGCTCATGGAACATTCTCCAGGATAGATCATATCTTGGGTCACAAATCAAGCCTTGGTAAATTTAAGAAAATTGAAATTGTATCAAGTATCTTTTCTGACCACAACGCCATGAGACTAGATATCAATTACAGGAAAAGATCTGTAAAATATACAAACACATGGAGGCTAAACAATACACTACTTAATAATGAAGTGATCACTGAAGAAATCAAAGAGGAAATAAAAAAATACCTAGAAACAAATGACAATGGAGACACAATGACCCAAAACCTATGGGATGCAGCAAAAGCAGTTCTAAGGGGGAAGTTTATAGCAATACAAGCCCACCTTAAGAAGCAGGAAACATCTCGAATAAACAACCTAACCTTGCACCTCAAGCAATTAGAGAAAGAAGAACAAAAAAGCCCCAAAGCTAGCAGAAGGAAAGAAATCATAAAAATCAGATCAGAAATAAATGAAAAAGAAATGAAGGAAACGATAGCAAAGATCAATAAAACTAAAAGCTGGTTCTTTGAGAAGATAAACAAAATAGATAAACCACTAGCCAGACTCATCAAGAAAAAAAGGGAGAAGACTCAAATCAATAGAATTAGAAATGAGAAAGGAGAAATAACAACTGACACTGCAGAAATAAAAAAAATCATGAGAGATTACTACAAGCAACTCTATGCCAATAAAATGGACAATCTGGAAGAAATGGACAAATTCTTAGAAATGCACAACCTGCCAAGACTGAATCAGGAAGAAATAGAAAATATGAACAGACCAATCACAAGCACTGAAATTGAAACTGTGATTAAAAATCTTCCAACAAACAAAAGCCCAGGACCAGATGGCTTCACAGGTGAATTCTATCAAACGTTTAGAGAAGAGCTAACACCTATCCTTCTCGAACTCTTCCAAAATATAGCAGAGGGAGGAACACTCCCAAATTCCTTCTACGAGGCCACCATCACCTTGATACCAAAACCAGACAAGGATGTCACAAAGAAAGAAAACTACAGGCCAATATCACTGATGAACATAGATGCAAAAATCCTCAACAAAATACTAGCAAACAGAATCCAACAGCACATTAAAAGGATCATACACCATGATCAAGTGGGGTTTATTCCAGGAATGCAAGGATTCTTCAATATACGCAAATCTATCAATGTGATAAACCATATTAACAAATTGAAGGAGAAAAACCATATGATCATCTCAATAGATGCAGAGAAAGCTTTTGACAAAATTCAACACCCATTTATGATAAAAACCCTCCAGAAAGTGGGCATAGAGGGAACTTTCCTCAACATAATAAAGGCCATATATGACAAGCCCACAGCAAACATCATCCTCAATGGTGAAAAACTGAAAGCATTTCCACTAAGATCAGGAACAAGACAAGGTTGCCCACTCTCACCACTCTTATTCAACATAGTTTTGGAAGTTTTAGCCACAGCAATCAGAGAAGAAAAGGAAATAAAAGGAATCCACATCAGAAAAGAAGAAGTAAAGCTGTCACTGTTTGCACATGACATGATACTATACATAGAGAATCCTAAAGATGCTACCAGAAAACTACTAGAGCTAATCAATGAATTTGGTAAAGTAGCAGGATACAAAATTAATGCACAGAAATCTCTGGCATTCCTATATACTAATGATGAAAAATCTGAAAGTGAAATCAAGAAAACACTCCCATTTACCATTGCAACAAAAAGAATAAAATATCTAGGAATAAACCTACCTAAGGATACGAAAGACCTGTATGCAGAAAATTATAAGACACTGATGAAAGAAATTAAAGATGATACAAATAGATGGAGAGATATACCATGTTCTTGGATGGGAAGAATCAACATTGTGAAAATGACTCTACTACCCAAAGCAATCTACAGATTCAATGCAATCCCTATCAAACTACCACTGGCATTTTTCACAGAACTAGAACAAAAAATTTCGCAATTTGTATGGAAACACAAAAGACCCCGAATAGCCAAAGCAATCTTGAGAACGAAAAAAGGAGCTGGAGGAATCAGGCTCCCTGACTTCAGACAATACTACAAAGCAACAGTAATCAAGACAGTATGGTACTGGCACAAAAACAGAAAGATAGATCAGTGGAACAGGATAGAAAGCCCAGAGATAAACCCACGCACATATGGACACCTTATCTTTGATAAAGGAGGCAGGAATGTACAGTGGAGAAAGGACAGCCTCTTCAATAAATGGTGCTGGGAAAACTGGACAGGTACATGTAAAAGTATGAGATTAGATCACTCCCTAACACCATACACAAAAATAAGCTCAAAATGGATTAAAGACCTAAATGTAAGGCCAGAAACTATCAAACTCTTAGAGGAAAACATAGGAAGAACACTCTATGACATAAATCACAGCAAGATCCTTTCTGACCCACCTCCTAGAGTAATGGAAATAAAAACAAAAATAAACAAATGGGACCTAATGAAACTTCAAAGCTTTTGCACAGCAAAGGAAACCATAATCAAGACCAAAAGACAACCCTCAGAATGGGAGAAAACATTTGCAAATGAAGCAACTGACAAAGGATTAATCTCCAAAATTTACAAGCAGCTCATGCAGCTCAATAACAAAAAAACAAACAACCTCATCCAAAAATGGGCAGAAGACCTAAATAGACATTTCTCCAAAGAAGATATACAGAATGCCAACAAACACATGAAAGAATGCTCAACATCATTAATCATTAGAGAAATGCAAATCAAAACTACAATGAGATATCATCTCACACCAGTCAGAATGTCCATCATCAAAAAATCTAGAAACAATAAATGCTGGAGAGGGTGTGGAGAAAAGGGGACACTCTTGCACTGCTGGTGGGAATGTGAATTGGTTCAGCCACTATGGAGAACAGTATGGAGGTTCCTTAAAAAATTGCAAATAGAATTACCATATGACCCAGCAATCCCACTACTGGGCATATACCCTGAGAAAACCAAAATTCAAAAAGAGTCATGTACCAAAATGTTCATTGCAGCTCTATTTACAATAGCCCGGAGATGGAAAGAACCTAAGCGCCCATCATCGGACGAATGGATAAAGAAGATGTGGCACATATACACAATGGAATATTACTCAGCCTTAAAAAGAAATGAAATTGAGATATTTGTAATAAGATGGATAGACCTAGAGTCTGTCATACAGAGTGAAGTAAGTCAGAAAGACAAAGACAAATACCGTATGCTAACACATATATATGGAATTTAAGGGGAAAAAATGTCATGAAGAACCTAGGGATAAGACAGGAATAGAGGCGCAGACCTACTGGAGAACGGACTTGAGGATATGGGGAGGGGGAAGGGTGAGTTTTGACAGGGCGAGAGAGAGTCATGGACATATACACACTAACAAACGTAGTAAGGTAGATAGCTAGGGGGAAGCAGCCGCAAGGCACAGGGATATTAGCTGGGGGCTTTGGGACAGCCTGGAGGGGTGGGAGGGAGAGAGTGGGAGGGAGGGAGACGCAAGAGGGAAGACACATGGGAGCACATGTATATGTGTGGCTGATTCACTTTGTTATAAATCAGAAACTAACACACCATTGTAAAGCAATTATACCCCAATAAAGATGTTAAAAAAAAAAAAAATTAAGAGAGGTGAATACATTAAATTTAAAATGCAGGTAGTAGAGTCACCTCAAGACTAGTAAATTGCAATTCTCCAGTGAAAAATAATATGTAATCTGTATATAGCACTTTGTATTTCGACAAATACTTTTGTATTTTATCATTTGATCTTCACTATAGCGTTGTGATTTAGATCCTATTATTATGCATATTTATTGAAAAGGATTCTGAGACAGAAAAATTAAGTGACTTGCTGATGCCGCACAGTTAGTAAGCAAGAATATGAGGATTTGAACCCAAATTTCAAAATTTCTGTTCTTTTCCTAATGCTTCCCTGAACTGTGCTTCACTGATTTTACATAGGCATACATATTCCTTGGAGAAAACATGGTCAGTTTTGATTCTGTCTTTGTCATACTGTGACACTGCCAGTTCTCACTACAAGTAGCATCATGGGTGGTAGAGGGCAGCAATGTGTGTATGTCTACTTGGATACAGACACTCACACAATGACACAGATGTGCACATGCACATGCACTCCCCTTAGGAGTTCCCTACGGGAGACGATTATTTTGGACTTGTCTCAATTGTACCCACAGAATTTTAATTTATGGAGGTGACTGAAAGAGGACATGGAGAGGTCAATGCCGTTGAGAAGAGGGGGCATGCCATGTCAAGCAGGGACACATGGGGAAGCACCAGATTTTAGTCAAAAGGCAGAAAGGAGTGAGGGCGAAGACTTAGGCCAGACACTTTACTGGGGTTTTCATGGGAAAGGCTAGGCAAGGCTAGGTAAACAGTTTAGGATTAGCTAGTTTAAACAATTCCAGTGAGCTGTGGGGAATAGGGACTGTCCCTAGTTGTCTGGTACCTGGCCCTGAGTTGATTTAAGTCAGGGGAAATACTGATTTGGTGTGCGAGAGTTAGATCAAGGGGATGGTTTCAGAGTATGAGGTCTGGACTTCAGGGGAGACATAAACAACTTTGGCTGTTAGTTTGACCCTGAAATTAATGAATACCAAATAGACAAATACAGCATTAAGAAAATAGGACAGGACTGTACATTCATAGCATAGTATCAGTTCTTAGATGTGGGGTTCATGCTTTTATCTGCAGCATATCCTGAGTTTCTCCATGTTTCAGTTCTCTACTGCCATGAAACAAACCATCCCAAAACTTTATGGTTTAGAGCAACTGCCTTTCTATTTGCTCATGATTCTGTCGCCTTGGAGCTCATGTAGTTTTGGAATTCATGATGTTTTTCTGGCTCTCTTTATAGTCAGCTGGAGTCATTCACATAGCTGCATTCAGGTGGTGGCTCTGTGGGGCTGGATGTTGAAGGGGGAGCTTCATTCTCCTGTTTGTTGGCTGCCTTACTGCTCTTCCAAATGACCTCTTTTTCTCCATGTGGCTAGCTTGAGCTTCCTCAAAGCATGGTAGTCTCAGGGTAGTTAGACCTCTTGTATGGTGGCTGGGTCCCAGTAGGGAGCATTCCAAGCGGCAGACAGAAACTTCAGACCTTTAAGGCTTTGCCTCATAAGTTATAAATCACTTCTATCACAATTTATTTGTCAAATCAAGTCACAATGCCAGCCCAGATTAAAGGGGCAGAGGAAATTGTTTCTACCTTTTGAAAGGTTAAGTGGCAAAGAATTTATGGTCATCTTCAATTCACCACACCCATTCTGCCTCAAGAAAAATTTAGTCTAAATCAAAGTAACTAGCCAATTTGAAAGAGAAATCTAAACTACATTTAAAACATAAACAGAAATTATGTCAGGCCACACTCAATATTTATAACAAAAAATTTATAATAATGCCAGATACTTTCTAAAATGTATGAAAATGCCAGAAACAAACCAACTGTATAAGCTCTTGTATGTTCAAGGTGACTAATTATATTAAAATAACTAGGAATGAGAAAACATGAGAACAAAAATCTAGTGCAATATACTGTGGGCAATAACTTCTGTATTACAGCAATATAAAAACATACATGAAGAATACCAACTACTTAATAATAAGACATTAACTCACAGAACTCATCATTCAGTTATAGAAATCTGATTTTCCAGTTCTACATCTGAGGGACTGTGAGTGTATTTGGTGCCATCCTTCATCCTGCATCATCTGAGAAACTGAGCTAAGTTGGGCCTCTTTAGTTCTGAGGCAGGAGCGTACCTGGGAAATTTAGGTGGAGTATTTATTATGCAATTATTAAGAAGACATAGCTCTGTGCATCCTATCTCTGTCTCCTGACTGGTAAGGGGGTTTGACATATATCTGTTAGCAGAACTATGTGTATTAGGGTTCTGTAAACACTGTGTGTGTGCGTGTGTGTGTTAGGATTCTGTAAACTATGTGTGTGTGTATACGTATACACACACACACACACACACATATATATACACATATCCACACACACGCACACACACACATACAATGGAAGGAGGCAAACCAAAGTTTGGATTTTCAACAATCCTGTTAAGTGAGATCTGTAGGGAGAACAAAAGCTATTGGGGATGTTTCCTTTTTATTTCAACATGCCAGTATTATTTAATTTCTTTTAACATAAGAATATATTTTTTTCAGTACTTAAATAAACATGTAAAAATGTTTCAGGGCACTTCGGTAAGCTGGAGAGGATGAATATACGAGGAAGAAAGCTGTACCTTCTTATTTCTCTCTTCAGGCTAGAGGTCTCCGTAGCCCTCTAGATGTGGTTACTGTCAAACATAGCCCCAGGTGCACCTGCTTAAGAAGAAGGAGGGGGGGGGGTCTAGGGCAGAGGCCCAGATCGTAGTGACATCCATCTGACCCTCTCACAAACATCCCCTTCAAAGCTGTTTTCTGCTCCTGGCTGCATATTCAAGTGTCAGGATGGTTTTCGCAATCTGTACACATTCCTCTGGAAGATGAAAAATCTAGGGACGTTTTCATGTTTATTTCAAGGGAATCTTACAGTCTTGCTGCTAGGTGTATACCAGGGCAGGATTTGGAGCTTGGAAGGTGGTAGAAGTGATAGGCACCAGGGATCACTCCCTTGGCCTTGGGCCCGTGCTCATGCCAAAGAGTGGGGTTTGAAGCCCCCCTCGGGACGTTCTGGGCCAGAGCTATTCTGATAAAGTTTCTGAGTCTGAGATAAGTCACATGGTGTACTTATCTCTGCCGCCAGCATCTTCACACAGCTGTAAAGGAACATTCAAGGGTCACTTTAGAGGAGAAAGGGGAATAAGGAAGGCAACATACAGTCATAAGCAGGGTGAATGGGCAAGGAAGGGCTGGCAGGCCTAGACCTTGGTGGGAGAGCCTCCTGGGCACTGCAAAGCTGGTTAACATGAACACTGCAATTCTATATAATTTATATAGTGATACTGCTCACCTCTTCCTGACTGCTTCCCTTGTGAGTCACTGATGAACTGCCTGTCTCTTTTCCCTCCCTCCAAGTTGGGAAGCACCTCACAAAATCGCTGCTCAGCTCTGTGGCCAGTTCTGGCCTGGGCATTTCTTGTTGTCTAGGAACTCAGAGGCCCCTCAGAGATAATACTAGTGGTTGCTTCCTGTGGTTTCCTCCCTGACTCCCTCTGTCATGGGGTTGTATGAAGAGGACTAGGGCAGCACGGGCCTAATCATCTCTGGGTCCCCATCAGACCTTGATTCACAGAAGTACAGTGCATAATAATTTTCAACGGAAACGCATGGGCATCAGAGTCAGAGAAGCTGAGACTGTGGTATCTAACGTATCACCAACATATTGCTCTCCTGGGTTTAGGCTAGCCTTTAACTCCTGGGTCTCAGGCTCCCAGAGTGCCCATCCCCATATATGGTCCTTGTGCAAGGGTCAATGAGGCAGCCCACGTCAATCGCCAGATCTAGTGCCTGCCATAGAATGTGTGCTCCTCGGAGTAGAACTCTGGACATCTCCTCCTGGATTAGGGTCTAGACCTGGTAAGTAGAGATGGATACTTGCACCGCTGCCCCAGGCAAGTCCACCTTCTACCCTGAGCTGTGAATGAGCAGGATGGCCAGAAGCCTACCTCTGACATTTCCTGTCCCTTCTTCATTCCAGCCACTGAACATTTATGGAGCACCTAGTAAGTGCTTTCAGATGTAGAAGATGAAAGGATGAATGAGAGAGGGTCCCTGCTTGGCCTCTAGGGCCTTCTCAACCAGTGGGGGAGCTCATATCCCAGGATAGTCCAAGGGTTCATATTCCCTCCTACCTGTTCTTTGCCCTGCTCACCCTCCAGCACTGCGATCCCCCTCCTCTCCCTACTTGGACCTTGGCCTTGTTTCTCTCCTCTTTCTCAGCTTCTCATTTCCATGGATGCCCATTCAATTCTATTGTAAAAGAACTGAGTAGGGTTAAAAAATTTTATTTTGCCATTTATTACAATGGAAACTATTCATGATCGGAGATAGAACATACTGGACAATTTGAAGAGTATTTCTGAACACTTTGTGCAGCCACCACTTCTAATTTTTACCTTAACATCTGGACCCTGTGAGATTCTTTCATCCACCAAATATTTATGGAGCTTCTACCATGGGCCAGGCACTTTTCTTGCATTAGGGATAGAGCAACCAACAAAGCAAAGTCTCTGTCCACATAGACTTACATTCTAAAGTGGAGGCAGACCAATAAACAAAGTGCTGTATGGTATGATGGCTGCTGGTATGATAAATGCTATGTAGAGGAATGAAGCAAGGTAAGGGGTTAGAGATTACTGGCAGAGAGTGGGGTGCTCTGATAGATGAGGTCGTTAGGAAAGTCCTCTTGGAAAACAGTGGGAGAAGGAGTCAGGAAGTTAAATGAGGAGAGAGCCTTGCAAGGCAGAAAGGATAGAAAGTACAAAGATCCTGAGGACAGAGCTACTTGATGTGTGTGAGAATCAGCAAGGAAGACAATGTGATTAGAGCAGAGCAGAAACTGGGAGGAGGCATAGGAGATGAGGCAGGGCCTACTAGGCCATTACCAAGACTTTGGTTTTTATTTTGAGTGAGAGGGGAAAACTATTGGAGGGTTTTGAGTAGAGGAGTGAAGTGATCTAACTTTTGTTTTAAAGGATTCCTGCGCCTACTCTGGGGAATATATACACTATAGGAAGAGAAGAGAGGAAGCCAAGTGATTAGTTGCAACAGTCTGTCAGAAAGGAGGGCTGGGAGCAGGGTGGTAGTGGTAGAAGTAACAAGAAGTGATTCAATCTGGGATATATTTTATTTTATATTATTTTTATTTTTTTTTGCGGTACGCAGGCCTCTCACTGTTGTGGCCTCTCCCGTTGCGGAGCACAGGCTCCGGACGCGCAGGCTCAGCGGCCACGGCTCACGGGCCCAGCCGCTCCGTGGCATGTGGGATCTTGCCGGACCGGGGCACGAACCCGCGTCCCCTGCATCGGCAGGCGGACTCTCAACCACTGCGGCACCAGGGAAGCCCCGGGATATATTTTAAAAGGAGAGCCAACAGAATGTGTTGGCCCTAAGGTTCTCATTCCGACTCATTTGTCAACTATTTGAATAATAACATTCAAAGTAGAAAAATAAAACCATTTTAAAAACACAAGTGCTCATTGTTAAGCAAAGAATAATACCCAGTAGTCAAGGAACACTAACATTAGGACAGGAAATAGAGTCAAAGATAGGATGCTAAATTTTGCAGAACTTTTTACACTTTGCTATTTACAAAAATAATTTTAAACAAAAGGATAGAGGTACACAATATTATTTTCCAACTAAAGAGGAATCCCTGTTTAAATATTGTTTTGTCATGAAAGACAGGACCCCTACATATATGGAATCCCCCCCAAAAAAATGGTTCTGACGAACCTAGGGGCAGGACAGGAATAAAGACGCAGATGCAGAGAATGGACTTGAGGACACGGGGAGAGGGAAGGGTAAGCTGGGACGAAGTGAGAGAGTGGCATGGATATATATACACTACCAAATGTAAAATAGATAGCTAGTGGGAAGCAGCCGCATAGCACAGGGAGATCAGCTCGGTGCTTTGTGACCACCTAGAGGGGTGGGATAGGGAGGGTGGGAGGGAGATGCAAGAGGGAGGGGATATGGGGATATATGTATACATACAGCTGCTTCACTTTTTATAAAGCAGAATCTAACACTGTAAAGCAATTATACTCCAATAAAGATGTTAAAGGAAAAAAAAAAAGGACAGGACCCCTGAGGATCTTTCATAACTCTTGAAGGATGTGACTCCCGTGGTGCAGCCAGCATTGCTAATAGTTCTTTGGGTGAGGGAGATTTAAATAAGCAAAAAATGTGTGAAAACCACGCAAACGGAATCTGGTGGCCACAGACCCACCAAAAACACTGGATTGTATGAGTCGGCTGGGTTGAAGGGTGGTTGATCCTTTAAACTTGAGCAGGTTGAGCCTCTCAGAGATGGGTCTTTAGCGCTCGCTCAGTCCTGGCTAAGGCCGGGCTCACATCCAGGACTGGGTCTCTGCCCACCGCCCTTATCCACTGGCCTGGAGACCTACATGCTCGCAGCCCGTGACCCAACCCGCGCCACCCCGGTCCCGCCCCCAGCCTTCCCGGGCGCCCGCCTCCCTCTAACCGGGCGGCGCCGGCGCGCCGGCCGTCAGAGCGGCTGTGTGGGCGGAGCTTGCGTCGCCGCCGGGACCCCTGCGCGCACCGCCCCTCGCCCCTAGCCACCGCGCGCCTCCACGGACACGCACTTCCTGCGAGGCCTCTGTGCGCACCTTAGGCGAGCCGAGCCGAGCTGAACTCTGCCCTGCACTTGCGAGCTGTTCGCCATGGTGGACGAGCTGGTGCTGCTGCTGCATGCGCTCCTGATGCGGCACCGCGCCTTGAGCATCGAGAACAGCCAGCTCATGGAACAGCTGCGGCTGCTGGTGTGCGAGAGGGCCACCCTACTGCGCCAGGTACGTCCGCCGAGCTGTCCGGTGCCCTTCCCCGAAACTTTTGACGGCGAGAGCTCCCGGCTCCCCGAGTTTATCGTGCAGACGGCGTCTTACATGCTTGTCAACGAGAACCGATTTTGCAACGACGCCATGAAGGTGGCATTCCTAATCAGCCTGCTCATCGGGGAAGCCGAGGAGTGGGTGGTGCCCTACATTGAGATGGATAGCCCCATCCTAGGTGATTACCGGGCCTTCCTCGATGAGATGAAACAGTGTTTTGGCTGGGATGACGACGAAGAAGACGACGACGAAGATGAAGTAGATGATTACTAGGCCCGGAGACCCTCGGGCCTAGGGGGAGGGCCCTGCACGCCGCCACCTCCCCCCTCCCCGCCTTGCCCCGCCCGGAGCCGCCGCGCTCCCCTAGCGCTCCGATCCCCTTCCCTACCCCTGCCTCTGGTTGTCTTCCTCCTCCCCCCCTCCCCCCCGTAGTGCTTGTCTTTGTTCCGGGGATAGTGCTCCAGTTACCGGCTGCTGAGGCCTGGGCCTCTCTCTGAAGTGCGCTGCCTCCCACTTGGCCAGCCCCAGGACCCTCTCCTGCTGACTTGAACTGTGTTCTGAGCCCCAACTCTAGGCCAGGCCCCTGTTACCAACTGGACGACGCACAGCTGTGCCGCACAGCCCTGCCAACTGTCAGGCCTACATTTTGCCCAGAGACCTACGCTGCCACCTAAGCACCCTCCACCACATTACAGCGACAGACCAGGCCTTTGGAGATAAGTAGCAGCCTAGAAGATGCCTTAGTTGGCTACACCTCCTGGGACACTGGTTTGGACTGCTCACCACCTTCCCCCAAGGGGCTAATCTTTCAAGCTGGTTAGTTCCCTGCTAACGCCCAAGGTCTTCTCCTGCCCCACCAGATTGCTGCAGGAGCCTGTTGTGCCTGGCAGCCAAATTGTTGACATTTCTCCTATGCACCAGTTTTGCACAACTGTCATTTATCTTTCAAAATTGCAGCAGTCCCACAGATGTGTGCATTTGGACAAAAATACTAAAAACAAAACAATACAAACAAAAGCAGGCACTCAGCCCAGCTCCTCAGTACTACCTGGAAAAAGCATTTGCATTCTTTTCAATAAATATCAAGCACTACGAAAAAAGAGTCTCTTTTAATGGTTAAGGGCTGTCATTGGCCTCTGCTACTCACCCTGACTCCCATATTCTCATTGATATCAGGGAACCTAGTTCAATCCCAGTATTCCCCACTGTCATGTGTAGGCTACAGAGGACAGCTAACATAGGGCTTTATGGGGAATCTGGTACTCCCCTCACCAAAGCATTTCTTGCAGCCCTGGTGAAGGGAGTGTCCTCTGGGCCTTCCAAGATGACATGTGTAAGGAGTGGCTGAGCAGGTGGCGCACCATCCCAAACTGGGACACTTTTGAGAGAGCTTAAAGGGGACACTATTAATTATTAGACTGGGACAGCAGGCATAAATCAGGACACACAATATTCCTGTCTTCCTGAGCTTTTGGGTTCTTCCTCAGCACGGCAAGTTCTGCCCCTTAACCCTTAGTGCCTGTGGGGTGCTGTTGAGTTCAGGCTTCATTTAACAACGTAGCACATTGTTTTAATACCCCTTTGAGGTGCTTGAGCTAACATTAAATCCTAGATCCTGGGTAAATGCACCCGTAATAAACGGAGCCTGATTTGAACATTTCATCTTCCTTGGGCAGATACCCTTAGAATCCCCACCCATCCATGTGCCCCAGATTCCTGCCTGTAGAAATTGACAATATGCCTGGCTATCTCCTGAACTAGATCTTATACTGCTATCTGAGCTATGCTGAGATTTCTTTGTGGGCCTGGATTGCTCGGAGGCACTAAGGGAGTGGGGTGAGTGCTGAGAAGAATCTGCATACCTTTGTGAGGCAGTTACCCCAGGTTAAGTCACTGAAATGTTAAATCAGGGAAGCTCAGTTAGGGGATTTGTGGGGCCTATCTCTGCCAGCCAGGAGCTGTCAGGAGCATTTGGGAGGTTCCGAGTTCTCATTCTTATCTCTATCTGCCCCCATGTCTTTATTGTACCACGTCTGGAGCCAGCTCTACCTTAGAACCTCTAATTAATTTAGGTAATAAATTTTCTTGTTGATTAAGACCTTTTGAGTCTGGGTATTCTTTTATTTGTATTGTGACGTAAACCTCACATTGTGGGTTAAATGAGATACTGGTCATCATACCGGGTACTTCAAGAGGTGTGGATTCAATGAGATTGCACCCATGAGGTATTTTGAACTGTCCCTGCTGCCTGATGAGCACTCAGTAAACATGGGCTCTTACTCCCAGGCCTGGGAACCGAAGCATCATTCCAGAAACAGGTCTCTTGCTATGACCTTGGCCTTAGGAAAATGTCAGGAGTCAATAGGAGCAGAGCAGGCTCAGGAAGAGTGGAAATGAGAGCATGACAAGACCTCATTTACTCTTTGGGATCTGACATGAAGTCAGATAGAAAGCCGGTTTACTAAGTGAACAGGCAAAGTCCAGAGCAGGAGTCATTTTTCCAGTCTAGGAAAGTTGTTTCTGGAGGGTGGGACAGGGGTAGATATGATGTAGCAAAGGAGGTTGAGGTCCATACTGGGGGTGGATCTGGGGAAGTAGTGGGCAAGTGCTGAAAGCTAGGTGAGACCCCCTGAGACCAAATATCAGTCATTCGAAATAATCAGTGGTCCAGGTAGACTTAGAGGAGTTAGAGATATGGTGGTCAAAGAAAAGTGGTTCTTGCCCTCATGGTCATTCCAGTTTGTTGCTTTTATGGTGCCTTGGGCCAGAATTGGGATACCTTGCTACAGGTAAGGTCCAGAAAGAGAATCTAGACTGTGATTAGATTTGAGAGTGACCTTTCCAAGGTGAAAGTTGAAGGCATGAATAGATGAGATCTACTCCCCACCACCAAACCAAGTGTGTGCATGCTCTGTGCAGAAGGAAGGGGTTTCTGGTCAGTGAAGATGCCAATGCAGCACCTGAGTAGCACTCATGACAGCTAGGCCAGGAGCTTCTGGAATCTGAAACGTACATGTCCTGGGCTTGTATGCACATGCCTGAGCTGACTCTGTGTGTGTGTGTGTGTGTGTGTGTGTGTGTGTGTGTGTGTGTGTTAATGTCCTTCATGTATCATGGAAGAGCGGTTTATACTGTGAGCTGCAGGGAAGGACAGTGTTAAGAACCTGGCTACCTTGGCAGATTCTGCAGTAAAAGCACAGATAGTGGCAAGGGCTTTACCACCACGGGAGGAATTCATGGTAGTGAGATAGTGGCATAAGGCATAGCAGAAGAGAATTGGAGAAGTAAATAAGCATATCTGAAGATAAAATCACCACTCAAATGAAAACTATTAAAAGTAGGTGAAAATGTTGAAATAGCAAATATGAACTTCAGACTCTTGAATTCCCATCACACTGGACTTGAAACGGTCACTGAAATTGTGCTATTAATGAAATGAAATTAATCATATTGAAGGTCATAATCATTTAATCCTATTAAATCTTCCAATGTATGTTTGGATTTCTCTAATCACTTGAATAGGTAAGTAGTGCCATCCATTAATTCTGTGTTGCTGTGTTTTGCCGGATGATATGTTAAGCTAGAGGTACGTGATGCACATTGTGTTTGGTTATTTTCTGCTATTACAACATAGTGAAAACCTCAGCAGTTTGGAAGTAGAGGGAGATGTGTTGTTAAAATTAGTGGATATTTATTTTTTAACAAATGAATTTAAACAATTTTTAAAGTTCTTAAAGCACTTAAAGCTAATAAAAGGGTATCAATTCAAGGTCCTGAGAATGTTTTCTTTGATATATGATCAACGTGGGGTAATTGTATGAAGTATATATATTATTTGCTTTGAAATATGAATTTTGCTAAAGTAGCATTAAAAGTGTCTGGTAGTTTGCATTACTCAGTAGTTCAAGTATATTCCCTACAGTCTTATGCCCACTTAGTCCTAAAGGTAGATACAATCAACTATGTTTGGTGTCCTTCGACAGTGCTGGTGACCCCCTACTTCTTACTTCTGATCATCCCCCTTGCGTTTTTTTCCCTCCTGTCTGAAATGCCTCTGTTAGGATTTGTTCATTTATCTTCAAATATTCTATTGTCCAGAGACTTAAAAAAAAATGCAGTTAGCCTGTGAATGGGTAATAGCTTGCTTGAAGTATTTATTAACAGCAGAGCAAGATTTGTTGGAGGAGCAAAAGCCCTGCCCCGGATTAGTTGGGTGGGGGAGTGGTGGTGAGATGCTGCAACATTTGTGTACCTCCTGGTATCCGAGCTACGATCAATAACAAATTAATTTTTCTTATGATTATTCCACAATATTTTCGTATCTTCTCTTCCCCTGCCCTAAATGACAAAGGATTTCATGCACAGAATTGCAATAATATAATTCTATTTTAGCCAAAGTCCCTATACAGTCAGTTCAAATGACCAGTCAGTTCAGAGTCAACCAGTCAGCTCAAGATAAAAAACTGTCACAAGACTGTTTATATGCCTCATTTAAAATTGTTACTTAAAAAAAATCATACCAGTAAAAGAAATCAAAGGGAATTATATTTCAGTGGTAACTGAAGTAATTGGGATATTTCTGATTTATTTGTTCTCTAGACACAGATAATTGCACTGCCATACAGGACTTTTAGAGCTGCTCATTTGAATGTACACAAAATTTTAACATGTTCATAAGTAGGGAGAATAATACAGTGAGCCCTCATAGATAGACCCATCTCCAGATTCAAAACTTACCAACATTTTTGCTTCACCTATCCCTTTTCTTTCTTATAATTTTTATGGAATATTTAAACGCAAATCCCAGATATCATATTAATTCACCCTTTAATATTTCAGTATGTTTCTCTAACAGATAAGGCTTTAAAAACAATCCATAATATCATCATCGTATGTACTAAAATACGATGACTCCTTAATATTTAATACTCAATCCATATTCAAATATCCCCAGTGTCTTAAAATTGTGTTTTTAATTATTTGTTTGAATTAGGTTTCAAAAATGTTGACACACTGCTTTTGGTTTATATATCTCTAAAACCTTCTTTTAACTAAAAACAATTGCCCTCCATCCTTTTTCCCCTACAAATTATTTGTTGAGGAAACCAGGTCATTTGTCCTATGGAATTTCCTATATTCCGGATTTTTTTTTTTTTTTTTTTTTTTTTTTTGCGGTACGCGGGCCTCTCACTGTTGTGGCCTCTCCCGTTGCGGAGCACAGGCTCCGGACGCGCAGGCTCAGCGGCCACGGCTCACGGGCCCAGCCGCTCCGCGGCATGTGGGATCTTCCCGGACCGGGGCACGAACCCGCGTCCTCTGCATCGGCAGGCGGACCCTCAACCACTGCGCCACCAGGGAAGCCCTAGAGGCTCTTTATGTATTAGGGATCTGTGATATTTATTGCAAATATTTACTTATTTTAATTTTTTGGCCATGCCGTACGGCATGTGGGGTCTTAGTTCCCAGACCAGGGATGAACCCGCACCCCCTGCAGTGGAAGCATGGAGTCCTAACCACTGGACTGCCAGGGAATCCCTTATGTTGCAAATATTTATGCCCAGTCTATCATTGGTCTTTTTATTTTCTTTATGGTATTGATATTTCAGGCTGTTGTGAAAATGTTTAATATATTTCCATTTTTTCCAGTATCCTCCCATTTCTGTGCTCCCCAATTTATTTGGTTATATTCTTTCTCTTAGTGTTTATACCTTTAAATCGTGTATATACCTCTATTATTTTTCAGATACGAGTGATCTATTTTGACTCTCAGCCATGAAAGATGAGGAACTCAACATATACACTAATACTATTTCCCTATCAGCTTTGTAAGTTACATTGTTTCTGTGTTGTCAGTGTTTGTAACAGTTACATGTTTTTCCCCCTGAACATAATCCCTGCATGTGTTTCAATTTTAATATATCAGACAAATGAATTTAATAATAACTACCTTGTCCAATTTTCATTCAGTGTTTGTTAGCTAGTTTCTTTTTCCATTTTTAGTTGTTTCTTCAAAAGGAAAAAAATCCCCGTAAAACTCCTGGGAAATATATCGTCTGAGGTTTCGATGGTGAATAACAGTTTTGTTATGGGTAGAGGTTCTTTTCTTTCATTGCTCCACTATCTTTTTAGCATTGAATGTTATTTTGTAGAAGTCTGAGGCCATCCTAATATTTTTCATCCATAACTGATTTGATACTTTTGTTGATTTCTCAGAGAATTTTTTTCTTTATATTTCAACAGGGTATATCTAATTGTTATTCATTTTTTGTCATTTTTTTGTGGAAACTGGTGTGACCATTTAACATGTAGATTCGAGACCTGATTCCCTTCTTCAAAGTTTTCATAATCATTTCTTTAAATATGTATAATATATACTGATATTTATTTATGTTGACTCTCCTTTACCTGGCCTCTGTATTTTAAATTTTCTCAGACTTTTCTTAATGTTTTCTTCATTTCCACTTTATTCTCTTTACTTTTATCAATCCTGTTCTCTCTGTCCTTTACAATGATTTCAGAAGTATCTGTCATTCTTCGTGTTGTTTCTAGTTTGGCTTCAGTTTGGTGACAGGTTTGTTGTTTCCCACTTCTTTGCCAAGTGCTGCCAGCTCATGCTTTAGCTTCTATTGACTCGTGCATATTCCTGAATCACGTATTTCTTATTTGTTCTCTTGTTGTGCAGCTATGGATCCTTTATTTTTTTTAAGTTGATGGCAGTGTGCTATGATATTATGATATGATGGTGATATGTGCTATGTTATGATATGATGGTGATATAAGTCACATCTCTTCCTTGGCAGTATTTTGCTAGAGAGTGTTATTTGCCATTTTCTTTCCTGTTCCTTCCCTCCTATGGAAGTGCTTCTAGGAACCTTTCAGTATCTTGCTTCCTTCCTAGTAATGCTGCTCTTCCTCAGTAAAGAAGTTACAAGTCAGCCTTTCTTGTCTCTTTCAGTCCAGTCCCAACAGCATTTTCTCTGGCAGAAATAACTCAGTGTTAGTGACTTGTACATTGCATACTTCCCATTTTCCTGAAACAAGACAGATCTGACTCCCCACTCCCTTTTTTAAACATTTCAATAGCACTCTCATGTTTTCACTGTACCTGAATGTACCTAGATGATTTCCGACATTATTTTCAGAGTCAGCGTTCTGTACTTTCTGTATTCGCCCCTGCTGCTCAGTAGTTCTGATGTCTTAATCGCCTGGGATAATCTGTATCCTTGAGAAGCGCTGAGCTAACCTTTGAGAGGGATTGAATAAGATTCAACTCTGGGGGTGGAAGAACCTGAAAAGTAAAAAATGAAATATTAATGACTTAGAATACTTTCTCACTACAGCTGTGTGTGTGTTTCAAAAAATAAGATCAATTTTATTCTCAATTTTTGGAACAACTTTTTATCCCCCTGTGTAACAAGAAGAAAAATGGAATGGTTTTAGTCATCTGTGGAGAAGAGGTACCACATATGTAGGAGATCCCATCAATATGTATATGGGAAAAAAGAAAAAAATCTGTTGTTCATTGGAATAAAAAGTAAGGAGGGTGAAATTAGTATCAGAAAATGGGCCTTAGAAGAGATAGAAAAGCACATATGGAAAGTTCGGCTTGTTGTGAGTTGAGAACGGATTGTTCCTTGCACAAAGTTTGAGTTCAGTGAGAATGTGTTGGGGATCAGAAAGGCTGGTGGCCCCTGTTGTGGCTTTGCCTTAGATTTGCTCTGCGAAGCCCAGACAGCTTACTTGACTTCTGTGATTCTAAACTTCTATACCTATATCATGGGAATAATTATATCTTAGGACTAGTATAAGAAAAAACTGCCTAGTATCTTATCTGGTAGTCAATAAATGTTAACACCATTCTTCTTTTCTTCAATAGGTATTATTTAGTAAAATAAGAGTGTAAGATTGGCTGTTATGGTAGTGTTGTGGGTTTTGGTAGAAAGACACTGATATTGGGGGATTTGGAGTGTCAGGAGGAAGTGTGGTCAACACATTAAAATGTTGGATATTAAGAATTAATTGACATGTGAACAGCATTTGACACTTTAAAAGTCACTTTCATATTCAGTTTCTTATTTGGGACTCACGCCAACTCAGTGAAGAGATATTTTTATTTACATTTTACAAATTGGGATATTAAGTCTCTGAGATGCTCCAGGACTTGTCCATGGTAAAAATGTCAGAATCTGGGCCAGAATTCTCACCCCAAGTCCAGTGCTCTTTTTACAGTTTCATGCTGCCTTTTGGAAGTAATGCCTTGTTCAGGTTGCCTGTCTTCCATGGACCTTTGTTTCCTCATTTATAATCTGAAGTATTTTCATTAGTGGGCCACTCTGCAGGTTCTTTTCTCATTTAATAACAAAGTAGCCCTTAAAATGAGCAACTGTCACTGTCCACTCCAACTCTGAACCTCTATAATTTTATCTCCATTTTGCACAAACGCTGGAGTACTTACAGGAAACAGTATGAGATTTGAGAAAGATTCTGGGATTGCTCATTTTTTTAAAGCAACCTCCCCCCAAAATCCCCCCAAAACCTAAATGTCCATCAAAGGAGATAGACTTAAACAATGATAAAGTACATCCTGATATGAGCTACTTCACAGAGGTAAAAATAATATTTTCTTTGTATTTTTGAGGGGAAGTTCCAATAGGAATTGTTAAGCATAAAAGTAATTCATAAATACATGTAGAGTATGATGATATTTACAAATATTTTAAAACCTATATGTGTATGCATGTGTGTATGTGTCGACATATATGTACAAAAGGCAAGAAGAACAGAAAGATAAATGACAAAATTTTAACAATGTTTACCCTAGACAGGGGAGTAGTATGAAAGAAAATTTTTGCTCTTTTACTCTGTATTGTGCAGATTTATTACAATGAGTACTAATGTAATTTAAAACATAGAATTAGTACTTATTCTGGATAGGTTTTGGTGAAAATGAAAAGCAACTGTTGGTACCATTATAAAATAGTTCTCTTTTGGAAACAGTAATTCATGTTGTAGGAACCATAAACTTATTCACAGTTTGTTATAAAATAAACATAATTGGTTTTGTGAATCTGTTATGTTACTTCAATTCTTCTAAACAATTGATGATAAAACTCTGTTTTATCAATGAAAACAACCTATACTCAAGCTATTATTTCAGTAGTAAGTCTGGTCAGTGCAGTTAGAAATAGGTCATTCCTATAATACCTCTTCATTGTGTCCCTTTCTTTTTGGCAGTAATTTCCTTAGTAAAACCCTCGTTGCTTGCCAGGTTTATTTGAATGGACTCCTAGATGACTTTTCTTCTTATGGGCTCTCTTCCTTCTAATCTGCTCTTTTCATTGCTGTTAGTGTTGCTTTTTTGAAACATAAACCTTGCCACTTTTTTCTATTCAGAATCCTTCTGTGATCCCCATATCTTCAGAAAGTACTTAAATTCCGTAACATAACATTTATGTCTGGATTACTCTTTTTAAAAATTATCTTTTTATTGAGTTATGATTGGGCTATCTTTTTATTGTTGAGCTATAAGAGTTCCTTATGTATTCTAGATACTAGACCTAATTATTATTGGATGTATGATTCACAAATATTTTCTCCCATTTGATGGGTTGCCTTTTCACTTTTTGGATAGTATCCTTTGATGAACAAATGTGTTTAATTTTGATTAAGTCCAATTTATATATTTTCTCTCTGGCTAGTTGTGCTTTTGGTGTTGTATTTAAGAAACCATTTCCTAACCCAGAGTCACAACAATTAACACCTACGTTTTCATGGTTTTTATGTTTTACCTCTATGTTTTCATCATTCTCAGAGTTTTAAGTTTTAGATGTTTCATTTTGGTCTTTGGTCCATTTTGAGTTAATGTTTATATATGGTGTGAGGTAGTGGTTTAAATTAATTCTTTTGCATGTGGCTTTCCAGTGTCCCAGCACCATTTGTTGAAAGGAATATTATTTTAACCCCATTGAATTGTCTTGGCACCCTTAATCAAAAATCAGTTGTCCATAGATGTATAGATTTATTTCTGCAGTCTCAATTCTTTTCTGTTGAGCTATGTATCTATACTTGTGCCAGTATCAAACTGTCTTGATTATAGTAGTTTTGTAGTAAATTTTGAAATTGAAGAGCATGAGTTCTCCAACTTGTTTCTTTCAGCAGTTTTTGGCTATCCTGGGTCCCTTGCATTTTAGTATGAACCTTAGGCTCAGATTGTGCATTTCTTCAAAAAAGACAATTGGCGTTTGATAGGGATTATACTGAATCTGTATTAATTTGGGGTGTATTGTCATCTTAATAATAAGTCTTCTACTCAGTGAACATGGGATATCTTTCCATTTATTTAGGTCTTCTTTAATATGTTACAGTGATGTTTTATTGTTTTTATTATATGTCTTCCATTTATTTTGTTAAATTTATTTCTTAGTTTCTTATTCTTTTTGCTATTATTCTAAATTGAATTAAAAAATTTTTTTTTCAGGTTGCTTGTTGTTAGTGTATAGAAATACAGTTGACCCTTGAACAACATGGGTTTGAACTGCATGGGTCCACTTATACATGGATTGTTTTCAGTAAATATGTACTACAGTACTACAATATCTGAACTTGGTTGAGTCTGTGGGTGTGGAACCATGCATACAGAGGCCCAACTATAAAGTTATAAATGGATTTTCGACTGCTTAGGGGTTGAACCCCCAACCCTTGCATTGTTCAAGGATCAATTGTACACTTGATTTTTGTTTATTGATATCATACAAATACAACCTTGGTGTACTTGTTTATTAGCTCTAATATTTTGCTTTGTGGATTGCTTAGGATTCCCTATATCCTAGATCATGTCATCTGGAAATAGATAGTTTTACTTCTTCCTTTCCAATCTGGATGCATTTTATTTCTTGTCTTTCTTTCTTTTTATCCTTCATTCATTCATTTTTGCTTTATTTCTCTGGCTAGAGCCTCTAGTACGATACTGAATAGAAGTGTCATGAGCAGACATCCTTTTCTTGATCTTAGAGGGAGCACTTTCATTCTTTCACTATTAAGTATGAGGTTAGCTGTGGGCTTTTCATAGATGCCCTTTATCAAGTTGAGAAAACTGCCTTCTACTCCTAGTTTGTTGAGTGTTTTTTTATCTTGAAAGGATGTTGGATTTTGTCAAGTGCCCTCTCTGTGTTTATTGAGATGATCATGTGGTTTCTGTTTTTTTCTTTTATTCTATTAATATTGACTGATTTTTATATGTTGAGTCAACCTTGCCTTCCTGGAAAAAAATCACATTTGGTCATGTAATATAATCCTGTTTACGTTGATAGGTTTGGTTTGCTAGTATTTTGTTGAGGATTTTTGTCTATACTCATCAGGAATAATGGCATGTAATTTTTTTCTTGTGACCTCTCTTTCTGGTTTTGGTTTAAGAATAACTTGGGAAGTTTTCTAAGTTAGGCCTCATAAAATAAGTTAGGAAGTTTTCTGCATCCATTGCTTTGCACTTGCTTTTTTCACTTAATTGTAAATTCAGAAGTACCTCTGTCAACTCAGAGTTCCCTTCCTCATTTCTGTGCAGCAGCATAATTAACTCTGTTATTCAGAATTCTCCTATGTGTGGTCCTATGTACGGGAGATATTTTGTTATTACAAAATTAAGATTCACCATTAATAACAATGTGCATATTTTGTTTGATATTTGTGGAAATATACCTTTACAGTAGGTGCCTAGGAAAAGGATTGCTAGATCATAGGGTAAGAACATATGTAGTCTGTTAGATGTTCCTAAATTCCCTCCCAAAATGTTTTTGGCATTTTACACACCCACCAGAAATGGATGAGACTGCCTCTTGTCCTGTAGCATTATCAGGATAAGGGCTATTTTGAATTTTTGACTATCTGATAGATATTTTTTAATGGTAGCTCAGTGTAGTTTTAACTTGTATATCTCTGATTGTGAGTGACGTATTTTTTTATATGTTGAGGGCTGTTTTAATTTCTCTTTTCTATAGATTATCTGTTCATGTATTTTGACCATTTTTTTCTATCTTGTTTTTCTCCTTTTTCTCTCCTTTTTTTTTTTTCGGTACACGGGCCTCTCACTGTTGCAGCTTCTGCCGTTGCGGAGCACAGGCTCAGGACGTGCAGGCTCAGCGGCCATGGCTCACGGGCCCAGCCGCTCCATGGCATGTGGGATCCTCCTGGACCGGGGCACGAACCCACGTCCCCTGCATCGGCAGGCGTACTCTCAACAACTGCGCCACCAGGGAAGCCCCTTCTCTCATTATTTAAAAGCTCTTTATGTACTTGGGGAATAGCCCTTTGTTTATAAGTCACATGGATTTTATTCCAGTTTTTCATTTGTCTTTTACCTTTTCATGATATTTATTTATTTTTTTCCAAAATTTCGCATTCTTATGTAGACAGAATCATTAGTCTTTTATTGCTTCTAGATTTTGAGTTATATTTAGAAGACTTTCTTTCCCCATATCCAGTTATACAGGAATCTCCCCCAATGTTTTCTTTTAATATTTCTGTGGATTCAGTTTTTGAACATTTACATTTCTTTTGTATTTGGTGTTTATTATGGTGTCTGATGTATCCAATTTAATTTTTTCTTGCAAATGGCTCTTATTCTCAGTTATGTGATATGATTATCATATACTACATTTCCATGTGACCTTGTGTTTATCTGTAGATTTTCTTTGTGTTTTCCAGATATTATATTATGTGCAAAACTTCTTTTCCAATTCTCATACCTCCAATCATTTTCTCTTGTCATGAAATTGTACTGAAGGTAGTGGAAATCCTTCCCTTGTTCTTCTCCTTAGTGACAGTGTTCCTAAATGTTTCCGTATCCACGTATATATAAAAACATATATATTTGTGTTGTGTGTGTGTGTGTGTGTATGTGTGAGAGAGAGTGGGAGAGAGAGAGAGATGTTACATAGCAGTGCTGAATTTTGTACAGCCTGTTTTCAGTATCTATGGAGAATATCTTGTTTTGGTTTACTTAGATTTATTAAAATGGTGGATAATGAATTTTTTAATATAAAACAATCCCTGCATTTCTGGAACAAATCCCATTTGGTCATAATATCTCTTTATTTTTATTTATTTATTTATTTTTATTTTTAAGGTTTTGGCTGCACCATGCTGCTTGTGGGATCTTAGTTCCCTGACCAGGGATTGAACCTGGGCCCCTGGCAATGTAAGCGCCAAGTCCAAACCACTGGACCGCCAGGAAATTCCTATATCTCTTTATTTTTAATGTGTAGTTGGAATCTGCTTGCTAATATAATTCAAAATCTTTCATTGATATTCATGAGATTGGTCTGTAGTTTTCCTATTTGTGTTTTTATCAGGTTTATGTATCAATATTATACTTCCTTCATTAACAAAATGAAAGTTTTCCTTTTACTGCACTCTGGAACAATTTAAGTAACAGTAAGATTTTCATATACAGTTTCAATTAAAAATCTATTTGAACGAATTAGTCACTGCAAAGTTAGTGCATCAGAATGCTCCAGTGGCAAAAAATAGGTGATATTTGAAAGTACTCTGTTTAATAAATAGTTTATTATAAGTTTAATAGTTAATTATAGTTAATATTTGATAATAGTTAATAGTTTAATAAAATATTTAATAAGTATTTTTATATTATATAGTTTGACCTTCACTTCAAATTTCTGAATATGTTATATTCATTTTATGGATTAGAAAACTGAGGCACAGAAGCATTAAGTGGCTCGCCCAATCCACACATTTAGTGAGGAGCCATAGAAGGACTTAAACTCGATCTACTGTTTTCATAATATACTCTGTTCATTCCATAGTGCTTCCCTGAAATGTAGTTCACTGTCTTTATGTCAACAGTTGGCCAAACATTTTAACTCACAATTAATTTACATGTATGTTCAGTAGGGAAAAAAAATTTGGTTTTGAATCTATTTTTGTCATACTGTGACACTACCGGGTCTCACTACAAGTAGAATCCTTGGTGATGGAAGGCAGTAATATGTGTATGTCCATTTAGATAATCACCTGCTCTCTCTCTCTCTCTCTCTCTCTCTCTCTCTCTCACCCCGACACACATGTCCTTTAGAGGACATCATGGGATAAGACTACCTTAACCATTGATTCATAAAATTCAAATAGGCTTTCGGCATACAGAGTAATTATGATTTGTGGAACATGCTTTCATTTATAGTATATCCTCCATTTACATACCTACCTAATGTAGAGATTAGATTGGCTTTAAGTTATCAGCCATTTTGAAGATAGGCCTATTAAAAAGAAAAACTAAAGCAAACAAAAATTCCAAATATCTGTAAGAACAGATTTAATGTGATGTCAGATACTTTCTACAATGTATCGAAATTCCAGGGATGAGCATGGTGCATCATCTCTTGTACCTTAAACTTGAGTACTTGTATTAAAGTAGCTAGGAATGGGAAAATATAAGTGTAAAATAATATAATTCAATATGTTATAATCAATAAACTCAATAGTATATCGATATAAACATACACATTTTGGCAATACGAAGCATTTTCATTTTGATGTGCATTTATCTTCAGATCAATGGGTACAAAGAGTTCTAGCAAGTTAGTTAGCCCAACTATCTTTATTTTATCTAATTCAAGGGGTGCCTTGAATATCGTGTCAAATCCAAACTCTTTGCCATGGCTGTGTACAATCTGCCTGCACTCCCCCCCACCTCCTCTCTTAATTCATCTTTCCCTTTCTATTCTTCACTCTGAGCTCCAGCTTGAATGACTTTCTTTAATTTTAAGACTGCCAAAATTTTTCCTTCCAGAAGGACATCCACGTGCTGTTTCTCTTCCTTGGACAATTTTTCCCACGTCTCTTTATCTAGCTAACTCCAACAATCTTCTGATCTTACCTTAAATGTAATTTTCCCAGAGTGGCCTTATATGGCTAATGCCTCTGCTTCCTGAACAACACCAGTTTACTCTGTTATAAACTCTCACTATGCTGTACTTTTCCCTTGGAGCATTTGTAAAAGGATCACTTACGTAATTTTTTTATCGTCTCCTCTTAGAATGAAAGCTCTGTGAGGTCATGCATGGTTCTTGCTTGTCTCATTCTCCACTGTATCATTAGTACCTAGAACAGTCTTGAGCACTAGCAAATATTTGTTGTATAAATGGACGAGTGAATGAATGAGTGACTTTAAACAAGCATTGTGAAAGAGGTTGGTGCATGAGATAATCAGAGGCTGAGGGAAATCAGAAAATTCAGACATCATTACTTTAATAAATACAACAAAGAGGGAGACTGCAATGAGCATGCCCTAAGCAAAGTAAGCCTTTCTGCGAAAGAAAGATGACATGGAGCTCTTGTTGTAAAGTGTTTTCAGCACCTTATGAGCCATCGTTATCTCCTTATTTAATTTACCGAAGAAAAGTAGTAAGCAAGGACAACTGGGAGTAGAAAAGTTTCTGAGGTTTACTAATGATGTACACAGCTTCTGCGTTCCATATCACTTTATTGTCAATGGTAGCATTAAAGTCTTATGCTCTGTTGGAGATATAAGTGTATTTGAAAAATAATTCATTATCATTGAAAACACTGGATTCATGTTGCCACCCTGGGGAAATCAGGAAATGTCACTGATTTAAGTTTGAGGTTAAAGGACACTTTTGGAGAAAAAAGATAAGGGTTTTTAAAGATATCAGCAGAGGAGCCATGTTTATCTACGTGCAGTAGTTGACTATTGTGAAGTTTCTTTTCTTCTTATATACCTCCTATTTCCAAGTCCTTTTCTTTTTTTGTATACTTCCCCCCTTTTCAGTCAGCCATGGAGCAGTTAAAGTAGTTTGTGTGAGTACACTCAGCCTATACATATTTAGGTCAAAAATTACTAAAGGTGCGATAAAAAGAATTCTAGATGCAACATTCCACTCTGTGGTGAGCTTGGTATAACTGCCTGTGGGACGGTAGCTACCCTCATACATACGAATGACTCAATGGAATTTGAGAGACTACTTTAAGTGTTCTTGTCTTTTAAGCATTGTATATATTAATTTTTGGTCGTTTCTAAACTTTCTTTTAGCAGAATTGCACATGGAAAACATAAAGATCGTTGGTAGTAATTTTTAAATTTCCAATTGGAAATTGTGATAGAAATATTTATTCAATATCTAGCATTTGCATGACATTTTGCTCTATGGCAGTTGGTCCTTTGTTTCAAATGTTTACTTCCTCAGTGAAGTAGGTCTCAGCCTACTTCCCTTGAACACATACATACACACAACAGACTCAATCTTGCCCTTCCCTTATACTCCTTTAGCACTTAAATTGGATTATTCCAGAAAACCTGAGGGAAATGTTTTGATCAGTTGCAGGGCAGCCAACACATTTTTAGGAGTTAAAGAGAGAAGAGGGAAGAGAGTATCTATTTATTGAGCTTTACTTTGCCCTTTCTCTAATAATACCAATACCAGAGCCCTGACTCTGAGAAAGACAGTTTCACGGACATGTAGTTCTGAAGCTAACATAAAACTGGAAAATTCCCTCCATGGTAGTCATCTCAGAATAATATCTTGATATCTTCTTTTATCAAGGTATTGCTAGATAGAATTTGAAAAATGCTCATAGGATGTAAGTAAACTCCTCAAAATCATTGACTGGTAGGCCATTGTCAATTATGAGTTCGATACTTTAAAAACACCTACAGATGTACTTGAAAAAGATAACAATATACTGAAACCCATTTCGTTTCTGGCTGTACATCGGGCTATACACTATGGGAGAATTTCTCTTGCAGAGATACCTCTGGAAAGAAGACATAAAATATATGGCCTTGGTTTTGCTGACACAATGATTTGACTGCTGCTGAAGTAGCTTTTAAATCCCTGGGATACATGATTCTTTTTTGCAAAAAGTAACTGAATGATGTCCAGTGTCAGTGCTGTTAATGGCCCTATGATGACACAGTTCACATCAAGGGTGAAAATGTTTGTGGTCTTATTTGCTTATAGATCTTTGTGTATCTCAGGAGGCATAGTAAGTCTTTTTGGAGACACTGAAATTGAGGAAGATAAAGACCATTGGAAGTTCCCAGAATTACCCTCACAAGCATGCCTCAAAATTAAGATTAGAATTTAGAATCCCTGGGTTCTTGCTCTTGTTAAGAAATATTGATAAAGGAGAGTGTAGATGGAAGTAGTTGGCAAGAAGGGGGGATGTGTCCTGGGTCTTGGGTGGACTTGCTTATGTAGATATGGTTATCAATCCCTTGGACATTTTAGTGTTAGACATCACTAATGTGGTCCCATGGAGTACTGAATATAATAACATTTCTGAATGTGTACATTATGCATAACATGATCTCTAACCTTTATCACGATTTTTCAAAATAATTTTATTCTTATTTAACAGGAAATTGAGGTTCAGTGAGATATAAAATCTTGCCCAGATTTTGTGAGCCAGGATTCAAACTCAGCTCTACGTGATCCCAAAGGCACCACCACAGTATGACTCTGTTTGAATAATCACATGCATCAAATAAACATATAATAGAGGAGTGAGTATATTTAAGAGAGGGGTGACATTTGAAGGGTGAGTGTCTAAGTTTCTTGTGGCTATTGAAACAAATTACTACAAACTTGGTTACTTAAAATAGCGTAAATTTGTTCCCTCACAGTTTTTGAGTCCAGATGTCTGAAATTAAGGTGTATGCAGGGCTGCGCTCTCATCAGAGGCTCAAGGAGAGAGTCTGTTGTTTTTCTCTTTTCCAGCTTATAGTGGCTTGTATCACTCTAATCGCTGCCTCTATAGTCATTCTGCCTTCTCCTCTTCTGTCTGTCAAATCTCCCTCAGCCTCACTCTTACAAGGACACTTGTCATTGGATTTAGGGATAGCTCCCATAAGCCAAAATGATCTCCTCATCTCAAGACCCTTAACTTGATTACATCTGCAAATACCTCTTTCACAAATAAAGTAACGTTCACAGTTTCCAGGAATTAGAATATAGGCATGAATTTGAGGGGGGTACCGTTCAGCCTGTGGGTAATGGACTTCTGTGGTCAGACTGAGTTGGACCAGGGTATTTGCCTTCCTTTTCCCAGTTGTGGCTTCCTGGAGGAGCTGGAATTGTTGGAGCTCTCTCAAAGGCCTGAAGAGATAGATAGGTCTAATGATAAGTTGAATAGACAAGGGGTACATTGAAGCAGTGTAACAGGTTATCCCCATTGGCACAAACCAGCCAACATAAAATCATTGATAGAAAAGTTAAGAGATTCTATAGGATAAACTAGTTTTAAAGTGAATGTTCACCGTGTAGACTCTGTCCTCAGAGAAATTATGTTCTAAGCAGCATGACAGTTTATTGCATAAAGCAAGAGCCTATTATAACAGTTTATCAGATGCTGGATTTTTTTCATAAAAATCCATAGCAAAAAAATAAATATTAGGGGATGAAATCCCCATACTGGGGGAAAAATATGAAGAGCAGAATAAAACCGAACAGCCCTGCTCTCAGACAAAACCACCGCCCGTCCTCTCCGGCCAGCAGTGGTCAGAGTCCCTCCACTATTTTCATTTGGAGCCATTAGGACTAATCTCTGCTTGTCCTTTTATCTTTTGATGTCAGGTCCACAGGTATCCCAGGTCTCCCTATCTCCATATTTGCCGTGTACATCTTTTTTTTTTTTAAACCTATTTCTCAACTCTTGAAAAACATCTACTTTTCACTC
The DNA here is from genome assembly GCF_963924675.1 of Phocoena phocoena. Classification (NCBI taxonomy): domain Eukaryota; kingdom Metazoa; phylum Chordata; class Mammalia; order Artiodactyla; family Phocoenidae; genus Phocoena; species Phocoena phocoena. Next base: position 118,822,610 of record NC_089240.1, read on the forward strand.
TAGAAATCAGAGTCAGTGTTCAGCAAAGTCCTATTTATTTTCAGTAACTTCTCTTAATATTTCCTTTACCTCCTTTTTCTAAATGAAATCTGGCTCTACCCTAATGACTCTCATTGTAGCCTTTTTAAATGGTAGGTTTTTTTTTCTCTAACACACCCCAATTACTATTGATCCTGGAGTTAGGATAGGTATTTTTATTGCTTCTCCTTGCTGATATTCTCTCTTCCTCCTTCTCCCAGCTTATGAATTTTATGTCATTGTTTTAGATATCTCCTGTTACACCTTGTGATGGTTAATTTTATGTGTTAATTTGACTGGGTCACAGGATGCCCAGATATTTGTTCAAACATTATTCTGGCTATGTCTGTGAAGGTGCTTTTAGATGAGTTTAACATTAAAATTGATAGACTGAGTAAAGCAGATTGCTCTCCCTAATCTGGGTGGGTCTCATTCAATCAGTTGAAGGCCTGAATAGAACAAAAAGCTGACTTTCCTCGAATAAGAGGGAATTCCTCCTGCCTAACTGCCTTTGAGCTGGCACATTGTTTTTTTGTTTGTTTGTTTTTCCCCCTGCCTTTGGACTTGAACTGAAAATCATATCATCAGATCTTCTGGTTCTCAGGCCTCCAAACTGAGACTGGAACTACACCATTGGCTCTTCTGGGCCCCTAGTTTGCTGACTCCAAGTCTTGGTACTTGTTAACCTCATAATCTTGTGATCCAATTCTTTATAATAAATCTCTTTAAATCCTCCTGGTTCTATTTCTCTGGAGAACCCTGGCTAATACACTCCTCTATATTATAGTCATCTACTGACTTCCAGTTTACTCCTCTCAGTCATTAAAGACATTTTACCTCATCGCACACTATCACCCTTGTCAATTGTTTAAATCCTTGGTGATTTCAATATTCACGTATGTGACCTTTCCCACAACCTGGCCTCTCAGTTTCATGACCTGTTCTTAAGTTTTATTTTCTTTACCAACTTAGCTACTTGTTCCTATGGCCATATCTTATCTTGTTATTATCAATAACTGCAACCCCTCCATAACGTCAGTGTCAAGCATCCGACTTGACCACCAACTCGTTCCCTCTGATATCCTGATAACAACAACTATCTTATCCCACTGGGACCTCCCACCCCACTGCTGCCATGAACATATTCTCACTTCCATCCACATTGGGCTTAGTGTCTTAGTGTCCACAGTCCATTATGTTGCCTCTCTCTTGTTAATCATACTCATTTGATAAAATCCCAAGCCTTGTTAAATCAAACATGGTTGGAGAAACTCATGCAATCTTGCTGAGTGGTCTCAGTTTAAACTCAAGATCACCAGCTTCAAGTGGATCCTTGAAGCTGCCTGGCAATTATGCTGTATTTGCCAGTTCCATTAACACTCTAGATGACTATTTTGTGCCTTCTCCCTTTACAAAAATGAAATGTCCACTCCCTCCACTTGCTTCCTGTTTAACTGAGAAAATAGAGATAAGATAATCAAAAGAAATTTTCCTCAAGCTACTATCACCACATTTTCCCATCAACCAGCTTCTGTACCCATACGCTCAGCCTTCATTCCTGTTCCTATGGATGAACAGCTAAAGCCATTGCACTTAATCCCACCCCTGCTCACCAACTCCAGGATATCCCTCTTGCAATTCTCTTCTTCCTTTCCCATATCATTGTTTTTTCCCTGGATCTTTCTCATAAACATAACCTACTAATGTTTCTCCCATTCTGATAGAACATAAATACCTCTCTTGATTTCATTTCCCTCTCTGGCTGTTGCCCCACTTCTCCTTCCCCTTTATAGCAAGAACCCTTTAAAGAGTAGTCTACACTTGCTGTCCTCTATTCTTCTCCACTTGTTCTTAAGGATTTCAATCCTACCACTCTGTACACAATTGCTTTTATAAAGGTTGCTGTTGTGGACTGAATAGTCTCCCCAAATTCACATGTTGAAGTCCTAAACCCCAACACCTCAGAATGTGACCTTATTTGGAGATAGGGGCTTTACAGAGGTAATTAAATTAACATGAGTTCATTAGGGTGGGCCCTAATCCAATAGGACTGGTGTCCTTATAAGAAAAGGAGATTAGAACACAGAGAGAGACACCAGGGTCACGTGCTCACAGAGGAAAGGCCATGTGAGGACACAGCAAGAGTCTGCAAGTCAAGGAGAGAGACCTCAGAAGAAACCAAACCTGCCAGCACCTTGATCATGGACTGTAGCCTCCAGAACTGTGAGCAAATAAATCTCTGTTGTTTAAGCCACCCAGTCGGTGGTATTTTGTTATGGCAGCGCTAGCAGCCTAATACAGTTACCAATCTCATCCATGTTGCTAAATCTCAAAGCCCATTCTCAGTCTTCGTGTAACTTGACTTACAAGCAGTATTTGATATAGTTAATCACCTCCTCCTCCTTGATACAATATCTTCACTTTGTTTCAAGGATATTGTAATCTCTTGATTTTCCTCATGGCTCACTGGTTTCTCCTTCTCAGTGTCCTTTGATGAACCCCTCCTCCACTTTCCCAATTCTGAACTTTGAACGACTCTAGGGGTCAGTCCTTAGACTCTGTATGCATTCATTATTCATCACTCCCATTGCTACCACTCCGGTCCAAGATACAATTTCTAGCCTGGATTATAGCAAGATCTTCTTAACTTGACTCCCTGCTTCCACATTTGATTGTCTGCACTCTGTTCCCCACACAGCAGCCACAGTGATATTTCTAAAGGAGTATGCTATTTCCCTATTCAAAACTAGTGATTCCTCTCTCCACCAGGGTAAAAGCTTTACCATAAGGTCCTCATGATCTACTCCTGCCCACCTCCCTAACTTCTCCTATGACTCTCCCCTTGGCCCACCACTACACTTACATTGATCTCCTTGCTTTTCCTTGAATTTGCCAAACATGCTCCCACCAGGATGTATTTGCATTTGCTTCATTTTGCGTGGAATGGCCCTTGTCCAGACATCTGCATGTCTGTCTCCCTAACCTCGTTCAAGAATCTTCTCAAATGTCACCTCTCAGTTATGTCTTCCCTGACCATCCTTTTTATAATTTGAATGCTACTACCTGCAATACTGCGCACATTCCCTGCTTCTCTCTGTAGCACTCAAATTGTGCTTTACTTACTGTACCTACTTACCATACACTTGAATGGAAACTCCATGAGGGTATGGATTTCTGTCTGTTTTGTTTGTTATTGTATGCCTAGCTCCTAAGACAGGGCATATTTGGGGTTCCATGAGTATTTGTTGAATAAGTGAATGAATGACCAAATTATATTAATAGCTCAAAATTTTATCATTTTTCTCTAAATAGCACTGCATAGAAGAGGAAGTTATGAGAAATAATAATTTTAAAAAAAACCTCTCAAGATTATTTAGAATTCAAAGGAAGAACATGTTGGGAACCATGGATAAAAGTCAAGTCCTATAATTGCTTATTTCTGACTGTGATGCCTTACAGTTTTTATGTTACAAATCCACTTGTTTTAATGGCCTTAATTTGGGTGTAAATTTTATAGTTTCTTGAGTTTTCCTTACCTAAAAAAAGACATTGAACACCACGTGTGTGGAAAATTGCACTCTCCAATGAGTGAGGAAATAAGAGGGGGCATTCTAAAGGATAAGACACTAAGGTATCACCCACTGAAATAGGACATTTTAAAAGCTGCTTTTTATCAACATGATTTTTCTGCATCCTGTAGAGTTTGAAAGCATTTATTTTGAAGTACACATGGTATTATAATCGCCCAGTGTCCAAATAAAGCCTCCCAAGACATAATCATTACTTAGGAAAGTCCATGAAACCTGCTGTGAAATATAAATATTAAAGCGGTTTCTCACTTTTTGACTAGACATTATGTTACCAGTAAAACCAAAGTCTTAGAAAACTTTTCTGTGTCCTTCTGGGCTCTTTATCCCATTGTCTTTTCTGCTTTATGTGATTTATGGTGTTTTCTTCCTTTGTATTAGTAAGATTTATTTCCTTTTCCAGCCTTCATGAGGGCTTATCAAATGATTCTTTGGCTTAGTACCTACCATAATGTCTGGCACACTGTAGACCCGCAATAAATTTAGAATGAATAAAGAGGTATTAATTTAAATAAATTCAATCTCTTATACCTGTGTTTCTCAAAGGGTAATTTGCAAAGCACCTGCATCAGAGTCACTGGGATCCTTTTTTTTTTTTTTTAAATACAAACTCCTGTTGTCCATCCATGACATACTGAATAGCATGGAGGCACTGAAATCTGAGAAAAGTTATTTTAAGCTGCTATTGTTTGTCACACTGTGTGTGGTGACAGGTATGTCATATCACCACATATGATATGATAGGTAACTGAGATGTTTTCTATCCTGTGAAAGAGTTCACCACACAACGAGGAACAGGGCACAGATAACAAATGATTAAACAAATGACTAATTGTAGGATGTGGTTAATGCTATGAAAGAATAGGTATGGTACTTTGATGAGCAATAACAGGATGACCTGCTTTATATTGGGTATTCAGGAAAGTTCTCTCTGGGGGGTAACATTTGAGACATGAAGATATTTAAAACCATAGGACACTCCTACACTTAGAGGTTGGAATAAGAAGGGTGGTGAGTATCCAAACCAGGATATTTTGGAGAGTGAACAGAGGCACAACAACTGTGTGGTGAAGCAGCTCCACACTGGACCCTGACAACCTTATTTGTCTCCCCATAGGCCAAGTAGGCCAACCTCAAGGATCATGTATACATGTGGATGAAAATAGTACCTATTTCATATGTCACTGTGAGGATTAAATAAGCAATTAGTGCCTAGCAGATAGAAAGTGCTCAATAAATGTTAAATATTGCCTATTATTTTAGCTTGGATTACTTAGAAAATAGGGAGTTTGTAGACCTTGTTTATTTTGCATTACTATTTATTTTTGGAGGAATTTCTTATTCATGTTCTTTGATGATGTTGTAATGATGTATTCATCTTTTTCTTACTGGTTTTCAAAATCTTGACCTTAGTATCTCTATTTGCAAAATAAAGTTGTATCAGCTGGTCTTTAAAGGCCTTTCTAGCTTGTATTCTTCATACTTCTAAGTGTCTTGAAGCCAGAGCCATTTCATTGAGAAGGACTCTGACCCCTAAGAGTTTTCAAAAGCAGTTTGACATTGTAGTTTATGAAAAAGACAGCCTGCACTTGCAAATTTGTTTTTCTTGTTAGAAAATATTATAATATTCTATGTATTTATCTCCAAGTTGCTCAGGTTTCACTGCTTAGAAGAAAGTGTTTTGTGAATACACCTGAAGTTAGCCTAGTCATTTCTTCGAGGCCATAATCTTTTGCTTTGAGATTCAATTGTTTGTCTTTGCAAAGGAGTAATATCAGATGATGCGCTTAAACTTGACAAAAGTAAACTTTCCTCCCAGAATGTCCTGGGTAATTTCTTTGCTGCTAAATTTTTTCCTTGTAATTTGTAATGACATTAGTAGCATTAACCTACATGAGTGAGATCAGCAACATAAGATCAAGACTAGAAATAAACCTTTTGCTTTGAGTTTAGGTCATAACCCATCTTTAGGCCAACAAAAAAAACTGCATGTGTTTATTGCTTCTTTTTCCCACAGATTCTCTGTGGGACACATCTTGGCTGTAGCAAACCTTTCCGGAATTTTAATTAAGACCTCAGTCACCTAAGGTCATTAACTAAGCTCTCTTATAGAGTTGTAGGAGAAGCATGAATTCAGATACCTGGGGACCCCTGGAGAAGATATGATCTCTGCACTCACGGACAAATTAGGACATGCTGTTTACTTAGAGACATATTGCTATACCTCACATTGGTGCCATGGTACTAGGGTTGTAGTAATTTAACCTTTCTGAGTCTCAGTTCTCTCATCTGACAAATGGGAATAATAATGCCGTGAAGTGGCCATTAGTATTATTCTGACATACTTTTTTTCATATTTACATAGCCACACCTTTCAGGTTTTTTTTCCTTTATGATGTTGCCTTTATTTCATGGGTTGCAGGACCATGCCTGATCAGATAAAAAAGTGCTTACCCAACTTATCTTTTATACTTCTTTTATCATTTTTCTTTTTACATTTATCTCTTTAATCTTCTTGAAATTGATTTTGCTATTTGGTGTGAGGCAGGGACCTAATCCCTCTCTTTTCAAACACTTAGCCAATTGTTTCAATACCATTTACTTAAGGAATCCATCATTCTGTACCTATTTGTTGTGCAGTTTCATATATACTCCCGTGTGTAAACATAGAAATGTAGCTCTGCCTCTTGATTTCTCCATTCTGTTCCAATTGTTTATCTACCTAATCCTTTATCAGTGTTAAGCTGTTTGATTACTGTGTCTCTATAATACATATTAATATGAGTCCCTTTTTTTGCTTTGCTTAGCTAACTTTGTCCATCTGTTATTGTGTGTAAACCTCAGAATCATTTTTGTTAAGTTCTAAAAACCACATTAACAAATAAATTAGAGGTGGGCTTTCACTCCTCCATTTTTTCTTACTCCCTGCCTATAAGTAAGCGTATTTATGTGTGCAATATTTTGTGTTTTGTGGAAAAGAGGTAGATGATTATCCTCTTTAGGTATGTGTGGTGATTGTATAATTGTGTGGTGATTGTCTAAACCAGGGGCACTTTTAAGAGTGAAAGAGGGTAGGACAAATATGTAGGGCAGTAGTTCCATGCTGGCATTCTGACAACCTTGAATGGCTCCATATAGCCCACATAGGCAAGACTCAAACACAGACTGGCCTAGATCTTGGTGAAATGCCTTGGCATTTCTCATTTGACTCCCTGTCTTGTGAGAGGCTGCTGGGAGGCATGGGACTTCCCACCTCATGCCCTTCTTCTTAAATCACAGCTGCAGACTACAAGACTGCTTAGCTGAAGTCTGGATGGGCTCCTCAGCAACCAAGCAACCTACTGGTTACGTTGTCTTTCACGTGGTTGTCTTTGATTTGGTGTTGTCATGTAAGTCAACTGATGCATGAAGCTGGCACCCTGTTGGTCTTACTTTTGCCGTCTGGGTAAATTACAAACTCTGTCTGACGTGGTACAATAAAGACATGGGGGCAGATAGAGATAAGAATGAGAACTCGGAACCTCCCAAATGCTCCTGACAGCTCCTGGCTGGCAGAGATAGGCCCACAAATCCCCTAACTGAGCTTCCCTGCTTGACAAAATGCTAAACCAGTTAACATTCAGGAACAATAAGAGTAAAGTGCAACTAGACAATCAAACCAATATTGTTCTCAACATTGTTCCCATGATACAAAAGGGGTTCAGTGGTGGTTTGTCCGTAAAAGTCTTATACAATCAGCAGTATCACTAAAATACTTCCTCAGTCAAGTCTCCTGGTAAGCTCTTAGGCTCTCCATTATCGTGGTGGTGGCCCTGAGGGAAGGCAGTTAATCAGTCAATCTATTTAAACTTTAGCCATAATCACATGCTGACTCTAGAACATTTTGGAAAGTACAAAAAACTAAAAAGACAACTCATAAATATTCTTGGTATATATCCTTCCAGTCTTTTTATTATGTATAATTCTTACGTAATTATAATGATGTATTATATATAAATTTGTATCTGCCTTTTTCTTTTCTTAATGCTTGTAAATGCTTTTTAAACATTTTAATGACTGCATTGTTTCCATCAAGTGGATCTATCAGTTTTTGTAAATATTCTGTTATTAAGTGAAGTTATTTCTTTTATTTTTTCTGTTTTTTAAAAAATAGTAGCCAATAATTTGGTGATAAACATAACCAGCCCTTAGGATAGATGCCCAGCAGAGAAGACCATTTTTTTTTTCAGGTTCTTGACACATACTGTCAAATTGTTTTTTAAAGGGTTTGTTGATTTACATTCCCACCAGCATCTGTGGTATCCATTGTCTAGCTCTGAAAGTGCAAAACAAAGCCCAGAACCTCATAATCATTTATATTAACTTTCTGGGAAGGTGAGGATCATTATGCTTATAAGGACCAAGGAAATTAATGAAACATTAAATGGTTTTTCATAACGAAAGAATGTATTGCATTTTTAGTGAACATTTTTGACAGATAGTTTTTCCTGTCTGATTTATTTTTATTTCTGTTATATGCATAGTAAATACCTGTAATGGCAGAGGAATGTCTGGTATAGATTTGATGGTCTCAGATATTACCTAGAGTTTCCACAAAGGTAGAATGCACATAGCAGGAGGATGCATCCTATTGTTGACTAAAGATCTTCATGTTGTCTTAACTGCACTACTCAGGACACACAATAGACCAGTGGTTCTTAACTATCGTGACAGTAATGGGGTTTTTTGAGGATCTGATGAAATGTAAGGACTTTGTCCTTAAGTAAAATCAGTGTATGGACATAAACGTTAAATTTGCAGAAATTTTCAAGTTATTGATGATCCTCCTGAAGTATATTTGTAGGCTCTAAAACAGAGCAGGATCCCGTGGAGCCCTCCTGGGTACAAAAGCTTTCCCGGGTCCCCCATTTATTATTTTCGGGATAAAGGCTTCAGCCTCCTAGACCTTCCCAGAGTACCAAAGGGCAGATTTAAACAGTTATTAATCAGGGAGGTAAGGGAATGCAGAATCAAAAGAGGAGCAATCGAGAAACAATAGTGCAGCCCTTAAGGCAGGATCCTGGTTCCTGCTCAAGGGATATACATAACAATAGCTTTGAGTTCTTCTGTAGGAACTAAGGCCCCACCCAGGTGGAGGGTGGTTAACTTCAGGCTGAGCACAAGATTACTGGAGTACTGCCCTGTTACCTCACCACCAAGAAGAAAGTCACATGCCCTACAGCCCTCACCCCAAATTTTGCCTATAAAACTTCTTCCCCAAAACCATCAGGGAGTTTGGGGTTATTGAGTGTGAGCCACCCATTCTCCTTGCTTGGCCCTGAAATAAACCTTTCTCTGCTCCAAGCTCTGACGTTTTGGTTTCTTTGGCCTCACCGTGCATGGGGCACATGAACTTGTGTTTGGTAACAATTGCAGATTAAGAACTTCTGGTTTAGGCTGTGATAGCCCTGCCCTAAAGATGTGGCCCTGTTGTGTGCTGGTGTCAGCCTATGGATAGCCGCTGTCATTGCTGGACCAGCCCTTGAAGTTCTTATTATCATTGCAAGATGCCTTCAACAGTAACCATCAGGAAACTGGAAAAAAAAAAAAAGGCTTATAACTTACAGGTCCTGGAAATTACATGGCACACCTGGGGCCACACAGCGAGGTCAGGAGTGGAGAGAGAAAAAGTGTGAACCTAGGGTGCTGCTTTTATTGGGGTTGAGGATGAGGGCCTGCAGTTTCTTGGGCTCACTCTTTATTGGTGAGTTTTAAACATAAGAGTGGGAACTTAAAGCTGAAGAGAAAAAACAAGAGACCCAAATCGTCAGTTAATCTAAATCAACCAAGATCTCTCAAACAAAGGAGCCTTGTGGAGGTTGGGTGGTGTGCTGAGGGAATAGGGGTGTTGGGGGATGAGGGCAGCCTGGCTCTTTATCTAGTCATGTGGGTGGCAATGGGCAATGTGTTTATTTGAGATAGGTATCTTTGAAAGAGATGCCTCTTTGAAGTGGAGGGATGCCTCAGCAACCAAAGCTTAAGTCAGTCATTTGCATTACAAAACAGAAAGCCAACTGTCTGGGCTTGTGCCACAGGTCCACAAGAATGGAGTGTTCTAGACTATCTTTGCTCTAGCACACACTGAACACAGTGCACTGTACTTTCTGCTCTATGAACATCACATTTCCGGACTTCTTGTCCCGTACCACGGTTTTGGCTTAAACTTCTGACTTTTTGGCATGTGAAGTTCCCAGACCCTTGCCTGCAGGAATGACAACCAAGCCAGTTCTCTCCTTTTTCTCTTAGTGCAAGTAATTCCTCCACAAAAAAGTAGTATTTTCATTTACAGTTGTTCGCCATCATCCTTGGGAGTTATGTATAAATTTTGAGTAGTGGTTCTCAAATTTCAGTATGCATAAGACTCACCTAGGAGCGACTGTTAACATGGAGATTCCCACTCTGAAAACTCTGATTAGGTTGTCTGGGCTAGACCTCAGATATCTTTTTCATATAAATATTTAATTTTAGGATCATTTTAGATAAACAGAAAACCTCTGACAACATAACCAAGTTCTTATATTCCACATAACCAGTTTCATTTCCTTTTATTAACATTTGAGATTAGTATTGTCGAGTGAAAAAAAATGCGTGACCTAAAAGTTGAGAATTATGTTTTATTTGGTGGACTTATGGAGGACTTAAGCCCAGGATACAGCCTCTCAGATAGCTCTGAGGGACTGTTCTAAAGAGGTAAGGGAGGAGCCAGGATATATAGGAGCTGAAAAAAAAAAAAAACGGCCTGTAGTCGAACATCAAAAGATTACTGCTAATCACAAAAACAGACATCTCAAGAGTCTGGGCTTATTGAAATCATTCCTTTGATATGCACCTTAACTATCCTGTTTTTCTCCATCCTGAATTCCCCTCAGGGAGTACCGTGGATGGGGCCCGCTCTAGCTGATGGCTTGATGGCTTGAAGGCTGGCAATATTTGTTGTTTACTGGAATGGCAGGCAACATCCTTTGTTTACTGAAATGGCAGGTGACATTTTTTGTCCACAGTATGGTACAGTTTTTACAATTAATGAGCCAATATTGATACATTATTACTAACTAAAGTCCATACTTTATTCAGATTTTTTGTTTGTTACTTAGTGTCCTTTTTCTTTTCCAGGAGCCCATCCTGGACCCCACATTACATTTACTAAAATTGTTCATTTCCAGTATACATGTTTGGTGGTTTCACATTATTGACCTGTACCCCCATGGGAAATGACTTTACCAACTAAAGTACAGCACTTTTATGTACAGTTTCTTTTGCCTTTAGTCATACGGTATCCACTCATTTCCAAAGTTACTTAGGTCAGTATCTTTTCTCCCATCCCCTTCAGTGAAGTTGTTTCATACTCTTGTAATACAATTAGATGATTTTTTGTCACTGTCTGCATCATTCCATCCTAGGAGCCCTCAGTTTCATAAATGATTTTTTTTTAATTTGCATACATTAGTGTACACTCTTTGTGCTGTAAAGTTACATGGGTTTTCACAAATGCATAGTGTCATGTGTTCATAAATACAGTACCATACAGAATAGATTCACCACCCTTAAAAAAATCCTGTGCTTCAGCCATTAAACCTTCCCTTTTGCCCCCCCACAAACTTCTGGCAACCACAGATTTTTTTACTTTCCCTATAATTTTGCCTTTCCCAGAATGTCATATAATTTGAATCGTACAGTATGTAGCCTTTCTGACTGGCTTCTTTCATTTACCAGTATGCTTTCAAGGTTCTTCTGTATCTTTTCACGACTTGGTAGCTCATTTCTTTTTATTACAGAATAGCATTTCATTGCATCAATATGCCATAGTATTTTTTTTCTATCCATTTACCGATTAAAGGACATCATGTTTGTTTTCAGTTTTGGGTGAGTATGAATACAGCTGCTATGAACATTCACATTCAAGTTTTTGTGTGAACATAGGTTTTCAAATCAATTGAGTAAATATCTAGGGCCACAATTACTGGATCATATCGTAAAATTATGTTTAGCTTTGTAAGTGACTGCCAAACTATCTTCCAAAGTGACAGTACCATTTTGCATTCACATCAGCAAGGTATGACGGTTCCTGTTGCTCCATATCCTCTCCAGCAACTGGTAATGTAAGTGTTTAGATTTTATCCATTCTAGTAGGTGTGTAGTGGGACTTCATTATTGTAATTTGCATTTTCCTAATGAAAAATTGTGTTCAGTATCTTTTCATATGCTTATGTTTTTGATGCGGTATCCATTGTGATATTTAGCTCATTATTAGCTTATTTGTTTTCTTATCCTTGAGTTTTGAGAGTTCACTATATATTTTGGATAAAAGTTTTTTATCAAATATGTATTATCAGGTAGGCGTTTTGTAGATATTTTCTTCCAGTTTGTGGTTTATCTTTTTCTGCCCTTAAGGTGTCTTTCATAAGCAGAACTTTTAAGTTTTAATAAAATTCAGCCTATCAATTTTCTTCTTTTATGGGTTGTACTTTCGGTTTTACATCTAGCAATTCATCACTTTACCTAAGGTAACACCCCCCCCCCCCCCGCCCAGTTTCCTTGCCACTCCATTCTCATCCCTCAGCTTAGATTCTGATGTTCATAGTCATTCCTTGTTATTACTCTTTGAGAAATTATGGTTAAGCCACATGGTAACCACAAAGCAAAACCCAACAGTAGAGTCACAAGATAACTAGAAGGGAATCCAAGCATACCACTATGGAAAATATTCAATTCACAAGCTAAGGCAGCAAGAGAGGAATTAAGGAACAAACAAACTATAAAACATCCAGAAAACAAATATGAGGAGATGCAGCTCTGAGAACTAGTGTTTTTTCCACAGGTCACATAGGTGATAGATACCTGAGTCTGGACTGGAGCCTAAGATTGTTGATTCCAAAGCCAATTCTCATAAGCACTACGCATCAACAGTCGCTCGTGGTTCAAGTGAAGTGGGTATAATGGTTACTGAGAGTAATAAAGTGACATCCAGAAAAATCAAATAAGGCTTAAATGACAAGATATTCTTTTGAATAACTGCCAGTAGCTATATCTTAGGTTTCTGTTTCAGAATCTGTTCTCGGACTGTTCAAGCGTTCTTTTGGTTCTCTTGGTAGTTCATGTAATGTGACAACCATCCATCTTTAATGATGATCCTCATTAGACAAATGATCCATGACTGAAAGCAAAGAGGATTCTATTTTATATTTTTGAAATGTGTTTAATAGAGATTCCAGCAACTGTGTGACATTTGTCTTCTTAAATATTCCAAATCTAACAACTGTATGGTTGATACAATTTTTAAGAAAGTTAGTCACTTGATTTCCCTTAAGTAAGTGGGATGTCAATGCTAAAATGTAAAAGTGTTCATGCTTGACTTTAACCTCTACATATGGTTTTTCTTTGCTAATGTGATATTCCATATTTCTTTGCACAATGTATCTTGTCAACATCTTCATCAACTTATCTTTGCAATTACTGGTTCATAATTTGACTTTACCTTCACGTAGCATTTGACAGATATAAGTTCACTGTACTTCTATTATGAAACTCACCGTAATATACCAGTTGTCAATATATGCCAGTTTCACATTACACGAGCACTCCTCAAGGGAGGTTCACATGAATTCTTCATCTTTATATGATGTGTGGTACTACGCACAAGGCCACTTCCTTAGTATCTCATAATCTTAAGACATTTTATTGACGCCAGGAGATTTGCATATTCAGTTTTATTTTTTTCAGTCTTATTTTTGCCTATAAAGAATACACTCAAGAATAATGTATGCATTTGATATGGTGATTTCTAGCATAAGATTCCAAGTTGGAATCTTGAGGACTTATTTGGATTTAACATGTAATGTTACTATTATCAAGGTCAATTCTTTATATATCAGTAGAATCAAAGAGTTTTGGGAAAGATGCCTTTAGAATGTGAGTAATCTGAGATTTTTCTTTTCACCAAAATACCTTTTCAATAAATTGTTCTTAGCTTCTCATTGAGTGTCATATATAGCCCATGGCTCTTTTGATACCATGAACATCTTTTGAAGTAAAATAACGCTTGACAGCCATTTTAAAAGCAAGTTTTCCTGCTGTGTTTTAAACTGGCATTTGCCCTTTCTCATTAATTAATGAGGATTATTGATTTAGCTTGTTTATGACATGCTCCTCATTATTAGGAGACTTTATCTTATCTCTCCTTCAAATTTTATTTCCCCTACAGTTTTCTAAAGCTGTTAATTTTCTACAGGTGCTTTTTTGATGCACCTAGTCCCAAGGAAAGAGATGCTCAGATAAGATTCAGCAATGCATAGAAAAAACTTTTACCTGTCTGCTCTCCTGGTGGAGAAGTGAAGGATTAATGGATCAGTGAAAGAGAATAACTGAATCGTTGTTATGGGCTGCTTATAAAAGCAGATTTGTGCAGCAATTACATTTAATGTTAAACAGTATTTACAATGTAGCTATTTTGCTATAGGCTGAATGAGAAGATACATGTAAATATGCAGAAAACTGTGTACTGCGGTGTGTGTGAGGCATCATGAGTATCATCATTAAGCTATTTCCTACTCAAGCTGCTTTCAAGGGACTTTCCACACCTCCTCCCCACCTCAAGCCACTGACTCCAAATTAAGACAAAGGACATCTGACTCCTTTATATTGTCTTGGTGGGCCACTCTGATCTCCCTTGTGGCCTGCCTTTTCCCTAATATGTCTGCTTAAAAGTCAGTCACTTCATATTTTATGAATCCAACTTTCCCTCCCTGAAGCTGCCACCTAGATCTGCCCTCCTTGGGGGTAATCGTGAACAACTTTAGGTCCTTTCCCCCTTAATGCCCTTGGAAACAGCTCACATGCCATCTGTTCTGTGGTCTCTACTGTCTCCCCACTTCCACACTCCAGTCTTCTCTTCTCCAACCTAAATATCTCCAGTTCCTGCCAAACTTTTCCTCCTAGAAATGATTGATTCCTTTTACCTACAACATGCTGTTGTAATAATTCCGTCTCCTCCAATACTGGTGGCCGTTGCCAGGTCAGATAACCCCCAGCCTATACCAGTATAACTGGTTTGTTGGATCCAAGTGCAAATCTATGTTGGCTTTTTGATCATGGATTTTTGTTTATTTTGCACTGCAATTGGGAAAACACAGTATTCTCATTCTGTCACCTCAGCGTTTGTCTAAGGTATTTCCCAAAAGTGAATATTGGAAGATATGATAATAAAAGTAAAATCTACCATATATCTAGTTCTTACTATGTGCTAGTTACTTTATGTCTTCTTTCATTTTATCAGCATAACAACTCTTTGAGCCTATTATTATTAATCTCTGACAGTGTGTCACATGATAGACTCAATAAATATCTGCTGAATTAAGGTATGAATTTTTCAAGAGATTAAATAACTTTCCCAAGGTCCCACAGATCTTAAGTGGCATTCTCTAGAACCTCATGTCTAATCTTTTTAAGTGTTATACTGCATAGTCTATTTTAAGGAAGATTTTGAAGAATGACAGTCTCCCAAGCACTTATATGCTTGACACTGTAAATTTATATTTATTGTTACTTTGACCTTTATATGATTTCTTGTTCATTAATTTATTCATATACTTTGTAAATATTTATTGAGCACCTGCTGTATGTCAGGCATATTGTAGGTGCTGGACATGCTGTGGTGAATAAGATAAACCAAGGTTTCCTTTGCTAACTTTTCAGAACATTCCATTATTTAAACTCTGTCTGCTTAGGTGCTAAGGAATATATGGAAATTCGTCATATATTCTATACCATTTATTCTTCACAATGTTTTGTGCACAGTGGACGCTCAGATGTTTGTTGAATGGCATGATGATGTCATAGGAATAGTATTAGTTCGGGAGCCAAGGTATGGCCCTTGCATTTACTACCCCTGTGACTTTGCACAAGTCACTTCATCTATATGAGCCTCAACTTCCTCATCTCAAAATAGGAACAATATTCCCTGCCTCACTAAGTCATTGAATCTTACTATGAAAATCAGTGAGCTGTTGGGGTATAAGAGCTTTGTACGGTGCAGGAGTACAATTTTTTCTCATTCCTGTTATAGCCATTGTTGACTGACCAGGTAAGCACTAGAAAATTATTTTTAAATTGGGAGGGGAAGAAGTATCAGAAAATGGGAAATGAGGCTGAGGTTAAGAAATTAAAGTTAACATGTTAGCTTTGAACTTTCTATCATTCTGGTTGCTTTCTTTTGAGTTATCGTCAATTTCTTGTCGCATTTTCAACATGCTATCCCAATAGTGACTGGCACTAACAGTTTAAAATGCTAGAGTGTGCCTGGAGAAAGTGACAGTGTTTGAAACGTTCAAGAGCTGTCAAGGTTATAAAGAGACTTTAGTTTAGGGCTCTATCTCCTTCCTTGTGTTCCCTTAAAATGTAGGGAGCTGAGGAACATCAGGTAAGATGGGAATGACTTGGAAAATATACATGAATGCCTAAAAACTTTGCTAGTGTTCAGGGCACACATGGAAAGAAGAAAAAAAAGACTCCTAGGTTTTTATGGGCTTTCTTCTTGGAGAAGTTTGAAGACATTTGTGTTTATTGTGTATGCTGAGAATTGTTCGTGACATTCCCTCCAGATAGTGGAAGCTATAGTGATACTGGAGTGGGATTATAAACAGTATGGCCTCTCTAATCACAGGAGCAGCAAAGACAGGAGAAGGTACAGCTTTAAGAATATTTTCCTCGGTGTCGTTATTTTAGAACTAAAGCTGCAGTCTGGTAACTTCTCTCAATGTTGTTGCTAATATCTACAAAATTTGCAGTCTTTGCTCCTCTACTTCCAAAGTTGGAAGTAAGAACATTTTTATAGTGAACATTTTCTAACTACTTTAATAGAAATACAATGGCTATTATGGAACGTTGACCAAGTAGGGAACATATGACAGAAACACTGGGGAGAAAGAGGACCATAGTGAGCATATCAGTAATGATACTTTACCAGAGTTCTAAAACAAAGATACAACATGGAAGGGTGGAAATTATAGGCTGCCAGGAGTTTAGACACATGGTTCAATAATTTTCCTTGTTTGCATAGCACTATGCAGTGTGCAATACCATCTCTTAAATTTTCTTTTTTGCTCCTTTCATCAATACCATAAGGTGATTAAGCAGTTGATCTTTTTTGTTTATACCCATTCAAATTTCTTCCCCATTTTTTTCATTGTAGCAATTCTTTTTCTTTGGGGAAATATCCCCTCCCTAATACACAGAGGGATGCAAGGTACTGCGATTGGCAATCTCACCTGAACCACATGGCTCTGCAGTGGGAGGGGACAAATGAACACATGAATAGCAATGACTGGAGAAGGATACAAATGGTCTTGAGGACATTATTTGCGTGCCTGAATGCAGTGATGCCTGAGGTCTGCCCCACTCTTCTCTTTTCAAGACGACTTATTTCCCTTGTGTCTCCATTAGTTTAAGTTGGGCTTCTGTTCCTTGTAACTGAATGAATCCTGAATAAACAGCCCTCAGTGTACAGCAGAGGAAACTAAGAATCATATCAAGTGTGCTTCCCATGGTCATATACCTAATATGTAGAGTTAGGACCCAGATCCAGACTTCTTGACTCAAAGCCTATGTGTTTTTATTACAGGAATGTTCTGTAGTTCTGACTCTACCATTAAATACCTGTAGGGCTTTGAACAAATTGATTAGCAACTCTAAGCCTCAATTTTCTTCATTTGTAAAATGAATTAGCTAGATCAATGAGTTCTAATGTCGTTACCAGCCCTAGTTTTCTCTCATTTTCCAACTTAAATATTTATTTTTAATTAGATAAGCAAACCATGAAAAATTCTCATTGTAAAAATTCCAAGCATTACATATTAAACTAAAGTACCTTTGACCACTGAGTTAATGCCTTTTCCTTTCCCATCAGTTTAATGTATATCCTTTAGGAAATTTTCTATGCATTTACATAAATATGGATGTTTCTATAGAAATATTTTATTTGCTTTTTGTCTTTTTGGGTATTTTGAACTTAAATTGTCTCATATGGTATGAGTCTTGCAGATTTTCCAAGTTAGTGCATGTAGATCTACTTCCTTCTTTTAAACTTGTCCATGGTATCAGTGTACCATATTTTATTAGTCCATAACATTTTGATGGATATCTGGATATCTTATAGTTTTTCATTATGACAAACAAGGCTGCTATACACAACCCTGTCTATATTTGCTTTTTGTGAGTGTTCTAATAAGACAGATACTGAGGGATACCAATCTGTATTCCCACCAGCAGTGCATGAGGGTTCCTATTTCTCTATATCCATTGCCAGCCCTTAATATCATTAAACTTTAATAACACTAACAATTAAATAACAGTTTTAAATATGCATTTTTGTGACTTTGGAGAGCTCGAGCAGCTTTTCATATATTTATGGTTTTTTCCCCATGTGGATGATCACATTCTGCAGTTCTAAGCATCTGGTTAACCACGGTCTCAGTGTTGCATTGTAGAGTGTTACTAGTGGTATGATAGTGGGAATCCTCTTCACTCAGAGAATTTTTGAGCTGCATATCACTGGACTAGCTTGTCCACCAAAATATATCTGGAGAACTGACATGGAATAACAGAACCTCCTGTCTGGAAAGAACTGAATTTTAGCTGTCGTTTAGGCCTACCTAACCATCTGATATGTAAACTCTGTCTTGAAAATCCTAGCCAAACAAGCATACAACTAATGCTTGAACTCTACCTCTTGAGGTGGTCCGCTCCATCTGTGGACAGTTGTGTTGATTAGAACGGTTTTTCTGGTATTAAACCAGATCTTGTCTCCCTGTAGTTTCTACCCACTGTCTTGAGACTCAGAGAACAAATTTGCTTCCTCTTCCACATGCCAGCCTTTCTGATATGTGGTGACAGTTTCTACAATACTCCAAGTCATTTTTTCTCCACGTTAAACGTGCTGGTTCCCGTATGATCCTTATTTGATGTGGTTGTAAGGTTTTTTTCCCTCCACCTTCTTGACTACTTTTTACTGAACAATTCCTAGTTTATCTTTTTTTACCTTTTTTTTAAAAAAAATGTGTCACTGAATTCAGTACTTTAGAATGTACTGAATAATAATAATAATATATAATGATGCTCATAATAATAGAAGGTGACCCTTATTGAGCATCAAGTACTATGCCAAGCATTTTACATGTATTAATTCATTTAATCCTTACAACAATACTAGGAGTTAAGCATTTTTTTCCTCATTTGGCCAGTGAGGATACCGAGGCACATGGAAGTTAGGAATTTACCCAAGACTGTGCTGAACAGAGTGGAACTAGACTTTCTCCTATTATGGATATCATATTTCAATGTATGTGCCTAAGATCACATTAGTTTTTCTTAAATTGCTAATCAATTCATATTAACTGTCAACTAAAATCCCCAGGTCTTATTTGAATGGACTATAGTAAGGCACTGCTTTCCACTGTGGAGAAGATTATATTTGTCTCTGTGAACTTGTATATAACCTCACTTAGTCTATTATAGCCCAAAGTGCTATTCAAGACCTTTCCGTCATCCCATTTTTCTCCCTGATTTAGTTAGCTGGCTCTCTTGTTGTGGTGATTGACTTCACACTTGACACTCACCTACAGTACCATATACCATATATTTTCAGCTTAGTTATACATGGATGAACTGCTTGCTTTATTTTGATTTCCTTTTCTGTTTGCATGTAGAAAGCAGGTTCCCGGGGTGGAGGGGTGTGGCTGAATAATTCTACAGTTTTATGGAGGTTATCTACTCCATTTTCCTTCCTGCTGGTAGGATCAAAAGCATTTACCAACTTGTCATATGCTTCATGTAACTGTCAGTGTTATGTTCCTTTCAATTTTTTTTTTTCAGTCAGGGATATGCTTGAAAATGATACTGTGCACAAGACTTGTCAACTTGTTTTCTACTTAAGAAGAAAAAATATTTTAGTTTATTAGCTATAAAATAAAATGCCCCCCTTCTTATACTCTTCCGAGGCTTAAATTGAATGATTAGTTCAAAAATTAAGAAACTATTTTGGGCACGTTTCAGCCATTTTTTTCTACTTTGAACTCAACAGTAGATGGAGTGATATAGTG
This sequence comes from Phocoena phocoena, assembly GCF_963924675.1. Classification (NCBI taxonomy): domain Eukaryota; kingdom Metazoa; phylum Chordata; class Mammalia; order Artiodactyla; family Phocoenidae; genus Phocoena; species Phocoena phocoena. The sequence continues at coordinate 118,842,345 of NC_089240.1, forward strand.
GAAAGATCAAGGGATATGGGGTTAGTGGGAATGTGGGCAGGAGACCTGGTTTCTACTATTAGTTCTCTCACTATTTGGCCATATGAATTGCCTGAAGTCATTTCTTTTCTGGGATGTAAAATCTGTAAAATGTGGTGACTGGAATGAATGAGATAAGACCCCCCATCACTCAGAAATTACTGTGAATTCAATATAATTGTTATAATACATCATTATCTTCCAAAATATTGAAACAGCTTTGTGTGGGTAATTTATAAATCTCTACGCAAGCTTTATATAAAAAGTATTCTTAGGCTTTGTCTAGGAGAAACATTGCCTATTAAAATTTGGAGGACAAAACATTCTGAGCATTACTGAGTGCTGGTTCTGACAAAAATAGCAATCACAGTTGGATCATTTGGGATTTTTTTTTATAGCCTAAGTCCTTGTGTGTCTGGCCCTGGGAAAATCAGAGGGGCTCTTTCAATTTTTGGTATTGAAATGGGAGTCAGAGGCCCCAGTCCTGTGCTTGTATCCTACAATATATCCCAAGGAGGACAAGCCCTGAGGAATGCTGGGAGCCTCTTGAAATTCATTCAGACACCTGCACAATCAGCCACCGACTTATTAAAAAACAAGTTTTCTGTGAAAATGCTCATTTGCTTTCTGTGTCTGAAAAAAGCATCACATGAAAAACATCTGGGAAGTATCTTCAAATCTATTTGTAAGTATATTTACAGTGATGATAAAAAAAGACAGGCTGAATTGTTTGATTTCTTTAATGTAATGTAGATTAAAAAAAAATTTTATTGGAGTATAGTTGCTTTACAATATGGTATTGTAGATTTTGAAATTACTTGTCATAGTCTTACAGTATAAATGAAGATATTAGGGAGGATACAGTTTATTTACATGGATTTAAAAAATCCATTCTGTTTGGGGTTTTTTTGGGCTCTTTTTTATTTTTTGTTTTTTTAATGCTAAGAATGCATTTTACTGAGGGGAGATTTTACTGTTTTAGAGTATTTTTGGTGTTTGTTTCTCTCCATGTAGTCTATAGGTACATTTATCTGTTAAAAATATACATAACTTAATAGTGTATGGTAGTTTCCCTCAATGATTTCTTTGTAAGAGAATCAAATAAATGCCAGCAATGTACAACACTGAAGAAATGAAAAAAAATTGTGTTTATTTGTCGTTGTGATTTCTGGAACAAACTCTTTTTGGAGAGAATGAAAGTATCCACTTAAAATACTTAGAATACTTAGTCCCAGTAGTTGACTTAAATATCTTAATTCTGTTTTTCTCAAAATATTGATTACTTGATAAAGAAGTGAACAAATTATTGTTAAAATTGGACATAAATTCAGCAGGAATATATATAGTATATTGCATTAAATGAAGTGATTAATATTAAATAAACAGATCAGAACTATTCAAATATCCAGTATACTGGTAACTCAGAAGTAAACCGATGGGGAGTGAGTGGAATCTTAGGCTTATCAAAGAGTAAATTAAAACATAACAATAATTATATATAATAACTGTATATATGGGACATATTTAATTATTGCATCACTTTCCCACTCCCCCTTCTTTCTTAAGGGAAATATTCACACAATCTAGCCATGAGATACTGGATGCAAAAGACTCATTTTTTAAAATAGAAGTATAGTTGATATACAATATTATATAAGTTACAGGTATAAAATACAGTGATTCACAATTTTTAAAGGTTATACTCCATTTATAGTTATTATAAAATATTGGCTATATTCCCCATGTTGTGCAATATATCCTTGTAGCTTATTTTATACATAATAGTTTATACCTCTTAACCCCCTACTGCTATATTGCCCCTCTGCACTTCCTTCTCCCCACTGGTAACCACTAGTTTGTTCTCTATATCTGTGAGTCTGCTTCTTTTTTGTTATATTAATTAGTTTGTTGTATTTTTTAGAGTCCACATATAAGTGATATCATACAGTATTTGTCTTTCTCTGTTTGACTTATTTCACTTAGCATAATGCCTTCCAGGTCCATCTATGTTGCTGCAAATGGCAAAACTTTATTCTTTTTTATGGCTGAGTAGTATTCCATTGTGTGTGTATACATATATATGTGTATGTGTATATATATATATATCTCCTTTATCCATTCATCTGTTGAAGAACACTTAGGTTGTTTCCATATCTTGGCAATTGTAAATAATGCAGCTATGAATATTGGGGTGCATGTATCTTTTCAAATTAGTGTTTTGGTTTTTTTTGGATATATACCCAGGAGTGGAATTGCTGGGTCATATGGTAGTTCTATTTTTAGTTTTTTGTGGAAACTTCATACTGTTTCCACAGTGGCTGTACCAATTTACATTCCTACAACAGTGTACGAGTGTTCCGTCTTCTCCGAATGATCACTAACATTTGTTGTTTGTGTTCTTTTGGATGATAACCATTCTGACAGGTGTGAGGGGATATCTCATTGCGGTTTTGATTTGCATTTCTCTGACAGTTAGCAGTGTTGAGCATCTTTTCATGTGCCTGTTGGTCATCTGCATTTCCTCTTTGGAAAAATGTCTTAGTCTTTGAGTATTTTTATCATGAAGGGGTACTGGATTGCAAAATGCCTTTTCTGTGTCTATTGAGATGTGGTTTGGGAACTTTATTCTGTTAATATAGCATATTACATTGATTAATTTTCACATGTGAAAACCAACCTTGCATTCCTTGGTTAAATCTGACTTGGTCATATTGTATAATCATTTTCAAATGTTGCTGTATTAGTTTGAAAATATTTTGTTAAGGACTTTTGCTTGTATATCCATGAGAGTTAGTGGTCTGTGGTTTTATTTTCTTGTGAGAGCTTTGTCTGATTTTGGATTTAGGATAATACTGGCCCTACTGAATGAGTTGGGATGTAATTCATCCTCCTATTTTTGGGAAAAGTTTGTTAAGAATGATGTTAATTCTTCTTAAAAGTTTGGTAGAATTCATCAGTGAAGTCATCTGTATTTGAGCTTTTCTTTGTGGAAAGGTTTTTGATTACTAATTCAATCTCTTTCCTTTTTTATAGCTCTATTCACATTTTCTTTTTATATGGAACCAGTGTAAATAATTCAAATCTGTTTTAAGCCCCTCTGGTAATTTAAAAAATTTTCAGTTATTGTTCTTTTCATCTGCAGAATTTTTATTTAGTTCTTTTTAAGTTTCTATTTCTTTATTTCTCTACCCTACATTTGAATGCACAAGTCAGGTTTCAACCAGAAAATCAGAACTAGTAGGATAGGATATATCTATATTCATCTATATGTCTATGTATCTATGTATTTATATATCTGTCATCTATCTATGTATCTATAATCTATCAGTCTAAGAAATTTATTAGAAGAAATTGGCTTGCTTGATTTTGGGGGCTTGCTAGGCACATCCGAAATCCATAAGGCAAGCCATCAGGGAGGTCAGTCTGCAGCTCTCAGGGTTGAGTTGATGGTACTATTTAGGCAAATATCCTTCTTTTTTTTTCATGGTACGCGGGCCTCTCAGTGTTGTGGCCTCTCCCGTTGCAGAGCACAGGCTCCGGACGCGCAGGCTCAGCGGCCATGGCTCATGGGCCCAGCCGCTCAGCGGCATGTGGGATCTTCCCGGACCGGGGCATGAACCTATGTCCCCTGCATCGGCAAGCGGACTCTCAACCACTGCGCCACCAGGGAAGCCCCAAATTTCCTTCTTTAAGAAAGCATCAGTTCTGCTATTAAGGCCCTGCAATTGGCTGAATCATTCCCACCCAGATAATCTAAAATAATCTCCCTTACTTGAAGCCAACTGATTATGGTGTTTAATAATGTCTACAAAATACATTTACAGAGTTGTGGTCTGTTGAGGCTGCTATAACAAAATTTAAAAGCATTTTGAAAATATGCTATATAGCAAAGTTATAAAAGTAGTCATTAAATGATGGTATTAGCCCAAGTGCTGACATTTTTTCTGAAAAATCAATAACTTTAAAACAAAAAAAATGATAGAAAAACCCCACAAAATACCATAGACTGAGTAGCTTATAAACAACAGAAATTTTTTTCTGACAGATTTGAAGACTGAGAAGTTCAAGATCATGACACCAGCAGATCTGGTGTTGTGGCTGGTGAGGGCCCACTTCCTGGTTCATAGCTGGTGCCTTTTTGCTCTGTCTTCACATGGCAAAGGAGTGAGGGAACTCTCTGGGATCTTTGCAAATAGTTTCTCAAGTCTGCTACTTGCCTTTTTGTTCTCTTAACAGTGACTTTGGAAGAAAAATTTTTTTGCCATGAAGTGTAAGTTATTGATTTTTTATTTTATATTTCAGGCCTTTTGTGTTATATTTAAGAAATCTTTGCCAAAAATAGATTCACAAAGATGTTCCCCTACACTTTCTTCCAGAAATTTTATGTTGGATGTTTTACATCTAGGTCTGTGATCCACTTTGAGTAAATGTTTGTATATGGTGCAAGGTATAGATTACAGTTCTTTATTATAGACTATTATTATTGTTTTGCATATGGATATCTAGTTTTTCTAGTGTTATCTGTTGAAAAGACTATCCTTTCTCCACTGGATTATCTTTGGGACTTTGTCAAAATCAACTGACCATTTTGTGTGGGTCAATTTCTGGACTCTATATTCTGTCGCACTGATGTATGTGTATATCTTAATGTCAATACTAAACCATCTTGGTTACCATAGCTTTACAATAACTCTGTAAATCAGATAGTGTTAGTTGTCCAATTTTGGTCTTCTTTTTAAAAGTTTTAATGAATATTCTAGGTCTTTTGAATTTTCATATAACTTTTAGAATTAGCTTGCTCGTTTGTTTTGAAAAAGACTGCTGAGATTTTGATTGAGATTGCACTGACTCTGTAGATAATTTTGGGGAGGAATGAAATCATAACGATATTGAGTCTTCCAACCCATGCATATGATATGCATCTCAATTTATTTAAGTTTTCTTTAATTTCTCTCCACAATATTTTGTTTCTACCATACACAGTTCTTGTATATCTTTTAAGTTTATTCCTATGTATTTCATATTTTTATGTTAGTGTTATTGGTTTCTAATTTTCATTATTAACACATAGAAATACCATTGATTTTTAACAATTAATTAATTTTATTTAATTTATTTTTTTGGCTGTGTTGGGTCTTCATTGCTGTGTGTGGGCTTTCTCTAGTTGTGGTGAGCGGGGGCTGCTCTTCGTTGTGGTGTGCGGGCTTCTCATTGTGGTGGCTTCTGTTGTTGCGGAGCACGGGCAGTAGGTACGCGGGCTTCAGTAGTTGTGGCTCGCGGGCTCTAGAGCGCAGGCTCAGTGGTTGTGGTGCATGGGCTTAGTTGCTCCACGGCATGTGGGATCTTCCTGGACCAGGGCTCGAACCCGTGTCCCCTACATTGGCAGGTGGATTCTTAACCACTGCGCAACCAGGGAAGCCCTACCATTGATTATTGTATATTGATCTTATATTCCACAACATTGCCAAGCTCACTTACTCATTCTAGAAGTTTTTTGTAGATTTTAAAATGTTTTCTACTTAGGTGATACTGCTGCCTGTTAAAAAACAGTGTTGCTTCTTCCTTTTCATTACGGATGGCTTTTATTTATTTTTCTTCCCTTATTACATTGACTAGAACCTCTAATATAATGTGGAAAAGAAGTGGTCAGCTTTAATATCTTTATCTTTTCCCTGTTTTAGAGGGAAAGCATTTCCTCATTTTCATGTTAGTTTCAGTTTTTTTATAGATGTCTTTTATCAGATGGGGGAAGTCCTTTTCTAGTTCTAATATCAGGAGTGGATGTTGGGTTTTTTCAAGTGCTTTTTCTGCATCTATGGAAATGATCATATCTTTTATAGTATATTAATTGGTGAATAACATTGATTATTTTTCTAACGTTCACCCAACACTACATAAAATTCACCTGGTCATGGTATATTATGTATTTTGTATATTGTATAATTTATTTGAAAATTGGTTAGGACTTTGAATTTATGTTTGTGAGGGACATTGGTCTGCAGTTTTCTTGTAATGCTGTTGTCTGGTTTTTGTATCAAGGCAATGTTGGACTTATATGATGAGGAAACATTTTTTCCCTGTAAATTTTCTGGATGCGTTTGTGTAAAATTTGTATTATTTACTTTTTTGATACTTGTTAGAATTCCCATGAGAAGACTTTTGCAGGAATTTTCTTTGTATGAAGGTTTTATCTAACACTCCCATTTCTTTTTATAGATATAGTGCTATTCAGGTTATTTATTTTTGCGTGAGCTTTCATAGCTTCTGTTTTGCAGGTATTTATCATTTCATTTAAGTTTCTGAGTTTACTGGCAAAATATTGTTCATAACATTCAATTATTATTTGTTTGGTATCCATAGAACCTTTAGTGATGCAATCTCCATCACTCCAAATATCTATTTTTCTCTAGATTGGTCTGGCTAGAGGTTCATCAATTAAACAGGCATACCTCATTTTATTTTCTTTGCAGAGATTGCACTTTTTACAAATTGAAGGTTTGTGGCAACCCTGCGTTGAGCACATCCATTGGTGCCATTTTTCCAACAGCATTTGCTCACTTTGTGTCTCTGTGTCACATTTTGGTAATTACTGTAGCATTTCAAACTTTTTCACTATTTGTTATGATGATCTGTGATCAGTGATCTTTGATGTCACTATTATGACTCACAGAACACTCAGATGATGATTAGTATTTTTTAGCAGTAAAGTACTTTTTAATCAAGGTATGTATTTTTAAAAAGGCATAACGCTGTTGCACACTTCATAGACTACAGTATAGTGTAAATATGACTTTTATATGCACTGGGAAAGCAAAAAATTAGTGTGACTCACTTTTTTGAGATATTCACTTTATTGCAGTATTCTGAGACTGAACCTGCAATATCTCCGAGGTATGCCTGTATTGATCTTTTCAAAGAACTTTCATTTAATTGATTTTTCAAAATTTTTTTTGTTTTCTATTTTATTATTTCTTTTATTCTTTTTGGATTGAATTTAATTTGCTCTTTTATCTTAGTTTCTAAATGTAGAAGCTGAGGCCATTGCATTAAGACAATTCTTTTCTAATATAGGAATTTTAGTGCTATAAATTTACCTCTAAAAATTGCTAAAGCAGCCATCTGCCAAATTTTGATAAGATTGTATTTTCATTCTCATTCAGTTCAAAATACTTTTTAATTTCCTTTCATTACTTTCTTGACCCATGTACTCTTTAGAAGTGTGTTATTTACTATTGAATTATTTGGGAATTTCCTAGACATTTTTCTGGTATTGACTCCTAATTTAATTCCGCGGTGTACAGAGAACATATTTTGTATGACTTGAATAATTTTATTTTTGTTCAGACTCATTTTATGATCCTGTATATGGTCCTATCTTGGTAAGTGTTGTGTGTGCACTTGGAAAGACTGTGTTCTGCTGTTTTGGGGGTGAAAGTTTCATAAAATTCAAATAGATCTAGTGGTTTGATATTTTTGTTCAAGTCTGTATATTTTGTTGATTTCCTGTCTCTTTTATCAATTATTGAAAGAAGGGTCTTGGAATATCTGACTATAATTATGTGTTTGTCTATTTCTCCTTGCAGTTTTGTCATTTCTTACATTGTGGATTTTGAAGCTCTGCTTTTTTGCTTGCCTAAATATTTAAACTTTTATGTTCCCTTAGTGGAATGTCCCTTTTTCAGTTTATAATTTTCCTCATTTTGCCTGGTGATATTCTTGCCTCTGAAACCTACTATATCTGATATTAATGTAGGTATTCTAGCTTTCTTTTTTCTTTTTGTGGTACGCGGGCCTCTCACTGCCATGGCCTCTCCCACTGCGGAGCACAGGCTCCGGACGCACGGGCCCAGCCGCTCCGCGGCACGTGGGATCCTCCCGGACTAGGGCTTGAACCCGCGTTCCCTGCATCAGCAGGCGGACTCTCAACCACTGCGCCACCACGGAAGCCCTCTAGCTTTCTTTTGATTAATGTTTTCTTTTTGCATTTGATTTGGATAGTTATTATTCCAATGTCTTCAAGGTTACTGGTAGTTTTAGTTTGCTAAGGCAGCCATAACAAAGTACCACAAATTGGATGGCTTAAACAACAGAATGTTAGCAGCATTGGATCCTTCTGAGAACTGTGAGAGAGAGAGCCTATCCCATGTCTCTCAACTAGATTCTCGTGATTTTCTGGCAATCTTTGTCATTCCTTGGCTTGTGAAATCATCATTCCAATCTCTGTCCTCATCTTCACCTGTTGTTCTCCCTGTGTATGTACCTCTACGTCAAAATTTCCCCTTTTTATAATGATACCAGTCATATTGCATTAGGATCCACCCTAATGTCTTCATCTTACCTAATTACATCTGCGGTGACCCTGTTTCCAAATAAGGTCATATTCTGAAGTAATGGTGATTAAAACTTCAACATATGGATTCTGGGGGAACACAGCTCAACCTGTAGCACTGTTCTTTTCTTCTGCAGTGTCTAATATACTATATAGCCCATCCAGTGTATTTTTAATCTCAGACCTGTAATTTACATTACTAGGAGTTTGATTTATTTTATATCTTTCATATGTCTACTTAACATGTTCAATCTTTCCTCTTGTTACTTGAACATATGGAATATGGTTATAATAGATATTATGTTCTTGTCTAATCATTTGATCACATGCCATTTTCTGGTCTGTTTCTGTTGAATGACTTTTCTGCTCATTACTGGTCCTATTTTCCTGTTTTCTTGCATTTCTGATAATTTTTTATTTGATGCCAGACAATGTGGGTTTTACCTTTTTGGTGCTGTATTTTGTCCCCTAAAATTATTCTCAAACTTAAATCTGAGGTGCTTTTGATTTACTTGGAAGCAATTTGATTCTTTTGAAGCTTTTTTTTTTTTTTTTTTTTTTTTGCGGTATGAGGCTTATTTTTAAGCTTCATTAGACAAGACCAGACTAGCTATTAATCTAGGACTAATTTTTGTCCACGACAGAGGCAATGCCCTCTGAGGACACTACCCGATGCCGTCTGAAATATAAGGTTTTTCACTCTGACTTGTGGGAATAGGAAATGTTTCCTGTCCTGTGTGAGCTCCAAGAACTCTTCCTTCTGCTCTTTTCAGGTGATTCTTTCTCCAGCCTCAGGTAGTTTTCTCATATTCATGCACTGATCAGTTCTCATCTAAGGGGTTGAGGGGACCCTCTACAGATCTCTATAGTCATCTCTTTGTGCATCTTTTTCTCTTGTATTCTGCCTTGAGCATTCTCACTGTTTTCCATCTTTAGACTCTCAGCTCTCTCTTAGCTTAGGGAAGCCACTGAGTTCCATTTACGTCCTCCCTCTCTGTGATGCAACCTGAAATCTCCCACCAGGCAGTAAGACAGGACAACCTTAAGTCTTCATTTTGTTTCCTGTCTTGCTGGACCTAATCTCCAACATGTGAAAAGCATTGCTTCGTATATATTGTCCAGTGTTTTTAGTTGTTTCTGCCAGGAGGATAACTTCATTCCCTGTTACTCCATCTCAGCTAGATGTTTCCTATGATATTATTTTATTATTTAACTTTGTATTATAAAAATAATATTTTCTTATAAAGATTTCAAGCAAAATAGACATGTATACAGAAAAATTAGCATTCCCACCATTCTGCCCACCCTGTATTCTCCCAAAACACAACTGCATTCATACTCTTTAGGGGAAACAGTGTGCAGTTGGTATGTTCACTTACAGATAGTTTCATATTTATTTAAAGTATATACATGCATATATATATGTAGCCATACACATATATGTAAACATTATGTCTACATAAATATTTTGACCAAAATGAGATATTAAATATTATTTTATAAATTAGATTTTTTGTTCTGTATCTTTGATTTATTTTGCTATATGCAATATAGACCGACCTAATTATTTTAATTTTCCGCATAGAACTTTATAGTATGGATGCACCATTTTAAAAACTTAGCTATTTCTTTAATGTACATAAAGATTTTATGAAATTCATGAGTATTACAAATTTTATGAGTATTACAAATCTTACAATGAACATTTTTGAACCATATGTCTTTGTACACGTGTGTTATCATTTCTATAGTAAAGATTCCTAAAAATGTAATATGCATATTAAAGTTTGATAGGAATTGCCAAAATATTCTACAAAGTAACTGTATTTTGTATACACCTAACCAGCAGTGTTGGAGCATTTTCTATTCCCACACCATTGTTTTTGTCAATCTGATGGAAGAAAATTGCCCCTTTGTTTTAATTTATATTTACTTCATGAATCGTGAAGTTGAATATCTGTTCTTATGCATTTGTAGTTATTGATCTGTGAAGTGCTTATTTCTATCCACTGTCATTTTCTTTCTTTCTTTCTTTCCTTCTTTCAGTATTTTTATAGATTATACTCCATTTTAACTTATTACAAAATGATGGTTATATTTCCCTGTGCTGTATAATCTATCCTTGTTGCTTATCTATTTTGTACATAGTAGTTTGTATCTCTTAATCCCATACCCCTTTGTTCGCTGTCTCTTTCAATTGGATTATTTGCTTTTTCTTTTTGATTTATATGATAACTTTATGTTTTCTATTATACACACTGCAATTATTTTCTCCTAGTCTCTTTATGTTTTAACTTTGTATAAGGCACTATTTGCCATAAAAGTAATGCTTGAAAAAGTGTTTTCTGAGGAAGAATAGACCTCTTTCTCTTTTGAAAATTCTCCCTCATCCATCACCTGCAGGGCAAAGCAATAAAGTGTTTAAGTGGGTTTGAAAAAGAGAAGAACAGCTTCTGACATCCAGGAGCTAGGCCTGGGTGTTGCTACAAGCTGGCCTGGCACTCATAGCTTGGTATTCTCGTGTTGAACATAAACACTTTCACAGAACATCAACATCATACAAGGTCCCTCTGTGACCATGATGGATTAGGAAATAAATAAGACCACTCCATAATCATGTCTGAATATAGACAAAAAATGAACATTGTGCAAGTCACAAAAAATGATCACGTATTCCCCTATCCTGGCTAATATGAGTGACTGATGTTTCTTTACCTATTTACCTTTGCTTTAGACTGGCCTCCCAATAGATAAGATTTATTAAGATACCTAGTTATGCTATTACCCCCATTTCCTGAGAGCATCTGATTCAGAGCAAAACTCTGCTTCCTTGAAATGTTCCCGCAATCATCTTATATACACACAAATCCTATAACAAGCCTCTTCTGTTATCTTCTTACTGAATCGTCCCATGCTTCCCTATGGTGTTTGTTATCTCCCATTGCAAGGAGTAATAAATCCTACTTCTTTAACTATGATGTGTTCCTATTGGTCTTTGGCTAGAGGACTTTGAAAGAATAATACGAAAATGTTGTAGCTCACAGTCAAACTGCTTTATGTTTTAATAGAAAACGTCATTTCCAGTCCCATGTAATCCTTTACTACTGTACTGCATTACCATGTGTGGGTCATACAATAATGTAACTTTTGAGAGATACTATGTACATTAGGGCAGATAATATCAGGGAGTCAGGGTACTATAGTTGAAAAAGCACTGCATTTGATGTGAAAATATCTGAATTTGCAACATAGTGGCAGGATGGTTTCGGGGAAATTTGTTCATCTCTCCAGGTGTTGATTTCATCATCTGTAAATGGAGATAATAACTCTTATCTTACAAAGTTGTTGTAAGGATCAATGATATAAAGTATATGGAGCCTTTTGTAAACTAAAACATGCTCTGTAAATTTGAAGGACTTAAAGAAAATAATGTTAGAGCTGGAAGGGAACTGGATGAATTCACACTCCCTTTCATCACCTCATTCTTTTCATGGGGAACAAAAACAGAGGAGAATTGATTTGTCTTAGATCCTAAAGCAAGTCTGGGGGTTGACTTGAGATTAGACTTCAGGTCTTGTGATCCTTAGTCTAGTATCCTTTCTATTGCATGAAATATCTTTTCTCCTTTACTCTTTCTTTATTTGCTCCACTATAATAAAAATCATTCTAACAAATGATTTTTGGTAGATCACACTATCTTCCAGAAATTAAGTTCTCTGAATCCCCCAAGCAATTTTCAGCATTAAAGACTTTATGAGATTATGGTTAAGCCGCAAAAGTGTATTTGAAAAAATAATTGCCAAACATTTTATATCCGAATGACTCTTGTGGAATCACCCACATTTTCCTTCCTTTTTAAAAAATACATTGACCCTCTTTGTCTACCCAAGATTCAGGGTCTTATTTGGTACTGGTTTCACTTGGTTATAATTAGGTGCTATACAATTGTGTTTGCTCTGCCCTGCAATACAGGGTTTAATAAAGAAAAAAAAAAGAATCTTGGAACCGGAGGGAAGTATTCTCTTCAGTGATTACAAATTGCTATGTATTTGCTGGTCAGCTCTTTGTTCTGGTTACTTATTCTTTCTAACATGCTCGACTGCACAAAACAGAGGGATTTAAAGGTCTTTTGAAATCTGTGTTTGTTATGTTGCAAGCTCAGTAGCCATATGGAACACAAAGGCCCAGGGCCTTAAGTATGAACCAGAATTATGTTGTTTTGCTTTCTCCCTTAGCATTTTGAGTATGTGTCTTTTTAATCATTGCTGAAATGGAGTCTTTATTGCAAAAAGAGATTGTGTGTGCATGCGTGTGTGTGTGTGTGTGTGATTGTGTGTGTAAGTGGCGGGGGCACCAAAATTATTAGAAGCAACATTTTATGCTATAGGCAAAGATAGTAATCTAGGCGTTGTAAATAATCAGGAATTTCTTGAGAACCTTCTAAACACTGCCCAGGAATGGATTACACAAATATATTTATTACTCTGTTTCCATCATATTAGAATGGATATTTACTATAGCCTTACCCCAAATGATTTAGATTATGGGAACTGACATTAAAGCAGATGAAAAATGAGACAAATTGATCAAATGAGCCTTTTCATTCCCTTCCTCACTCACTTTTCACACATTCTGGAGACTTACTTTGTGCCCATCTCTGTTCTCACCACAAGAATGCAGAGTGAGTAAAACATAGGTCTGCCCTTATGGAGCTATAGCAAAGCTTCTTAATGAAGTAAGAGCCAGAAGACACAAGGCAAGGAGACTAAGTGCTCTCTTGGTAGTGACAGTTCTATAACTTCTCTCAGCTTTGTAGGTGAGGCATCTGCTATGCAGTCCATTTTGCAGACTGAGCTTCCTCAGTTGTATACTTCTTTGGCTAAAGGCCTCACAGAATGCAAGCCAACTTAGCTATTAGCATAGATCCATTTTTAGGGAGACATATCTGCTTTCTAGTTTCACATATGGCATCCCTGAATCAAATAAAAATGATAGATTTTTTTGGCCACTGATGGGAACATAGGCATAGGTAACAGAGATAATTTTGAAGAAGTTCTACAACTAATACAATATTTGTTTCCTCACAAATCTGGCCAAACATATTGCTAAAATACCAGAAAATGTAGAGGAAAAATTTTACAAAGCCAAATAACTTTTACTGATAAGGAAATTGAACCTCAAGTGGTTAAATGATATCTCTAGGCTCACCAGCTACTAAGTGCCAGAGTTGTAAATAGTTAACTCTTTTAATCCTCCCAATAACCTTTTGATTTAGGTACTATCATTATTCCTCTTTCACAAATAAGGTAGCTGAGCTTCAGAAAAGGTAAGTTACTTGCTCAGGGCCACATGTCTAGTAAGTGTCAGAGCCAGGATTTGACACCGGAAGTTTGACTTAACAGTCCATGCTTTTAACTCTACACTACCCTGCCGCTCCGGGAATAGCTGTAGTCAGTTGCCTGACTTTTCTTCCCTCAGCCTCTCCCCATTTATGTCTACTTTTCTCCCCAGCTGTGGTGCTAAATACACATATGTACAAATACACACACATACACCATAAAACATTTTAAACATAGGAATGTGTGTATGTATATGTACATCTATATCATTTTTACTTCTCAGTGTGTCTGCAGAATCATGATTGATAAATGACTCAGCACAGAAAGCAAAGAGACTGATTCTGCTTTACCATCAGCCAAAAAAAAAAAAAAGAAGCTTCCTTTAGGCACTCTAAGAATAAGGAAAAATGAACAGGGTGCTAATTAGCTCTAGTTCTATCAGCCTGCTGTCCTTTGTTGGGGGCCAAGAAGGAAAGAGGTTAGGTTGTGCATAACAATATGGTCCACTGGCCTGATTACAAGGCTCCAAGAGGGTTTTTGCAGCTTGAGCGTATGGACATTTTGCAATATTTACAGGGGGAAATGTACGCTGATTAGCAAACAGGTTACAAATGGTTTCATGTTGGAAGCCTCTTTAATTTCTGCCCATAGGTATTGCTGCTCACCATTCTTTTAGATTTTTTTTTTAACTCAAAGAAAATAATTTACTCAATTATAACCTGACCTCTGATTTTTCTAGAAGAAAATATGAAAAAATACCATTAGAGAAATAATTTAATGAAAAGAACATTGGTCTTAAGAGTAATAAATCATGGGGGTGAGTCCCATTTCTGCCCTATGTATTAATTACCCCTTCTTTGTACCTGGGGGAAATGAACCCATCAGGCACCCTGGTTTCACTTTAAATTAAAGTGAATTTCATTTTAAGGTAACGATCTTGGGAAGTCCCTAGCGGTCCCGTGGTTAGGACTCCGTGCTCTCACTGCTGGGGCCCAGGTTCCATCTGTGGTTGGGGAACTAAGATCCTGCAAGCCACGCTGCCTGGCCAAAAAAAAAAAGTAGCACTCTTAAAACTCAAATTAGATCTCAGTACTGCCTGGAGTTTCAACTGTTTCTCTATAGCAAGCTCAATTTTTCACTCTCTGAGACCTTATTTGCATACCTTCTCTCTTCATAAACTTTATATCCCCCCTCCCCCCACCCATCCCCTTACACCTAGCCTTATACCTCACTGAGAACACAGGAGCCATGGAGAGGAGCCTGCTTCATTTTGACTGCAAAATCTCCACACCTCATGTTTGCATACCTTCTGTCCTCTCACAACCAAGAAAGTATCTCTGTTACTGTCAAAGGGCAGTCTCTCCACAATTGCACGGAATCCCATTCTCTTTCATGTACCTGTTTTGCTCTTTCAGTTATATCCTCTTTGTCTTGCAATATTAGTTTCTCCTTCCTTATTGGATCATTTCTCTTAGTATACAAATATACTATAATATTCTACCTTCGCACTACTTATCTCTCTGTAATCCAATTTCTCTGCTCTCCTCACAGCAATACTATGCAAGAGCTGTGGGCACTCACTGTTTCTTCTTCCCAACATCCCTATCTCTTCTTATCCCACTCTAGACTTCATCTGTCCACTTCGCTGATCTTGCTTTTGTCAAGGTTACCAGTGACTTCCATATTCCTAACTTAATGTTCCACCATCATTCTTTATCTTATATAGTTAACCACTTCATCTTTGTTTTAAAATCGTTTCCCTTTTTCTTTTGTAATTTCACATTTGATCTGGTTTTCCTTCTGCCTCACTGACTTCTCTTTCTTACTCTCCTTCACTGGCTCCTACTTTATTTGATCCTGAAACCATGGTCCTAGGCTGTCTACTCTTTTTCTATACTCATTAGATCCCACCCAATGCCTGCTTCCTAGGTTGTTTTTTTTTTTTATGTCCATTCACTACTTTTGTTTCTTTCATACAGAGTACTCATCAAAAGCTGCTCAGATATAGTTTGTGAAGGAATTAAGTGGTGGATAAGATCGCAAAGGCAGTTTTTGATCAGATTTTATAGGCCTTATATACTCAGCTTTATGGACTCTCTCTTATAGTCAGCAAAGTGCCAAAGATAATTTTTTCAACAGGTTAAATTTATGAAAAGAGGAACAGACTATGGGAAGCAAAGTGTATCAGTCATGAAGTTACAAAGTTGAACATTGTAATATCTTGATGTAAGATGAGTAAGACCTGAATTAGATATTTTGTGAGCATGACAAGGTAACAGACAAAGAAAGACACTGAGAAAAGACTTGATAAGAGTCGGCGAATGACTGAATAAGGGTGGAGAAGAATAGTGCCTCCTCCTGATTCTCAATCCACATGGCTTAGAGGATAAGGTGTTAATACTGGTAATGAACACATTTCTCTCTAGGGACTGACTGACTCCAAAATTGGAGCTAAATTTACTCCTATGGCTACACTTAAATTGACATCATGATATACTGGTCTGGCTTCTTTTATGAAATCATCTCTAAAAAATATTCTTGTATTCATACTCTTTGTTCTGTTTTGACCTTTCTACTGTAGCTAAAGATCACTGTGTGCCTTTTCTTTGTTTTTGGCCAAAGGCTATTGCAAAAGCAATGGAATTATGACCTAGTTCTGTGGGCAGAAAGAGGAAGGTCTAGAGGGAAAATTGATTTGGGCCAACAGATGTAGTTTCAGTTATGTTAGGTTTAAGGTGATGTCAAGCTATCCCAGTGGAAATGGCAGTTACAGAGATGGAGCTTGAGCTCAGGGAACACTCAGAATGGTGAATGCAGTCTGGATAGTCATTCACCAGGATGTAATGGCCCTGAGACGTATCTAGGAGCAGTGTTCTAATGATTGAGGCTGGAGATTACATTTCACAACTAGCAGAGGAAATAAAGCCACTCAAAAAGACAGATGAGATGCAGGCAGAAAGTTAGGGGAAAAGCAAGAGAATGTATAGCCAAGGAGACATTTCACAAAGCTGGGAAGGGTTGACTATGCTGAATGCTGGGGAGAGCCGTCAAAGAAAATAAGAACTGAGGATTTTGCAATGAAACAGTTGACCTCGGAGAGTACATTTTCAATGGAGTGGTAGGGGTGGGAGTCTTATGGAAAAAAAGAAGAGTCAATAATGAGGAAAGAATGCAAAAAAAGAAAAATAGATCTAGAGGGTGCTATTTTCAGGAAAAAAAGTATTTTTTAAATAGCTTTTAATATGTTATTGTTTTCTTTTGTGGGAAACTTTTACAGACTTATTGTAAAAATTAAAAAATGTAAAACAGTACAAAGAAAAAACTTAAAAAAAACAGATGAAAAGCAACAATACAGAAAAATAACCATTATTGTTTTTATACACATACTTGAAGACAATTATCTATGCATATATTTATGGTTTTGTTTTTTTTTTCAGTTCTCCATACCTAATCTGTATGGTCCAAATCTTAATACCAGACATTAGAAAGTGACCCCACTTGTTATGCATATGGAAAAAAGGGAGAGATAGAAATGGCATCAGTCACACAATACTGCCAATTCTTTCTCCCTATTCATTGACCCTTGATAGAAGACTCATGAATTGAAAATCCTTCCCAATGGAATGAATGTTATTTATTGTTAATACAAAGTCAATGTCTCACTCTGGACATGGTTCAGTTGTATGGATGCCCATTACCAACTTTCTTTCTTTTCTGTCTCAGGGTGATCAAGAGGAGTACTATTTGGTTCATCCTGAGGTCATGGGTGTATTCTCAACTTCAGGCTGTAACCAGGGCTCAAAACATTTGCAACAGTTCTCCCAATGGGAAGTTGGATCATGTTCATGTACTCAGAGTAGAGCCACACCTATCAGTGGGCTCTTTCCCCAAGGCTGCCACATCAAAATTAGGGGCCTTGTGTCTTAACTGGTTTATTTCTTCCTAAGAGCCAGGCAGAGCAGAGGGTGTCAAAAACTATTGGTTCAGCTACTTTATCATTCTTAGGGAGACAAGTTTAATAAATCAGACATTCTTACAGCAGGGTCCTCTTGACCAGGTACAGTACAATATTTTGATTCATGATATACAATTAGCCAAATCATCGTTGCTGTCTAAACACTTGCTTTTGACTGTTTTCGAATGAAGAAGAAATACATCTACAGAAAGAGAAGCTCCTGTACAGGCTGGAATCTGCATCATAGTTTTCATTCTGATCCTTGAGGGTTAGATAATCACAAGCAGAACTTTAAGGAAGATTTTCTATATACATATATTCATAAATTATTAAGTATATTAAATCATACTGTATCTTATTTGATAACCTGCTTTTCATTACATGATATAGACACATATCAATAAATATAGATTTATATTATCACTTTTAATGGCAACATAAGTTCCGTAATTCACTTCACAAACCTTTTATTAGTGGTTGCTCCAGGTTTCCAGGATCTTACCAACACAAGTAACACTGGGGGGAATTTCCTTATGCATACAGTAGTCTCATTTATCCCCGATTTTGCTTTCTGTTGTCTCAGCTCTGGTCAGCTGCAGTCTGATAATATTAAATGGAAAATTCCAGAAATAAAAATCCATAAGTTATTTTTTTTGAAGTTTTGAATTTTATTTTTTTAATACAGCAGGTTCTTATTAGTCATCCATTTTATACATATTAGTGTATGCATGTCAATCCCAATCTCCCAGTTCATCACACCACCACCCCCATGCCCCCACCGCTTTCCCCCCTTGGTGTCCATACGTTTGTTCTCTACATCTGTGTCTCTATTTCTGCCCTGCAAACCAGTTCATCTGTACCATTTTTCTAGGTTCCTCATATATGCGTTAATATACGATATTTGCTTTTCTCTTTCTGACTTCACTCTGTATGACAGTCTCTAGATGCATCCATGTGTCTACAAAGGACCCAACTTCGTTCCTTTTTATGGCTGAGTAATATTCCATTGTATATATGTACCACATCTTCCTTATCCATTTATCTGTCCATGGATATTTAGGTTGCTTCCATGACCTGGCTATTGTAAATAGTGCTGCAGTGAACACTGGGATGCATGTGTCTTTTTGAATTATGGTTTCCTCTGGGTATATGCCCAGTAGTGGGATTGCTGGGTCATATGGTAATTCTCTTTTTAGGTTTTCAGGAACCTCCATACTGTTCTCCATAGTGGCTGTATCAATTTACATTCCCACCAACAGTGCAAGAGGGTTCCCTTTTCTCCACACCCTCTCCAGCATTTGTTGTTTGTAGACTTTTTGATGATACCCATTCTGACTGGTGTGAGGTGGTACCTCATTGTAGTTTTCATTTGCATTTCTCTAATAATTAGTGATGTTGAGCAGCTTTTCACGTGCTTCTTGGCCATCTGTATGTCTCCTTTGGAGAAATGTCTATTTAGGTCTCCTGCCTGTTTTTGGATTGGGTTTTTTGTTTTTGTAATATTGAGCTGCATGAGCTGTTTATATATATTGGAGATTACTCCTTTGTCCATTGATACGTTTGCAAATATTTTCTCCCATTCTGAGGGTTGTCTTTTCGTGTTGTTTGTAGTTTCCTTTGCTTTGCAAAAGCTTTTAAATTTCATTAGGTCCCATTTGTTTATTTTTGTTTTTATTTGCATTACTCTAGAAGGTGGATCAAAAAAGACCTTGCTGTGATTTATGTCAAATAGTGTCCTTCCTGTGTTTTCCTCTAAGAGCTTTATAGTGTCCAGCCTTACATTTAGGTCTCTAATCCATTTTGAGTTTATTTTTGTGTATGGTGTTAGGGAGTGCTCTAATTTCATTCTTTTATATGTAACTGTCCAGTTTTCCCAGTACCACTTATTGAAGAGACTGTCTTTTCTCCATTGTATATCTTTGCCTCCTTTGTCATAGATTAGTTGACCATAGGTGTGTGGGTTTATCTCTGGGCTTTCAATCCTGTTCCATTGATCTATATTTCTGTTTTTATACCAGTACCATGTTGTCTTCATTACTGTAGCTTTTTAGTATAGTCTGAAGTCAGGGAGTCTGATTCCTCCAGCTCCGTCTTATTCCCTCAAGACTACTTTGGCTATTCGGGGTCTTTTGTGTCTCCCTACAAATTTTAAGATATTTTGTTCTAGTTCTGTAAAAAATGCCATTGGTAATTTGATAGGGATTGCATTGAATCTGTAGATTGCTTTAGGTAGTATAGCCATTTCCACAATATTGATTCTTCCAATCCGAGAACATGGTATAGCTCTCCACCTGTTTGTATCATCTTTAATTTCTTTCATCAGTGTCTTATAGTTTTCTGCGTACGGGTCTTTTGTCTCCCTAGGTAGGTTTATTCCTAGGCATTTTATTCTTTTTTTGTTGCAGTGGTAAATGGGAGTGTTTCCTTAATTTCTCTTTCAGATTTTTCATCATTAGTGTATAGGAATGCAAGAGATTTCTGTGCATTAATTTTGTATCCTGCAACTTTACCAAATTCATTGATTAGCTCTAGTAGTTTTCCGGTGGCATCTTTAGGATTCTCTATGTATAGTATCATGTCATCTGCAAACAGTGACAGTTTTACCTCTTCTTTTCCAACTTATATTCCTTTTTTTTTTCTTCTCTGATTGCCATGGCTAGGACTTCCAAAACTGTGTTGAATAATAGTGGTGAGAGTGGACATCCTTGTCTTGTTCCTGATGTTAGAGGAAATGGTTTCAGTTTTCTCCATTGAGAATGATGTTTGCTATGGGTTGTCATATATGGCCTCTATTATGTTGAGGTAGGTTCCCTCTGTGCCCACTTTCTGGAGAGTTTTTATCAAAATGGGTATTGAATTTTGTCAAAAGCTTCTTCGGCATGTATTGAGATGATCATATGGTTCTTTTTCTTCAATTTGTTAATATGGTGTATCACATTGATTGATTGCATATATTGAAGAATCCTTGCATCCCTGGGATAAATCCCACTTGATCATGGTGTATGATCTTTTTAATGTGTTGTTGGATTCTGTTTGCTAGTGTTTTGCCAAGGATTTTTGCATCTATATTCATCAGTGATATTGGTCTGTAATTTTCTTTTTTTGTAGTATCTTCGTCTGGTTTTGGTATCAGGGTGACAGTGACTTCATAGAATGAGTTTGGGAGTGTTCCTTTCTCTGCAAATTTTTGGGAGATTTTGAGAAGGGTGGGTGTTAGCTCTTCACTAAGTGTTTGATAGGATTCACCTGTGAAGCCATCTGGTCCTGGACTTTTGTTTGTTGGAAGATTTTTAATCACAGTTTCAATTTCATTACTTGTGATTGGTCTGTTCATATTTTTTGTTTCTTCCTAGTTCAGTCTTGGAAGGTTATACCTTTCTAAGAATTTGTCCATTTCTTCCAGGTTGTCCATTTTATTGGCATAGAGTTGCCTGTAGTAGTCTCTTAGGATGCTTTGTATTTCTGTGGTGTCTGTTGTAACTTCTCCTCTTTCATTTCTAATTTTATTGATTTGAGTCCTCTCCCTCTCTTTCTTGATGAATCTGGCTAATGGTTTATCAATTTTGTTTATCTTCTCAAAGAACCAGCTTTTAGTGTTATTGATCTTTGTTATCTTTTCCTTCATTTGTTTTTCGTTTATTTCTGCTCTGATCTTTATGATTTCTTTCCTTCTGCTAACTTGGGATTTTGTTTGTTCTTCTTTCTCTAGTTCCTTTAGGTATAAGGTTAGATTTTTATTTGAAATTTTTCCTGTTTCTTGAGGTAGGCTTCTATTGCTATAAACTTCCCTCTTAGAACTGCTTTTGCTGCATCCCATAGATTTGGATCGTAGTGTTTTCATTGTCATTTGTCTCTAGGTGTTTTTTGATTTCCTCTTTAATTTATTGTTTAGCCTCCATGTGTTTGTGTTTTTTATGTTGTTTTCCCGGTAATTGATTTCTAATATCATAACGTTGTGGTCAGAAAAGATGCTTGATATGATTTCAGTTTTCTTAAATTTACTGAGGGTTGATTTGTGACCCAAGATGTGATCTATCCTGGAGAATGTTCCATGCGCACTTGAGAAGAAAGTGTAGTCTGCTGTTTTTGGATGGAATGTCCTTATAAATATCAATTAAATCTATTTGTTGTGTTGAGTCATGTAAAGCCTGTGTTTCCTTATTAATTTTCTTTCTGGATGATCTGTCCATTGGTGTACGTGAGGTGTAAAAGTCCCCCACTATTATTGTGTTACTGTCGATTTCCTCTTTTATAGCTGTTAGCAGTTGCCTTATTTATTGAGGTGCTCCTATGTTGGGTGCATATATATTTATAATTGTTATATCTTCTTTTTGGATTGATCCCTTGATCATTATGTAGTGTCCTTTTTTGTCTCTTGTAACATTCTGTATTTTAAAGTCTATTTTATCTGATATGAGTATTGCTACTCCAGTTTTCTTTTGATTTCCGTTTGCATGGAATATCTTTTTCTATCCCCTCACTTTCAGTCTGTATGTGTCCCTAGGTCTGAAGTGGGTCTCTTGTAGACAGCATATATATGGGTATTGTTTTTGTATCCATTCAGTGAGCCTGTGTCTTTTGGTTGGAGCATTTATTCCATTCACGTTTAAGGTGGCTATTGAAACGTATGTTCCTATTATATTTTTTAAAATTCTTATACGTTTGTTTTTGTAGGTCCTTTTCTTCTCTTGTGTTTCCCACTTAGGGAACTTCCTTTCACATTTGTTGTAAAGCTGGTTTGGTTGTGCTGAATTCTCTTAGCTTTTGCTTTTCTGTAAAGGTTTTTATTTCTCTGTCGAATCTGAATGAGATTCTCACTAGGTAGAGTAATCTTGGTTGTAGGCTTTTCCCTTTCATCACTTTAAATATATCAAGCCACTCCCTTCTGGCTTTTAGAGTTTCTGCTGAGAAATCAGCTGTTAACCTTATGGGAGTTCCCTTGTATGTTATTTGTTGTTTTTCCCTTGTTGCTTTCAATAATTTTTCTTTGTCTTTAATTTTTGTCAGTTTGATTACTATGTGTCTCAGCATGTTTCTTCTTGGGTTTATCCTACCTGGGACTCTTTGCACTTCCTGGACTTGCGTGGCTATTTCCATGTTAGGGAAGTGTTTGACTGTAACCTCTTCAAATATTTTCTTCGGTCCGTTCTCTCTCTCTTCTCCTTCTGGGACCCCCATAATACGAATGTTGTCCCAGAGGTCTCTTAGCCTGTCTTCATTTCTTTTCATTCTTTTTTCTTTATTCTGTTCCATGGCAGTGAATTCTACTATTCTGTCTTCCAGGTCACTTATCCGTTCTTCTGCCTCAGTTATTCTGCTATTGATTCCTTCTAGTGTATTTTTCATTTCAGTTATTGTATTGTTCATCTCTGTTTGTTCTTTAATTCTTCTATGTCTTTGTTTAACATTTCTTGCATCTTCTCGATCTTTGCCTTCATTCTTTTTCCGAGGTCCTAGATCATCTTCATTATCATTATTCTGAATTCTTTTTCTGGAAGGTTGCCTATCTCCATTTCATTAAGTTGTTTTACTGGTGTTTTATCTTGTTCCTTCATCTGGTACATAGCCCTCTGCCTTTTCATCTTGTCTATCTTTCTGTGAATGTGGTTTTTGTTCCACAGGCTGCAGGACTGTAGTTCTTCTTACTTCTGGTGTCTGCCCACTGGTGGAAGAGGCTATCTAAGAGGCTTGTGCAAGTTTCCTGATGGGAGGGACTGGTGGTGGGTAGAGCTGAGTGTTGCTGTGGTGGGCAGAGCTCAGTAAAAGTTTAATCCACTTGTCTGCTGATGGGTTTGGCTGGCTTCCCTCACTGTTGGTTGTTTGGCCTGAGGTGACCCAGCACTGGAGCCTACCTGGCTCTTTGGTGGGGCTAGTGGTGGACTGTGGGAGGGCTCACGCCAAGGAGTACTTCCCAGAACTTCTGCTGCCAGTTTCCTTGTCCTCACGGTGAGACACAGCCACCCCCCGCCTCTGCAGGAGACCTTTCAACACTAGCAGGTAGGTCTGGTTCAGTCTCCTATGGGGTCTCCTATGCTCCTTCCCCTGGGTCCCGATGCGCACACTACTTTGTGTGTGCCCTCCCAGAGTGCAGTCTCTGTTTCTCCCAGTCCTGTCAAAGTCCTGCAATCAAATCCCGCTAGCCTTCAAATTCTGATTCTCTAGGAATTCCTCCTCCCGTTGCCGGACCCCCAGGTTGGGATGCCTGTGTGGGGCTCAGAACCTTCACTCCAGTGGGCGGACTTCTGTGGTATAAGTGTCCTCCAGTTTGTGAGCCACCCACCCAGCAGTTATGGGTTTTGATTTTATTGTGATTGCACCCCTCCTACCATTTCATTGTGGCTTCTCGTTTGTCTTTGGATGTGGGGTATGTTTTATGGTGAGTTCCAGTGTCTTCCTGTCGATGATTGTTCAGCAGTTAGTTGAACCATAAGTTTTAACTGTGTGCGATGCTGAGTAGCAAGATGAAATTTCACACCATTCTGCTCAGTCCTGCCCGGGACATTAATCATCCCTTTGTCCAGTGGATTCCACCTGTTAGTCATTTAGTAGCTGGCTCGGGTATCAGATTGACTGGCGTATTATCAGCAATACTTGTGTCCAAGTAATCTTTATTTCATTCAATAATGACCTCAGAGCAGAAGAGTAGCAATGCTGGCAATTCAGATATCTCTTACAGTACCTAATTTATAAATTAAAATTTATCATAGATATGTAGGTATAGGAGAAAATGTAATATATATGGGGTTTAGTACTATCTGCAGTTTCAAGCATCCTCTGGGGGTCTTGGAATGTGTTCCCCACAAATAAGGGGGTACTACTGTACATAGTTTTTCCCTGTTCAATTAGTTTCTTGGGATAAATTCCTAGAATTTAGATTTTTAGGTCAAAGCCTAGCAATATACTTTGTTGAGTGTGTAAAGAAAGGAGTATGTTTATTCATTATTGGCATAAAATAAGTTAATATGATTTTTGTTGTGTCATTTAACAATATGTAATAAAGTGGAAGAATTATTTTAAAATTGTATTGTGAAATGTAATACACAGAAAAAGGCATAAACATATAAATCACATTTAAGAAATGTTTGTATAGTGAGCAACATTGTAATAATGGACTGAGGTCAAGAAACAAAATATTACTGTCATTCTAGACTTACTCCTGTACCTCTAGCCAATTGTAACTCTTCCTTTCCCTCAGCTGTATCATAGTACCATTATAGGGCTGCATGTGTGTGTGCACCCCCTAAACAATATAGATCAGGGTTTGTCATCCTACAGCTCACAGGCCTAATCTGGCCTGTCATTTGTTTTTTGTAGCTTTACTGGAACACAGACACATACCTTCGATTATGTATTGTGTCTGGTGTTTTTCTTGTCATAATGCCTGAATCGAGTTGTTGGGACAGAGACTGTATGGCCCACAAGATCTGAAATATTCACTATCTGTCCCTTTATAGAAAAGGTTTGCCAATCCCTGACATAGATTCGTTTTGCCTGTGTTTCAACTTTATATAAAGAGAAGTGTATACTCTTTGTGACTTACTTTTTTTCCCTTCAACATTATATTTGTAAGCTTCATTCATGGCAGGCCATTGTTTTCTAACACTTAAAAGCCATTTTATGGATCACCTGATAATTAATTTCAGAAAAAAATATACACATTTTTTATATCAAGTGAACATAAGGCTCTAGTGTTAAATTTCTTCTGAGTTCACTTAGAATTGCAATTAATACTAGCATACAATGGATTAAAAATAAGGTATTAAATTTTTTTGGAAATTAATTACCAAACATAAAATGTTAACATTTGTTGAAAATGCATTTCTTAATGAGATGCATGCAATTGTTTCTACCTCCCTCCATTCACTCTTGTACATAGATGATTATTATTAATTGCTAGAATGAGACAGAATTCATTATTAATTCTATCTTCATTTTTTGTTTTTACAGATGAAAGCTCTAAAGAGACTTTGTTCTCATAAATAATTATATGGAAATGGTAGAGTTGTTTTTCTTCTATGGAAATTTCACTTAATTTTTAAAAACTTTGTTAGCTACATACTCAAAATTATATACTTTATATATATTTAAAATTATATATTATATATAATTATATGACAGCTGCAAGTCATTCTTCCATTTTGTTGAAAACAAAGCATTAGAAATGAGCTGACTTGCAAAAGGATTTGTTGTCTAGTCATTAGAGTTGTTCACTTTCTCAAGCTGATTATCAATAGTTCTAATTATTCTCCTGCCCTTCAGGTGATTTTTTTTTCCTTTTAACCCTTTTATTGTTAAATAAATCATAGATATAGAAAGAGCACAAAATGAGTTTGTGGGAATATATGGTTTTATATCTACCACTCAGATATCAAACAATAGAACATTGCCACCCAACACAGTACCCCTGGCATGTGCTCTATCCCAGTCACCACTCCCTTTCTCCCTCAGACCATAGTTTGACAAATTTGAGACATCTGTCTGTGTTTACAGGAAGCCTCTAAGTGACTCATGGAGAAATCAAGATCAAAGATACTTAGACTAGGAGGGAATACATGATGAAGCAAAGTCTTGAGGAAGGCAGGAGGGGATGCAATCAGATAAATTCTATATCATTAAGAGGTGTTAGTCTTGGAAAGAAAGAGTTTCTCTTGCTTTGAATCAGAGAAGAAGGAACAGAGGAAAAATTTATTCAACTAGTCATTTAACAAAGATTTATTAAGTCCCTCTTAATTAGCAACACTTTAGAAAGTAATAGAGAGATTTTAAAGAGGAAAAGCTGTACTTAGGCTCTCCTGCTAGGTAAACTTCATCTCTTCAAGGGTCAAGGGTCAAGGGTCCTGAGTGAGAGCTGTTTAAAGGAGAGCAGATTTGGACGTTTGAGTAGTGTGAACAAGATTTCAAAAAACTACCGTGAGCAAAGTCCTAAGGAATCAACACATTTTCTTTGCAGGGCTCCGGAAAGAACCAAGCCTAGTATTTTGTATTGAAAGTTAAGCTTGGAAATCTCATATTATACATCACAGTGAATCTTATTGATTCCATCTTTAAAAGTGCACCTGCCATGGAGTCATGCCAAAACACACATACCAAATTAAAACTCAAAACCCAATAAAACATAACAAGAGCTGAATGCTGCAAACTCAATTGCTTATTAAAAACCATTAGCCTTAAAATGTTAGCTTGTCAGAAAACAATTTTCTTCCTCCAATGTCAGCTTTGAAGGTCAGCTAATTGGAAATATATAGAATTAGGACAGGTAGGGAATTCAATAAAGCAGACCCTGCAGTGGAAGAAACTGCTCTAGGCCCTTATTAGTGGAATTAGAAAGGCATCATCAGGGACATGCCCACAGATCAGAGCTCTCATTAAGCGAGTAACAATTCTGGTATTTTGAGTTCACCAGTAAGAACTTAAGTCATCTTTTAAAATATCCTATTTGATATACTATTTTAATATTTCGCTTTAAGAGTGCTTGTAAATGCTAGGATACTTGAACACCTTAGAAATAAAAATATCCAAATAAGCTAGTCAGTGAGCTTTCTTTCCTGCTGTCCTTCTTTCAGCAAGGAAGCTTTATCTTTTTTTTTCTTTTCTTTCAGTTTTTTCTTTCTGTTCTTTGAAAATTAATCTGTGTTTTTGATTTTGGATTGGTAAAGAGTGGAGTGTGATTACTGAGGTCTTCAACATTCAAGCTGACTGAAAACAATTGAAACTGCTGTTATCTTGTGCTGAGAAAGGTGTTTATTGTAAATGCCCTGGGCTTTCTGAAGACTTGGGAGAAGGAGCGTGTGAAACTGATGGGAATGGCAGAATATTGCTTTAGATCCCTAAGGCTGAGAGAACTGCATAGGTAACTTGGGGAAAGTTATTTATAAGATCATTGAATAGCACATGAAAAAGAAACTATTTTACTTCAAATATGATAGTTTTTCGTTACTATTAACTGAATCATAGAATGTGATTTGGAAGAGATTTTATAAGTCATGCAGTTCGGTGATTTCCTAACACTAATTTCCATACTGACACAAGACTGGGATGGTATTTTCACCAGTCCATGACACACTTCAAAATAAAATAAGAAAACAGTGTAGAGAAATTTTCTATGAAGCTGCATTTGTTGTTTTTAATCCTGATATTATGTTCTTCCTACTTTTTGGTCCTAAAATATTCTTTCTTCCATGAGATAATAGATGTACATGGTAGGATGTCTAAAATGTCCCTGGTTGATAAAATAAAATATTGGTGGTTCTCCAACATATTTTATAAATTGTATTTAATTTTGAATAATATTCTGGGGTCACTAAACTGGCTTTTAAAGGTAGGGAAAGAGCAGAGTATGCTCCCTACCTTGCCACTTAGTACTTGGTTAGATCAAATGAAGCAATCTCTGTTCTTTTGGAATTTGGCGCAGGTCTGACATGAAGCTAGACTAGAAATTAGGCAGCATGCAGTTAGGTGACCAGAATCTCAGTTTTCCCACACCCTTCTCTTCCTCTGTGGTGCTTAATACCTTTACTTCTGTATGCAGTCTACAATGTCCTTCTCTTCCCTACTTCATCTTTCTACCAATAGAGCCCAACTTTGGAAAGAATCAACTTTGAGTAATTTATCCAGCTCAGATACAGGGTGAGGGTGAACTGGAGGTACTAGAAGGCATTATCCCCTGCTCCCAGTTTTCTTTTCTCTCCCTCTCTACCAGCTCAGTATACAGATGGGATCTAAATTCTTATATCACTTTAACAAACCGGAACTTCACCTGTTCTACATCCCCCTCCAGCTACCCTCTCATTTCTTTCCTCAACTAAACACACTGTATCCACTTCCCTCCTTTCTTCCCACTCACTTTTCAATTCACTCCAATTTGTGTTTTTCCTTAGTCAGCGGGAACTGCTTACACCAAGGTCAACAGTAACATCTGTGCTACTAAGACAATGGTCAGTTTACCATTTTCATCTTACTCAACTTGCAGCCTCATTAAACACAGTAGCAGTTCCCTCTTCAAACACAGAAATGTAACAAGATTGTCCCATTTCAGAACCTTTGCGTTTGATTTCCCTGCTTCTTCAATGCTTGCTCTTTCTGATACTATCCTTCAGATCTCCTCTGAAATATAATATTTCCTTAGAGAGGGCTTCACTTAATGCCCAATATAAGGTAGTTCTGTCCATCACCACAACCATCAATCACTACTGCCTGATGTTCTCTTTCAGCATCTCAGACTTCCTTCACAGCATTTATAACTTTTTGTTAATTATTGTGTGGTTTACTTGTCTCTCCTAGTACATGAATCTATATGAAGGCAGGGACCATTCATTGCTATATTCATTGCTGTACCTCCAGAATGTACCTACAACACAGTGCTTGATTCATAATAGTTATCTAATAAAGATTTGTTGAGTGATTAAAGGGATAGATGAATGCTAATAGTCCTACAATTTATTTAGTAATCTCAAATTGAAAATGCATGCCAAGTCCTTTATACTTCATCTCTATAATGATTGTAACATCTGTCTCTTCTTTCAGTCCTTACTTCTATTTCCTTTGCTCAACATCACCTCTTACTTAAACTATTTAATAAAATCCATAACTCACTTTGCTTCTTCTCTTGCCAATCGTCAATCCATTCTCTATATTGCAGTAAACCTTATAACCTTCCTGAGCCTTGGACTTTATCATTTTTCTATGCAAAAAACAAAAAAAAAAAAACCAAAAAAAAAAATGCAAAGAAACAACAAAAACAAAACCTCCCCTTTTGTCTAGAGAGATTTTTTCTAAACTTTCTATCCTGGCATTTATGTCTCTTGAAGACCTGGCTCTAACCTCTCTCAGCTATAAGTATGACATCTCATGGATTCACCGTTTGTTTGTTTGTTTTTTTGATGTACCTCTCTTGTGGAACTTTTATGACTCAATATGGAGTTATTATACCATTACAGTAGAATGAGAGCACCTTGAGGGTGGATACATGCTGTCTTCTAATCTCATCACTTAGCACACTTCTTGATACATAGTAAGGTCTATAAATATTTGTTATATAAATCATTGCATGACCCTCTTCTTGCAGTTCTATGTTCAGGTTCAACAGAGTACAGAATATAAGAAATAATTGATTGCAAACCCATAAAGTATTTAAGTATAATTAAAATGAAAATATTTGATACTGTATATTTTGTTTAAGGCAATGGATGGCTTATTAGCTCTGGTAATGTTAAATATTTTAGCACAACTAATCCTTGTGGCTTCCTAGCCAAAATAGGAAAAGCCTTTTCCTCAGAAACTGTCCAACTAAAAGCCCATCCAATTAATCACAAGACCCTTAGCAAAAACTGTTGATGCATGTAGCCTTTTTGCCAGACAGATCTGTAAGCTATGAAGAGAGCCATAGTCTCAGGCAGCACACTAAGGAGATGAAACTGTAAAATGTGAAAAAGCCCACTGTGAACATTTCCAGCAGAGACTGGCTGCCTGCAGGTCCTGATATTGATCCCCAAGCATACTGTTCAGACTCCCTTCAAGACCCCTAGAGTCCCTAATGTGACATTCTTGGTAGCTTAGCAAAGGAATTCAAATGGCCAAACATATACTGAAATTTTTTTTAAACATTATTTTTGAATCGTATAATGCTGCATGGAAACACTGTAATAGAATTAAGACTAAGAAAGCTTTTGAAAAAATTCAACCCCCATTTATGATAAAAACCCTCCAGAAAGTATGCATAGAGGGAACTTACCTCAACATAATAAAGGCCATATATGACAAACCCACAGCCAACATCGTCCTTAATGGTGAAAAACTGAAACCATTTCCACTAAGATCAGGAACAAGACAAGGTTGCCCACTCTCACCACTATTATTCAACATAGTTTTGGAAGTTTTAGCCACAGCAATCAGAGAAGAAAAATAAATAAAAATAATCCAAATCGGAAAAGAAGTAAAGCTGTCACTGTTTGCAGATGACATGATACTCTACATAGAGAATCCTAAAGATGCTACCAGAAAACTACTAGAGCTAATCAATGAATTTGGTAAAGTAGTAGGATACAAAATTAATGCACAGAAATCTCTGGCATTACTATACACTAATGATGATAAATCTGAAAGAGAAATTAAGGAAACACTCCCATTTACCATTGTAACAAAAAGAATAAAATACCTAGGAATAAACCTACCTAAGGAGACAAAAGACCTGTATGCAGAAAATTATAAGACACTGGTGAAAGAAATTAAAGATAATACAAATAGATGGAGAGATATGCCATGTTCTTGGATTGGAAGAATTAACATTGTGAAAATGACTCTACTACCCAAAGCAATCTACATATTCAATGCAATTCCTATCAAGCTACCACTGGCATTTTTCACAGAACTAGAAGAAAAAATTTCACAATTTGTATGGAAACACAAAAGACCCCGAATAGCCAAAGCAATCTTGAGAAAGAAAAATAGAACTGGAGGAATCAGGCTCCCTGACTTCAAACTATACTACAAAGCTACAGTAATCAAGACAGTATGGTACTGGCACAAAAACAGAAAAATAGATCAATGGAACAGGATAGAAAGCCCAGAGGTAAACCCACGCACATATGGTCACTTTATTTTTGATAAAGTAGGCAACAATATACAATGAAGAAAAGACAGCCTCTTCAATAAGTGGTGCTGGGAAAATGGGACAGCTACATGTAAAAGAATGAAATTAGAACACTCCCTAACACCATACACAAAAATAAACTCCAGATGGATTAAAGACCTAAATGTAAGGCCAGAAACTATCAAACTCTTAGAGGAAAACATAGGCAGAACACTCTATGACATAAATCACAGCAAGATCCTTTTTGACCCACCTCCTAGAGAAATGGAAATAAAAACAAAAATAAACAAATGGGACCTAATGAAACTTAAAAGCTTTTGCACAGCAAAGGAAACCGTAAACAAGACAAAAGGACAACCCTCAGAATAGGAGAAAATATTTGCAAATGAAGCAACTGACAAAGGATTAATCTCCAAAATTTACAAGCAGCTCATGCAGCTCAGTATCAAAAAAACAAACAACCCAATCGAAAAATGGGCGGAAGACCTAAATAGACATTTCTCCAAAGAGGATGTACCGATTGCCAACAAACACATGAAAGAATGCTCAACATCATTAATCATTAGAGAAATGCAAATCAAAACTACAATGAGGTATCACCTCACACCAGTCAGAATGGCCATCATCAAAAGATCTACAAACAATAATTGCTGGAGAGGGTGTGGAGAAAAGGGCACCCTCTTGCACTGTTGGTGGGAATGTTAACTGATACAGCCACTATGGAGAACAGTATGGAGGTTCCTTAAATATCTACAAATAGAACTACCGTATGACCCAGCAATCCCACTCCTGGGCATATACCCTGAGAAAACCATAATTCTAAAAGAGTCATGTACCACAATGTTCATTGCAGCTCTGTTTACAATAGCCAGGACATGGAAGCAACCTAAGTGTCCACCAACAGATGAATGGATAAAGAAGATGTGGCACATATATACAATGGAATATTACTCAGCCATGAAAAGAAATGAAATTGAGTTATTTGTAATGAGGTGGATGGACCTAGAGTCTGTCATACACAGTGAAGTAAGCCAGAAAGAGAAAAGCAAATACCGTATTCTAACACATATATATGGAATCTAAGAAAAAAAAAGTTCATGAAGTACCTAGGGGTAAGACGGGAATAAAGACACAGACCTAGTAGAGCATGAACTTGCGGATATGGGGAGGCGGAAGGGTAAGCTGTGACAAAGTGAGAGAGTGGCATGGACATATATACACTACCAAACGTAAAATAGATAGCTAGTGGGAAGCAGCCGCATAGCACAGGGAGATCAGCTCGGTGCTTTGTGACCACCTAGAGGGGTGGGATAGGGAGGGTGGGAGGGAGGGAGACGCAAGAGGGAAGAGATATGGGTTTATATGTATATGTATAACTGATTCAGTTTGTTATAAAGTAGAAACTAACAGTCCATTGTAATGCAATTATACTCCAATAAAGATGTTAAAAAAATAAAAGAAAGAATTAAGACTAGACTAGTAGGTAGGAATTTGCTTTTGAGGGGTGTTTTTCTTAACATAGTAGTTCTCCATTCCAGTTGCACATTAAAGTTATCTGGAGAGCTTCAAAAAATTCAGAGGACCAGGCTACACCCAACATATTCTAATTTATTTAGTTTGGGGTAGACCTCAGGCATGGTATGTTTTTTGAAATTTCCCCAGGTACATCTAATTTGCTGCTAGTGTTGAGAACCATTACAGTTTATTGAAGACTGACATTCTGCTGTACATTATTAAGGAGTAAAATAATTGATATTCAGGGGCTTTTGATTTCATTCTAACATTTTTTTCTCTCATAAAGCTGTAAGCTTGAGAAGTGAGTAGTGCACACTCAACACGTACAGTGAATGCCAGTGAAACTCCACACTCATAGAATATCAATTAGTATTCCACTGGGCACTAGCTCTTCCAGTTATATTTTTTAGCAGTTAGGAGAGGATTGACATGCCCTGTGTAAGCTCTCTCAATCATGGTATAGTCTCTGAGTAAACAGAGTACCTGACTGACATTTGAGGTACTTCATGCTTTATCCGTGTTTATCTTCTTATGTATCTTCTGTTTTCATCTTATGACATGCCTGACTCTCTTTACAGCTTATGCTCCAATCATACTCAATTATGTTACAGTTTCCTCCACTCCAATAATGCACAGGATTTTCATGTCTGCAGGATTTTGACATTCTGTTTCCTCTGTATGGACTTTCTTCCTCTTCTTGTCTACACATCCTTCTATACCAAGAGCTCTTAACACTGCACATTCTGAGTTAGGAAGCAAAATATACATGTGTGTGTATGTGTGTTACATGTATTTTTATTGGAAGAAGTGTCATAGATTTCATTACATCCCCCCAAAGGTCTGTGACTTCACAAAGATTAAGATCCATTCTTCTTGCTTATGCTCAGATGTGACACAGTAGAAGCACATTCTGGGACTTCCTAGTCTCCAACTGCCCCAACCAAGTTTCCTGTCACAGTTACTCTGTCCTTTTTGTGGCTTCCCATAGCACTTTAAATACCCTTTTTCTGCATCATTTTTACTTGTCTCCCTTTGGACTGGGAACTCATTGAAGGCAGGGGCAATGATTTATTCATCTTTAATCCCAAAGCTCTGTACACATATGTTCATTTTTCTATAGCTGGGGAGAATGTTGAAGCTCAGAATCAGTGTAGCTATCTTTTCTTCTCCTAGAAAATTTTCTCAAATATTTTAATTATATGAGTTCTAGAAAGAAGAAAATACATAAAATGGAGGCGGGGGGGGAAATGTCAGCAAAATAATTCAAGAAAAATCTGTAGAACTTAAAGATGTTCATTTATATATTAAAAGACTAGCACCCACAAAAATAGATGAAAATAGACTCATGCCAAGATACATCAGTGTGAAATTTCAGAACACTGGGAACAAAGAGAAAATTGTACAGATTTCCAGAGGATTAAAAATAAAATCAGAATGGCTTAAGAATTTTCAACATCATCAATATAAAACAGAAAGCAATGGAATGATGCTTTAAAAATTTGTAAGGAAAATGATTCTGGACATATATAAACTAATTAAATATATATGTAAAACATACTCTCAGACATATGAGCTCTCAAATATTTAACCTCCTGTGTGCTTTTCTCAGGAAGCTACTGGAGATTTTTCTCCACCAAAAGAAAGAATTAAACCAAGAAAGAGGAAGGTGTGGGATGCAGAAAATAGGAGGCACAGTGCAGGAGAGATAAATGAAATCCCTAGAACAGTGAAGGGAGATCTTGGGATGACAGGTTTGAACCTGACGTAGAGGGCAGTCTGTCAAGATTCTTGCAGGTCAGTAGGCTCCAGGAGAGTGTTCCTCAAGATGATAGAGCGATTGATGTGACTAAAGTCTTGAGATTGAAAACTAGATTGTGATTGAAAACTAGTGGAAATCAAAGTACAATTAAGTTGGAATTTGATAACAAAATCAATGTAAATGCATACTTCTCAACAATTCATGGATTATCATAATGGAATAATTAGAACTTAATGATTTTGAAAATATTAGGGATTAAACTTGTGATTAGCAACAAAAGTGGTGTTTCAGTAAGAATTTATAGGCTTAAATGTTTATACTAGAAAAGAAGAAAAACTTGGAAATTAATGTGCTAGGTATCTACCTTAAGAATTAAAAAAGAAACAACACAATCAATTCTGAAAAACTAAGGTGAAGTGATAATAATGATGCAGTGGAAATTAATAAAATGAAATAGAATCAATAAAGCCAAAGTTTCATTCTTTGAAAAAAATAATGAAATAGACAAATCCCAGGCAAGATGAATTAAGGAAAAAAAGAAAGAAAGCACAAATAAGATTAAGAATTAAAAGGGGTACATAACTATGGATACAATATAGATTAAGAAGCTAATAAGAGAGCTTCCCTGGTGGCGCAGTGGTTGAGAGTCCACCTGCTGATGCAGGGGACACGGGTTCGTGCCCCGGTCCGGGAAGATCCCACGTGCCGCGGAGCGGCTGGGCCCATGAGCCATGGCCGCTGAGCCTGTGCATCCGGAGCCTGTTGCTCTGCAACGGGAGAGGCCACAACAGTGAGAGGCCTGCGTACCGTGAAAAAAAAAAAAAAGAAGCTAATAAGAGAATATACTAAACACTTTATACCAAAAATTTGAAAAATTAGATCAAATGGACAGATTTATAAATATATAGCTTAGTAAGAGTGATACAAGAAGAAATATATAATCTAATAGTCATAAACATTAAAGGAAATGAAGAATCAATTAAAACTGGTCTAACAGATAAAACACTAGACCTGCATTTTTTTTCCAAATAGAGCATTCCAATTTATATGAAGAATTCTAAAAAATAAAAAAAGAGGAAACATCCTAAGTTTATTTTATGAGGCTAGCAGAACTTTGATACCAAGCTCACACAAAGTATGAAAAAGATATTAAAATTGAAGTCCACTCTTATTCAGGAAACAAATAGTAAAATCCCAAATGTGAAAGGTTTAGTATGAAGCCTGCTTCTGCTGTGTGCCTGGGATCACTGATAATCTGGGATAACTGCCCCCCACTCCCCAATTCCTATCTTGAGGTTTCCTGTAGTACTCAAACAATGTGGAACTGAACTACAAACATATGTGACAGCCAGACTACAGCTATGATTTATCAGGGATACATATTCTTGCTGTTTCACTCCATGCTCTGCTCAGTACCAAGGCAACCTTTGCTGAAGTTCCTTGAGATTGGAGATGGGAATGGGTTTACTTTTGTTTTACCCTTACCATGAAGATATAGTCCTATGAGATCTCAAATCCATCTGGAGAGAGTCTGCTATTAAATTCTTTTGCTTAGGCAGGCTCTGGGCCTCCTTTACAGTCTCTCTTCATATGAGGCTGATAGTTCCTTCCCAGCCTACCAGTTATTACGAGACCACTGTTCTAACCCCAGAGCTACGGAGGCTCAGCTAGCCTACCAGTTTTTAATACTATTCATGTTCCCTCCGTCCAGAATTGTTTCATTGGAGGAGTTGGTCCGAATAACCTCAGAAGCCAATATGGAACGTAGAAGTTGGTGAATCGCCTCTGTGACAACCTTTAACAGTGAGTATTCTTCATGTGATATTAATTTTTCTCTGTTCCATTCCTTTTTATTTCTCATAGTATCCATTTTATAGATTTGGGCCTGGTGTTTTTTGAGCACATCTTTGAATGAAGAAAGGTTTTCCTGGGCCAAATATTTGTGGGCTATCTGGATGGAAAAGGTGCAGGGGAAGTAGTCAAGGATAATAGGGCTTTTCCTTAATATTCAGAGGAGTGTGTGTGTGTGTGTGTGTGTGTGTGTGTGTGTGTGTGTGTGTGTGAGTCTTTTTTTTTCTGTAAGCTGTTTGGTAAGCTGGTCCAAATTAATAAATTTGCATGGGATATCCTGTTGTCTCAAAACATTTATTGAAGAAACTATGCTCTTTTCATTGAATTAACTTGCCACTCTTCTTGAAAATCAATTGACCATAAATTGGTATAGGTTTATTTCTGGACTCTCAATTTTATTCCATTGATCTATATGACTAGATTTATGACAATAACACACAGTCTTGATTACTGTAGCTTTAGAGTAAGTTTTGAAATAGGAAAGTGTCCCTTCCAACTTTCTTTTCCTTTTTCTTGCTTCTTTGCCTTTCCATAAGAATTTTAGGATCAGCTTATCAATTTCTGCTAAAAAGATAGCTGAAATTTTGATAGGGGTTGCAATGAATCTATACATCAATTTTTGAAGTACTGCCGTCTTAATGATTACTTTTTGAATCCATGGACACAGGATTTATTTCCGTTTATTTAGGTGTGTAATTTATTTCAACATATTTTGTAGTTTTCAGTGTATAAGTCTTAGACTTTTGTTAAATTTATTCCTAAGTGTTTTATCTTTTTGATGCTATTGTATATAGAATTGTTTTCTTATTTTCATTTTAGGTTGCTCACTGCTGATGTATACCAGTACAACTGATTTTTGTGCATTGATCTTATACGCTGAAACCTTGCTGAACTTAATAGCTATAATGGTTTCTTTCCAGGCTTCTTAGAATTTTCTGTATGCATGATCTTTATGCAAATAGAGAACATTTTAATTTTTTAGAAAATCTGGACGCTTTTTATTTCTTTTTCTTGCCTATTTGTCCTGCTTAGAACTTCTATTACAGTGTTGAATAGAAGTGGAAAGAGCAAACATCCTTGCTTTGTTTCTAATCTTAGGGGGACATTTTTCAGGATTTTGTCAGTAATATGATTGAAGTTAGCTGTGAGATTTCATAGATGCCTTTAATCATGTTGAGGAAGCTCCCTTCTATCCCTAGTTTGTTGAATATTTTTATTAGGAAGGGGTGTTTAGCTTTACCAAATGTTTTTTTTCTGCCTTATTGAGATGATATATATTTTTTTACTTTATTCTTTGATTTTTCATATGTTTAGCTACCTTTTCCTTCCTGGGATGAATCCCACTTGGTCATAGTATATAATCATTTTATATACTTGGTTTGCTAGCATTTTGTTGAGGATTTGGGGGACAGCATTTATAAAGGACATTGATATCTAACTACTGTTGTTGTGTTGTCTATTTCTCCAATTCTGTCAGTTTTTGCTTTATCTATGATCAGACTTTCTTTTGGTGCATATATATTTTAATCCTTATGTCTTCTTCATGGATTGACCCTTATATCATTATAAAATGTCCATTTTTATCTTCAGTAACAATTTTTCTCTAGAGTCTATTTTCTCTGACATTGGTATATATATTCCAGCTCTTTTTTAGTCATTTTTTACATTGTGTATATTTTCACTTCTACATTCAACTCAACTTTGTTTCTTTGGATTTAATACGTGTCTTTTGGACAGTAAGTGATTCAATTATGGGTTTTTGAAAATTATTTCTTCCAACTTCTGCCTTTTAATTGGTGTGTTTAATCTATTTACATTTAACACAATCACTGATAAGGTAGGATTTAGTCTGCCATAACTGCTGTTTGTTTTCTGTATGTAATTTCATTTCTGTTCTTTTATTCTCCCGTTACTTCTTTCTTTTGTGATAGGTAGATATTTTCTAGTGTACAAGTTTTAATTCCTTCAGTCCATAACAGATCTCTAATTCTGTTCTGTTCTCCAGTGACTGCTAGGACACTCATTTTCATTGTGATTGCGGACTGCTATTTTTCATGAATATCATGGAGTTGGAGCAGAGGCGGTGTGAATACAGAAAGTTATAATGCAAAAAGCTAACTGTTAATTCCCTGATTTAGTTGTTTTTTTCTCAATAAATACTCTCAATCGCTACGAGCCTTTGGTTAAATTACATAGTAGTGAAAACATTGATTTTGATACTGTTGTCAGCATTTTTGTTGCTTTTATGGAGGAGATGACTTTCAGAGTTCATAACTCTGCTGTTTTCACTGACAGCCTCTTATTGTAAGTTTTATAAATAGTGCCAATATATCACTTTGATACCAATTACTGTGTCAGTTGTCTATTGACACAGTGATGCTGCGCAACAAGCTACCTCATAAAACAATGGTATAAAAAGTAAACCTTTGTTAATACACATCACTTTTAGGGTTTGGATGATCTTGGATGAATTTGCTGGTTAATTCTTCTCTTTTCCACTTGAGCTCATTTCTGTCTTGTGGCTGAATGGTTGTCAGGTACAAGATACATGCACCCCAGATTTCATAGCAACATTATTTACAATTGCCAAGACATGAACATAATCTAAGTGTCCATCAACAGATTGATGGAGAAGCTGTGGTATATGTACACACACACACACACACACACACACAGAATACTACTCAGCCATAAAAAATTATGAAATTTTGCCATTTGCTGTAACATGGATGGAATTGGAGTGCATTATGCTAAGTGAAATAAGTCAGACAGAGAAAGACAAATACTGTATTATATCACTTATATGTAGAATCTAAAAACTACAACAAACTAGTGAATAAAAGAAGCAGACTCTCAGAGAACAAACTAGTGGTTACCTGTGGGAAGAGGGAAGGCGGGAGGGGCAATATAGGGGTAGGGGATAGAAAAAGGGTTATTATGGGAGTATATGAAATCATGTGTGTGAAACTTTTGAAAATTGTAGTGCTCCATAGAATTTAAAGAATCTTTCATTCAATAAAAATATAAAATAAAAAAATTCTGTAAAAAATAAAAATATTATCTATATTTATTTATATAGACAAATATAACATATAAATATATATATAGTTTTTATTATCCATTCATCCCTTGATGGACATTTAGGTTGTTTCCATATCTTGGCTATTGTGAATAATGCTGCAACACATATGGGGGTGCAAATATCTCTTTGACATACTGGTTTCATTTCCATTGGGTATATACCCATAAGTGGGATTGCTGTTCTATTTTTAATTTTTTGAGGACCCTTCATACTGTTTTTCATATGGCTATACAAACTTACATTCACACCAACAATGTACAAGGGATCCCTTTTCTCCATACCCTTGGGCAATACTTGTTATGTCTTGTCTTTTTGATAATAGCCATTCTAACAGGTGTGAGGTAATATCTCCTTGTTTTCATTTGCATTTCCCTGATGATTAATGATTTTGAGCATGTTTTCATGTACCTGTTGGCCATTTGTATGTTTTCTTTTGAAAATTTTCTATTTAGCCTCTTCATCATTTAAAAATATTGTTTATTATTATTAGTGGTAGTAATAGTATTATTTTTGCTATTGAGTTGTATGAGTTCCTGATATTTTCTGGATATTAACTTCTTATCATATATATGGTTTGCAAATATTTTCTCCCATTCCATAGGTTGCCCTTTATTTTACTGGTTGTTTCCTTTGCTGCACAGAGACTTTTTAGTTTCATGTAGTCCCACTTATTTATTTTTGTTTTTGTTGCCTGTGCTTTTGATGTCATATTTAAAAAATCGTTGCCAAGACCCATGCCAAAGAGGTTTTTCCCTATTTTTTTCCTGGGAGTTTTATGGTTTCAGGTCTTACATAATCCATTTTAAGTTGATTTTTGTATATGGTGTAGGACAAGGGTTCAGTTTCATTCTTATGCATACGGATATTCAGTCTTCACAGCCAGTACCACGTATTGAAGAACTATCCTTTCCCCATTGTATATTCTTGGTATCCTTGTCAATGGCAATTAGTTGACTATATATGATTGTATATGTATGGGTTTATTTCTGGGGTTTCTATTCTGTGTCTTTGGTCTATGTGTCTGTTTTTATGCTAGTGCCATATTGTTTTGATTTCTGTGGCTTTGCAATATAGTTTAAAATCAGTAAATGTGATGTCTCCTGCCAATACAGGGCTTCTTCAGAGTTTTCAATGGAGACTGAGGTCTTTAGGACTCTCTTTGGGGCCATGGGCTGTTGTGCATCCTGCTGGGTTCCTGGGCAGACGAGATTTCCCCTGGATTGCACCAGAGCTGGCCTGGAGCCAAATCATAGGGCTACTTCAGGATTTGCAGTCATACTAAGTTTGGTGAATTTATCTTTTGGAGCATAGCGGAACATGTATCCTGCCAGGTAGCTGGGTTGACGGAACTGCTCCCAACTATGGCTGAGAGGGGCTGGTGCCAACTTACAGGGCCATTTCAGGATCTGCTTTTGAAATGAGTTCAGGAGGCCTGTTACTTGTGGCAAAGACATACATGATTCCTCCTAGGTCCCTTGGCAGATGGTACTGGTGGCAGGATCAAGGCCAGATGAGGCTGTAGCCAAGTCCATAGTGGGACAAAGCTGTTTCTAGGACCATAGTCAATGAGCCTGCCACCTGGTAATGAGTCTGCCTTCTCAAAACGGCCCTCCTTGACCTTGAACTCCACCAGGGTTTCACAATCTCCTACCTGAATCCCAAAGCTCCCATAAAGGCACTTTTGTCCACTGATGGCTGCCAAATTATTGTTGCTGAGGGGGGATATGAGTAGACGATCTCCTATTCCACCATCTTGCTGATGTCACCTCCCTCAGTGTTTGTAGAGGGCCTGCAAATTTTTCATTCAAGTTATTCTTTAGTATTTTCTGCTTTTGAAAGCTACTAGAAATGGTATTTTAAAGTTTATTTTGTAACTTTGGTTGCTAGTAGATTAACAACTGCATTTTTAATATTGACTTTGTGTTCTGTAAATTTTGTTAATTCACTTGTTCATTTTACTAGTTGCTTTATAGATAAATCAGAATTTTCCATGTAAACCACCATGTTGTCTGCTAATAGAGCTTTACCTCTTCTATTCCCAAATGTAGACCCTTTATTTAATATTCTTGCTATATTTCACCGTCTAGGACCTCCAGTAAATCCATTTCTTTTTTGGAAGCCTTTTGGAAAAATGTTCAATATTTCACAGTTAAGTGTGATGTTATCCATAGGTGTTTATACATGCTTTTTCTGGGGATGAGGAAGTTTCCATCTATGTCCAGCTTATTAAAAGTTTTTTCCATTATTGAGTATTGAATTTTGTCAAATACTTTTACTGAATCTATCTAAATGATCATATATTCTTTTTTAAAATTTATTTTGTTAACATGGTAAATTACATTGGTAATCAACATTAGTTGATTTTTAATCAAATAAACCACCTTCTTGTTCCTTGGATATATCTCGCTTGGTCATTGTTCAAAAAAGAGTTAACACTGTAGTCAGAGACTGCTATCACTGTAAAGGCTTGCTTGCATGGTTTGCCTTTGGCTGGTGTTTGGGAACATGGATTTTGGGAGGTCTCTCTCCACTCCAACTGGTAAGGGTGGTTCACTGCGCTTGAATTGTTTGTACAACCAATGTGGTTATTGCTGAACATCTGCTTTCCTTTTTGGAGTCTGGAATGTATGTGCTAGACAAATGGTGGCTAGAAGATCAACCCCCCAGTAAATACCCTTGAAATTGAGTCTCTAATGAAATTTCCTGGTAGACAACATTTCACAGATTTTATTTCAGACTTGCTGTGGGAATTAAGCACATTCTGTGTGATTTTAGTAGAAGAGGATTCTCAGAATGTTGTTCCTGGTTTCCTCTGGACTTTGCCCCATATGACTTTTCCCTTTGCTGATACTGCTTTGTATCCTGTGGCTGTGTTTGTGCCTATGTTCATGAGGGATATTGATCTATAGTTTTGTTCTCTAGTAATATTCTTGATAGATTTTGAAATTAGGGATATGCTGATCTTATAAAATGAGTTGAGAAATATTTTGCTTTCCTCTTTTTTGAAACACTTTGTATAAATTTGGTATTATTTTTTTTAAATGTTTGATAAAATTCACCAGTGAAGACATCAGAGCCTGTTTGTGGGTGCGTGTGTGTGTGTGTGTGTGTGTGTAGAGGGGGTGTTTTTAAAAATTACACATATGTTGTTTATTTACAAATTCAATTTTTAACATATGTGAGATTATATATCTCTGTCTATATATCTATATCCACATCTATATCTATGTATGTCTCAGTTCCTTCTCATGTAAGTTTTTATAAGTTGGGTCTTCCAAGTAATTTGTTCATTTAATCTGTTTTCAAATTTATTGGCATAAAGTTGGATTTATATTCCTTTAATATCATTTTACTGTCAATAGGATCCGTAGTGCTCCTCCCCTCTTTCTTTCCTGACATTGGAAATTTGTATTTTCTCTTCTTCTGATTCTAATTTTATTAGGGATATATCAAGTTTATTGATCTTTTCAAAACAACTTTGAATCCTTCCATATCATAAGTGAAAGCAGAGATCCATATATTTTTATGTGTAGAATTCTGTTATTCAATTCTAAATATTTTGTAAATTCCAGTATCATGGTTTTTTTCTAATATATGAGTGAGGTGAGAGCAAGTTTTCTACTTTCCAAACTTTTAAAATAGTCTTTTAATTTCTGTTTTCTACTTTAGTTATTTTTTTGTAGCAATGAAGTCTGTAAAACATCAATTATTAAAAATTTATTGAAATTTTCTTTATGACCTGAAATAAGGGTTAAGTTGACAAATTAAGACCTGTAGAGTAAATTCATCTGGCTACTTGTTTTTTTTTTAAGTAAAGTTTTTTTGGCACACAGCCATGTTTGTTCATTTAGGTGTTATCTATGACTGAGTTTGTACTACCATGGCAGAGTTGAACACTTGTGAAAGAGACCTTAAAACTCACAAAGCCTTAAATATTTACTAGATATCTGGCGGCTCTTTGCAGAAAAAGTTTACAGACCCCTGACCTAGTACATAGTTAATTTTCGTAAATGTTCATTGTGTGCAGGTAAAAATTCTCTCTCCTTCTTCCCCCTTTCTCTCTTCCCCTCTCTGTCTCTTTCTACACACACACACAAACACACACACAAATTCAATCAAGCATAATAATGGAATTGTTCAAATAATTTTTGTCATTTGATTTTTGTATTTTTCAGTTTTGAAGAGAAAATTATTTTAAAAATCGACCCTATTGATTTCTTTTTGTGTTTTCATCAAATTTTGCTTCATATATTTTCAGGCTACATTGTCCAGTTCCTACAAGTTCAATTTAGGTGGATTATGATTTTTATCATGCTGACATGTACTTACTTATATTTATCAATGTTTTATACTTTAAATTCAATATATTCTGGTATTAACATTGGTATACCAGCCTGATTTGGTTAGCATTTTCCTGGCATATCTTTTTGTATCACTAATTATTTCAATCTTTCTCTTGTTTCCTGTTTTGCTTTTAAGTGCATTTCTCATAAGCAGTAAATAGCTGGATTTTTAGATTCTAATATAATTATCTTTCTTATCAAATAGATGAATTTAATCAAAATTCATTATCATTATATTGTATATTTGGAATTATTTACATCTTTTTATTTTCTGTTTTCTGCTTATCATACATTTTATTTGACTTTTCCAACTTTCTTGATTTATGTTGAAAGATAAAGCTTTTTTTTCTTTACTTTTATTTTTGTTCTGCTTTAGAAACTATAGCCTATACATCTATATTTCTGGTAGTTATCTTTAAATTTTTAACTTATATAATTTTTCTACCAAATTCCAAAGTTATTCCGTATCCCTAGCCTCCTACAATGCAAGACAAAGATCTTAGAATGTTCAACAAATGATTAAATCCCCACCTCCTGTGTCCCTTGTTATTGTCTAAGACTTAATTATTCCTTTCAGTACAAACAGAACCTGTGCTCTTTGTTGGGTACCAGGTATAGTTTTTTATATCCTCCTTTCTTGGAGCAAGAGACCTAATCAGATCCAGCTTCATGTAATGAGATAGTTCTGATCTGTAGGGTGTTTCTTTTTACCTCAGGGAAGTCAAATGAGTCTCTCTCTACTTCCTGTTCTGTGGTGTCAGCCCCACTTACCAATTGTTACGGGTCTGAATTGTGTTTTCTGTAAATTCATATGTTGAAGTCCTAACCCCCAGTACCTCGGAACATGACTGTATGTGGAGATATTGCCTTTAAAAGAGGTAATTAAGGTAAAATGAGGTAATATGGTTGGGGCTTAATCCATTATGCCCGGCATTCTTGTAAACAGAAAAGGAAAGATACAGGCACCTAGGGAAGACCATGTGAAGACAGGAAGATAATGGCTATTAACAAGCCCAGAAGAGAGGCCTTTAGAAGGAAGCACTCTGCCAAGCTCTTGATCTTGACTTCTAACCTCCAGAGCTGTGAGGAAATGAACACCTATTGTTTTAAGCCAGCCAGTTAGTCATACTTTGTTATGGCAGCCCTAGGAAGCTAATATACCTACTCTATATTTCTGTTCCATTTGTGGTACACAGATTTATT
This sequence comes from Phocoena phocoena, assembly GCF_963924675.1. Lineage (NCBI taxonomy): Eukaryota > Metazoa > Chordata > Mammalia > Artiodactyla > Phocoenidae > Phocoena > Phocoena phocoena. The sequence continues at coordinate 118,887,327 of NC_089240.1, forward strand.
TATTTATTTTAAATCCAGTTATGTCATTTTTTAAAAAATAAAAACTCATTCATTTCTATGTGGGAGCTGGGGTAGGAAGCTTTGAATTTGAACTCCTAGAAGCATTTTGATAGAAACTCAGCCTCTCTTCTTTGTATAACATTCAACCTGGATATTTAATGTAATCTCTGAGTAAGATTGTATGATTGGGACACATTTTGCTTTTAGACACATCTAGAAGGCAGGAAACATGATGGTCATTTTTGTATTCCTCTACATGTCTAACACAATGCCTGGTACATCACTGGTGTTCAATGCATTTTTAGTAAATTGACTACTAGAAAGAAGACTAGGCTGGAGTCTAGAGATCTAGGTTCTATCACAGCTGTGTATCTACTAACTGGGTATGTCAGTTAAGATCTCTGGGCCTCATTTTGTTCTTTTGTGTTTGGGTTAGGACCTCTTGTGTTAGAATATTGAAAATCTATATATGCCTAAAAAATATGTCCAGTCTGCCCAAGGTCATGTAGAGAGAGAGATAAAAGTTAATGGAGTACAATTTTCTCTTGGTTCTCACCACTTACTTTGAAATCAATAACCAGTCTAAGCACTGCTTAGAAGCAACGCTATAGCCCACCATTAGTCTCCAATTGACTAAACAAATCTAGGCTTAATAAAACTTACTTTTGCTAATGGCAGGTAACGGAAGAATCAGAATCTCCCAGAGACCACAGGCTTCATTTCCCTTCATACTTTACTAGCTGAATCAGCAGTTACTGCTGTACTTGAGCCATATAAGGCTAATAACTCTGGAGCAGAGAAAAAAATACCTCATTTACTGTTTTACAGAAGCCACTGTCTGATAATCATGAAATGGTTTTTGGGTCAGTTCTGCATCCTGAAGGTAAGACCAAAATGCCAGCTCAAATAGTAGGGCAATGGAGTGCCTTAATAAAGAGATTTCTATAAAATGCTTAGAGGCACTCGTCTTAAAACTGCAACAGATTTTCTTTCATGCCAGCTGCTACCTAAACTAGGTGCTCTATGACATATATTTATTTTAAAAGTTTAACTGAATTTCACTGATGTTGGAGGTGAATGTAATATTTGAATGCCTCCATTAAGATAAGTACTATTAAGCAAGAGACTTATGAAGATGTGTGCAAAGACTATTCATACTTTACATAGAAGCTCTGTCTTTGAAGGAGTTCAATTAAAATTCCCCTAAACATTCAGCTCAAGTGCCAGAAAGGGTTTCAGCTGGAAATCTCTTCTTAGAATTAAGAGATCGAAAGGATGGATTTTTTAGTTCCTTTTTTTTTAAATCAGTACTCAATGTTAATGATTAAGGTTTAATGAGGGTTTTTCCCTCCAGTTAATCTCTTTACAATTCACATGTTTAGAGACTGTGGAAGAAAGAAACTTCTTCCTTAGTGTGCCTTATCTACTGGTCAACTGTGAGTTTAAAAAGATGACAGCAGAGTACAAGCAGCTCACTGACAAGTATTTGAGGCCTCTGATATTCCAGTTTAGGATCTACAGGAATATTGCCTGGGAAAGTCACTATTAACAAAGTTTTGCAAAACTTTTGAATGTCTATGCTTGATATTCCAGTTAGCTCTATGTAGGTCAAATCTAGCCTGTAGGAGACGTCAATCTGTCTCATGAATTTAGTCCCAGGTTAGTGAGTGTGTATAGCAATGCAATTTATGAGGCTGAAATCAGAAGAATCTGGGGAAAGGAGATCTCTTAGATGTACCAGTTACCACTTAACCAAGGGAAAACCTACCTTATCTGTTTTTGTGCTGGTATCCCACTGTTAAAATTAGTTATTGGGCTTAATTCATTTATTTTTTCAATAAATATTTATTGAGTGCCAACAATGTACAAGTACTATTCTAGACATTGAGCTTATAGCAGCAAAGAAAATAAACAGAAATTTCTAATCTCATAGAAGCTACATTCTAATAAGAGGATATAGGCATGTAGGAAGGATTGTGTAGTAGGTGGGTATGGTTTAAGTTAGATATGGTGGCCAAGGAAACCTCACTAAGAAAGTGACATTTGAGTAGAGGTCTAAAGGAAGTGAAGGAGTGAAGCATGCAGATATCTGAAGAAGAGCATCCTAGGCAGATGGAACAGCAATTATAGCGGTCCTGAAGCAGGAGGAAGCCTGATGTTTTCTAGGAAGAGCTAGGAGGCCAGTGTGGGTGGATCAGAATGAGTGAACAGGAGTAGTATGAGGTGGAGTCAAAAGACATAGGGGAGGGGCTTCCCTGGTGGCACAGTGGTTGAGAGTCCACCTGCTGATGCAGGGGACGCGTGTTCGTTCCCCGGTCCGGGAAGATCCCACATGCTGCGGAGCGGCTGGGCCCGTGAGCCATGGCCACTGAGCCTGTGCGTCCGGAGCCTGTGCTCCACAACGGGAGAGGCCACAACAGTGAGAGGCCCGCGTACCGCAAAAAAAAAAAAAAAGAGACATAGGGGAAGCTCATGCAGAACCTTATAGACCATTATAAGAACTCTAGCTTTTACTGTGAGATGGGAGTCCACTGCAGAGTTTGAAGCAGGGGAGGCAAATATGGAAGCAAGGGGCCCAATGAGGACACTATTATAGTGTTCCAGGTGAAAGATAATGATGTTTCGGATTAACATAGTAGCAGTGGAGATTGTGGAGAAGGTGTCAGATTCTGGATATATTTTGAAGTTAGATACAATAGGATTTACTGATGTACCAGTTGTGGGTTGCATGATATGTTGGGGAATTAAGGATGACTCCAATATTTTTGCCCTCAGCAACTGGAGTTACCATTTCCTGACATGGAGAAAACTCTGGAAGAACAAATTTGGTGATGGAGGTGATGGGGAACAGGAACTCAGTTTGGTACATGATAAGTTTGAGATGTCTATTAATTACTGGCAGTGATGGTATATGGTTAAGAGCACAAATTCTGGAGCCAAACTATCTGAATTTAAATTCTCTTTCCACCATTCAGCAACCATGTTATCTAGAAAAAATTGCTTGATATGTCTGTGTCCCTATTTTCTCTTCTTAGAATGGGGATGATATTACCACATACTTCATAGGGTTGTTTTAAAGATTAAGTAAGTTAATATATGAAAAAGTGCTTAAAATGAGGTCTAGAAAATAATAAACACCATATAAGCATTAGTTTTTATTATTGTTATTACTATCATTACTATTATTTATTCTCACTATTAGACATTCCAGTTGTGCTGTCAACTAAGTTTTGGGTATATAAGTCTAAAGTTCAGGACTTCCCTGGGGGTGCAGTGGTTAAGAATCTGCCTGCCAATGCAGGGGACATGGGTTCGAGCCCTGGTCTGGGAAGATCCCACATGCCGCAGAGCAACTAAGCCTGTGCACCACAACTACCGAGCCTGTACTCTAGAGCCCATGAGCCACAACTACTGAGCCCGTGTGCTACAGCTACTGAAGGCCGTGCTCCTAGAGCCCGTGCTCTGCAATGAGAAGCCACCGCAACAAAGAGTAGTCCCTGCTCACCGCAACTAGAGAAAGCCTGCACGTGGCAACGAAGACCCAATGCAGCCAAAAATAAAATAAATAAATTAAAAAAAATCAAGTTCAGGGGAGGGATCTAGGTTTGAGACGTAAATCTTGCAGTCAGCATATAGATGACACTTAAGCCAAGAGACAAGAAGAACAGCAAAGATATGAGTGTAGGTAAATTCTTCAAGGGCACTGGAACACACTCTACCTTTTAGAAGTCTGGGACATAAAGAAGAACTGAAAAGGAGACCAAAAAGGAGTGGTCAGAGACATAGGAAGAAATCTAAGTGTGTGACATTCTGGAAACTACATGAAGAAGAAACTACATGAGATGAGGCCTCGAAAATAAATAGTGGTTTCGATTCAATTTAATTCAATTTATTTATCTGTGACCTTGACAAGAACAGTTTTATTGGAGTGGTAGGAGTATAAGCTTTATTTTGGTTTAAGAAGAAATAGAAAGAGAGTACAGACAAATTTTTCTAGGAGTTTTGCTGTCCTCCTAGAAATGGGCATGAAGCTGAACAAGGAAGAGGAGCCAAGAAAAGTTTTTAGTGAAGATGTTTTAAATCGTATATTTGTATCTGATGATATTGATCCAGAAGAGAAGGAAATGTGATGCTGTTGAAGAGAGAATTGTTGGAGTGATATGATTAAGGCCTGTTTCTCAACATTATTGGGTGGGAAAAGACATTACTTTTCATTACCTCTGAGAGCTTCAACTATGTAATAGATAAAATTGGGTGCTGATTTTGATATCACATAAAGAGGGAGATAAATTACCAGTAAAGATTCTGAACAAATCAGGGAAGGGAGGTACTTCAGAGCTGGCCTCCTTCCCCACATTTATAAACCTTGGAAGCCACTAATAATGGTCATAGTCTTAAAAGGGCATATGTTGATAAAAGCTCATATCAGCAATTCCTGAAAACTCAACAACAAGATTATATTATGAATTCCTGTATTTTTTTCCATCTGCACTGACCCTGTCTTAGTCCAAGTCCCCATTGACTCTCATCAGAAGATGTAATGGGCTTGCTTCTAAGTGGTCATCCTACTTTGATCGTTGCATTTTGCAGTCTCTTCTCCACACAACATAAAGGGAAATCCTTTTAAATGGAAGTCATGTAATATCAACATACCACTTCCTCCAGTGCCTTTTGTGAATGAAAGTTTTATTCCAAACTTGGAAAATCACAAAATGTTAATTGTTTGATATGTCAATATCATGCTAAAGCATGTTCTAAGAGGCTTGCTTCATTCTCATTTGACACACATTTTCATCTGAGTGTATCCTTATTGTCAGAGTTTATTTGTTTAATAATCATCAGCAGCTATTAATGACGAAATCAATTTAGAGCTCTGAAAGGTTCAAGGTTAACCTGTAGAAAATGATAAGTTTACTGGAAAGCCCACTGGAAAAGTTAACCCAAAACTTATGATTTTACTTTCCTGTAGAAAGATACATAACCATATACTAACTTAGCAGGCTTACTTATGCATTTCTTTTCTGTCTGTATAAATCCTTATTCATCAATCTTTGAACCAGCTCTTCTTTCTAATTTTTTCCCTTATTAATGAAGTTAATAAAATGTTCACACATGCTCACTATCTGTTTATATGAAAATATTGTAATACTACCCATGATACTTTAAATAAAGTGCAAAGTCTTTAGCCATGGCCACAAGGCCCTGTGTGATCAGGTTGCTACCTAACACTGAGGTCATCCACTACTACTCTTCTAAGTCCTGTTGGCTTTCTTGCTGCTCCTAGAACACAGCAAGTCATTTCTGATCTTAAGGCCCTGTCAATGTGCTGTTCCATCCTTCTGGAAAGCTTTTCTCCCAGATTTCTATTTGGACTCATCCATTATATGAGGCAGGTCTCTACTCAAATGTAAGCTCCTCATAAATGCTTCACTGACTGCCCTATCCAAAATATCACGGATACATACCACTCTGTAAACTCCTTAACTGGCTGTACTTTTTCTAACATTTCACTGTGATCATTTTCAAGCATATAGCATAACTGAAAGGAATTTAGAATGAACACCCATCTAGCCACCACTGAGATCCTACCATTTACATTCTTAGCATTGTATAACATTTTATAAATTCACTTGTGATTGTGCTCATCGTTTTTATGCCCACCCCCCCCATCACTGCAATTTAAAATCCAGAAGTAGAGTGAGTTTGTTTGTTCTGAGCACTGCTGTATCTTCAGTGATACGTAGCACTTGATATGTAGCAAATGTCATAGATTAAATTACCAGTTCTAATCATTCAGTCACCTGCAGTAGTATTATACATCCAAGTCCTTGATAGATGGGTAGGACGTCTATGGGGGAGGAACCTCAGCCTTGTGCAGGCTTTCTTCTCAGTGAAGCAGCATTCAATACACACTTAAACTGAGGTCATGGCCCAGGCTCCAGGCCCCAAACGACAGCAGTTTCTGTGGGAAGCTGAGGAAGGGTTCCAAAAGCCCTGACACCTTAGAACTGGTATCCCTACCCTCAAAGCTATCATCACTGTTGTGTTCCTCAGACTTAAGCAAGAAGGGGCGCATCATTATAGGAACTTTGAAATTATTAGGCTAAGAGAATTTATATGCCTACTCTAATTAATGTTTAGCAATCAAGAAATGTTTTACTTAACCATTAGAAAAGCATCCAATAGTACAATAACTATTTACCATTATAATAACATTTAACTCTCTTAATAAGTTGATTACATTTGATGATATAGTTTAAGACATAATGAGGTAGTAAGAGTTGTGTGATAAAGAAATAGAAATATATTACCCAAATTAGACTGTGTGTCAAACAATGGTAGATGAAAGACTTCATTTATTGGCATGAGCTAAAGAGAAAACTCACATGCAAAAGGGATAAGACTGTACATTTTAGATTTCATTGGTAAAATGCTAAAGAAATAGTCACTTATTAGTTCCCCTGATAGTCATAGTGGTGATATTAATCATAATGGATTCACTAAATGATAATATGACTGTGAGATGCAATGTTAGACATTCTAATTTAATTTTTGAAATAATTAATAAAATATACTCAGAAGCATTAGCCTCTTGTTCTGGGGAACAATTTAAATGGGAAAAAGTTCATTTTATTAGTGTCACAATTATAGAATTAATGATGATGCTGTTCACCTAGATGTAAAAAGGAATTTTAATGCAATTTAAGTTACTTGAACTGTATTTTTGTGGATTTCAGTTAGTTTTGCTTTGCAGAAATCAACACTGAACATAGCATATTTTGATAACATTGTGTAAAGTGGTAAATGGAACAGCCTTTAGACACTTCTCATAAACAACAGAATGTAATCCTTTACTTGCAAATGAGGCTTCTGTATACATTTTCCTATAAAACTAAAATATAAGAGGATGATGTGAATTAGTACATCTAGATGTATAGAAGGCCCCTTAAGGATATGGTGCCTGAGGAACCCTTTCAAGTGTTGGTGTGATTAAAAATGGCAGGAGATTCTTTACAGGAATTATTTAAAGGGAATTGCAGTCTCTGTGGAGCAGGAGCTATTCCAGTGGGTAAGACCAATCTGCTTTAAAATTGCAGGGACATTTCAATATGGTCATTGGATCAGGTTGGTGAAGGGCATTCCTTCACGGGGATAAGTATGTTCTTAAGTATTTTGAAACCTGTATAAGACAAGGGTAACTTTATGTTCATGCGGTTTCCTTCATGGAGCTGGTGTGTGGTGTGTAGGGTGATAGTTGCCCTGTTAAAGAGTAGTCATAGGTCATTTTTTCCAACTTCCTCATTGCATACATAAGGAAAATATGTCCTGCTCAGGGAATAAACTTTGAAATGGTGATGTATTTTAGAAGGCTGTTCTGTAGAAACGTGTATTATCTATGTAAACTTCTGGTCATATTCACATGTAGGATATAGAGATAAATCTGACTTGTCCAATTCACAGTGAGATATTTAGCAGATCCAGGTCATCAGTCTTTTATTTTTCCCATTGTAGGAACTATGCTGCATTTTCCAAGTAGACAATATTTTAATGGAAATAATATATTTTCTTCATTTAAATTAAGAGGCATAATCTTAAGGATTTAAATGAACTGTCCTGAATTATTTTAATCTGAATTATTCATGTGTTTAAAATGAGAACTTTAATTTTATGTATTGAAACTCATACATGAATGGCATACCTAGATAAATTCAACTCATGTTAGTTTCATAATCAGAAATTAGAAATTATCCATGATACCATTATTAAAAATAGAAATGAATCAGTTCTTCTCCTCCCCCACAGGATTTTATTATTCTCATCAGGTCCAGTGAGATTTTTCAAGCATATTGCTAAAAAAAGTGGGCTAATTAAGAATTACTATAGGAAATAAATTAACTTTAAGCACTCATTGTTTATTATTTAATTGTATTTGTGAAACAGCATTTTTTTCTGATTATCAAAGTAATAAATATTAATTGTTCTAAGTGTAGCAAATGTATACAACTACAAAGAGGGGAAATAAACATAATTTCACTTCTGGAGATGAGACCTGTGAACAAGCTGGCATATATTTTTCTACTTATTTTTCCTATATATCTGTCTAAATATATAGCCATAATTTAATAAGATCTCATTCTATGATGCTGTTTAGTGATTGCTTTTTGGATATAATATATCATAGAAGTTTGCTATAAGATTTTAAGATTACTGTCACTACATTCTTAGCAGCTCCAGCATTTTCCATGTAATGATACCTTAGGCTCTGGTTAAAGAAGACCAGAGCAGGTTTGAGGAATGGCCAAAATGAAGTTTATGGACATCTATTGTTTCTTCTCATAAGTTTTATTAAGATAAAAATGATAGAAGGATAGGATAGGCATAGGAGATATCTGAAATAGGGCAGCTTCTGAATGTCTCCTTTCAGTTCTTTTGGAGGACAACCCCAAAGTGATGACAAATGCAATAATCTATTAGATACATGGAGTCCTGAGCAAAGGAGCTCATAGGCTTTTATTCTGATATCAACCAGAGGGTCATTTATAACCTTAAAAGACAATATTTTTCTACTCAAGAAGCACCATTACCAAGACTTAACTTTAAACTTCCAAGTCCTTGAGTAACATCAGCATAATGGCAGAATAGGAATTTCTACCATCTTTAATTCCAAGAGAGAACTTCTCAACCTGCAATTTCTGCCACAAGGGAGAGTGAGAGCTTATGAGTGAGTAAACAGCTTCCCCTGCTGTGCATGATGCTACTAAAGAGGCTCATTTCCTTTTCACTCTATCCAGAATAAAGAGATGTGCTGCACAACTGGAGGGTGTGGAAGGGCTGGGAGAACAGTAACCAGGGCTCTTCAAGAGGGAGATGCTCTCCAAGCATCATAGGGTTGTGGATCCTACTAAGAGCTTTGCTGAATTTATCAGAAAGCCTGCCCACAAGTCACAAAGGATGACTCACTTGTAGATCCCACCAGTGGGCACACAGGAGCCCCCAATGCTCTGCACATCTCACTCACAGACACCCCCACACCATGGCTGGCTCCCATGAATGCCCTTGAAGACTTTGAGTGCAAGCTTTTGCATATGTCTAGTGAGCTTACACAGAAAGCTGGCCTGACTCTGCAGGATTTAAAGAAAGCACACAAACTTGAACATTAGCATCACCCTAGGAAAAGCAAATAGGAGGCTGTCAGCACTCAGCCTGACTTTACAAGATTGAGAGAAGGCATACAATTTTAGGAATTTCCTTCCCTGAGCCCCAATAAGAGGGAACAAGAAGTGTGGAACTGGTGTATCCATAAAGAAGGTCTAACAAAGCCTCAGAATCTCTAGAAGGACTAAAAGAAGCTATTTCTCTCTGCAAAGCAGTCAGTAGAGATTGGAGGAGGTGACCGCTTCTTCAAATGTGAAGACAGTAGTGCAATACATCAAGATGCAATACATCTCCATTTACTTGATGAGAAATCAAGTAGACATGACAACACCAAAGAAGCAATAATTTTCTAGTAATCAACCACAGAAAAATGGAGATCTGTGATTTGCCAATAAAGAATTCAAAGTAGTTGTTTTAGCGAAGCTCAGTGAGCTACAAGAAAACACATAAAGATGATCCAACAAAAATCAAGAATACGATACATGACCAAAACAAGAAGTTTAGCAGAGAAGTAGAAATAATTTTAGAAGAAGCAAAACAGAAATTATTGAGCTGGAGGATACAATGAATGAAATGAAAAATGCAACAGAGAGCATCATCAGCAGACTTGATCAAGCAGAAGAAAAAAAATCTCTGAAGTTGAAGACAGGTCATTTGAAATTCTGCATTCAGAGAAGAGCAAATAAAAAAAGAATTAAAGAGAGTGAAGAAATCCTACATGAATTATGGTATGCCAGCAAGTGAATCAATCTAAGCATTATTGGATTCCCAGAAGAAGAAGTGAGGGAGAAAGGGGCAGAAAATTTACTTAAAGAAGTAATGGCTGAAAACTTCCCAAATATGGGAAGAGATTTGGAAATCCAAGTTTATAAATCTCAGAGGTTCCCAAAAAGATTCAACACAATAATACCTTCTCCAAGACACATAATAAACCTGTCTAAAATCAAAGACAAAGAGGGAATCTTAAAAGCAAAAAAAAAAAAAAAAAAATCAAGCATACAATGCAGTGCCCCATAAGGCTATCAGCAGATTTCTCAGCAGAAATATTACAGACCAAGAGAGTGGGATGATACATTCAAAATGCTGAAAGAAAAACACTGAAACCAAAGCAAGCTCTCCTTCGGGAATGAAAGAGAGATAGGCTTTTCCACACAAAGCTGAGAGAGTTTATCACCAATAGACCTGCCTTACAAGAAATGCTTGATTTCTTCAAGCTGAGATGAAATGATGCTAATTACTAACATTAAAACATATGAAAGTATAAGACAGATCAGTAAAGATAAATATATAGTCAAATCCAGAATACTCTAAAACTGTAATATGGTAGTATATTAACCACTTAACTGTAGTATAAAGATTAAGGCACAAAAGTATTAAACGTAACAATAGCTATGATAATTTGTCACAGATACACAATATAAACAGATGTAAATTGTGACATTAAAAGCGTAAAATGCTGGGGTAGGGTAAGGGTGGAGTTTTTGTGTGTATTTGAAGCTATGTTTTTATCAGTTTAAAATAGACTATTATATCTACAAATTTTTGTCTTTAGCCTCATGGTAACCACAAAACAAAAACCTACAGTAGATACACAAAAGATAAAGAGAAGGGAAACAAAGCATACCGCTACAAAAAAAAGAAATCAATATTTCACAAAGAAAGGAAGAAAGGAAGAATGAACTACAAAATGAGTAGAAAACAATAAAATGTCGTTTATAAGTCCTTATTTATCAATTATGATTTTATATATAAATGGATTAAATTCTCCAATCAAACAGCATGAAGTGGATGTATGCATAAAAAAAAAACAACAAAAAAACAAGACCCAACTATAAGTTGCCTATAAGAGAATCACTTCAGCCTTAATGAAACACATAGTCTCAAAATAGAAGGATGGAAAAATTTATTCTCTGCAAGTAGATACAAAAGAGAGCATGGGGTAGCTATACTACCATAAGAAAAAGTAGACTTTAAGTCAAAAACTGTAACAAGAGAAAAAGAAGGTCATTATATAGAGATAAAGTGGTCAGTTTATCAAGAGCATATAAAAATTGCAAATATATATGCACGCAACATAAAAGCACCTAAATATATTAAGCAAATAACAACATATCTGAAGGAAATACCAACAGACAACAATACAGTGATAGTGGGGGACTTTAATACCCTGCTTTCAACAATGGATAGAGCATCCAGACAGAAAATCAACAGGGAAACACTGAACTTGAACCATACTTTAGACCAAATGGAACTAACAGACATATATAGAACATTCAAACAGCAGCAGAATGTGTATTCTTCTCAAGAGCACATGGAACCTCCTCTGTGATAGGTCACAAAAGAATTCTTAGCAAATTTTAAAAGATTGAAATCATACCAAAGCCAGAAAAGGACACTACAAGAAGAGAAAGTTATAGGCCTATATCACCAATGAACATAGATGCAAAAATCCTCAACAAAATACTAGCAACCAGAATTCAACTGTACGCTGAAAAGATTATAAACCATAATCAAGCTGGATTTATCCCTGGGGCACAATGATTGTTCAATGTATGCAAATCAATAAATGTGATACATCACATAAACAGAGTGAGGGATAAAAATCATATGATCATCTCAATAGATGGAAATAAAGCATTTGACAAAATCCAACGTTCTTTCATGATAAAAAAAAAACCCTCAACAAATTAGTTGTAGAAGGACTGTACCTCAGCACAATAAAGGACATGTATGACCAGCCCAAAGCTTACATCATACTCAACAGTGAAAAGCTGAAAGTTTTTCCTTTAAGATGAGAAAATTGACAGAGATGCTCACTTTTACCACTTCAATATAATGTAGTACAGTAAGTCCTAGTCATAGTAGTTAGGCAAGAAAAAGAAATAAAAGACATCCAAATCAGAAAGGAGGAAGTTTAATTTTCATTGTTTGCAGATAACATGATCTTATATATAGAAAACTCTAAAGACTCCACCAAAAAACTGTCCGAATAAATGAATTCAGTGAACTTGCAGGGTTCAAAGTCAATATACAATAATCAGTTGCATTTCTATCAATAACAGCAAACTATTGAAAAGAGAAATTAATAAAATGATCCCATTTACAATAGCATCAAAACTACTTAGGAATAAATTTAATTGAGGACCGGTATATATAATGTAAATTTAACGAGTGACCTGTATATTTAAAACTTTAAGATGTTGATGAAAGAAATTGAGGAAGATGCAAATAAATGGAAAAATATCGCTTGCTCATGGATTGGAAGAATTAGTATTGTTATAATGTTTATTCTACGCAAAGCGATCTACAGATTCTATGCATTCCCTATCAAAATTACATTGGCAATTTTCACAAAAACAGAATAAAAATGCTGAAAGTTGTATGGAACCACAAATGACCACAAATAGCTAAAGCAAAGCAATCTTGAGAAAGGAGAACCAAGGTGGAATCATGCTTCCTGATTTTAAACTATACTACAAAGCTATAGTAATCAAAACAGCATCTTATTAACATAAAAACAGATATATAGACCAATGGAACAGAATTGAGAGCCCAGAAATAAATGCATACATATACAGTCAATTAATATTTGGTGATTCAGAAAGCACAGTTTCTTCAATAAATAGTGCTGGGAAAACTGGACAACCACAATGCAGAAGAATGAAATCGGACCCCTGTCTTACACTACTCACAAAAATTAACTTGAAATGGATTAAAGACTTACATATAGGACCTTAAACTGTAAAATGTAGAAGAAAACATAGGGAAAAAGCTACTTGACATTGGCCTTTGCAATGATTGTTTTAAAAATGATACCAAGCACAAACAACAAAAGAAAAAACAAACAAGTGGGACTAAACCAAACTAAAAAGCTTCTGCACAACAGAAGAAACTGTGAACAAAATGAAAAGGCAACCCACGGAATGGAGAAAATATTTACAAATGGTATATATCTGATAAGGGGTTAATATAAAAAGTATACAAGGTATTGATAAACTCAATAATGAAAAAAATCCAATCAAAGTCAGAAAGAGAAAAACAAATATCGTATATTAACGCATATATGTGGAATCTAGAAAAATGGTACAGATGAACCTGTTTGCAAGGCAGAAATAGAGATGCAGACATAGAGAACAAGCGTATGGACACCAAGAGGGGAAAGGGGAGTGGGATAAATTGGGATATTGGGATTGACATATATACACTAATATGTATAAAATGTATAACTAATGAGAACCTGCTGTATAGCACAGGGAACTCTACTTAGTTCTCTGTGGTGACCTAAATGGGAAGAAAACCCCAAAGAGAGGGGATATATGTATACATATGGCTGATTCACTTCACTCTACAGTAGAAACTAACACAACACTGTAAAACAACTATACCCCAATAAAATTTTTTTAAAAATCAGCAAAGGACTTGAATAGACAGTTTTCCAAAGAAAATATACAAATGGTCAACAGGTCCATGAAAAGATGAATATCACTAATCATCAGGGAAATGGAGATCAAAACCAAATCAAAATATCACCTCGCACCTGTTAGATGGCTTTTATCAAAAAGACAAGAGACAACTAATGTTGGCAAAGATGCAGAGAAAAGGGAACCTTTGTGCACTGTTGGTGGGAATGTATTGTAACTCGGTGCAGCCACTATGGAAAATAGTATGGAAGTTTCTCAAAAAATTAAAAATAGAACTAGCATAAGATCCAGCAATCCCACTTCTGGGTATACATTCATAGGAAATGAAAACAGGATCTCGATGAGATAGCTATACTCCCATGTTCATTGCAGCCTTATTCACAATAGCCGTGATATGGAAACAACCTAAGTGTCAATGGATGAATGGATAAAGAAGCTGTGGTATATATAAACAATGGAATATTATTCCACCATGAGAAAGAAGGAAATATTGCCATTTGTGACAACATGGATGATCCCTGAAGGCATTATGCTAAATGAAATATGTCAGACAGAGAAAGACAAGAGCTGTATAATCTCATTTATATGTGGACTCTACAAATGTCAAACTCATAGAAACAGAGAGTAGAGTGGTGGTTACCCAGGGCTGAGGAGTGAGGGAAATGGGGAGGTGTGGTCAAAGGATACAAACTTCCAGTTATAAGATTAGTAAATTCTGAGGATCTAATATATAACATGGTGATTATAGTTAACAATACTATATTATATACTTGAAAGTGGCTAAGAGCGTACATTTTAAATGTTATTAGCATATAAAGAAAGTTAATTATGTGAAGAGATGGAGGTGTTACCTAATCTTATTGTGTTGATCATTTTGCAGCTTATACCTCTATGAGATCATCACATTGTAGACTTAAATTTACATATGTATATGCCAGTAATATCTCAATAAAGCTGGAAAAAATAGAATGCCTGTACTTCCTGTTTTCTTCCCCACCAGTGGGAAATTTGGATTTTTTCTTCCATTTCCAACTTTTCTGAGATAATACATTTAGATACAGATTATGATTAGATTTCTCTTGTAGTATGTGTTTTCTTTTTGATTTTTTTCCTTATATACATTCCCAGTATGTATATGCTACACATTCCCAGTAACTCTGGAATATTCCATTTATATTTACTCATGTATATTGAAATATTTATCACTATCTCAGTTTCCTTTCTTTCATTATCATTGTTCCCTCTCTTAAGGCTTCTTTTTTGGTTCATTTGATGTTTGACTAGAGTCCCATAGTCCTTTCTTGAAAATATCACTCAGAAAGGGTTGTGGTTGATATATTATCTGACAGGTGATTTATACCTTGCCTACATTTGGCAATCACACTTCTTTTGTTTCAGTACTTTGTCCCTAATAGTATACTATTTCTAGTTGCTGGCATTAGAGACGACAAGCTTAATATTTGTCTGATTTTAAAAAAAAATACTTCCCTCTGTCCAGATGCTTGTTTTCTATTTATTTTGTAGTTGGGGATAATTTTAAAATCAAGATACGCCTAGTTGTATGTTCCTTAACGAGTCCTTTCTGGAAATTCCTGAGTCTTTTCAATAGATGCACTCACATCTTTTCAATTATTTGGCTAATGATCACTTCTGTTGAATTTTCCTTTTCTTGAACTCCTATTCATTTCTATGATCTGTGCTCAAAGTTTCTTAGGACTTCTATTCAGATTTACATCTCTTTTTATTTATGCCTTGTGTTTTGAGATATTTTTTCTACTAGGTCTTTCAGGCATTTAATTTTGGTTTCAATAGTATCATCTTTTTCATCTTATCAACTGAAATTTTAACTTCAAAACACATATTTCTTGTTCCATAGTCTTTTCATGCAATAATTGAATGTCTTTAAGTGTTGTTATTATTAAGGTTGTTGTCATCTGTCTCCTCCAGTAGCTTCATGGTACTAGTAATCTCCTGTTCCTTTTCTCTGTCTGGTAGTTTTCTTGCCAATGAGTCATCTTAAATTAGTTATTTTCCTTTACTTGCTCATGGATCCATTTACTCTCAGAGCTTAGAGGCAGCTATTGGGGTACATTAAACACTGTTGGTCCTGCCTGTGTCATGTAGCATGATAGTCTCTGTCCGTGTAGGTTGGTGATATACCACCTAGCAGGTCATCAGTTGCCTGTTGCGGTACCAGGAGGAAGTATTTCTGTTCTATGGTCTCCGCAGCTGGAAACATGTCCGCATTATCCCTTTAAGGGATAGAAGACTCAAATCACTTTTTAAAATCTTTCCATAACAAAGGGTGAGCTAGGGAGACCACTGCCCATCTTCTAAGAGGACTTGTGGATCTCCTCTCGCCAAACTCTTCTCAGCAGCTCCTCATCCCTGAGCTCTGCAGCAAATCACAAAGCTGTAGTTTGAGCCAGAGAACAGCAAAGTCATCCTCTAATTTTCTTTGTGAGGACTGCAGCAGAGCTGGGGCTTAGTTTTTATAGTCTTGGGGCTCCGTAGGTCTTCTGCCTCAGCCACTATGCTGATAAGGAGGGTAGATTGGTAGTTGGATTAGAATTGGGAGGTGAGAGACGCAGAGATGAATGTTAAAGTTGGCATCTTCCACAGCCTTTCTCCATTTCCCTTGACCATTCCTCACATGACATGATTTGATTCTCCTTATGTAAACATCCTGGTCACATTCTTTAGGCTACCCTCCAGTTTTCAAATGCTTCCAGTTAAATGTGCTGACTATTGCAGAATTTACACAATGAGCAACAAAATCGTTGGCAGGTTTCTGCCCCCAAAGAATTACAGACACTCGGGTTTGCAAAAATGGAGCTGTCCCTATTTGAAAGGAAACGCCTTTGAAAATAAAATTTCTGACGTTTCCTTTAAACACATAATCTTTTAGTCATTTAAAACTATATGGCATGTAAACTTTCATTGTTTATTCCCTTAGTAATTAGAGCAGCACATTTTCAAATTGCAGGCAAATGAGAGGTAAAGATTCTTTTCCCCAGAGACCTAGAAATGAAATAATACAACTTTTCAGGAAAATGATATTTCTTCAAATGGCAATACATGAAGCAAGATACATGAAAAAAAAAATTGAGAAACACCCAAGGTTTGTACCTCATTTTCCCCACGACATTTACTGTTTAGAGTAATAGAAAAACCGTACCCCTAAGAGGATGGTGTTTAATGATTTTGCAGAAACTACCTTCTCCTGGCCAACTACTATAACGTTAGGCCACGTCTTCCTGGGACCCAAAATTTGTTGTAGCATTTCATTGATTTACAGTTACTGTAACCATAAATTCTGGAATTTCTAGAAAGTTCTCATTTGAAAGTTTCTTTAATATTACCAAGTCGTATTTTGCAGCACTGGGCTCAGAAATATGAGTTGCATGTTCCATTTGAATTTTGCTTAGCAATTCCTTCCATGTAAAGTGATCTTCCTTTTATGAAAACTAGTCTTGACAGTGATATTGGGAAAAAGGAAACCATAATTTGGAATGGACAGTTTAGTTCCTAATGTCTTACCAGAAAAGTTGCTCTATTCCTGTTATCTGTTCTGACTTGCCACTGTGAAAATAATGTTTAATCCCAATTATAAAGACTTGGAATAAATGAAGGCCAGAAATCATTAAAAACCTATTGGGTTTAATATAACATTTTATTTTAATGTTCTTTTTGCTTCTTTTCGTTTAACCTTTCCAGTGATCTAGTGTGCTCAGGCATGGTATAGAATAACCAAGGGAAGTAGAACATTTAATTGAAGTTCATAGGACTCCATCTGAAAAAGCGTTTTCCACTTTTTGTAATTTATTGGATTATTAAATGTAATATGTTTGGGTTGCATTTTAATTACTTTTCTGAAATACTTCAGGGGCTGATTTTTCTAGTATATGACATGCAGCTGTGTTGTTCAATACAGTAGTAACCAGCTAGAACTAGCCACACATGGCTATTGCACACTTGACATGTAGTTCAAATGGAGACGCGCTGTAAGTATAAGATACACACTAGATTTTGTACACTTAAGATAATGTGTAATATGTTATTAAAATTTTTTATAAGTTGAAATGATAATAGTTTAGATATATTGGCTTAAATAAATATACTATTAAATTAATTTCAATGTTTTAAATGTTTTTCTTGTGTGGCTATTGGAAAATTTTAACGTGCACTTCTAGCTTACGTTGCATTTCTATTGGTCAGCACTTGTATAGAGAAGAGAGATTTTTAAATGAGTTAAAAGAGAAGTTGATAAAAAGCTTTTGCTGTTATTATCCCTGTTGGAAAGGATTTCAAGTAGGACTTGGCTACGCAGAAAAGCTAGTCAGCCGCTGGTCCTTCATCAGGAAAATGACAGTGTCAGTGTGCCGTAGTCAGCCCCTCACATCACATTTTGCTGCTTGCGACTTATTGTGTCTGACCCCTATCAGGTGCTCCACATATATGTGTTGAATTGATAATGATTTACAGCTGTATTTCACTGACTTATGAATTAGGAATTTTGAGTTTTGTCTCCAGCTCTACCACAAACTAGCTCTGTAACCTTGCACAAATCACATCCCTTTTCCTTGTCTCAGTTTTTTTCTATATAAAATGAGAGAATTTAATATGGTGATTAAATGTTTCAGTTCAGACATTTTGTGGTTCTATTATGTGACTCCATATTGGTAGTCTACTAGGCTGGTAGAATTCCCATTTCTAAAGTGGCAGAGAAGTTTCTGCTTTAACGAAGATGAGTTTAGTTTGCATGTGTCTGTCCCCGGAGACCGATTATTCCTTTTTTCTTGAATATGTTAACACAGTGAGGTTCTGGAACCTGTAAGAAACCACCCTTCTGTGATACTTACCTGATAATTGAAATATTTCCCCTCATCTCTCTCTTCTCCGTCTACAAATTTCAATACTTTCCTTATTAGCCATGTTGGAATTTTAACTTTGATTTTGCATTAGAATATGCCTAATGTGACATAGGAAGAGCTGTTCAGCCCACATGAGCACATTTGTACTTTGAGGCGTAGTGATGGCTTACCAGATGACATGGAGAACCTGTCGCCATTACTGCCTGAGTTTATTACTCCATAAAATCCAGTTGATAATACTCTGTATGTTCCTGCTGACCTACGTGAGGCAAAGTTCTGCTCTGGCGCCCATACTTTCAAATAGGAGATGAAGAAGAACTAAGCTGGATAATATGTGCCAAGAAAGAAAGGGGTCCCTTGAGGAGCCCATTTAACACATCTTGTTCCTTTCCATCTATGCTTCAGGTTTTACTGTCTGTATTGGTTCATACATATTCCTCACAGCCCTGTTTTCCCATCTATTTCCCTTAATAATGGAGAGGACTGGAAACACGTCCGAGTACTTAGAGCTATTCAAGGAGTGTAAATTGCTTGTTTCTGTGTACTGAATAATTCTTTGGCTTTGTCAAACTTAGAGCCTTCCACCAAAGAGCTAGCAGTCTAGTAGATGTTATATATAGATACAAATAACTCTAAAGCAAGGAACGTATAAGATGAAGTGCCATTAGAATTCAGAGAAGACAAACTAGAAGCATTAGGGAGGGCTTTAGGGAATATTTTTGCTGGCCTTTTAGGGATCAGCAACAGTTAAACATGGGGAGAAAGTGGAAGGGTAAAGGATTAAAGGAAGGAGGAACAATGTAAGAAAGGTAGAAGCCAAGTTAATACAACAGGAAATAATCTCATTTGGATTGATCATAGGTTAGACGGTTAGTGAAATGGAATTTGGTAGATTGTTTTAGAGTTGCAAGGGATCTCTAATGGGAAATACTGCAAAATTGAAAGATCTCAAATGTCATGGCACGATTTGCAGACATTATCTACAATTAGCACAACTCTCCAACTCATGGTAGGCTGGTGTAGTGCATATTGTAGCTCTCCACTCAGATGCTAATCTCAAGTTTATGCCATCTGCAACAGAGAATTATAAACCATTGAAAAGCAGCTCCTGCTGTGCTACTCTACTGGATGGTAGAGTCAGGATATCTAACCGTGGGACTCCAAGTGATCACAGAGCCAGAGCTGCACATTAAGAGCTGGATCCTGTCAGACCTCCCAATCCATAAGGACAGGAAGACCCAGCAGGAATCCAATGTAAAACTGAGGAAATGCATTCAAGAACAGGATTGAACAGCCCCAGAGAGCAATTGTAAGCTACAAAATCTATGTGTCTCCCTCCTTCATCTGTATGCATTTCTAAGGCAATTTGCCTTGCTGTCCAATAGCGATATATGTGGAGCAAAGTTAGGTTTACTTCTAGATCACCTTTACACTGAAGTTGTAAATTTATGGGGTCTAACATTTATGGAAGTAGGGTCTCCTATTAGACTCTCCATCTTGTGAAAGTCCTAGGCATTGCCTTTTTTACCTGCAGCCTCTTAGATCATACAAAGAAAGCTCAAATTCTACAGGTTTGGCAACAAAATTAGTTTCATTGATTTCAGAAATCCTGTCTTCATTTATATTTTGGCTTGATAAATTCTTACTAGCTTTCCAGTTTTCCAATGTTTTTAAGAAGGTGGTTTTTAATTCAGCATTTTAACCTCTTTTTAGTAGGATGCTGGTCTGGATTCTCAGCCAGATGTACTAATGGAAAGAGGGGTTTCTCAGATGGTCTGTCCTCCCCATGCAAGCTACAGTGTTCTTCTTAAAGAAGTGCAAATCTCATTATGTTATTTACCTTCTATACTCAGAATAAATTCCAGTCTCTTTATCATGGATTACAAAGTCTTAACATGATCTGGCTTTGCACTCCCTCCTTGTCATAATCTTCTAGCGTTCTGTGCACCATTCACCTCTTTGTAGACTTACTGTCCTCCTTTCTATTCCTGGAATACGCCAAGCATGCTTTTGCTTCACGGCCTTTGCACTTTCTATTCCCTAGACATCCACAGGGCTTTTTCCTTTATTCCATTCTGCTCTAGTGTCACTTTCACAAAGAGGTATTTTCTGACCACCCTTTCTAAATTAGCATATATTTTCCGCATTTTCATACTCTGCTTTATATTTCTTCATAGCACTTGTCACAAACTGACATTATATTATATATAGTTTTATCAGTTCTGTTTGTCTTCTCTCTGTACCTAAAAGAGTGTAGGATGATTGATCCTAGGGCCATTATTTTCCTGCTGTACCCTGAACATTTAAACATAAGCAGGATTTGTTAACCAACTATTGACATTTTGGGCCAGATAACTGTTTGTTGTGGATGGCTGTCCTGTGCATTGTAGGATATTTAGCAGTATCACTGGCTTCTAACCACTAGATACCAGCAGTACACCTCAGTGGAGCTAGCCCAGAATGTCCCAAGGCTTTGCCAAATATCCTCGAGGGGGCAAAATTAGCCCTGGTTGAGATGGTTGAGAACAACCAATCTAGAACAGCTCCTGAAATAATATATACTTATTGATAAGTGAGGAGTCATGGCGTTGAATTGCAATTTTGCCCTTACTGACGGTGTGAATTTGAGTCTGTAAAATAATAGTCATAATTGTAATTGGCTTATAGTTTTGATGGGAGAATTAAAGAAAATAATGCATATAAAGCATTTACCAGGGTATTTGACCCATAACAAACACTCAGCAAATATTTTTATTATTATTATCATTAGTATCCTTTGGATCTAGATCAAACATCACTTTTTATCTGAAGCCGTCTCTGATTTCTTTCTCACAAAATTGCTCGTTCTCTGTTCTGAATTCTACTAAACATTGCCTTTTATAGGCCATGACACATCAATTTTAATTATTTGTTTTAATGTCTGTTTATTCTAGTGGGTTGTGAACTACTCTTCAGGAAAAGGGCCGTATTTGCCTTGGTATCTGTTGAGCTTACACAGCAATTGGCACAACGTAAAGAACATATGTTTCCTCTTCTGTAGAGTAGAAGGCATTGAAACCCACGTAGATGATGGGATATTGGGAAAGGTCTCATTATTGATCTTAGCGTAATAGGAACCTTATTTCCTGCCCCTGGGTAGAAAAGTCAAGTACCAATCAGGAGCAGCAGAGCAGTTAGAGGCAGAGCTGACATTAAGTGGAGTCTTCAAGTTCTTAACCATGTCTTGCCTCAGCTCTCCACATTAACCTCCAAATAGAAGAATAGAATTAGGGAAATGGATATCCAAAGTTATGGTGTCAACTTTAGTCCTAGAACCAGAAGTCATACGCATTATGTAAAATGTTTCTCCTGAGAACATTCAGTGGAAGTTAGCTATAGGAAACAGTTATTCCCTTTAAAAAGACTTAAGAATTTTACAGAGATGCCATATAGAGGCAACACAACATGGGAGGAAAGAATTAAGATGACGTATTCACACAGACCTGGGTTTGGAACCTAGCTTTACCTTTTATTAGCTGCATAACCTTACACAAGCTACTTAACCTCTCCAAGCCTCAATAACTTCATGTGTGAAATGGGGAATAATAAGAGTATGTAATTCATAAAGCTGGTTTGAAGATTAAAAAACATAGTGCTTAATAGCAAAAGAAACAAAAAAGAAGCAATCTGTGTCTGTCAACAGATAAATGGATAAAGAAAATGTGATATGTAGTATCATAATCATAATTATGGTACATATATAGTGATATTATATATGTATATAATGATAAATATATAATATATAATGGAGTATTATACAGCCTTGAGAAAAAAGGAAATTCTGTCATTTGTGACAACATGTATGAAACTTGAAGGCATTAAGCTAAGTGAAATAAGTCAGACAGAGAAAGACAAATACTGCATGATCTTACTTACATGTGGAATCTAAAAAAAGCCAAACTCATAAAAACAGAGAGCAGAGTGGTGGTTACCAGGGGCTGGGGGAAGGGGGATGGGAAATGAGGAGATATTGGTCAAAGAGTACAGACTTCCAGTTATCAGATTAATGGTGATAGTAATTAATAATAGTGTATCGTATTCTTGAAAATTGCTAAGAGAGTAGATCTTAAATGCTCTCACCACCAAAAAGAAATGGCAATAGTGTGATATGATGTTAGCTAATGCTCTAGTTGTACTCCTTTTGGAATGTATGTGTATCAAATCAGCGTGTTGTACACCTTAAACTTACACAGTGTTGTATGTGAATTATATCTCAATAAACCTGGGGAAAAATAGATATTGCTTAAAGCTATGGTCTGCCTAGCACACAGTAAGCACCTAAAAATCATAGCTTGTTCATATTGCTGACTTAATATTTCAAGTTGCCTGGGACAATGATTTATTTCATTGGATTCTTTTCTACTTGCTCCCCATTTTATTTTTCCGAATATATCTTCACTCCCAAGATACATTAAAGAATACAGACTCAGGATTTCATAAACTAGAAAGGAAGTTGGGTGGCAAATAACTAACTGAAAGGGACATTAGTACAGTTCTACTCAAACATTCTTTAAACGTTTTTCTTCAAAACCCGTAATTCTTCATTGACACATAAATATAAACTGTAATGAGTAATGTTAGAAGTCTTAGAGTAACATTTTAAATACAGTGAATGGTGAATTATGATTATGGCTTATGTTTCAAAGCCAGTTTCATATTAAACACCTTTGCCTTTGTTCTTCATTTTCTAGTGAGAAAAAGCTATCTGTTTCCCACTAATTAAAGGTGCTAGTTTTCCTTTTTCTAAGCCTGCCCTCTCCCTGACTTAGGTAGCACAGAGAAGAAATTACCAAGAGGGAAGAAAAGGCTATAATTCTTTTCTGGTTCCTTATATGCCATTCTCATCCCACAGTTCAAAGCTGACGAATGTGAAAATTTGTGATTGTGTTTCTTTTTTTTTTTTTAATTTATTTTATTTTTGGCTGCGTTGGGTCTTTGTTGCTGCGTGCAGGCTTTCTCTAGTTGCCGCAAGCAGGGGCTACTCTTCGTTGGGGTGCATGGGTCTCTCATTGCGGTGGCTTCTCTTGTTGCGGAGCATGGGCTCTAGGCACACGGGCTTCAGTAGTTGCGGTGCGGGCTTAGTAGTTGTGGCTCACGGGCTCTAGAGCACAGGCTCAGTAGTTGTGGCACACAGGCTTAGTTGCTCCACGGCATATGGGATCTCAGTCAGGGCTCGAACCTGTGTCCCCTGCATTGGCAAGTGGATTCTTAACCACTACGCTGCCAGGAAAGTCCAGTGAATGTGTTTCTTTAATCAAAAGTTTCAAGGTTTTTTGGTTTTCTTCTTCTTCATTTGTTTTATTTAACCACATACTACCTACTGCCCCAAACTACCTAGAGCCCATTGCTTCCATCAATACCCTAAATAGAGTATTAGAAAATTAAATGTATGGAGTAAATAGATCTGACTCTCCCAATTACAGACTATCCAGAAAGGTCATTTGAAGTTACACTTATAAAATCACAACTTATGTATAAACTTATGGTTTTAAAATACGTTTTTGAGAGAAATAAGATATTTTGGAGATATTTAAAGTAGATCAACCAAAATACATAAACTATAGTTCTAATAGATGTTACAGAAAATCAACACTGGAAAATTAAAGTACATTTCTCAGAAATAGCCAATTACATTGTTTTTTGTTTTTGTTTTTTTTAACTTTTCATGGTTTTAGCAGTTGGAACCATGATCATTTTAATGCATCCTGCCTGGCACATAGCATTTCAATGAATGTTTGTTGGGCATATGGATGTCAGAATAAATACAATAATGCAACATTATGTGTAGGGGCAAAAAAGGTACCATATGCACCAACATACACAATGGAAACAAACGTTCATTAAAAGTGCATTGATTATATATATATAACAATCATTATATCTTATAAAATATTAACCAGGTATTAAACACAGTGAAGAATTTTATCTACAATATATTTTTGATATGTTTTCAAAGAGTTGAAGTGGGGAAAGCAAATAGCAAATAAATATATATGGTATGATTCAATGTTAAAAAACAAAGAGCTTCCATTTCTGCCCACGAAGGAATAACCAATCCAAAACTTTCCCTCCCAATACAAAAAAAAAGAGAAAATTAGAAAATAAACATTTGAAATAATCTCTTTTCAGAAATCAGTATAGAAATTAGTGCTGTGATCACTAAGAGAAGGGAAACAAACAAGGTGAGCTCTACAATCACTCCAGCTCCCTACCAGGAGGTAAATTTTGAACTGTGGCATAGGAAAAAGGAACCCAAGTAAACCACTATTGTTTCACTGAATTGAAGAGTAGTTATTAGAATTCAGGTAGGTTGAAATAATTGGAATTTGCATAGCAGAATAATGGAGAGGAGGGAGCTATACAGAAAAAGAACTCCAGAAATCTTCATGGAGGCCTTTTTAATCTTTGTCTGACTACTAATTAACACATTTGTAGGATGAGTTTCGTGACATCTGAGAAAGAATGACTCCTTGTGAGTCATTAGCTGAAAAATTTCCAGAACTCACTGTCACTGCCTTCCAGGAACACATGTGTAAATGAAGAAGTCAGGTTTTTTTTTTTTTTTTACATCTTTACTGGAGAGTAATTGCTTTACAATGGTGTGTTGGTTTCTGCATTATAACAAAGTGAATCAGTTATACATATACATATGTTCCCATATCTCTTCCCTCTTGCGTCTCCCTACCTCCCACCCTCCCTATCCCACCCCTCTAGGTGGTCACAAACCACCGAGCTGATCTCCCTGTGCTATGTGGCTGCTTCCCACTAGCTATCTATTTTACGTTTGGTAGTGTATATATGTCCATGCCACTCTCTCACTTTGTCACAGCTTACCCTTCCCCCTCCCCATATCCTCAAGTCCATTCTCTAGTAGGTCTGTGTCTTTATTCCTGTCTTACCCCTAGGTTCTTCATGACATTTTTTTTTCTTAGATTCTATATATATGTGTTAGCATACGGTATTTGTCTTTCTCTTTCTGACTTACTTCACTCTCTATGACAGACTCTAGGTCCATCCACCTCACTACAAATAACTCAATTTCATTTCTCTTTATGGCTGAGTAATATTCCATTGTATATATGTGCCACATCTTCTTTATCCATTCATCCGATGATGGACACTTAGGTTGTTTCCATCTCCTGGCTATTGTAAATAGAGCTGCAATGAACATTTTGGTACATGACTCTTTTTGAATTATGGTTTTCTCAGGGTATATGCCCAGTAGTGGGATTGCTGGGTCATATGGTGGTTCTATTTGTAGTTTTTTAAGGAACCTCCATACTGTTCTCCATAGTGACTGTACCAATTCACATTCCCACCAGCAGTGCAAGAGTGTTCCCTTTTCTCCACACCCTCTCCAGCATTTATTGTTTCTAGATTTTTTGATGTTGGCCATTCTGACCGGTGTGAGATGATATCTCATTGTAGTTTTGATTTGCATTTCTCTAATGATTAATGATGTTGAGCATTCTTTCATGTGTTTGTTGGCAATCTGTATATCTTCTTTGGAGAAATGTCTATTTAGGTCTTCTGCCCACTTTTGGATTGGGTTGTTTGTTTTTTTGATATTGAGCTGCATGAGCTGCTTATAAATTTTGGAGATTAATCCTCTGTCAGTTGCTTCATTTGCAAATATTTTCTCCCATTCTGAGGGTTGTCTTTTGGTCTTGTTTATGGTTTCCTTTGCTGTGCAAAAGCTTTGAAGTTTCATTAGGTCCCATTTGTTTATTTTTGTTTTTATTTCCATTTCTCTAGGAGGTGGGTCAAAAAGGATCTTGCTGTGATGTATGTCATAGAGTGTTCTGCCTCTGTTTTCCTCTAAGAGTTTGACAGTTTCTGGCCTTACATTTAGGTCTTTAATCCATTTTGAGCTTATTTTTGTGTACGGTGTTAGTCAGGTTTATTATTCATCGCAGTGAGGGTGAATGAACACCAGGGCATCTCAGTAAGGGGATATTAGAAAGAACCTATTATAGGATTTAGGCTTTGGTTGGGTGATTTGTAAAAGAGTCTAAGGAAGTAAGGCTTTGGTCTAGATTTGGTCAGAAATCTAGAGATCTAGAGGCAATTCTATGAGTTGATATCAAAATAAATCTTATATAGAAGGAGGGCAGAGTAGGGCAAATATAAATCTGTAGTTAGAAAAACAAGCAGTATTCACACCTATAAGCAGGGAGAGGGGTATATTCGTACTTTTTGGATTACACAGTGATCTTATTTTTGTGCTTAGACAAAATGGCCCTGTTTTATCTCAGTTTATCATGGTCTGAAGTTGGTGTTCTGTGAGATTGTTTATGTCCAAGAAGAGAATATGGCTTAGCTATGAGTGCCAGGGCAGCTTCTAACAGCACTGAAACCGAGCTGTGTCAGACAAGTTCCCAGATGTCAAAGGCAGTTTGTTTGTTTAATTTCCCACACATAGGGATGAAATATCTTTAAAATCCTACCACTGAAAATGGAGAGACCTCACTTAATCCTTTAGGCAATCAGTAGACTTGCCCAAGAGCTTAGGCTACTCTAGACTCACCCTGCTAAAGCTTAAAAACAAACCTTAAAATCAAGATCCAAAACCTTAAAATCATGATCCAAAAAAATCAAATAAAAAAATCCTTAAAGTCAAAATCTTCATTTAACTGCCTAGTAAAACAAACTGAACAGGAAAATTTGAGCCATAAACAGGTGGAAATCAGAGATGATGGAATTTGCTGATGAGGGCTGTAACATAATTACTTAAAATAATATAACTATGCTCTACATTTTAAAGAAAAATGAACACAGTGAGGAGAGAAATAGAAAACAAAACATGAGAGTTTGGAAATAAAACATATACTATCTGAAATTAAAAACTAAGTGGATGAAATTACCAGAACATTAGACACTGCAAAAGAAAAAAAAAATAGAAACTATCTAAACTGAAGCAAAAATAGAAAATTCAGATTGTGATAACAGAATCTGACTGTATTACAAATGTATTAAATAGCCTTACTGAGGAGGGTGGGGGTAAAGGTGAATATGAATGGAAACTATGAGACTAAAAGCAAGAGAATTTACATAAACACTGCAGTCTATTGGATGACATTATTTCCCGTTGGGGTACAGGCTAACAATTCTAAAACTACTCGACATCTATGTGTACTGGAACTGGACACCTAAACAAATAGGTGATGGATTATGGGAACTGTTTCTCACTTTTGGAATGGGAAGTTAGACAAGCAAGGCAAAAGGCTAGAATGATATATATGGTGATGGGTTAGAGCTGAGATATCAGTATAAACTCATATTTAGCTTAATATAGATACATTTAGAAATATTTGTAGATATGGGTACATACAAAATTGTGTATATATACATATACTCACTCATTGTATCAGTTGAGAGAGCCTAGAACTGATGACAACTCACTAGCAACCAAGACACCTAGGACACAGAATTTGGTTTCTAATATCATTCTCTAATAAAATAAATCAGAGCTTCTTGAAGAAATGGCTGATTCTAGGACTGGGGCAGGAATTACACAATATAAACCTGGAGCATCTGGTAATGCCACAAAGTAATCTAAAGCAAAAGAATGGGGGCATGTCCAAAGGACATAGAAACCAGCACAAAGCACCCCTTTGACCGTATATGGTGTTCAAAGCTGGAATAATATGAAAAACAAAATTAATAAAACAGTATTCAATTGTAATGCAAACTATACAATAAATATATAGGAGTCCATAGTGATATAAATAAATTACTGAGTAAATAAATAAATAGATGAAAAGAGACAAATCTCCTATACAGAAAAATTCCAGATAATTTACATTGATTACTCCCTACTCCAAGAGGTAGAACTTAATTCCCCTCTTCTTTGAATGTTGGCTGCATTTAATGATTTGCTTTGAAAAAATAGTGTATGGAAAGGGAGGGGTTAGTAACTTTACTGTGGAGAACATGGCATACACTACTTTGGCTAGGTAATTAAGGTTAATGTCATTAGTGATATATCATGTGGTATCATGTAGCCCTGATATGATGTTATGAGAATAAAACAGTTCATCTCTGTGGTATTGTTTCCTAAAACTTATAGCTTCAGTCTAATAATAAGAAAGCATCAGACAAATCCCAGCTGAGGGATATTCTACAAAATACCTCACCAGTACTTCAGCTCGGTGCTTTGTGACCACCTAGAGGGGTGGGATAGGGAGGGTGGGAGGGAGGGAGACGCAAGAGGGAAGAGATATGGGAACATATGTATATGTATAACTGATTCACTTTGTTATAAAGCAGAAACTAATACACCACTTTAAAGCAATTATACTCCAATAAAGATGTAAAAAAAAAAAAAAAAAAACAAGGAAAGTTTGAGAAATAGCTAAGAGGAGCCTAAGGAGACAGATTACCAAATGTAATATGGTGCCCTGCATGAGATCCTGGAGCAGGAAAAGGACAACAGGTAAAACCTAAGAAATACTGAATGAAGTATTGACTTTAGTTAATAATAATAAATCAATATTGCCTCATTTGTTATGATATATACACCAGACTAGTGTAAGATGTTAACAATAGGGAAAACTGGCTGTGGGATTTTCTTGTATGTGAACTTGCTATACTAGTTTCATATCTTTAGAGTAGATCTAAAACTATCCTAAAACTGTTTATTAAAAAATCTACAGAGCACTAGGGATAAGTAAAATGATGCTATATGATGTAATATGTGTATATGAAGAGTTCAGGAAAGAGAAGGGAGAAACGTAGAAGCAGAAAAATCATTTGAGGATAAAATTTTGTAAATTTGATTAAAAAACTATAAATTCATAGAACCAAGGAGTTCAGTTAGCCACAGGAGAATAAACACAAAGAAACCCAAGCCTAAGTCATCATAATCAAATTGCTAAAATAAGTAGAGAAATAAAATTAAAGCAGGAGGGGAAAAAGGGCACATTACCTGTAGATGAATAAGAAGAATTATTACAGACTGCTTGTCAGAAATTATGAAAGCCAGAAGACACTTTGACAAAATTTATAAAGTGCTACAACAAACAAAACTGTCAAACTAGATGTCTACATCCAGTCAAGATATATTTTGGAGATGAATAAATACAGAAACTTTCAGAAACAAAACAAAACAAAAAAGCAGAATTTTTCAAGCAGTCCTGAAGTGTAAGAAATGTTATAGGAAGTTCTTCAGATTAAAGGAAAATGACATATACCACATAAAAATTTGGATCTATACAAAGCATAGGGCCTAAAATGATGAGTATTTATGATGAGTTTTAAAGATTTTTTTCCATCAATTAGGAGAAAAATATAGAAGCCAGAAATTGCCAATATCAGGAATGAAAGGGGAGATGTCACTATATACCCCATAGTTGTTTCATAAGTAATATACACTTCGAATAAGGCTAGCAATTTTTTTTCTGGTTTTGACATAATACAAAAAACAAGGGCTTTAGTCAGTAAAAGCTGACTAAGCTATGCACTTCCTTACTATGCAACCTGGTGGAGTTTCCTTAACTTAGCTGAGCCTCACTTTCTTACTTATTAAATGGGACATAGTACTTATCTCTTAGAGTTTGGAAATTAAAGATATCATTTAAAAATCTAAAACTGGTAGTTGTCTAATAAATGACAGCTATTATGATTGGTTTTACATGGTTATTTTATTGCTTGCAATTTTTTATGCATAGGATCAGTTTAGGGATACACAGAATTGTTCCCTTAAAGGATTTGAATCTATTAAAGTTAAGAAATGCCATTTCTATAGCTACCAAAATTTACGAGTTTTTTCATGGAT
Organism: Phocoena phocoena; assembly: GCF_963924675.1. Taxonomy (NCBI): domain Eukaryota; kingdom Metazoa; phylum Chordata; class Mammalia; order Artiodactyla; family Phocoenidae; genus Phocoena; species Phocoena phocoena. The sequence goes on from NC_089240.1 coordinate 118,917,593, forward strand.
AGGGCCTATTAACACTGCGGAGGAGTGCATTTCAAACTTGAGTCACAAGGTGACAACTTGAACAAAGTAATTGCCTTTGTGTCTGGGGCCAGGGTACAAGAATTGCAAGGGGACAATTCTTCCTTGCTAAAGTTTTTGATAATTAGTATATTGACAGGTTGATTGGCAAAGCTAGTTAGTGATGTGGGTTTCCTTCTTTGTACTTGAATTAAAATGCAGTTTAATTTAAATGTCATCCAAAATAAATTCTTAAAAAGAGAACAACTTGCAATGATCCTATTTTGGCACATTATAATTACATCTTTCATATTACTCTTTTCCTTTCAATCTTCTTTCAGGCAGAAAAGTATAATTTATACGTTTTCCATATTATAAATGCAAATACAGTTATCACAGATAAAGAAAAAAGTTGAATCGAGGAATTAGCCAACTTACATTCTAAATAAAACTTATTTCTGGTTTGTTATACAACTATCTTACTGCTCCCTTCACAGTAGCTCTGAGAGCAGTGGTGTAAATGAAAAATAAACAGTGTGTGATCAAAGGGTGTGAGGTCCTGCTTAGTCTTTTAACACATGAAATATATCATCATCACGTGCCATGATCATGTAGGAAAAACCAATACAATCTACTCTCCTGAAACACATCTTTTACAACCAAAATCAAAGACAGTATATGTGATAAGTCACCTTTATTCTAAAGTGGCAAAGTGAAGATTTGGGAATAAGCCACAGGATAACATGTCTTCAGTATTGGACAACAGTTTTTTTTTTTTAAAGAAATTAATTCTTTTAACATTGAGTGTAACTACCACAGACCAAGCAATATCCTAACTAGGTCTGCGGTAGAGCTGTGTAAAGCAGAATTGACATGACCCTGGTTATCAAGAGACTTTCAATTTGATAAAATGTATGAGTCTTGTGTTTTAATAATTATTTATCTGCTATATTTCAAGTTGTGTGTTACATATTTCTCCGTATATTAGCTACTGAGATCTTCAAAACAACTCCACTTAGGGGTTATCACCCACATCTTGGGAGTGAGGCCCATATAGACAAAGTTTGATGCCAAAGGTCACAGATTTGGTAAATGACAGAGCTAGAATATGAATCCCTGGCCTTCATGTTCTAAGTCCAAATGCTATTTCCACTTCACCACACTTTCCTCCCTATATTTCATAGTGAAATGTTACAAGAGAACAACAATGCAATATAAGAGTTTAAAAGAAGTAAGCCAATCTCTAGTTGAAAGTTTTGCCCATGCTTCATGGAAGACGAAGCATTTCAACTGGGACTTGGGTGATAATCATACTTTCAGTAGGCATATGTGGAATGGAACAGAGAACAGGTCTGTCAGCTAGGGGATATCAACAATAACAGCCGCACTGGGAGCATAGACCCATGGGAGGATGACAGCACCATTAAGTGTAATGGAAAACTGGACCAGGAAAATTCTTGGGACAATTGGTATTTACCGGGACTGCTGAGTTGCTGATGATCTTGTCATCCATTTAAAATATTTTATTATTCAAAAATAAATCAATGGGCTTCCCTGGTGACGCAGTGGTTGAGAGTCCGCCTGCCGATGCAGGGGACACGGGTTCGTGCCCCGGTCCGGGAAGATCCCACACGCTGCGGAGCAGCTGGGCCCATGAGCCATGGCCGCTGAGCCTGCGCGTCCGGAGCCTGTGCTCCGCAACGGGAGAGGCCACAACAGTGAGAGGCCCGCGTACCGCAGAATAGAAAGGAAGGAAGGGAGGGAGGGAGGGAGGGAGGAAGGGAGGAAGGGAGGGAGGGAGGGAGGAAGGGAGGGAGGGAGGGATACCAGTAAATCTATGCTAGGGACTAAAGTATGGAGCTGGAAAAGGGATGAATAAGTAGATTTGAGAGAGAGAAACATTCAGAGGAAAACTCCAGAAAAGGGAAAAACAACTTCAAAGACACTGAAGTGAGAATGTACCTAGAGTATGCAAAGAAATTTCGGTGGCCAGTGAAACTGGAGTAGAGTGAATGAGGAGAGTAGTAGATGAGTTCACAGAGGTAGCTGGGGGTGAATAAGGAGGGCTGGTGTGGGCAGATCACAGAAGCATTTGGCTTTGGCTTTAATTCTGAGGATGAGTGTTTTGAAAAAAGGAATGACTTGATTTCACTTGAAATTTACCAGGACCAATGTGGCTTCTGTGTAGAGGACAGATTGAAGGAGGGAAATGGCTGAAACCAGGATTCCAGATAAGAGGCTACTGCAATAGTATAAACAAGAGATGATGGTGACTTGGATCAACATATTGGCAACTAGGATAATGATAAGTGGACAAATTGCAGATTAATTTTGGAGGTAGAACCAGCAGGGTTTCCTGACCGATTGGATATAAGGAGTGAGAGAAAGAGAGGACTCAAAGGTAACTCCAATATTTGCGGCCTGAGCAACTGGAAAGATGTTGCTATTTACGAGATGGAGAAGACAGAGTGAAGAAGGTTTTGGCAGAAATGCAATCTTGGTTTGGGGCATGTGTTAAGTTGTGTTAGGGATATGAATGTTGAGTTCAGGCGAAAGGTATATGCCGGAGAAATGAACACGGGAGTTATTGGCATCGAGATGGTATCTAAAGTCATGTGAATGAATAAGATCACTTACAGATAAGAAGACATTTAAGTTTTGAGCCCTAGGAATCTTTATCACTTACAGGTCAGGGAAAAGAGGAGGAACCAGCAAACAAGACTAAGGAGAGACAAGAAAAGTAAGAGGAAACGAGAAGAGAACAGTGTCCTGAAACCCAAGTGAAGAAAGTTTTCCAAGGAGGAGGGAATAAGCAATTGTGTCAAATGCTGTACAGAGGTTGAATAATATGAGAACTGAGAGTTGAAATTGGATTTAGCAATGTGGATATTACTAGTGACACTCATAAAAACAGTTTAGATGGACTGATAAAGGTGAAATTCTGATTGGAGTGGGTTTACTTGAGAATAGGCAGAGAGTAAAAGGAAGTAGGGTCAGGAAAGGTTTTTTATGGTTTTTGTTTGTTGATTGGTAATATGGGAAGAGTGTATTTATATACTGATGTAAATAATTCAATGGAGAGGGAGAATCTGATGATACTGGAAATAAAGGGATAATTGCTAAAGCAGTGTCCTTCAACTGGCAAGAGAAGATGGCATCTAATGTTTCAGTGGAGAAAGTGGCCTTAACTAGAAGTAAGAATGATTCATCCAGAGTAACCAAGATCAAAGGAGAGTGGTATATGGTACAGATGCAGTTGGGTGGGTAGATGTGGTGAAAGGGGTCTATGGAAGTTCACGCCTTTGACTGCTTCAGTTACTCCCACATAGAAGATCTCAGATGAGACTAGACTAAATGTTCTGCTTCCTTATTTATTCCTGTCTTCTGTAGAAAAAGTGATAAGTTCTTCCAATTACTCTTTAAATCATGACAGTGCTGAATCTGTGAGAAAGTAGTCACAGAAAGAAAAAATAGGAAATAGGACGTGGAAAAGATTATACAATATGTATATACAGTATGTATATACAATATGATTATACAATATGTGGCCTTTTGTGTCTGGCCTCTTTGACTTGATCTTTTCAAGGCTCATACATGTTGTAGCATGTGTCAGAACTTCTTTCCTGTTTATAGCTGAATAATATTCCACTTTATGGATACATCATATTTTTTTTATCCATTCTGCAGTTAATGAATATTTGGGTGGTTTCTACTTTTGATTATTATGAATAATGCTGCTGTGAACACTTGTGTATAAGTTTTGTGTGAACAAATGTCTCATTTCCTCTATTTTCTGAATTTAGTAATTTGAATCCTCTGTTTTGGTCAGTCTAGCTAAAGATTTGTTGATTTTGTTGATCTTTTCAAAGAACCAACTTTTGGTTTTGATTTTCTCTGTTGTTTTTCTAATCTGTATTTCATTTATTTTTACTTTAATCTTTGTTACTTTCTTCCTTCTGCTTGATTAGGGTTTATGTTGCTCTTATTTTATAAGTTCTTAATGTGGTGGTTTAGGTTATTGATTTGAGGTTGCTGGGTTTTTTTCCTTATTTATCTTATAGCTGGAAGTTTGTACCTTTTGACCACTTTTACCTGTTTTGTGTCCCCCAACCCTCCACTATATATATATATATAATATTTGTCTTAGCATAATACCCTCAAGTTCCATTCACATTGTAACAAATGGCAGAATTTAATTCTTTTTTATGGCAGCATAATATTTCATTAAATAAATATAACCACAGTTTCTTTATCCATGTATCCATCTATGCACACTTAGGTTATTTCCATGTCTTGGCTATTTTAAAAAATGCTGCAGAGAACATGGGGCTGCAGATACATTTTTGAGGTAGTGTTTTCATTTTATTCAAATAAATACTAAGAAGTGGAATTGCTCTATCATATAGTAGTTCTATTTTTTAACTTTTTGAGGAGCCTCCGTACTGTTTTCCATCATGGCTGAACCAGTTTACATTCCCAGCAACAATGCCCAAGTGTTTTCTTTTTTCCACATCCTTGCCTATTTGAGTTTTTTAAAACATAGGTGCTCACAACTATAGATTTCTCTCCAAGCACTGCTTTGGCTGAATCCTATTACTTTTTGTTAGTTGTATTTCTATTTTCATTCATCTCAAAGTGCTTCTTAAATTTACCCATGATTTATTCTTTGATTCACTGGTTACTTGCGTGTGTTATTTAATTTATACAAATTTCCCAAATTTTGTTTATTTATTGATTTCTAATTTTATTCTTTTGTGGTCAGAGAATATACATTGTATGTAAATTTACTGAGATTTGCTTTATAGCCTAAAAGTATGGTTTGTCCTAAAGAATGTTCAATGTACACCTGAGAAAAATGTGTATTTTGCTATTGTTGCATGGAGTGTTTGATGGATTTCTGTCAGGTCTATTTGGTTTATAGCATTGTCCAAGTTTTCTATTTCTTTTTTTTTTTTTTTTTTTTTTTTTTTGCGGTAGGCGGGCCTCTCACTGTTGTGGCCTCTCCTGTTGAGGAGCACAGGCTCCGGACGCGCAGGCCCAGCAGCCATGGCTCACGGGCCCAGCCGCTCCGCGGCATGTGGGATCTTCCCGGACTGGGGCACGAACCCGTGTCCCCTGCATCGGCAGGCGGACTCTCAACCACTGCGCCACCAGGGAAGCCCCAAGTTTTCTATTTCTTCGTTCATCTTCTGCATAGTTTTTCTATCCATTATTGAAAGTGGTATATTGAAATCTCCAATTATTACAGCTGAGTTGTCTATATCTATTTTCAAATCTGTCAGTCTTTGCTTAATGTATTTGGGACTCTGTTGTTGGGTACAATTATTTTCATAATTTTTATATATTCTTGGTGGATTGACAGATTTATCATCATAAAATAGCCTTATTTGTCTCTAATAATAATATGTGTTTTGAAATCTATTTTGTCTATAGCCATTCTATCTTGCTTTGGTTACTGCTTGCGTGGAATATCTTTTTCCATGTGGATCTATTGTATGCAGAATTTAATTGGATTATTTTTAATCTGTTCTGCCAATCTCTTCCTTTTGATTAAAATATTTAATCCATTTACATTTAATATAATTACTGATAAGGTAGGTTTTGTGTCTGCTATTTTACTATTTTTTAAGATTTATTTTTATTGAGGTAACATTGGTTCATAACTTTATATATTTCATGTGTACATTATATTTCTTTGTTTTTTATTTGTATTATGTTTCTTTTGTTTTTCTATTGATCCACTACTGCCTTCTTTTGTGTTAAATAGATTTTTATAGTGTATAATTTTAATTCCTGTGTCATTTCTTTTATAATATATTTTAAATTTCTTTTATTAATGGTTTCCCTGGGGATTGCAATTAGCACCTTAATTAACAGCAATGTAGTTTGGATTGATACCAATTTCATTTCAATAGTATACAAAATCTTTGCTCCTACATAGCTATGTTTCCTCCTTCCTATTTGTGCTCTTATGGTAATTCAAATTATATGTTTTTACATTACATGCCTGTCAACATGGATTCATAATAATTCACAAAAAGGATTTTAAAAGTTACACCCAAAATATTTATGCTATTTTTATATTTATCTTTGTAGTAATCATTACTGCTACTCTTTATTTCTTAATGTGGATTTGAATTACTTTCTAGCCTCCATTCATTTCAGGCTAAAGGACTTCCTTTAGTATTTATTATAGGGCATGTCTGCTGGTGATGACTTGTCTCAGTTTTTCTTTATATGATAGTGTCAATTTCTCCTTCATTTTGAAGGATAGGTTTGATGGATATAAATTCTGAGTTCACTGCTTTTATCTTTCAGTGCTTTATATATGTCATCCTACTGCCTTCTGATCTTCAGTGGTTTCTGATGAGAAAACAGCTGTTAATTTATTGAGAATTGCTTACAGAAAATTAGTTGCTTCTTTTTTCTTTCATGATTCTCTTTTTATGTCTGTCAATTTGATTATGGTGTGTCTGGGTGTAGATCTCTTTGAGTTTATTTACTTGGAGTTCACCGTGTTTCTTGGATGTGTAGATTAATATTTTTTATTAAATTTGGGAAGTTTTTGGCAATTATTTCTTCAAAAAAATTTAACCCCTTTCTCACTCTCTCCTTCTAGAACTGCATGCATATTTTGGTATGTTTGATGATGGTCTCCGTGTATTGTTTGTTTTTCTTCATTTTTTTCTTTCTGTTCTTCAGATTGGATAATCTCAATTAACTTATCTCACATTCACTGATTCTTTTGCCTTCTCAAATCTGCTAGTGACCTTTCTAGTGAGTTTTTCATTTCAGTTATTATACTTTTTACTCCAAAATTATTATTTGGTACTTTAAAAATAATTTCTATCTTTTGATATGCTCTGTTTGGTGAGATATGGCTTTCATATTTTCCTTTATGTCTTTAGAAATGGTTATCTTTTGTTCTTTGAATATGTTTAGAATTTTTCTAATAAGTCCAATGTCTGCTCCTCAGGGACAGTTTTTCTTGATTGTTCTTTAGTGCCCATATGGACCATACTTTCTTGCTTCATTGCCTGTCTTATGATTGTTTGTCAAAAACTGGAGATTTTAAATAATATAGTGTAGCAACTCTGGAAATCAAATTCTTCCTTTACCTCAGGGTTTGTTGTTGTTACTGTTTATTGTTGTTCTTGTTCATTCATTTGTTTAGTGACTTTTCTTAACTAATTCTTTAAGATATCTATTCTTAGTCATGTGTGACTATTAAAGTTTCTACTCAGACTAGTTGTCAACTAATGATTGGACAGAAGTTGTTTTAAATGGTTGGAACCAATAAGTCTCCTGGTCTTTGCCAAAGGGCTCTGTGTGTATGTTGGGGCATGCCTTTAACACTGAGCCAGGCAATTAACAACTCTGCCTTATGCTTCACTTTCCCTTTGTACAAAACCTCAAGTTCAGGCAGAAGTGAGGTCATAGGGTCTTCTTAGGTTTTTCCAGAACATGCACAAAGCCCTGGCCATATGCTTAGTTCTATGCATACCCTTGGCCTACTAGATTCTAAGTCTTTATAGTGACCTCATTCTTTAGCTTTTCTTTTTAAGCTTTTTGGTTAGTCCATTGTTCACTCCAGCTGCTTCCACCTCCTCAGACAGTCTTGAATTTAAACAATTATTTTTAATGATTTTCTTCAAACTCCAAGGAAAAGGCTTTTCTTAGTAGGTGAGCTCTGAATGAGGTCAAATACAGACCACCTTACAAGTGGGATCCTCCAGAGAGATACCAGAAACATCAGATAATGACATATATCTGGGAATGTGGCTTTGAAGAAGATCCAACAGTATTCTGTCCCTCCAATGGCTGCCAGCCTACTGGTTTTCACTGTGAGTGCAGGCTGCTGGTTTTCAAGGCTCCTGTGGAGCTGAAGGACTGGGTATTGAACTAGCGCAATTCAGTAAAACACAAAGCTAACCATTCTTACCTGCATTCAAACATTTTTCTTGATTAAATAATTCTCATATTGTTACTAGTCTTTTGTTAATTTCCAGAGTTTTTAAAGAGGTGATTCTTATAATGTTTGAATGCTAGTTTTCTCATTGCTTTTACCAAGGAGGAAATTTCTGGAGGTATTGATTCCACTATTTTCACTGCCATCACTCCTCATCTGAATCTTGTATGACTATTAAGAGTTCCCATTATTGTAATAAAAAGGGTGGCCCTCCAGGCAGAGGAAATTTAGAATAAATGCACAGAATAAGGAAATAAAACAGTATACTTAGGGAATCATTAATCATTATTTATGATCTGAATGCTGAATGGAATTGGCTGGAAAGCTAAGCTTGGGGTTTGCTTATGAAGGGCTTTGTGGACCTTACTAAGAAGATGTACAGTGGTGTGCTAGAATTCCATGACCTAGTTGATTATTAAAAAATATTAATTTTAGATAATTTTTAACTAAAATTAAATTATGTAGAATATGCAATTGAATAGAATATATGAAAGGCCAAGATAATATCTATAAAAAACTAATCATTTCCTAATTATTTTCTTCCATTTAACTATTATAATGCTATTGAGGATATTTACTTATATTGTATCTATATGGTGGATATTATATCATGGTGTGCTACTGTGCAGCTCTCCAAACTCTGTGTTTAGTGACATCATTGGTACTTTGAGATCAGTTATGATGGTAGTATTTACACAATAGATACAAACAATACAAATCAGGGCTTTTTTTTTTTGAGAGCTAGTTGATAAACATTTACCAGCACATCACTGAGTTTATAACTCATTTTTCCAGAAACTCTAGACAGTGGTAAATTTAAGAGAGTAAGTAGAATTTCATTTTGACAAAAAATTGGAGAATAGGTTGGAGGAGGGCTAGATGGGAAAAAGAGAAGCCCGTTAGTAAGGTCAGGGCACTAGATCTTAACAGTAAGCTGTTACGGACAGATTATATATTCATGCCCAGAGTGATCCAGTTTAAATAAAGCATCCAAGTAATACATGCATTAATTTACAAATAAGTAACACTCCTGAGGACTATAGAAGAGTTTGTAATGACACCCAGTAGTCCTATGCCCACACCACTCCTCCCCCAGTTCTGTGCTCCAGAAGAAACCACCTTCTTGACTTTCTATTAGTTCTTCTTGTTGTTAATTCCTTATCTCTAAATAATGTGGTTACACCATTGTTTATTGACTTTAGACATTATCTACTGATTCCCTGCAATGACTGATGTGTACTTAGGTCTTTTGCAGCCTCCCACTCCTATCCCTCCGTCCTCCTCTCAATATTGTTGTCATTTATGCTAAATATTTCTAGATATTTCTATTATCGGCAGTTCCTCTCCTTCTGAGCACACAGAAAAACTACATGGAAGATGATGCTTTCAAGCCACCTTGAGGTTTATCAGGGCCATGTGCTTAGTGCTGGCTAATGGGTTATGAGCAGAAGTAATATGTGTTGCTTCTAACCCAAAGCATTCAAAAGAAGGCATGGCATTTTCATGTGACCTCTTCTTGTACCATGGAAAACCCTAAAACTTTGTGCTGATATGTAGGCATCATAAGATGTTGGATACTCAGGCAGCTTAGTTCTGCATGACAACATGGAGCAGGGTCTCTACTGGTCTGTGTTGAAAATGATGTGCACATAATCTAGTGCAGAAGTTATCATCAGTTTTTTTTATGTAACAGGTAAGAAAGTAAGTATTTTAGGCTTGAGGGACATAGGACTCTTTTGCAACTACTCAATTTTGCTGTTGCAGTGTGAGAGGCACCATCGACAGTACATAAACAAACAGGGTAGTTATGGTCAATAAAACTTTATTTACAATAGTAGGGAGCAGGTCAGATGTTGACTCTTGACTTAGCCTGTTGGGACTAGTATATCATTATTCTGAGTTCCTACACCAGGCACCTCTTCTACTTCAAAATGAGTATTCAAATCTCCATTTTTTTGTTTTACCAACCAGAAACAGTTTCTCTTAACTCCCTATTTTGTCAGATAAAATACTGTTAATTCCTCCCTTCTTTTTTGTATCCCTCTTGCACCCACCCTTATCTAGCATCTAAGCTATCTTTCCTTTGAAATAAGGGAAGGGAAGTGAAGAGAAGAAAGCTATACCTAAACCTGAAGTGGTAGAAAATTTCACAAGTCTGAGTACTGATAACTATTTTTAAAAAGCTATTAGGAAGTCAGGTAGTTAAAAATGTTTCTAAAAACATCTGAGCAGCTGGAAAATACTTGCTAAAGTAATAATGCCAATGATTATTTCTTACACGCTTGATCCCCTACTATATATTTTAAGCCAGATCATGTCTTTCAGTTGATGAAAATGCCAAAGGCTTTTCATCTTGAATAGAATAAAACCCAAATTCCTAATAAGGCTGTACTGTACATGGTCTGGTCACCTATTACCTCTCTTACTTCAATGCTTAGTATTCTACTACTGGATCATTCTGCTCCAGTCACGCTGACCAATCTATGATTCCTGTAACCCAGAATGCATAAGCCTAGCTTAGGGCCTTTGCATTCTTCTGTCTGGAAGGTTCTTCTCCAAGGTATCAGCTATACATCATTACATCATCATTTTCCCTCAGGTCTCTACTTAGAAGCCACTTTGTTAGAAAGGCCATCCGCAAGTTAGTGGTGAAAGCATTAAATGATACTTTTACTTCTATTTAAAAATGTGATCCTTTTCATCAGTCTCAGTACAGTGCCTGGAACATGTAAGCTTTCAAGAAATATTTGGTGAATAAACGCATGTTAATCTGAACTTGTTATTGCAGACTTCAATATTAGAAAGCACTGACACGTAGAGGAAAGAATGCTGAACTACCAGGTAGTAATATTTGGGAACTGATTAATTCCTTTATCTATAAAACGATGATATTATACATGCTACTTATTTACACAATAGTGGTAAGGCTTATTAAATTGCCAAATGTAATAAAACCTGACTGATATTAATGTTATACTTATTAGCATTACTTCTATTACGTTCATTAGCAATACATGGCACAAAGCTAAGGACACGGGCCTGGTTCAAATCTGGATTCTGCTACTTCGTAGTTGGGTGATCTAGGTCAAGTTTTTTAACTTCTCTAAGTTTTAGTTTCTTCATATGAAAAATGAGAATAATACTAGTACCTACTTTCCAGTCTTGTGGTGGCAAACAAATGAATTAATATATATAAAACTCTTAGCACAGGGCCTGGTGTGTGTTCAGTAATTGCTAAATACTACTGGTGAGTATATAAGAATGGGGAAATTCATGGCATTAGACATCTAGGACCAAGATTTAGATTTTTACAAAGGAAAAAGCACCAGACCTCATTGAAGCTAATAATTTCAGACATAGGATATGAAACCTGGAAGAGGCCATAGGATCATGGAACCCAATGTCCTCATTTTTTTTTTTAAAGAAAAATACCTGGAATCCAAAGAGGGAAAATAACTTATTCAGCATCACCCAAATACACAGTAGCAAATTTAAAGCAAAACTTGAGGTCTCAACGGTCAGAAATATGCTAATTATTCCTTCATAAATCTGCACATTAGGCTTGGTGTAGCTTCTGCCATGAGTGGTCATGCCAAGGCATATGACAAAGGGCTTAGGACACAATATTCATTAGGTTCCCCCACAAATGCCTCCCCAAAGAGACAAATGCAGGTAAGAAACAGTGAGATTGCTATGCAAATTCAACCCAGGACAGGTCATTAAGCCTTTCTCTTCCCTTTCCTCAATCATTGCTGATGCCAGACTCCACCAATATAAAAAATCTAGAACTGCAACTGTCTCTATTGATGTCACTAATGTGCATGGAGTAGAGATTTCAATCTACTTTCATGAGTAAATTGTTTATAGAATTTTTACATTTTGTGGGTCACATAGGACTTCTAAAAATTGTCTAGAAATGAAATGTTAGTGATGCCTGCTTATGAGTGGGAAATGGTGTCAGAGCTGTAGGCTGATTTACGTGACATTTCCATCTCCAAGCGATAGTTAGGAGTGAGATTGCAACTGGGGCGAACAAACATTCCAATCCAGGTGTCAGATCCCTGGAGAGAAGAGATTAGAGTCTTACTATCAGTTGATTCTAGAACTTCGGTGTATCAAACACACATATACAATTGTATTTACAACAAAAGCATTCACCACTACCACTATCTCTCTTCCTGTTGATTGAATGACCAGTTCCTGCTGTTACTATGGAGGACACTGCTGCTGTTTCCCTGTGGAAATGAGCTGTAATTTACTCAGTGGAGCAGCCTTCGAAAACAATACCAGCTCTGCCAACGTGGCCATCTTAAACTGTGGGAATTACTTCTTTGGCTAAAATCTTGCTGAATAGATGACATGTATATGCTTTTCAGTTCCACTATTGAGTCTTCTTATTTAATTATATATACAGTTAACTTTTTAAAAATCCTTAATGACAATAATTTTTTCTTGTACTTAAAGGAATAAAGCTTCTTTATTTACATTTGGAGCTGGGAGCACATGGGCAATACCTCGCCCAAAGTGGTAGTACCGGGAGCAGATTTTCAGAGACAGTAAAAGAGGTTCTTGTTTCAGCTGGTCCTTTTAGGACTAGCAGGAATTAGCTTTAGGAGAGATATTCCCAGCACATGCACAGAAGCAGAGAAGTAAGAGAGAAAAAGATCTATTTGGAAACTAAAAAGAGTTCACTTTTTGTATCAATTTGAATGTTGAAGTGGCAAGAGTCGAACCGGGGCCAGATCTTGGAACACTTTGAAAATTATGTTAAAGAAACTTGAATGTCCTCCTAAAATGTTTTGAATTAATCTGGAAGGTTATGAGAAATCCTTGAATAGGAAAGTATTGTGAATGGTCTTTTTGAGGGATGGGCCAAGGGACAGATGTGGGAAGAGATGAAGGTGGTTATAAGTTTCATACTTTTAAAATAAGGCCTTTCAAGATAAAAAAAGATCATTCCAAAGTCAAGTGAATACAAGTTTGAAATCTTCTGTCCTCAGCTAAGAACTTTAGGGGTGGTAGAACCCATATTCATTAAAAAGAGGTAGAGAAATTCTTACTTTACCTATTTTGACACTTTTGTTTTATATATTGAGAGCCCCCAGTGTTCCCATAGATGATTTTATTTTTATTGTAAATGCTATGTCCCGTATTAATTGTATGTCCTACCTTGCAATTTAAATTGCTTTGACTCTCCTTTGGCTTAGCCCCAAGCTATAGTCATCCAGCACTAATAGTAGCCATACCTTCTTCCTATAATCCTGAACCAACCTTCATGGTTCCCACCGTTTAAGGATGCAAACAAAAAGTAGAGTATGTATAGTTAAATAAAGAAAACTATTTTGTTGTTTTTGTTGTTCTAGCCAGGAGGAGCCTGAGAGAGATCACAATTTTTAAATAACAGCAATTAAGGGGCTTTGTTGCTGCTAAGACTGACCCAGTGCTTTTAAATGTAAAAGCAGTCTCTGAGGACATTTTCTGTCAAAATAGATCAGTGAATCAATTTCTCAACATAGCCCATAATATCACCTAACTCTTTCATACCATTTGAATAGATACTCAAACTGTTCTCCTCTGGGCAAATATGTGAACACAATAAAACCTTGGCTCCATGGAGATATTTCATTATTCAAATGAAAGGTGATTTGATGATAAGATCAAGATGTAGAGCATATTAATTTGGCTTCATCACAAGGTTACAATATAACAACTCTGATGTTTCAATATTTTTTCATAAAAAGAAACTGTCACCAAATAGTGATATTACCCTTCTTTTAAGTTGTAGAGGAAGTTAACTGAATATTAAATCTAAGTCTTCAACTATAGGTTAAAAATAGAATTACAAAAAAGTTTCCTGTTTTATGAGAACATTTAAAAAATTATACCTCTTTGATTGCACTTACTTTTTTACCTCTTACAAAGGTATTTATTGATCATCAGCAATGTGCCATTTATTATGCTAGGAAATGTTGATTTAATGTTGAGCAAAAACAGACGTGGTTCTCATGGACTTTATCTTCTAATTAGCAAAATATATATTAATCAGATATCACATGAGTAAGTGTATAATTCCAATCTGAGAAAAAATGTATTAATGTCAAGAACATGGTTACATGGAGCATATTAAAAAGGAACCTGACCTAGATGAGCAGGCAAGGTTGGCCAAGGGAAAGCTTTCCTGAAGAAGTGTTACTTTAGCTCAGACCTAAAACATGAGTAGGCCCTGACTAGGTAGGTGAAGGGCATAGGTATGCAGGAACATTCTAGATGAAGGAAACAATAACAGTAACCTGATAGCAGGATAGAATGATACATTAAAGTCACTGAAATCAGGCTAGAGTGACTGGAGTATAGAGGGTGAGGATGAGAGTGCTATAGGAGGAGGCTTGAAAGGGAAGAGAAGATCATACCACACAACATCTTGTAAGACATTATCTAAGAATTAACTAAGAATTTTGGCTTTTAAGAGTCTTGAGCCACTAATGACTTTTAAGCATGAAGTTGACATACCCATCTTTGTGTTTGGAAACACTCTAGTTTCAGCAGCGAAAGTGAATTGAAGGATCTGGAGTAGGAACAGGAAGACCAGTTAGAAAGTAATTTCAGTTGACCAAAGGAAAGATAGCTTAGGGTAGACTTGTGACAGTGGAGACTAAGGGGAAGACAGATTCAAAAGATATCAAGGAAGCAACACTGACAGAACTTGGTAATGAATTGGAAATGTGTGGCAAGGATGAGAAAAATGTCAAGAACAACTCGGAGGTTTTTGAGTAGCACTACTGAATGCATGATATGTATACTTTAAAGACTTCTGGATAGGACACTTCCATAGATCAGGATTCATTTGAAAATGGAGATTTATAGTATAAGGAAACCAAGACTGTTTCAAACTCCTACAAACAAGTTATAGTCCATACATCCAATCTACATATTAAAACAAAGTGTGATTGTCCTATAGATGCCATGCACTGCTATGTAAATTGCTTTTCTTTAGGTTAAAATGGTTGATTATCATTAATCTATTCATCCATAAGTCATGTTGACTGTGCCATCTAAATCATTTTTATATCCATCTCTTTTCCTCCATCTTCCTGCCTTATTTTTATCTTTCCTTTCTTGCTGGCTTTTGTTCTTCCTTCCCTCTAGTCCTCCCTCTCCACACATATTTACTGAGCATGTATTAGGAATTAATAATTGTGCTAGGCACTAGGAATACAATTGTAAATGAAACAAATTTGCTGACTTAGTGGAGTTTAAAATCTATTAGGGTAAATAGTTTAAAACAGACGCTAACAAAAAAAGAAATATTTGATTATATCTGTGATAAGTAGCATAAGGAAAGTATACAGGGTGTTATGAGGGTGATGCCTAGCATGTATGGTGATGTGGTTACACGAGGAGATAGCTACCTATGTGGTGAAATAGCTCTTAGCCTTTTGAAACATGTTTCCTAGAGATAGAACAAAGTGGACCGTTATCTGCACAATAGGCCTTAATATAGAGAAATTCTTTTTTTTAACTTTTTACATCTCTTTATTTATTTTCTGTATTTTTTTATTGAAGTATAGCTGATTTACAATATTATATTAGTTTCAGGTATACAGCATAGTGATTCAATATTTTTATAGATCGTACTCCATTAAAAGTTATTACGGGGCTTCCCTGGTGGCACAGTGGTTGAGAGTCCGCCTGCCGATGCACGGGACACGGGTTCGTGCCCCGGTCTGGGAGGATCCCACATGCCGCGGAGCGGCTGGGCCTGTGAGCCATGGCCGCTGAGCCTGCACGTCCGGAGCCTGTGCTCCGCAACGGGAGAGGCCACAACAATGAGAGGCCCGTGTACCGCAAAAAAAAAAAAAGTTATTACAAAATAATGACTATAATTCCCGGTGCTATATAATATATCCTTGTGGCTTATCTTTTACACATAGTAGTTTGTATCTCTTAATCCCATACATCTATCTTGCCCCTCCCCCTTCCCTCTCCCCAGTGGTAACCACTAGTTTTTCTATGTCTGTGAACCTGTTTCCCTTTTACATCTTTTTAATTCTTTATATATATATATATATATATATATATATATATATATATATTTTTTTTTTTTTTTTTTTTTTTTTTTTTTGCGGTACGCGGGCCTCTCGGGCCCAGCTGCTCCGTGGCATGTGGGATCTTCCCGGACCCGGGCACAAACCCACGTCCCCTGCATCGACAGGCAGACTCTCAACCACTGCACCACCACGGAAACCCTATTTATATATTTTTAAATAAAACTTATATATATTTAAACTTTACAACATGACGATTTGAAATACACAGTGAAATGATTGTTACAGTCAAGCTAGTAACATATCTCCTCATATATTTACCATTTTTTATGTATGATGAGAGCACCTGAAATCTCCTCTCTTAGCATATTTCCAGTGTTCAGTGCAGCATTAATTATAATCATCATGCCAGTACATTAGATCTCTAGACTTATCTGTCTACATAACTGCAACTCTGTACACTTTGATCAACACCTCCCCATTTCCCCCACCTTCTCCAACCCCTGGTAACCACTGTTCTATTCTCTGTTTGAGTTCGACCTTTTATTTTTAGATTCCACGTATAACTGAGATAATATACTACTTGTCTTTGTCTGACTTATTTCTCATAGCATAATGTCCCCTAGATTGATCCATGCATCCATGTTGTCACAAATGGCAGGGTTTCCTTCTTTCTCATGGCTGAATAGTATTCCATTTTATATATATATATATATATATATATATATATATATATATATATATATATATATATATAATGATAGCCATCCATTGATGGATTCTTGAGTGTTTCTATATATTGGCTACTGTGAATAATGTTGCAGTGACTATGGGAGTGTAGATATCTCTTCAATATACTGATCTCATTTCCTTCGGGTATATACCAATAGAGGAATTGCTGGATCACATGCTAGTTCTATTTTTAATTTTTGAGAAATCTCCATACTGTTTTCCATAGTGGCTGCACCGATTTGCATTCCCACCAACAGTGCACAAAGGTTCCCTTCTCTCCACATCCTCGCCGATGCTTGTTACATGTTGTCTTTTTGATAATAGCTTTTCCAACAGGTGTGAGGTAATATCTCATGTGCTTTTGATTTTCATTTCCATGATAATTAGTGATGTTGAATACTTTTTCATGTACCTGTTGGCCATTTTTATGTCTTCTTTTGAGAATTGTCTATTCAGGTCCTTTGCCTATTTTAAAATCAGGTTATTTGGGGGCTTTCTGCTATTGAGTTTGAGTTCTTTGTATATTTTGGATATTAACCCATTATCATGTGTATGTTTTTCAGTTATTTTCTCCCATTTTTTAGATTGTCTCTTCACTCTGTTGACTGTTTCCTTTTCTGTGCAGAAGATTTTTAATTTGATGCAATCCATTTGTTTATTTTTGCTTCTGTTGCCTTGTGCTTTTGAGGCTATATTCAAAAAGATCATTGCCCAGACCAGTGTCAAGAAGTTTTCCCCTATGCTTTTTTTTTCTAACATACGTTTCTAGTTTTGTGGTTTCGGGTCTTACATTTAAGTCTTTAATCCATTTTGAGCTGAATTTTGTATTTGAAGTGAGATAACGGTTCTTACCTAACAGCGTTCCCAACCAGTTTTTCCTAACTAGTTTTCCTAGCATCATTTATTGAAGAGACATTCTTTTGTCCTATCATGTCATCCCCTGTATCTTCTGTTTTCTAGAACAAGTAATTCCGATTCTGGAAAAGATCTAGGATGCCTAGACTGTGCTCTGGGATTTACTGAGAAGATGTACAATGTTTAGTTGACATGATCACTAAATAATCACATGCTACAAATGCTCTCATTTAAGGATAGATATCATAGTATCCTAGCATTTGGAGACTGGAACTATTTCTTTGGTTTTGGTTGTATTTGATTATACACTAAACTTCTTGAGTGTTTTGTTTTATGTATATAAGCCCTGATCTCAGTGATTAGATCAGAACCATGATATCACTGAATTATGTTAAGTAAGGCCTTATAGAAACTATTAAAATCCACTCTATACATACCTATACATAGAGCTGTTTTGCGTGAAAGAGGATAGTATTGTACAACTGGTTAGCTGACATGAACCCTATGGGGGAATGTTACTCTTTTGATGTAACTGGGGAGATATTATTTGGGAGATATGAAGGGATCAGAGAAGCCATTCAGTATGTTTCTAGGTTTAGCAGCCTCTGCCCCTTTATATCATGTTTGTGTTTTGTGGGGACCAAGCACTCTAGAAAGCCCAGGCCACAGCTCAGCCTCTTCTCAGCAACTTGCCTGAGTTGCAGTCATTGCTAAGTGCTCTGGGCACACTGCACCCAGCGTCTACACTCACACGTAGACACAGGGAAGCCTGGTGGCCTAAGTGGCAAGGACAAAAGACTCTGTGCCCCATGCTTGGTTCCCTCACCATGTCCGTAGTGATCCTTTCTAGACACAGGCTTAGGCCCTAAGGGATTGGTGGGGAAAGGGATTGAACCAGGCCTACTTAGAATTTGTGAGCCACAAAGTAGTGGGAATAGTTGGGATTGTAGGCCTAAGGTTAGAAAGCAGGGACAGAATCAGAGATGATTCTGAAGAAGAACTAATTGGAGCCACTCTCCCTAATGTGTTTGTGCTGGGGAGAGGCTGTATAAAGCCTGCATGAATGAAGTGACAACAGCAACCGATGAGAGGCCCCAACTGCCATCTCAACCCCAGCTCTGCCATCTCTAGCTACTTTCTCTGGCCTTGAGTACATCCCCTATCCTGGCTCTGTGGGCCCCAATATTAACTTGCTGCCTCCTCAGCTCTAGCCAACAACTCAGCCCCAACTGCTTTCTTAGCCTCAGCCAGTCAGGCTTTAGCCCAAGTCAAGGAAAGAGGAAAAAGGAAAGAATTTAAGTTATATTTATATATATATAACTTAATATATATATATATAACTTAATATATATATATATATATATATATATAATATGTTTACATGTATACACACACACTATAATATATTATTGTTTCTTTGAATGCAATCCGCTGTCAGACTGTATCTTGAGTCTAGCAGCTGGCCTTAATATGAGTTATATAGTTTATGCCCCAAGGCGAGTTGGAATTAATCACAGTGTCTTAGGGAAACACATTTTGTGCACTTTATGCTGTATACCTGTCTCACAGCTCTGAACATTTCTCCCCTCCATTAACATAGTTCTCCTTGTAGGAGTTTGAAGGGAATATAATGGCACCCGGAAAATATCTTCCATCAGATGTAGGGTAAGAAAAATAAGTGCCTTCTGTGTTGCTCATCCACCATTCTGCCATTTTAATTGCGGCTCTTCATAAGTTGTGCATGTATGACTTAATGTATGCCTGTTGTATCTTTTGAATTGCATTTAAAGATCTAAGGGAACCTCATCAAACTTTACTCTGATAATAGGAAATCCTTCAAATGACAATTCTTTTTCCATAGATAGAATTAATTTTTCACAAACTACCCATTTTCTAAGAGTTTAAAAATCCTATTTACGAGAACTAATTCACTAAGTAAAGGATATATCTATTTAACTCTTTAAAAAAAAAAGAATGCACACTATAGCAAATACAGGCAGCAATATTGTATTATAATCAAAGAGACTAGATCTTAATTATTCCAATCATTAAAAAGAAATGATGATATGTGACATGATAGAGGTGCTAACTATCGTCACAATGGCAATCATGCTACAGTAATAAGTGTATCAAATCAACATGTTGTACACCTTAAATTTACACACTGTTATATGTCAAATATCTTCAGTAAAAAAGAACATTTGTAATATAAATAGACTTTAAAGAATTATAAACAAAAAAAATCCTATTTACGTTCCAGAGAATATACTAGTTCTTCCAATTGCACTACAATATTTGACTCTGCAAATACAGATGCCAAGGACAAAGCCAGTTGAGATGGGAGCAGGGGTGAAAATAGCAATCATGTTTCTCTAGGCATCCTGATGAGATTGTTATTCAGTACAGGCCATATTGTGCTGGGGACTGCATGCTTGTGGGATTCAAAGGTCCCAATATTGCATATTTTTATTCCCATTCCTTTCAAGAGGTAAAGGATTTCATGATTTTGCATTATTTTATATTCTTATGTTCCTGCATTTATATAGTAACCTCTAAGACAGCAAAATGTATCCTGAAAGCCTGCTTCTAGTTAGCTTTATAGTATAACTAAATTTTAGCCTTCTAGACTCACTTTGTTGCTTTCTCAGGTCATCATTATGTTTATTGTTGAACTGCTATCTACTTTCAGTAGAACAACAGAGGCAGATTAAGGCCAGGTGCATCAACGCCAAGCAGTCACCTGTTCCGTGATTCTCTATAGCTTGTCTTCCTTTTTCTTAGCACAAGGAAAAACTCTATAAGCCATGTTCATTATAATACACAAATTTTTCTCTGCTCCTAAATTTCATAAAAGCTTATAAAGGAACTCTTAGGAGAAGTGAGTCAATGAAATTGCAGAAGATCTATGCTTATCACGTCTATTTTTAAATAGCTAGGACAGGAATCATTAAATCAAAAAAAGCACAGGAACATAAGTTCTTGGAACTGGAAGGCATTTTAGAGATCATTTCCAAGGAAGTGGAATAAGTTTCACCTTTCATATTAACTCTGATGATCTGCTAGCAGCTGCCTGGATTGCTCAGTTAAGAATTGTGAGGCTTTATGCGGGTTCAGGGAAAATGGCGCCATGATTCATTAGGAGTATCTACCGTTGCTGAAAAAGAAACTGGGAGAATCGTGTTTTCTCCAAACCTACCTTTGCTCAATTTATTTAAACCCCCCTCAACTTCAAGATACATAAACTGAGACCCAGAGAGGAGAAATGACTTGCTGAAGATTTCACAGCCAGGTGGTGGCAGTGTCAGAACTAAAACCCAGGTCTCCTGCATCCTAGACTGATGCTCTTTCCACTTGGCATCACTGTCTCCAGACAGACGATTTCCTACTTTGCACATAAATCCAAGCATATTAGGTTATCTCTTTGGCATTTTGAATGAGTTTACTACCCATGAGCTCCCCAAATTCCTTAAAGTTTTCTTTAGAGAATAGCTTAGAGGAATTCTTTAGAGGAATAGCTAAGGCTTATTTCTTCAACTACAACATTGGATATCTATATTAATTTAAGAATAAGTTAAGAATAAATATAGTTTTTTGGGGGGGATTGAGATGCAGCATCTCATTCAGGTGATGGGATTCAGTGTGCATGTATTTCCAAGTTAATCTCTCTCTTAGGATTGCCTTGAATGTGACCTCACTGGTATCCCAGCCCTAAAGCATATTGGCTTCTTCTCATAGATCCAGAAAATTTGAATAGATTCTTATATCAAACCTGTGAGTTTATTTGCCTCTTCCTCTTTTTGATGGTAATCATTTCATTCCTGTCTCTGTGACCGTGTCGGGTCACACGTGTAATGGTTATAATACCCTCCTTTTAGCCTACTGCATTATGCTCCTTCCCTCCTCCACAAAGCCTTCCTTGATGCATTGCAAGAGATGATGATTTCATCTGTACCTCAGACTGGGCATATAAATCCCTGTTTTCATATCCACTATTTCTTCATAGTGAAAAAGGAATATAATGATTGAGTTAGAGTTCAATCATGCTTAATTTTCATGCAATTGTTTATGCAATTCGAGTTGAATTCAGCTAATCTGAGCTGTCAAGCTCCTGACAGTCTAGTACTGACTTTGCAGAAGCTTCTTTCCACAAAGTTTCCTTTTCTCTTGCTGGAAAATGCTCCATTAAATGTATTATTTAGGTGCAGATTAACTAAAAACTCACTTTACTGCCCTTCAAGCTAATTGCTTCCTCCAATCTAGACAGAGATAATGGTTTAGATGTTTTTCTTAACTAATAAGATTTAACATCTTCTCACAGCTTTATTCTCTCTTTTGATTCCCGAAAATATCATCCCCAGTTGGTTGACAATTGTGTTGCCTAGGACTCGTTACAGGAAACGTGTACAGTATCATCTTTCGTCTTTTCTATGGACATTCTCCCTGTGAATCTAGGAGGCTCACTGTAGTTTCTTAGGGCTACCGTAACAAATGATTGCAAACTAGGTGGCTTAACACAACACAAATTTATTATCTTCAGTTGTGGAGTTCAGAAGTCCAAAATGGTCTCAGCTGAGCTAAAATCAAAGCGTCAGCAAGCCTACCTTCCTTTCTGGAAGGTTCCTTTCTAGGGAAAAATCTGTTTTCTTGCTTTTTCCACCTTCTAGAGGCTTTCCACATTCTTTGATTTGTGGCCCTCTCACAAAGCCAGCGAAGGCTGGTGGAGTCTTTCTTATGATGCCATCTCCCTGTTTCTGACTCTTCTGCCATCCTGGTTGCCATGTAGGGGCCCTTGCAGTTGTATCAGTTGCAACTGGATAATCCAGGAAAATCTCCCCATCTCGAAATCCTTAATTTAATCATACCTGCAAATCATACCTACAGTTTCTGGGAATCAGGACTTGGCAATCTTTGGGTGACCATTATTCTATAGTCACTAATAGGGAGTTAGGATAACACACCTATGAAGTCACATGTCTGCTTTTTCCAACATTGAAAAAAATGATGCAGAGTGTTTCTGGGTTCAGAATAGACATAGGATTTCAAGGAACCTACTTAGTATATGCATAGGGAAACAGACTTGACTACATAGGTACACATTTAATTAATTTGAGTGAAAGGAATTCCTTCAGCTGAAACACATATGCCATCTGTCTTGGAATTGCCATTAAGTAATATTCAGAGCTTGGCAAAAACACATCCCAATGACATTGGCAAAATCAGTTTCCACCTGCTTGCTTTAGGCATGCCACTGTGCCAAAGAACACATTAAATATGATTAATCTATTTGGAGATGGAAGTTGGAATTGCTTATCAGCAAGGCCTGAATGAACAAAAAAATTCTGAACAAAACATTACCCTATTAATTCATTCTATCAGACAGAGAAATTGCATTTAACCTTATCTGTAAATGCTTTACAGTTTAGCTTTCTTTTGACTAACTTACTGTGTATTTTGGTTCCCCAAATACATTATGGGAAAGACAATTTCTGAGTTTACATTGTGATTTATTTTGTTAGACTTAATACCTTTACAAAAGGGGAAATACTTACCTCTTTTGTTTTTCGTTTCCTCTATATAATCACAGGACTCTTAGCTTGATTGTGGTGATGGCGTCCTGGGTGTATGTATTGTCCACATTTATCAAATTGTATACATTAAATATGTGCGGTTTTTTGCATATTGATTATACTTCAATAAAGCTGTAACTTTTTTAATTAACAAAAAAGAACCTAGAGTGTAAGGATGACCCCAGAGATGACAGAGAGCTTTCCCATGAAGGCAGCACCAATGCAAGCATTCATTGATTACTGAATGCTTGCTTGACTTATTGATTCATTTATTCAAAACTTGTATTGGTTATCAGTTAACTGCCAAGAACTATGATAGGAAGGGAGAATGAGAGAGACAACAGACATAATCCTTCTTTGCTTCTTTGTGAGACTTACAGTCCTCGGAAAAAGAGATCCTAGGAATTTCTTTGGTGGTCATCCTTAATGACCAAAATGACCAGAGAGTTGGTGAGACATTTTGGCCTGTTTACTAAGTGCCCATTCCAAAAACATGAAAAAATAATCACATTGATCATGCTCAGTCTTTTTTTTTAATGAGCATAGCCAAGCCGTATTTGGTTAGCTAGATTTTATAACAAACTGGTCTCATCTATCTGGCTATGAGAGCTGTTGTCTTAGCTTTTCATGCAAGAAAAATAATTGTCCTAAAATATGCTAATGATTGGTGGGCCAAACAAATGGCATTGCAGGAGAAATGTGAATCACCATGTGTTTCTAAGCAACACAGAGGAAAGGTAAAATGCTGCTAGTTATCTAAATATGACTCCAGAACTTTCACACAGTATCCACCTTACACCTTAGAGGCTGCTTTCAGTAATGAAATGCCCTATGACTCTGGAGGGGCAAACTGAAGCCTTCATTTTATTCAGGCAAAGTTATTTTAGGCTCTCTGTTGCCATAGCAAACTTACATGACTTTGCTCAGTCACCATTTCTAAAAGAATCAATGCAGCTCTGAAAGAGGTCTGCCCAAGCTTCTCCCTTGCTAATTCCCTGCTATTTCAGTCTACTCAGCTAGCATATGTTAGGGTCTTACCTGTAACTAATGTGATATCAAAGTAATTGGTTGAAAAGTAGAAAATTCCATAGAGAGGGACTAATTTACCATTTTCACTGATTTTTTTCCTGAATTCATTTAGGCTCATAGATTGATCTGCTTTAGACTCAGGTGGATATACTCCTGTCATGTCATTATTGCTATTCACATTTAATAAAATCAATTTAATGATAACTGAATAATATTAAGTTTCTGTACTTTCTAAACTGAAGTCAGGTATGTATGAAGTATCAACAACTACTTTACGCTCGCAGACACTGTAGTCATCCTTTCTGATGCCTTTTAATGAGACATATACAATTTATTCCTAGGTAATCCTTCCTAAATTTGTGGGAGAATCTTATCTACTACTTCTACATTTTAGTTTTTTGAGATACTTCACTTATATTGAAAAACTGTGTATTTTTTCTGCTTTGTTGAGGCATGATTGACAAATAAAAATTTTATATATGTAAGGTATACAACATGATGTGTGTGTGTGTGTATATATATATATATAGTGATATATATATATACATATTGTGAAGTGACTACCACAATCAAACTAATTAATCTATTCATCACTCCACATAGCTACCATTTCTTCTTGTGGTGAGAACACTCGAGATCTATTCTCTTAGCAAATTTTAAGTATACAATACGATATTATTAACTATAGTCAATGTGCTGTACATTAGATCTCCAGAACGTACTCATCTTGTAACTGAAATTTTGTATTCTTTGACCAACAGCTCCTGATATCACCCACTCCCCCAGCTCCTGGTAACTGCCCTTCTCCTCTCTGTTACTATAAGTTTGACTTTTTTAGATTGCTCATATAAGTGAGATCATAAAGCATTCATCTTTATCTATTGGCTTATTTCATTTAAACTCCCCCAGATTCATCCATGCTGTTGCAAAAGGCAGGATTTCCTTCTTTAAAGGATGAATAATATTCCATATTGTGTGTGTGTATATATATATATAAAATTATATATCAATATATATCATTTTTTTCTCTATTCATCTGTAAACAGACACTTAAGATTGTTTCCATATCTTAGCTATGGAGTACAGATATCTCTTCAAGATACTGATTTCATAAAAGTATACCCAGAAGTGGAATTGCTGGATCACATAGTAGTTCTATTTTTTCATTATTTGAGAAACCTCCATTCTGTTCTCCATAGCGGCTGCACCAATTTACATTCCCACCAACAGTGCAAGAGGGTTCCCTTTTCTCCACATCCTCACCAACACTTGTTATCTTTTCACTTTTTGATAATAGCTATTCTTACAGGTTTGAGGTGACATCTCATTTCAGTTTTGATTTGCATTTCCCTGGTGATTAGTGATGTTGAGCACATTTTTAAATACATGTTGTCAATTGTATGTGTTCTTTAGGAGTGTTTATTCAGATCCTTTGTCCATTTTAAAATCAGGTTATTATTATTTTTGCTATTGATTTGTGTAAGTTCCTCATATATCTTGGATATTAACCCCTTATTGAACGTATAGATTACAAATATTTTTTCCCTTTCTGTAAGTTGCCTTTTCATTTTGTTGATTGTTTCTTTTTCTATGCAGAAGCTTTTTAGTTTGATGTAGTCCCACTTGTTTATTTTTGTTTTTGTTACCTGTGCTTTTTGTGTCATGTCAAGAAAATCATTGTCCAGACCAGTGTCAAGGAGCTTTTCCCCTGTGTTTTCTTCTAGGACTTTTATGGTTTCAGGTCTCTACATTTTCTTTAGTTCCTTCTTTCAAGAAAGAGGAACAGTGGGTTCATAGCACCACTAGTTCTCATTGGTTACTTACAGTCATCAGGTGTTCACCTTTCTATTTTAAATTGCTTGCCTCTCTGCCCTCTGTGGAATCCTAATTGAGGAATAGAGCAATCTCAGGCCTGTAGGCAGTGGTGTGCTGATAAATATTTAATAACCATTTCTCTGAAAAAACTTAAAGACCTGATGCTAAGGGTAGAAGTGTATCCTCCCAAAATTCATATGCTGAATTTCTAGTTTCCAGTACCTCAGACTGTGACCTTATTTCTAAATATTCACTTTGCAGATATAATTATTAAGTTAAGATGAGGTTATACTGGAGTAGATTGGGCCCCTAATCCAATATGACTCATGACTTTTATAAAAGAATGCCATGTGGAGGGAAAGAGACACACATAGAGGGAAGATAAGGTGAAGAAACATTGGAAGGAGACAGCCATCTACAAGCCAAGGAGAGAGGCTTGGAACAGATCCTTCTCACATAGACTCAGAAGGAACCAACCCTGCCAGTCTTGATTTCAGACTTCTAGCCTCCAGAACTATGAGACAATCAATTTCTGTTGATTAAACCCCCCAGTTTTTGGTAATCATTACCACAGCCCTAGCAAACTAATACACCTGATTTGTAGCATTTGCCTATTTTCATGGAGCAAATACTCTCACTATGGCTAATTTCAGCCTACCAGTATACTATCACCAAACACAAAGTTATGAAGAGACATATACAATCAACTCTCTCAAGCTGGTTTGTTCCAGCACCAGCAAAGCACTGCCTGGGAGTCATTAGATTACACCCAATTTGGGCTACATATAAAAGCAGTGAACAGGTAGGTGATCCTGAGGTAAACAGAAACGGCCCATTAAAAAATAAGGTTTATATTCTTATTCATGCTCCACTCTCTAAGCTAACTGCGTTACATAAAGAAAAATGTGTTTTGAAGAAGAAGAACAAGACGAGTAGAAGGAGGGGAAGTGACAGAAACCATATGGCTCACAAAGACTAAACTATTTACTATCTATTCTCTTTACAGAAAAATTTGTTAGTCCTAGAAGTAAAGAATAATTAGAAGCAGAACAGCACTCGGTCAAGTTAGTTCCACTTAGGGGAACGATATTGGGAGGAATTTGTGCCATTGACAAAGCAATGAGGACATCAGGAACACAACTGGTGTTCTGTATAGAAGAGTTAACTTGAGTCTGCTGACTCCAGAAGAAGATTTTGGGCATTGTTGGTCTGATTCTTCTTCCACTGACTTAGTTTAAGGTAGTGTAGGTATTATATGGTTAGAAATATATATTGTCTCACCTACTGTATCTTTTGACATCAATTCCTGTAAGGAACCTTGAACTGGGAAAAGGCAGAAATTCACTCTCTTAGTTCCCTATGTAAATTGACCTGTAATCAGTCATGTAATCCCAGCATCCTGCTACTTAGATTGCTCTTCTACCATTACCATTTGTCCACAAGGGTAGTGAAAATAAAATAGGAATGCATAAATCTATTGATATTATTGCTATTATAATTATTATTCTCATTATGGATTAAGTGTGCTTCAAAAATGCAAGGCTCTTCCTGCATAAAAATAATTAAAACTTTTCTCTATAAAAGCATATATAAAATGAAAAGTTAAGTAACCAGAAAAAAGGATGCATGTATCATACAGGAATTACTAAAGAGTTTTTAGAAAACAATAAGGAAAATATAAATGTTCCAATAGGAAAATGGGCAAATATTTGGTTAGGTAACTCCCTAAAGAAAAATATATATGGTCAATTAAGAAGGATGTTTTAATTTTACTGGCGTTAAGTGGATTACTTACTGAAAAATTACTTGACGTATTTGTTCTCATTGCGTTTGACAGTAGTGAAACCACAAACATTTCCATATATTCACCAAATATTTACTGACCACCTACTATGTGCTAGACACTGTATACAACCCCTCCCCCACCCAGGAGTGTTAACCAGGACTTTGTTCCTAATATGTAGGCTTATCCCTAGGTAGAGGCATGTTAATAGCTCTTTTATGTTTCAGTAACTACCCCCACCCCTGCAAAAAAACAAAAAATCAGAATTTCCCGGTACCTAGAAGTCAACCCTAAACAGACTTTGGTTTAGAAATTCTAGATTCAAAGTCATGAACTCAAATATCTGTAGAGGTCAGGCAGTTTACCTAAGAAACGTGGGGAACTGGAGTGTGCATGGCTTGTCTAAAGAAAGCAGTTACTATTGGATCCAAGAGATTTTGCCTTGCAAAGAATGTGGACTAGTATTCCCAGATCTTTGAGGGTAGGAAGAGGAAGTAAGTCTGGGTTTTTCCATTAATGCTGTCAGTTTTCAATTGTTGGAAACTAATGTTAAGAAGAGAAGAACAACGTGAGGGATTTCAAAGAGGCATCTTCATTTGGCTTGTAGAACTAAAGTTTCACTGGTAGTTCTACATGTGACTTATAGAACTGAAGTTTGCAACATCTAGACTAGGCTGAAGAAGGAATTAAGGTTAGTCTGACCGACCCTCAGGAGGCTTGGAGGCCATGTGACTCAAGAAGAGAAGGTTGACTCTTTCAGATGAGGAGAAAAGACAAGGAATCATGAGTTCTGCTGATGTCAGTGACTTGTACTGCCCTCCCAGGCTGTGCCTTGAGGTGGCAGGGCCTTGGACACCAACGACCGTGGAGGAGGTGGGATGCTTAGAACCGTAGTAGTTCAGAGAGCAGTGGTGGTGGCTGGGGATCTCACCTCTGAGAGCCTGACAATAGTCACTGGGGAAGAGATCAGCCACATTTTCCAGTAATATTGCCTTTATTTCTCCTAAACTCTAATTTCTAAGGTTCTGAATTTGTTTGTTTTTTAAAGAGTAAATCGAAGAAAACATATGCAGTATATCTTATATCCCATATTTCCTGGAGCATTCTGTTTCTGCTGCAGTAGACATAAAGAAATGCAAATTAAGATACTCTGTTTTTCATCTATAATTTAGCAAAGGATGAAAAATGAATGAGACAGTATTATATAACATTTTGCATCATAGATTCTGACTACAAATACCAACTCTGCTACTTTCTGTGTCCTTTGGCAAATACCAGATATCCTATAAACATATACCCTTTCTGAGCCTCAGTTTCCTTATTGGTAAAATGGAGCTACTAAGAAAATCTACTTCTTAGGATTGTTGGCTCAATTAAGGTAATGCATGTGAAGCTCTTAGAACAGTGTCTGGCACTGGTGAAATCTCTGATGACAATACCTATTAACATGAAGAAAGTGTTCAAGATAAGGGCATGGTCATGAGGCAGGATGACCTAACCCTGAGGACTTCTGAGACAGAAGCATCTACACGGTCAGTGTCATTGGCATGGCCCAGCAAGAAAACAGACAGGGGCATTTCAGAAAAGACAAAGTCAAGGAGAGAGTAGGGTATATCTGAGGCTGTGAGCATGGCCCAATGAATTAAAACTGGGGAGGGGAAGAGTGGACGGAAATAAACCTACTAACTTGTGCAGACCAGAGTGAAACTTTGAAGAGATTTTCCTCTCAAGAACAATTGCTATGACCTTCATGTCATCTTGTTCTCAGAAGCAGCATCATGACATTTCTTTTGAGAATTTAAATTCTCACACTGGCCTGTCACATGCTTGCTTACACGTTGGCAAAAAGACAATGAACTTGATACGTGCCATTCCCTGTCTAGAGACGTGCTGCAGGGCACAGCTTTCCCTGAAATAGCCTATAATGTATGTTTTCCTTTTGCTAATGCTTCTGTTAAGTTAGTTTAAAACACTTAAATTTCCAGAGCCAAAGCACAATTTTGGAAGCTATTTATGAAGTCTGAGACTTTTATAGCCAATTCCTATGCTGAATTTCTGAATAAGGTTATAAGGTATAAAAATGTATTTTAATTCCACTGTAATATAATTTAAGCTTGATTATGAAAGTACATATGTTTATCTTTAAATTAAATGAATGTGAATTTGCAGGTTTCATAGACTTGAAAAAAATTCACACATCTGGATGGATGATACATGGTTGTGACAGAATTACTCCTCTCTTTTTAATCCCTGGAGCGAAAAACATGATTTGTTCCAGCAGGGATTTTGTGGAGGTTTCGTCTTCCTTTCTTTATATTAAAAGCAACTGTGTATTGATTTCCAAGCACATCTTGACATGTTCTTTAACATCTTGTTTTATTTTTTTCTTTAGTTATTTAAGGTCACTGATTTTGAGTAAATCTGAAAAAAAAACAAAACAAAAAAACCTTGGTTGTGGAAGACTTCACTTTAGCACAATCTTGAATTAGCTGGTA
The DNA here is from genome assembly GCF_963924675.1 of Phocoena phocoena. NCBI lineage: Eukaryota > Metazoa > Chordata > Mammalia > Artiodactyla > Phocoenidae > Phocoena > Phocoena phocoena. The sequence continues at coordinate 118,947,880 of NC_089240.1, forward strand.
GCAGTTTTCATTTCCAGTGTTGGCAGCCATATTTATTGAATCACTTTTATTCCATTGACTTCTCAATGAATGATTTTCTTATTGATAGCCAAGCAAATGGCAAAGATGCATCAGTGGCTGATTAAAATGAAGAATAGCGGGCTTCCCTGGTGGTGCAGTGGTGGAGAGTCCGCCTGCCGATTCAGGGGACACGGGTTCGTGCCCCGGTCTGGGAGGATCCCACATGCCGCGGAGCGGCTGGATCCGGGAAGATCCCACGTGCTGCGGAGCGGCTGGGCTCGTGAGCCCTGGCCGCTGAGCCTGCGCGTCCGGAGCCTGTGCTCCGCAACGGGAGAGGCCAGAACAGTGAGAGGCCCGCATGACGCAAAAAAAAAAAAAAAAAAAAAAAAAAAAAGAAGAAGAAGAATACCTCCTAACTCAACCAGCATCAGTGACTTGATCGGTAGAGGACAATGAGACTAAGAATGTAGCCTTCTGGAATAATTGACATTTTGGCAGCTGATACTATTCAAGCAGTGAACTATTATTGGAAGCAACTTTCAGGAAAAGTTTGACATTTAAAATAAAAATTGTTAGCATATTAAACATTGAAAAGACCTTTTGAGGGGATTAGAACATGTGGGAAATTGGCACAAGATAGGGAGATCTAATTTTTGCTAAGACCAATTATGTTCTACTCACTGTGCTGGCCTAAACACATAACTTATTTCATTTACTCCTAACAATATTTATATTAAATTAAGCAGGTGCTTTTATTACCTGCATCTTACAGATGAGGAAATTGAGAAGTTACTTTGTTCAGGGTCATATGTTAGTGATGGTAGATCTATGGTTGCCTAGCTCCAAAGATCATTCTCTCAATCATTAGGATTTATGAGTTGCATTTAATTCATTCTTAGTAATTTAATCACTTGGCATAGTTTGATTTTGAACCTGACTGATCTGTCAGAGGAATATAGTAAATCACGATAGAATAATAATAAGCATTTACTATGTTCTTGGTAATGTGCTATACTCTTTTTTTCTACCTACCACACAGGCTTTTTAAACAACTTTGAGGCATAATTCACATTATATACAATTCACCCTTTTGAAATGTACAGTTCAATATTTTTTAATATATTCACAGATACATGAAAACATCACCACAGTCTATTTTATTTTACTTTATTTTTTTCCATATATTTTTAAAACATTTTTATTGGACTATGATTGCTTTACAATGGTGTGATAGTTTCTGCTTTATAACAAAGTGAATCAGTTATACATATATCCCCATTTCTCTTTCCTCTTGTGTCTCCCTCCCTCCCACCTTCCCTATCCCACCCTTCTAGGTGGTCACAAACCACCGAGCTGATCTCCCTGTGCTATGTGGCTGCTTCCCACTAGCTATCTATTTTACATTTAGTAGTATACATATGTCCATGCCACTCTCTCACTTTGTCCCAGCTTACCCTTCCCCCTCCCCATGTCCTCAAGTCCATTCTCTAGTAGGTCTGCGTCTTTATTCCCGTCTTGCCCCTAGGTTCCTCATGACCATTTTTTTTTTAAGATTCCATATATATATGTGTTAGCATACAGTATTTGTTTTTCTCTTTCTGACTTACTTCACTCTGTATGACAGACTCTAGGTCCATCCACCTCACTACAAATAACTCAATTTCATTTCTTTTTATGGCTGAGTAATATTCCATTGTATATATGTGCCACATCTTCTTTATCCATCATCTGTCGATGGACACTTAGGTTCCTTCCAAGTCCTGGCTATTGTAAATAGAGCTGCGGTGAACATTGTGGTACATGACTCCTTTTGAATTATGCTTTTCTCAGGATATATGCCCAGTAGTGGGATTGCTGGGTCGTATGGTAGTTCTATTTTTAGTTTTTTAAGAAACCTCCATACTGTTCTCCTTAGTGGCTGTATCAATTTACATTCCCACCAACAGTGTATGAGGGTTCCCTTTTCTCCACACCCTCTCTAAGAATTTGTCCATTTCTTCCAGGTTGTCCATTTATTGTTTGTAGATTTTTTGATGATGGCCATTCTGACCGGTATGAGATGATATCGCATTGTAGTTTTGATTTGCATTTCTCTAATGATTAATGATGTTGAGCATTCTTTCATGTGTTTGTTGGCAATCTGTATGTCTTCTTTGGAGAAATGTCTGTTTATGTCTTCTGCCCATTTTTGGACTGGGTTGTTTGTTTTTTTGATATTGAGCTGCATGAGCTGCTTATAAATTTTGGAGATTAATCCTTTGTCAGTTGCTTCATTTGCAAATATTTTCTCCCATTCTGAGGGTTGTCTTTTGGTCTTGTTTATGGTTTCCTTTGCTGTGCAAAAGCTTTGAAGTTTCATTAGGTCCCATTTGTTTATTTTTGTTTTTATTTCCATTTCTCTAGGAGGTGGGTCAAAAAAGATCTTGCTGTGATTTATGTCATAGAGTGTTCTGCCTATGTTTTCCTCTAAGAGTTGTAGTGTGTCTGGCCTTACATTAAGATCTTTAATCCATTTTGAGTTTATTTTTGTGTATGGCGTTAGAGAGTGTTCTAATTTCATTCTTTTACTGTAGCTGTCCAGTTTTCCCAGCACCACTTATTGAAGAGGCTGTCTTTTCTCCATTATATACTCTAGCCTCCTTTATCAAGATAAGGTGACCATATGTACATGGGTTTATCTCTGGATTTTTTTGGATGGAATGTCCTATAAATATCAATTAAGTCCATCTTGTTTAATGTATCATTTAAAGCTTGTGTTTCCTTTTTTTTTTTTTAATTTTGGATGATCTGTCCATTGGTGAAAGTGGGGTGTTAAAGTCGCCTACTGTGATTGTGTCACTGTCAATTTCCCCTTTTATGGCTGTTAGTATTTGTCTTATGTATTGAGGTGCTCCTGTGTTGGGTGCATAAATATTTACAATTGTTATATCTTCTTCTTGGATCGATCCCTTGATCATTATGTAGTGTCCTTCTTTGTCTCTTGTAAGTCTTTATTTTAAAGTCTGTTTTGTCTGATATGAGAATTGCTACTCCAGCTTTCTTTTGATTTCCATTTGCATGGAATATCTTTTAACATCCCCTCACTTTCAGTCTGTATGTGTCTCTAGGTCTGAAGTGGGTCTCTTGTAGACAGCATATATACGGGTCTTGTTTTCGTATCCATTCAGCCCATCTATGTCTTTTGGTGGGAGCATTTAATCCATTTAAATTTAAGGTAATTATCGATATGTATGCTCCTATTACCATTTTCTTAATTGTTTTGGGTTTGTTACTGTAGATCTTTTCCTTCTCTTGTGTTTCCTGCCTAGAGCAGTTCCTTTAGCATTTGCTGTAAAGCTGGTTTGGTTGTGCTGAATTCTCTTAGCATTTGCTTGTCTGTAAAGTTTTAATTTCTCTGTCGAATCTGAATCAGAACCGTGCTGGGTAGAGTAATCTTGGTTGTAAGTTTTCCCTTTTCGTCACTTTAAATATGTCCTGCCACTCCCTTCTGGCTTGCAGAGTTTCTGCTCAAAGATCAGCTGTTAACCTTATGGGGATTCCCTTGTATGTTATTTGTTGTTTTTCCCTTGCTGCTTTTAATATTTTTTCTTTGTATTTAATTTTTGATAGTTTGACTAATATGTGTCTTGGTATATTTCTCCTTGGATTTATCCTGTATGGGACTCTCTATGCTTCCTGGTCTTGATTAACTATTTCCTTCCCCATATTAGGGAAGTTTTCAACTATAATCTCTTCAAATATTTTCTCAGTCCCTTTCTTTTTCTCTTTTTCTCTGGGGACCCCTATAATTTGAATGTTGGTGCTTTTAATATTGTCCCAGAGGTCTCTGAGTCTGTCCTCAGTTCTTTTCATTCTTTTATCTTTATTCTGCTCTCCAGTAGTTATTTCCACTATTTTATCTTCCAGGTCACTTATTCGTTCTTCTGCCTCAGTTATTCTGCTATTGGTCCCTTCTAGAGAATGTTTAATTTCATTTGTTGTATTGTTCATGATTGTTTGTTTGCTCTTTAGTTCTTCTAGGTCTTTGTTAAACTTTTCTTGTATTTTCTCAATTCTTTTTCCAAGATTTTGGATCATCTTTACTCTCATTATTCTGAATTCTTTTTCAGGGAGACTGCCTATTTCCTCTTCATTTGTTAGGTCTGGTGGGTTTTTACCTTGCTCCTTCATCTGCTGTATGTTTATTTGTCTTCTCATTTTGCTTAACCTACTGTGTTTGGGGTCTCCTTTTCGCAGGCTGCAGGTTCGTAGTTCCCGTTGTTTTTGGTGTCTGCCCCAGTGGCTAAGGCTGGTTCAGTGCGTTGTGTAGGCTTCCTGGTGGAGGGAACTAGTGCCTGTGTTCTGGTCAATGAGGCTGGATCTTTTCTTTCTGGTAGGCAGGTCCACGTCTGGTGGTGTGTTTTGGGGTGTCTGTGACCTTTTATGATTTTAGGCAGCCTCTCTGCTAATGGGTGGAGTTGTGTTCCTTTCTTGGTAGTTGTTTGGCATAGGGTAACCAGCACTGTAGCTTGCTCGTCATTTAGTGGAGCTGGGTCTTGGCATTGAGATGGAGATCTCTGGGAGATTTTCACCATTTGATATTACGTGGAGCTGGGAGGTCTCTGGTGGACCAATATCCTGAACTTGCCTCTCCCACCTCAGAGGAACAGCCCTGACGCTTGGCAGGAGCACCAAGAGACTGTCATGAACACGGCTCAGAATAAAAAGGAGAAAAGAAAGAAAGAAAGAAAGAAAAATATAAAATTAAATAAAATTTTTAAAAGTTATTAAAAAACAAAAAATTATTATTAAAAAAATTTTAAGTAATTTAAAAGAAGAGAAAGAAAATAGAGAAAAACCAAACAAAGAAACAAATTCACCAATGATAACAAGCACTGAAAACTATACTAAAAAAAAAAAAAAAGGACAGACAGAACCCTAGGACAAATGGTAAAAGCAAAGCTATGCAGACAAAATCACACACAGAAGCATACACATACACACTCACAAAAAGAGGAAAAGGGAAAAAAAAAAAAAATATATATATATATATATATATATCGTTGCTCCTAAAGTCCACCTCCTCAATTTGGGATGATTCGTTGTCTTTTCAGGTATTCCACCGATGCAAGGTACATCAAGTTGATTGTGGAGATTTAATCCGCTGTTCCTGAGGCTGCTGGGAGAGATTTCCCTTTCTCTTCTTTGTTCGCACAGCTCCTGGGGTTCAGCTTTGGATTTGGCCCCGCCTCTGCGTGTAGGTTGCTGGAGGGTGTCTGTTCTTCGCTCAGACAGGACGGGGTTAAAGGAGCTGCTGATGCGGGGGCTCTGGCTCACTCAGGCCGGGGGTGGGGGTGGTGGGGAGGGAGGGGCACGGAGTGCGGGGCGGGCCTGCGGCCGGTGTGACGTTTGCAGCAGCCTGAGGCGCACCATGCGTTCTCCCGGGGAGGCTGTCCCTGGATCATGGGACCTTGGCAGTGGCAGGCTGCACAGGCTCCCTGGAGGGGAGGTGTGGAGAGTGACCTGGGCTTGCACACAGGCTTGTTGGTGGCTGCAGCAGCGGCCTTAGCGTCTCATGCTTGTCTCTGGGGTTTGCGCAGATCGCCGCGGCTCCCGCCCGTCTCTGGAGCTCCTTTAAGTAGTGCTCTGAATCCCCTCTCCTCATGCACCAGGAAACAAAGAGGCAAGAAAAAGTCTGTTGCCTCTTCAGCAGCTCCAGACTTTTCCCTGGACTCCCTCCCGGCTAGCCGTGGTGCACTAACCCCTTCAGGCTGTGTTCACGCCGCCAACCCCAGTCCTCTCCTTGCGCTCCGACCGACCTCCGAAGCCCAAGCCTCAGCTCCCAGCCCCGCCCGCCCCGGCCGGTGAGCAGACAAGCCTCTCGGGCTGGTGAGTGCCGGTCGGCCCTGATCCTCTGTGCAGGAATCTCTCCGCCTTGCCCTCCACACCCCTGTTGCTGTGCTCTCCTCCGTGGCTCTGAAGCTTTCCCCCTCCGCCACCCACAGTCTCCGCCCGCAAAGGAGCTTCCTAGTGTGTGGAAAGCTTTCCTCCTTCATGGCTCCCTCCCAGTGGTGCAGGTCCCATTCCTATTCTTTTGTCTCTATTTATTCTTTTTTCTTGTGCCCTACCCAGGTACGTGGGGACTTTCTTGCCTTTTGGGAGGTCTGAGGTTTTCTGCCAGCGTTCAGTAGGTGTTCTGTAGGAGTTGTTCCACATGTAGATGTATTTCTGATGTATTTGTGGGGAGGAAGGTGATCTCCACGTCTTACTCTTCCGACGTCTCGAAGCTCCCTCCACAGTCTATTTTAGAACGTTTTCAACACCTCAAAAAGAAACCCTTGTATCTTGTAGCTATTAATCCCCTATGCTCCCAACAACTTCTGCCTCAGCCTTAAGCAATTATTGATCTATTTTGTATCTATATATTTGCCTGGTCTGAGCATTTCATATGAATAGAATCACATAATATGTGGTCTTTTGTGACTGACTTCTTTCACTTAGCATAATGTTTTTAAGATTCAGCCCTGTTGTAGCATATATTAGTTCTTCATTCCTTTTGATGTCTGAATAATATTCCCTGTTGTATGGATTTGCCACATTTTGTTTATCCATTCATCAGTTGATGGGCATTTGGGTTGTTTCCATCTTTGGGTATTATGAATATTGCTGCTATGAATATTTATGTACAAGTTTTTGTATGGACATATATTTTCATTTATCTTGGGAATATACCTACAAGTGGAATTGCTGGGTCATACAGTAACACTGTTTCACTCTCTGAGAAGCTACCAAACTTTTCCAAAGCAGCTATACCATTTTACATTCTCACTAACCGTGTATGATGGTTCTGATTTCTCTAAATCCCCACCAACAGTTATGATTATCTGACTTTTTGATTCTAGCCATCCGACTGGGTATGAAATGGTATCTTTCTGTGGTTTTGATTTGTGTTTTCCTGATGAGTAATGATGTCAAGCATCTCTAATGTGCTTGCTGGCCATTTGTATATCTTCCTTGGAGAAATGTCTATTTACATCTTCTGCCCATTTAAAAAGTTGGGTTATTTACCTTCTTATCACTGGCGTGTAAGAGTTCTTTATATATTCTGAATAAAAATCCCTTATCAGATACATGATTTACAAATATTTTCTCCCATTCTGTAGGTTGTTGTGCTATATTCTTTACATGAATTATTTGAGTTGATCTTTGCAACAGCTGTATGAGATATTATCCTTCTATTTTTTTTTAGAGATCAGAAAACAGGCTCAGAGTGGTTAAGTACCTATCCTAACTCACAGTGCTAGCATGGGATGGTTCCAGGATTTGTGCTTAGATCTCTATTGGAATTTCAGTTAAAGTTCTCCATCCTCTTGCCTTGATGCTCATATACACTATTTGTATTTGATGAAAGAAATTGAATCTTAGGATTGTATTGCCCTGTCTATTCTTCACTCTTAGACATTCCAGTGGATAAACACTGAAAATGAAAACACTTTGGCAATACGCCTCAGATTGATTCTCTGGGGACCATGCTGACTCCCAGCAGGAAGGTGTAGCTGTAAGGCTCCTGAGGTAGGTTGAATTGATGTTCTGAGTCTGGATTTATAAGCATGGGAATTGTTCTTTTAAAAGACAATGACAAAGAGAACCCTTTTAATGTGAGCCAGATGCAGCCATGATTTTGAGTAAATGTTTGCTGGTAACCATACTTAGGTGGGAACATCTGCCCACTGATGAGCTCCCTGGAGGTTTAGCAGGTGAATTTATGTAGGAACTACAACTCCAAGTACTTCTTCCTGAGGAGAGATGTTAGGCAAAAAGAAGCTTAATTTCCTTTCTTCCATTTTTTGTCCACCTGCCATTTAGGAAGCCTAAGTAAATACATTCCTGTATTGGGATAATACCACTTCCCCTTGGCCTTCCATCTTCCCCAGCTTTGGCTTTGCAGGTGCCCAGTAAGTGTCGGTGCCTGCATCTGGGCCACATCTGTGCAGGCATCTTGGGTTGGCCAAGAATAGTGCACGGCTCCATAAGCCTATAGTAGGAACCCTCTGACATTAGAATTTGCTGCTGATATTTTTCATACACACTCACACTCTTGAGCAAACACACTCCTTTCCTTTCAAATCTACCCTCCTAGATGTCCTTACTAGTCTATCTTTGAAATGCTGGATCATCATACAGGATACATGATATTTAGAGGAAACAGGTTTCAATGGGTGTTTCTGGATTCTTCTTAGTTCTAGGTCAGCCTAGATTAAGCAATCTCCAGTCTGGAGGGCTTTACTCACCTCCCAATCTGCCATGCAGTCACAAGGTCCATCTTGTCTTATCACTTTTACTTAAGTCACCACCGTGCAGATTATCCATCATTAACTAGACCCTTATTCACATATTGCTCTGCACTTGACAAAATTGGACCCAACTCTCTCCCCAACTTCATGAGGCCTTCTTTCCTGCCCTCTGTAACTCATAGTCTATCATTAAGAAACTCCCCCAGGAGCTTCAAGTTCTTCTCTCAGTGTTCCCTTAATCTCTGTTTTATAACTGGAATATGGCTGTGCCTTGAGGAAATCACTTCCCCTGCAGTCCTCTTGAGCAAACGTTAGTTTTCCTCACATACCCCAAGGAGTCGACTCATTGTCACTTTCAAACCATTTCTGCTCCTTTCTCTTTCAAAAGTCAGAGCTCATTTGTAGTTCTTGCTATTAGATGATATCATGTGCTACCCCATCTTATTTCTTTACCTTCATTCATTAGACACTTTCCTAAGTCTTCTTCTTCTCTACTTTTATTACTGCCACCATCTTGGCAACTTCAACATCTGTCATCTATGTGGATATTCATCCAGCATTTTTGGCTTTGCAAATCTTTCATGCCCTCAATTCCAATCATATTTTTCTTCCATCATACTTAAGCCACTCACTCTAATGCTCATGCACTAGACATTGACATTCTCAAAACTTACAGCAACTCTGAAATCCTGATTTTAAAACATACATCTCTTGGGCTACAACCGATTATTCTTCCTAGCAAAATACCTCTCTCACATGCAGGTACACATATCTACACACACCCAACTCTAAAAATTCTTCAATTTTGAACTCCAATCTGTGAATTCTACTACTTTTCAGCATCAGCCACATTTCTCTTTTCGCATTTCCTCATTGCTTACCAATTTATCATTAGTATCACTTACTTTCATAAACCTTCATCTCCCTACTCACTTTCCCACCCTAGTACTTCCCTGGCAAAACCACAACCCTTGTTAAATTTAGCTATCTACCTACTTTGTTCCTGTATACAAGTGATGGATGTTGCTGTAGAAATTTACAAGACAAAGCTAATTGATCTCACCTTAAATTCTTGAACACATATCTTAAATTATCAATCCTTCCATATTATACACCCATTTCCATTACACAAAATGAATATCCAATACTTTATCTTCCCCTCAATTTCTCAAAACCCCACCCTCACTCTTGTTATTTTATGCCCTTATCTCATCCTTCACTGAGAAAACTGAAGAGTCAAGAGAAAATTCTTTTATATCTTCCCCACCAAATCTACCATCTTACCTGCATTTGTAATCATACCATAATCGTTTCCTTCTCCACTGTAAAATCTATAAATATTACTTGTTCTCATGTAAAGCCAACATTTCCACATTTGCTATGGATCCCATCTACTAGTGCTCTGAATACCCCTCTTGCTTTCTCAATATTTTTTCTTCTGCAATTATCCCTTTGGTGTTTTATATCATCAGTTTCATTCAGTCATTTATATTGGTAGATGCGTTCTAGAATCTACCCTCTTAAAAATACACTCTCTTAATACCAAATCCCCCTCCAGCTATAGTCCCATATTTCTCCTCCCCTTAGCACCAAAACTCTCAAAAGAAATTGTCTATCCTCCCCTCACTTTCTGATCTCACATTTTCTCCTTAATACACATCCAGGTTTATATTAAAATATTTTCCACTCTTTCAGTTTCCTTTTTATCAAATTTACCAATGACCTCTATACTAACAAGTTCAATAGTCATTTGTCTGTCCCTATATTACCTGTAAAAGGTATTTAATAAAGTTGACCATTTTTTACTTCTTGAAACATTATCTGCCCTTTGCTTTTGTGTTGCTCAATTCACCTGTTTTTTTGTTCCCTCTTTTTCAACTCTTTTCATTATATACCTAGGAGTAGAATTACCGGGTAATATGGCAAGTCTATGTTTAACTTGTTGAGTAACTGCCAAAATGTTTTCCACAGAGGCTGTACCATTTTGTGTTCCCACCAGAAGTGTATGAGTGTTTCAATTTCTCTACATCCTTGTCAATACTTGTTATTTTCTTTTTAAAAATGTTATAGCCTTCCTAGTGGGTGTGAAGTGGCATCTCATCATGGTTTTGATTTGCATTTCCCTAACGACTAATGGTATTGAGCATATGTTTGTTGGCTATTTGTATATCTTCATTAGCACAATGTCTATTTAAGTCCTTTACCTGATTTTCAGTTGGGTTGTTTGTATTTTTGTTGTTGAGTTGTAAGAGTTCTTTCTGTATTCTGGATACTACACTTTTATTAAATATATGATTTGCAAGTATCTTTCTTTGGTGTGCCTTTTCGCTTTCTTCATGGTATTTTTTTGCAGAAGAAAACATTTTAAAATTTTGATATAGTCCAATTTACTCTTTCTTTGTTGCTTGTGCTTTTTGTGTCATATCTAGGAAACCATTGCTTAACCAAGTTCTATATATTTTTGATCCCCATAACTGACCAAAAAAGTTCAAACCCATTCAGTCAACAGAAATATTCATGGCCACCTACTATGTGCCAGGCTCTACTGTAAATATTGGGGATAGTGATGAACAAGATGGTGGAGACAGAGATTGCTAGCCTATCTCCAATATTTAAGTTCTCCTCTTCTACTAGGTAGACTACATTTCTCATTTTCTCTTGTAGTTAGATGTGGCTATGTGAGTTTTTCCCAATGAAATGTGAGCAGGAGTAATGCATACCCCTTTTGAGCCTGGCCCATAAATATTTCCATGTGCCCTCCTATATGCTCTTTTCTGCTTCTGCAATTGGAATGGAGATGTCCTGGCATAAATGACAGAAACCGCTATTTTGCCACTTATCTCAATAGGGTTGTGACAAGGATTAAATATGTCTATGAATATTTAGCATAATTCCTACATAGAGTTAGTGGTCAATAAATGTTCATTTCTGTAATTATTATTACAGTCTTTGGATGCTACAGTATTCACCCAGGATGGGAAAAATGTTAGAACCCCCTCATAATTCAGCAGATAGTACAATTAAGTCTGCTCTTTTGTGACCAGTGTGTCAGACCTCCTTTTGATAGCAGTCTTTTCTCTTTCTACACAGTTTCTCTGTGATGAACCAAGGTAATTCTAAGCCACCTTAAATAATATTTAAAGGACCATAATTTGGGAAATACTAATCTAGTGAAACGCAGTTTAACTGAAAACAATATAAGTGTGGTTATAATAGTTATGAGAATTCTAAACTGTGCTAAACACCTTGCATTTACAGAACATTATTCTATAAAAGAGCCCTACCACTTCCTCTTCCCCTAGTTACCTATATCTGATAAGAAAGCTCAGGTACTCTCTCTTCTGTGGGCCAGGAGGAAGTTCAGACTGTGCAAGCTCTGACCTATGTGTGGGAACACTCCAGCTTCATCCCCTTACCACCATAAAAGCCAAGCCAATCTCCTTCTGTTCTCTTAAGCCATTCTTGAACCTGCTCGAGAGCCTGCCCTGCTCTCCCCAGAAAGCCTCCTTATGTAATAAATTTTTTCACACTCTCTAGGTGTATGTGTCATCAGTCTCGACATCTAAACCGAATTTTGGTTGAAGGATTCATCCTGTCTCTGTGGTGTGATTACAGCAATTGGCCCTGTGAGCAGGACATCAAGGTGCTATCCCTTACCATCAGGGATCTTTCTTCTCTTGCTTTGGCTTTCTAACTGGCTCTGCTGTATGCTGGTGAACATGCACTTGGGCTACTGCCGGCTGGCTAGCTTGTGCTTTTAACTTGCTTCTTTGTGCTGCATTTGTTAGTCCTACTGAGTGTCTGCTAAAGCTTTAACCAACATAAGTCAGTTTAGCCACTTGGCATATAGTGAAAGGATTATTGGATTGGGACCTTCCTTAAAGCAGTCCTGAATCATGTGTCTCAACCTGGACCTATTTGTGATTCTCAGATTGAATCACGTGTTTCAATTCCAAAATAAGGTGTGACTGACACTAACCTCAAAGAAATGACTCTTACCTTGTGAACACTGGTTGTGTCTCAACCACACGTTGGTCCCCTTTCTATATAGAGCTCAGGAGAAAGACTGACAGTCTGTTCAATATACAGGTCCATTGGATGGTCACTCGTGTGGAGGAAGAGCAGTTAACTATGTGGGATGCTGAAGACATACTTCTAAGAGTAAATGACTCACTAGTACCTTACAAAATGCTTCTGCTGCTGCCCCTGTGCCTCTGTCATAAATAAAAATGATCCTGATCCTCAGACCTCTAGAGAAAAACATCTGTGTCACCTCTGTGACAAAGCCAAGAGATTAGTTCAACCATTGCCATGGGGAAGTCCATAGCACTGATGGTACTGACTTGATTTGAGGTTCTCTGGAAGAAGAAACTTATAAAAACTTTTACCTATAAGAGCAATAACATCTGCAGATCTAATGTAAGAAACAAAACACAAAACCCCAAACTGTCAAAGTCTTCAAAAACAAGAAGTCTAAAATACTGTCACAGCCCAGAGGAGCCTAAGAAGTTATAACATGGAATGACTAAATTTAATGTAGAATCTTGGTTGGGATCCTGGGACAGAAAAAGAACATTAGGTAAAAAATAAGGAAATCTGGGGCTTCCCTGGTGGCACAGTGGTTGAGAATCTGCCTGCTAATGCACGGGACATGGGTTCGAGCCCTGGTCCGGGAGGATCCCACATGCCACGTGCTTTTATTTTCTATGGAAGGCTCCGGAAATAGAATTGCTAAGTTAAAGTTTATGTAAATTCTTAATTTTAATAGAGGTTGCCAGATTGAATTCCAAATGGCTTTAATATACTGCACATTTCCCTCAGCAAATGTATGAGATAACATATTAACCTCCACAACGCTCCAGCAATGTGTGATAACATGTTTAATGGTCTTAAAGTGATATTTCCTTGTTATTTTAATTTCAATATGCCTGATTGCTAGTAAAGTTGAGTAATTTCACTTGTTTATTGGCAAGGTGGTTTTCTGCCTCCTTGAACAGCCCTTTTTACCCTTTTTAACCACTTTCAATTAGGGTGTTTGTCTTTTCTTATTAATGTGTAGGAAATTTTTTATATGTTGGATATTGAACCCTTTATCTGTCATGTGTATTACAAATATATGTTCCTCTATTATTTGTCTTTTGGTTTTATTTACCTTTACGTTTGCCATATGATTACATTTTAAGTTTTAAGCACTCAAATATGTCAGTCCTTTCTCTAGAGTGTCTAGGTTTTCCAGCTTGCATAGAAAGTTTTCTTGCCTCCTAGATTATACATAAGTTTTCAAAAATACATATTTTTTACTGCAACATTTTTATCTTTAGATCATGCAGAACTTCATGTTGTGTGAGAGAGGAGTCCAAACTTATTTTATCCTTTTTAATACATATAAATATTAAATGTATGTAATATTACTAAGAAGAAAATAGAGTCAAAAAACCAAAAAAAGCCCACTTTATTTTGGATACAAATCCAGCTCTGAAACTTACTAGCTGTTGCCCTGAGAAAGTCATTTAATTTATGTGAACCTCTTTCCTCATTTGTAAAAGGGAGATAATAATGTCAACATGACAGAAGTTTTATGAGAATTAATGTATATCAAACACAGTGACTGGCATATGTGGTCAGAGGTCAACAAAGATAGCTATAATGACTGTTGTTTACCTCTCTCTGAAATGCTTTTGCCTTGAACACACTTAGGAATGCTGATAGGCCCCATCGTGCTTCATGGCTCACCTTGGTTTTGCATCTTTAATGGTGTTTTTATTATACAATGCTCCTAAAGTAAAAAAAAAGTAAAACATTACAGGAAGTTGGCCTCAAAGGTATTATCAACCAGGTAGAGTGCTACTGAGGTGAACATTAGAAGACAGACTAAGGTGGCCTAGACCTACCTCACACAGAAATACATCCTTTCACAAAGGGAAAAGATCTGCTAGAAGCTCCTGCTTCTAGAAAAATAAGACAAGGATGTTAATAAATGTGATGACTTGGGGGAAGGTGGCAAACATATTTGAGGCTCCGAATTTCCAGAGAGTATTTGAGAGAACACTTTGCTCTATATGGCCCAGGGAAATTAACCGAAAGTTCCCTAACTTGGGTGCCCCTCATGCCCCAGATACCATCACTGACAGAACTGGAATTTGTAGTCAATAAGTCAATACTAAGTGCCCTTATAGATCATTTTTCATTTCATAGGAAGGAGAAATAACTTTCCTAAGCAGTTAGGAAATTTATTTATTTATTTATTTTGAACAAACACACTTTTCTTTTTTTTTTAACATCTTTACTGGAGTATAATTGCTTTACAATGGTGTATTAGTTTCTGCTTTATAACAAAGTGAATCAGCTATACATATACCTATATACCTATATCCCCTCCCTCTTGCGTCTCCCTCCCTCCCACCCTCCCTATCCCACCCCTCTAGGTGGTCACAAAGCACCGAGCTGATCTCCCTGTGCTATGCGGCTACTTCCCACTAGCTATCTATTTTACGTTTGGTAGTGTATATATGTCCATCCTAAGCAGTTATTTTATCTGACCAACACTTAACCATTGCTCTTACTCTGTGCCAGCAACTTTTCCTAAGGGATTTTCATATATCAGTTTGTTTAATCTACACAATAGTTTGAGACAAAGTTATTTTATTAACACTATCTTATAGATGGGAAATTGAGTTACCAAGAAGTTAAATACTTTTCTATAGTTCCACAGCTAACAAATAGCAGATCTGGAATTTGAACTTAGGCAGTATGGTTCCAGAGTCCATGCTCTTAATTATCACACTATGGTGGTGGTTATATAATACTTTCTGGAAATTTAGCAGGCACTATAATTACCTTCTGTAGACTAAATAGATGAAGGCAGTATTTTAACTAGTCTTTACATGCTAATTTAGACCATGAGCTTTAATAGTTTAAAATTCTCTGAATATTTTAAAACAACCAATGAAAAATTGATAGCCCAAACATAACGTTCTTCTGAAATAATAAATACGTCAGACTAGGTTAGGCTGAGAAGTTTGAATGGGATCTTGTATCCAATTCCAGTAGTAAAAGATTATCTGCTATCAGAGAAAATAGATCTATCTGATATATCTGAGAATTCAGATAAAGGCTTTGGTATGTTTATTTTATATGAAAGTTGAATTTTCAAATCAGTGGTGAAACAATGATATGTTAAGTAAAGTGTTCTGGGACAATTTGTTTTCCATATGATGGTAAACATATGATAGTAATCTTACAACATATAAATAATACATTCCAGGTGAATTAAATTTCAAACCATGAAAATTAAAAACCAGTGAAGTACTGGAAGAAGATCTAGGATATGAGAGTTATAATTTTTGACATTCCTAAGAATGACAAAAATCTCAGGAGTCATAAAGAAAAGAACTGATAGGTTTTTCTTCATTAAACACACATACACATAGACACACACACAGACACACACACCTGTAGATGACAAAATACCATAAAAACTTTAATAAAGATATACTACAAATTTAGTAAAAAGGGATTTTCAATCCAATAGTATTTAATGATATATATTATTTGATAGAATATATGAATATATGTAGCTATATATTCATCTCTGCTTGGGCTGCCATAACACAATACCACCAACTGGATGGCTTAAACAACAGAATTTATTTTCTCACAGTTCTGGAGGCTGGAAATCTGAGATCAGGGTGCCAATATGATTGGTTTCTGGTGAGAGCTCTCTTCCTAACTTCTTGCAGATGGCTGCCTCCTCGTTGTGTCCTCACACAGCAGAGGGAGTGTGAGCTCTCTGGTGTCTCTGATAAGGACACTGATCCTAATGAATTATGGCCCAACCCTTATGACCACATTTAATTATTTCCTGAGAGGTCCTATCTCCAAATACAGCCACAACTGGAGTTAGGGCTACAGCATGTGAATTTTGGGGGACACAAACATTCAGTAAATATATATATATATATATATATATTTCTACAAATCAGGATGAAACCAAAAACAAACTCATGATCAGGCAAAGGTTATAAAGAAGTAATTCAGGGGAAAAAAGCATACAAATGACTAGTAAGCACGCTAAAAATTACTTAAAATGCAAATTTTTTTTTCTCATTCATATTGAAAAATATATAAATGATTCTTACACACACACTCAATGATATTAATGGTAAGTGATTTCCTTGGCCTGCTTGGTGCCAGATACTATGCTAAGTACTTTGCCTGAATTACTTCATGTTGTCATCAAACAACATTGTGAAATATGCATTATTATAGCCAAGCTACAGATGGGGAACTTGAGACCCAGTGAAGTGAGGCCAGATGTTTTGTTCAAGTCATATAAGTTACAGATGGTAGAGCTAAGTCAGAACCTTGATCTAGAACAGTCATTTCTGTGATAACTCCTTAGTGACAGTAACAGCGAACACTCTTACTAGGTGTTAGGCAGTATTCTAAGCCCTTGATGTAAATTAATGCATTTAATTCTACAACAGCCTAATAAGGTAGCTACTATATGATTATTATCTCCATTTTGAAAATGAGAGAATAGAAGCAGAGAGAGGATAAATAACTATAGGTGGAATCAGAATTCAAACTGGGAAGACTGATTCTGAAGCCTACAGCCCTAGATGCCGCATTATAATGCAAAACAGCTAAAACCTGCTGCTTGGGAAGGTTTAGAGACTGAAATAGGAATTTGCCTTTGACCTTTAAAAAATATTTCTTTCAGACATACCCACAGTCAGGCGCATTAGTCTGCACCTTCACACATTAGGGTGTGTTATCACTGGAGGGAAAGCAATGGTTCTCATTGATGGGATTAAAAATAAGCAACCTCGCTGTAGGGATATGTCAAAAACTGTTAATAAGGAGAAACTTCTTTTCTTTTCCAATGAATAAAGCAGGGGAAAAGTGAAATTCCATCATTTTCATTTAGACTCTAATGCATTCTCAATGATCTCCCTGAATGACTTTCTACGTTAACTCAGTGGTAGTCGAGAATTTTCTAGATGTTGAGCAACATTCATAGATCCTTTTATATCAAGAGAAACAAATATTTCTCACCTACATATGACACAGAAATAGCAAAAAAAAAAACCCACAAAACCCTGTAGGCTTTGTGCTCTCTAATCAGTCGTGAATGGAATTAATTTGAGACCTTTTGGAATGAGAGGCTGGGTTTTTGCCAAATAGCAATCATGACAAGCATTACCCTTTCGCTGCTGACAGGAAAGTTCAAAAATTCCATCATGTCCCAGTTTCTCAGCAGCTGATAAAGGTTAATAAAACAGGATTTTAGGAAAGCACTGTTTCTACATTTTTTATGCTCTTAAAGTACAATTCTTGTTAGTTCCACTTGGCTCTCACATTCCAACTGGAACTTGTCTCTTTTCTCTGGTTTGCATGGACTAGTAAACCATGGGTAGAGCTCTCAGCTCTGATAGCTGATGAGAGAGAGGCTGCTCTTTAAAACAAGTCTGAGCTGGTGACAATACGTAGCAGGAGGAGAAAAGATTGGAACTGAAGTCTTCTGTGTGGACAACATCTGCATCATGGAATCATAAACGTTACGTTAGGATGGGCTATGGAGTTCTTACTAGAACTCCTGAGGTAGCTGGGCTATCACAATTGTCAAGAAATTTCCTCCAGGATGAGGCAGCACTGCAGCTCCTTTACAACTGTCAATATGTTTCATGCTCTTACTCCTTTAGTCATCTGATATTTAAATGTGAGTAACACTGTTGTTTCAGGAAGTATTACTTTGACTTTCAGATTATTTTGAGAATATGCTACATGGCAAAATATTATTGCTTTAAGAGTATAAGTGTACTCTTAGCTTACAAACAATGAAAACTTGTTGAGTTCACAATGATGTTATTTCAGAGTAATTATAATTTCTTCTGACAATTTCTCTGAGACTCAGTTTTCCACCTTCAAAATGTAAAAATGATTCTTATCTTTCATGTTTTAGGGAGGATTAAAAGAAATGTTGTATATAAAATGCTTAGCATATTGTGGAGTATATAATAAGTACTCAATAAACATAAAGGCTATTATCATTATTATTATCATTTTTATTTATTATTAATATGTTACTTCAGTAGTCTTTTAGATGAGGTTTGTGCAGCAAGCAAAATACATCTGAATCTCAGCAGCTCATTTGGAAAAGATTTCTCATTGTATCTTTGTAGACAGCATGAAGAAATATAAGCACGACTTGAGTTTCTCCCTGGTTGAATAGAACTGATTGGATTGTAGTTCCACTGGACAGAGGTTTCTAATATGTATCACTGGACTCTAGCCCAAGCCCTGCCCTGATTATCATTATTATCAGTGATTTAGAAAAACCAGTTGAGTATTAGTTTATAAAATTAATGGATAATACAAAGCTGTAAGGGATAACAAGTAGTTTAGATGAGTGAATCAGAATCCAAAAACAGATTGAAAGGTTGAGATGGTGGACTAAATATATAAAAATGAATTTTAATAAAAATTAGCGTAAATCTACACCTTGGGATCAAAACCCAGTGTGCACATCCATGTTGGGATGCATAAATTTGTAGCAGCACTTGTAGAAGACATCTGGTTTTAATGTCAATGGTAAACTCAGTATGAGTCATGGTATAATTCATGTCATTTTCCAAAGAACACGTGCTATCTTAGGCTGCATAAAAAAGAGTCTTTTGTCTAAGAGAGAGATACTAACTTCACTCTGCTCAACAGAAATTAGCAATCTACTCAGTTTGGGGGGGTAAAAATGTTTAAGAAGAATAATGAAAAATAAAGACTATTCAGAGTAGAACTATTTATCAGAAATGATCAAAGGCTGTCTAACCTGTAGGGGGAAGACTGAAAAGAGATGTGGAACTTGTCTTCTGAAGCTTAGTTATGTGCAGGATTACTAGATGTTTACAATTAAGAGTACAATTCTGCCTTTCTCTTACCTTTAACCAAGGAAAAACACATAAAGAAAGAAAACAAAATTATTTAAAATCCTAAATGTGAGTGCTATAAAGAACAACAAGGAAAAGACTAGAGAATGGTAACAGAAAGTAGGATCCTACTTTATTTTATATTGTCAGGGAAGCCCTTCTGATTGAGGTGGGTTTTGAGTTAAGAACTGAAGGATGAATGAGTCGGGTAAAACTATTCCAGGAAGTAAGAACCACAAGAATAACAAAAGCAGTGTTGTTGGTTTCTTCAAGGAATAAAATATAGACCAATGTGGATACACACGCAATGCAGAAAATACATAGCATTTTCTGTGGGTTCCTTTGTTTAAAAACACACAATATATCATATATTCCTGGATCATATGTAGTTCTAGTTTTAATTTACTGAGGAACATCCATATTGTTTTCCATAGTGGGTGTGGCAGTGCAAGTTTATATTCTCACCAACAGAGTACTAGAGTTCCCTTCTTTCCACATCCTTGCCAGCATGTGTTAACTCATCTTTTTGATAATGAACATCCTAACAAGTGTGAGGTGATAGCTCATTGTGGTTTTGCTTTGTATTTCCCTGATGATTAGTGATGCTGGGCACCTTTCCATGTACATGTTGGCTATTTGTATGTCTTCTTTGGAAAAAATGTCTAGTTGGGTCTTTTGCCCATTTTGTAATCAGGTTATTTTTTGTTGCTGCTGTTATTGAGTTGTATTAATTCCTCATATATCTTGGATATTACCCCTTTATTGGGTATGTAGTATACAAATATTTTTTCCCATTCCTTAGGGTCTTTTTTCATTTTATTGATGGTTTTCTTTTTTGTGCAGAAATTTTTTAGTTTGATATAGACTCACTTATATTCAACTTTCAGTCTTGGTAGGTTGTGTTTCTAGGAACTTATCCATTTTTTCTAGGTTGTCTAATTTGTTGGCACATAATTTTTCACAGTAGTCTCTTGTACTCTGTTGTGTTTGTGTGGTGTCATTTACAAGGCCTTTTCTTTCATTTATGATTTTATTTATTTGATTCCTCTCTTTTTTCTTGGTAAGTCTACCTAACAGTTTGTCTATTTTTAAAATTTTTTTTAAAAAATAACTAATAGTTTCATTGATCTTTTCTATTGTCTTTTTAGTCTCTCATTTATTCTGCTCTGATATTTTTTATTTCTTTCTTCTGCTAACTTTGAGCTTAATTTGTTCTTATTATTCTGGTTCCTTATGATGTAAACTTAGGTTGTTTACTTGAGATCTTTCTTTTCTCTTAAGGTAGGCATTTATTGCTATAAACTTCTTTCTTAGAACTTCTTTTGCTACATCCCATAAGTTTTGGTACATTGTGTGTCCATTTCCATTTATCTCAAGATATTTTTTTGATTTTTCTTTTGATATCTTCTTTGACCCATCCTGGAGCATGTTGTTTAATCTCCACATCTTTTTGGATTTCCCAGTTTTTTTCTTGTTATTGATTTCTCATTTTTTACCATTGTGGTCAGAAAAGATGCTTGATAAGATTTCAGTCTTCTTAAATTTACTGACTTGTTTTGTGGCCTAACATATGATTTATCCTGGAGAATGTTCCTTGTGTATTTGAAAAGACTGTGTATTCTGCTCCTGTTGGATGGAATGTTTTGTATATGTCTGTTAGGTACATCTTGTCAAAGATGTAGTTTAGGTCCAATGTTTCCTTATTGATCTTCTGTCTGGATGATCTGTCCATTGTTAAAAATGGGATAATTGAAGTCCTCTGCTATTATTATATTGCTGTCTATTACTCCCTTCTAACTTGTTAATATCTGCTTTCTATACTTAGATGCTCTTATGCTGGGTGCATACATATTTACAATTGTTTTTTCTTCTTGATGAATTGACCCCTTTGGCATTATATAATGACCTTCTTTGTCTCTTGTTACCATCTTTGACTTAAAAATCTATTTTGTCTGATATAAGTATAGCTACCCCTGCTTTCTTTTAGTTTCCATTTGCCTGGGCTATCTTTTTCCATCTCTTCACTTTCAGTCTATGCATGTCCTTAAAGCTGAGGTGAGTCTCTTGTAGGCAACAGATAGTTGGATCGTCTTTATTTTTTTTTTTTTAATCCATTCAGTCATTCTGTCTTTTGGCTGGAAAATTTATTCCATTTACACTTAGCACAATTATTGATAGGTATGAAATTACTATTGCCATTTTATTAAGTGTTTTCTGGTTGTTTTGTAATTCCTTTGTTCCCTTTTCCCTCTCTTGCTATCTTCTTTTGTGATTTGATGATTTTCTGTAGTGGTATGCTTTGGTTCTTTTCTCTTTGTAGTTTGTACATGTACTATAGGTTTTTACTTTGTGGTTACTCTGAGGTTTCCACTTTTTTTAATATTGAGTTATCTGTCTTTCCCTTTTTGATTTGTTGAAGTCCTTTTTATATCCTGGATACTAATCCCTTGTCTATTTTATGCATTACAAATAGATCATACAAACCAGTGGCTTGCCTTCTCATTACCCAGTGAAGATTTTTAATGAAAACAAGTTCTTGTATGTAATGTAGTACAATTTACCATTATTTTGTTTTAGGAATTCATTTTTTAAATGTATAGAATCTGTGATTGTAGATGAGATCATATAAGGCTGTATGATATAGAGAGAAAAGACCAATTTTTATATCTCCATAATTTAACTTCTGAATACAGCAGCTTGAGCCATTAGAGAAATCAGAGGAAATACAACTAGAAACAATGGCTTTATTTAACTGAATTTTCTTCAGTAGCCAGACCCTCAATCCAAGTCTGTATTGGTGTTACTATACCCAGAATTATAGATCCAGAATATTGTTAATGTATGATTATTTCTACAAATAAGTAAATTTAAAAATCAATGGGTTATGAGTTCACTTTTAGACTTACTTATCTCCTCTTATTTTGTGTCTTCTTTTTATTCTCCCTTGCTGTTTTCACTGTTGTCAGTCTTTTGCCTGTTAAGTTTTATTTTCTTTTGTCTTTTCCAGGATCTTCAATAGATACATATTTCCAAAATAGTGCTGGAGGTTACCTTTATCTTTTTCAAAACTTTTATTTAGTCAATTTTCCTTAATTGTAGAAGTTCAAAGTGAACTCATATAATGTCACTATGTTTACATTATATACGTATTATTCAAGAATATTTAAAATATATTTGCCTTTGGTTTGGTGGCAAGGTTTGAAAGAGCTATATAGACTTCACTAAATGCTCACTGCCAGTCATTTTACCCAATCTCTTCTTCTTTTTGGAATTTTAGATTTTGTTTTATAGATTAGTTATTTTGAATACAATTCAAGTGATTTTTTAAGAAAATCATATAGGGAGGTACATTTTCTGTTCTTTTACATTTCCAGTTGTATATAAAGTTCTTAGATTGAAATATTTCTCCATATCTCTGAAGACATTGCTCCATCATTTTCTCCATTTAGTTTTTTCAGATGAGACATTTGAGAAAAGCCTACTTATTTTCCTTTGAAAATAACTTGTAATCCTCTTTAGATAATTATAGGCTTTTTTATGCTTGTACCTCATAAAAACTTTGCCAGTATATGTCTGGATGCGGTTGCCTTTTCATTGTTTTTTCTTGGCATGTGATGAGAACTTTCAAAGTATTTACTCAGCCCTTCCATGAGTTCAGAAAAGCTGTCCTTAATTAGATTCTTCAGTTCCATTACATCTTGTCTCTTCTTCTGGAACACCACTTAACCTGCATCTGTCCATATCTACATTCCTCTCTTATAATTTTCATTTCTTAATTCTCTGTGTCTGCATTGTGGTCAAGTTTCTTAAACATGTCATTCACATTGCTAGTTGGACAGCTGAAGTCTTTATTCTCCTTTTCACTGCTTCAAGTAAAGATTTTCATTTTGCCATTAAATATGATGTTTTTAAAAAATATTCTTTGTTTATTTCACTCATCTTTCTTTAATTTCCATTTATTCAATTAGAGATTCCCTTTACTTCTCAGTGATTTGACTTACTTTATCTTTACTTCTTACTTTATAGAGTCCTTTTTAAAAATTATATTAAGTAAACAAAACTCCCCCCTCTTATTTTCACTAATAAATAATGCCCTTGTCCAAAATAATTAAAGTATGATAATGCCTCTTTAGTCTGGCTCCAGTTTTTTCACTAGAACTGTCATTTGTCCAAACCCTCAGCAATAGACACAGACTAGATTCAGGCTAAACTACTAACTAAAGCTTTTATCATTTGCTAAAATATTTTCAGTTTAATTTACAGTTTCTTTAATATGTGAATCAGTAGTTTTGCACTATATGGACTGGTTCTGAATGTACTACTTTTTTTTTTTTGCTTCCTCCAGCCCTCAAGAACTGGTCATGTTATTTTATAGAGTGAAAGAAAATGGACTTAGATGCTGGAATATACCATTTGATACAATTTTCTAGGGACTTTCTTAGCGCTAAATAAGTAGAAAGAGTGAGCAAACTCTTACATCAAGGCCCAGACTGTTCAGGTAAACCATAGTGAAGGAGAAACCTCAGTGCTCTGGGTCAAACACCAAATAGCTAGCCCTTGGTTAAGTACATAAGATTTCCTCATAGGGAAGCTGTAAGAAGAGCAGTACTGTCTATCTGCATGGAAAACCACTTGATACAGAGTCTAAAAAATCAATATTATCTTTATTAAGAGACTTTGTCTTCTCACAACTGATATAATAACTGGGGCAGGAATTCTCTGCTTACAATGTTTGGCATAGCATCATAACATAGCACCTTCACATGCACCGACAGTGGTGATGGTAAGGATGATCCAGACAAATGAAATATCACCAAATGACCAAGTAAAGATAGAAAAAAACAATTAAATTCCACTTGCATTGACTGAATACATACTAATACATACCTAAGGCTCCAGGCTCTAGGGTGGATGAAAGAACCTCATTTCTGCCTTGTGGGAAGATCTCATAAAATATACTCTTAGTGCCCTTCACTTTTATATTTTCTTCGTCTTCATGCCATGCCTCTCTTTTTCAAGGAAGAGAAAATGTAAAGATATATGTAGCAGAGAAAGAAATAGTTTCAGGTAGAATTATATCTTTCAACTACAATAGTGGTTGACAAACCATAACACATGGGCCAAACCTGGCCTACTGACTATTTTTGTCAATAAAGTTTTATTGGAATAAAGCTGCACCACACCCATCTATTTATGTATTTTCTGTGGTTGTTTGTGTACAATAGTGAAATTGAGTCGTTGTAACAGAGACTATGTGGCCCAAGAAACCTAAAAAAGTTTTAATATCTGGCTCTTTACAGAAAAAAAATTGCTGATCCCTGGACAAAACTGTTAATCTACATTGGCTGATAGAATTCCATTCACATTTGGTCACCGGTATTCATGTCTCAGTAAATTTTAAGTGTTTCTTCCATACTGTCTTTTATATTCCTTTCCTCTTTTACTGCTTCATTCATGGTCATAAATAAGCCAGTTTAAATAGAAACATTAATTTATTTAAATTATATTGTATCGACATTAATAGGGAAAATGTACCTGGTGCTCTTTTGAAATACATCGTTACCAAGAAAAACATCATTTCCTAGCATTGCTATCTACAGTCTGCCTCTGCCTCCTAGCACTCTGCCCCCTACCCACTGTGCCTTAGCTATATTGGCCTTCTTGCCATTCCTTGAACTTGCCTAGTAAGTTCACATTTTGGGGCCTCTATTATATTTGCTGTTCCCCGTGCCTGGGATGCTCTTAACTCTTTTGTTTGTTCAGTTCTCTCCTGTGATCAAATATCACCTCCAGAGAAGCCTTCCTTGACCACCTAATCTACAATAGTGCCCTCCTTTTTCAGCACTCCTTATCACTTTAATGCACTCCATTTTTCAAGACCAATATCTTTTGCTGATACTATATAGAATAATTATTTATTGTCTGTCCCCCTATCAGAGTGTTGGCTTCATGAGAACAGTGACTTAATCTAGTTGAATTAATGTTATTTCCCACTGTCTATAACAGTGCTGGGAACACAGTAGATGCCCAACTAATATTTACTGAATGAATGAATAAATGGATAGAAGAAATACATTAGAGAGACCGTATATCTAAATGGTTAGGTAAATATAGCTGACTTAAATTTAACTTCTTCCAAGTGAACTTGAACAAGTTCCTTTATCTTTCTGGGCCTTGGTCTTCTCATTTGTAAAATAAGGATGATAACAGTAGTTATCTTCCAAAAGTCACTGCGCAGATTAAAGAATGTACATAAAAGTTCAACCACATTAATTAGCATGCTAAATGCTTAAAGAAGGCAATTATTATCATTATGGATATCAGAAAAAGTGCCAGGAATCATCTGGAAAGCCAAAACACAGAAGGTTTAATGCTAGCTATTGCAAAAATGCATTTTCCCATAAATCAGACTATGTGGATCAGCCAATGCAGTGATCTTGCAAATTATTATTACCACAAATTTAATCCTTTGAAGTGAGAATATTGTATTGTAACCTATCGTATTTAACTAATATTGATTGAGGGCCTACTCTGTGTCAGGCACTGTTGAGCAAATTTGTGTCAATGATCTTCTGAAAACATTTTTTGCAATCTTTTCTTATATGTTCCCCAAAGAAAATGAACCAGCATGGAGAGGTTGCTCATCCAGTGTTCCTAAAATGATGGACACTCAAGAAGAGAATGAAAATGAATGCATGTGTGGTTTTGTGAGGTTTCTATAGTTCTCTTTCTTCAGCTTATACTTCAAAAACATGCTGGACTTTCAACTTAGTGTAGCAGTGCCATTTTCATAACTAATGTATCCAATGGGTAGAGTGACTAATGGTCCCAATTTTCCCAGGACTAATGGAGCGTCTGGGACATGGAACTTTCAATTTTAAAACCAGAAAATTGGGTCAAGTTGGTCACACTATCCATGAGGGTATGTGTATGTGTGGTATATATTTATGTATACTTATGCATATCTCATGATCTAGGTGGCATATTTAGACTGGGAATTAGGTGTGTTAAATCCTATGACACACATATATATTTATAACCAAAATCTCTGTAAGTAACATACACTTCTGAAAAATTTCTAGAAAACAGAACTAATCATGAAGCGCTATTTTAATTTCTTTTCAACCATATCATATCATCATATTATTTTTTGGACCTCATTTCTCAAGGCCAACTACCTGAAAAGCTTGGGCACCCAAAATTTTAATCTATTCCATGGGATTCATAGAAAGTGCTCGTTTTTCCTACCTCCATCCCTGTCCCCAAATAACTGAGCAGGAATTTGCTGTTAGAATAGATTTTTCCCCCCACTTTACATGTAATGGAAAAGCTTACACACATAGTCACTTTGGAGGCTGGACACTTTTCTACATTTTTAGCATTTGCACATCTTTAACCAGCTTGTGCAAAAACATAAGACCGCTTCATAATCTTCATTAATCAATGCTGTTATCTTTACTTAAAGACTTGGTCCATTAACTTAAGCTCATTGTGATGAATTTCTAATCTGCCCAGAAGAATGACTCTGTGTTCTGGTGTATGAAAAGCAGCCCTCCCTGCAGTTCTACCAAGACATAGTTGAATATGCTCTTCGATTATATTTAGATGTCATCATGGGGAAATTAGATTGTGGATTTTCTTTAAAAAGATGGATTGATTTTACATTTGGTAATTGAAAATTGATAACAGTGCTTGGAAATAAGCAGAGAAATATTTCTAGTGAGACAGACTACTGTTTATCATTGTTCCCTTTTTCTATATTTTGATTATGTTCTCCTGTCACCCTGCCCTTGATGTCAGCTATGTCTCTTGAGAACTGCAAGTTTCTTCAAGACAGACAGATAACTTGTTTGTCATCATATTCCCAGCAGTGCTTGGCAAAGTTAGTTAACTAAATAAATAAATAAATAAACAAATAAGAAAATGTAGATTAGAATTATTTCCCAAGAATTGCTAACATCAATGCAGAAAAATGCAAATCCAACAGTAACCATACACACTTGCATACACAAAGCATTGAATGCCCCCAGTGATCTCATTAAGTCTTAGGATTTCACCTGGGCCAATTCTAGTGGCTTTGTTTCTGGTTATCTTGTCAGGACACTACAGAGAGATGATGATGATGATGATATCTTTGTCTTTTGATATTAATTCATTCAACAAATATTGACCAAGTGTCTATTATGTGCCAAGTTTTTTAATTTTTTGTTTTATTTTGGTCCTGAGGTTACAATGGTGAATATAGCAAAGTTCTTGCTCTCCAGGAATCCTGTCTTTATCTTTCTTTTGAGTTCCACCTCCACCATCCTAAGTGCAAAAAGGGTATCTATGCTTAAATGTTCGATAGTAAGCTCAAACTCAAAATATTTAAAATTGAGTTCATCTCCCCCTACCAAACCAAATCCTCTTGGATTTTAATATAAATCCAATGACAATAGTGATCATGTCTGTCTTGTTTTCAGCTGTATATGACCAGTGCCTAGTACAGAACCTGGCCCAAAGAAAGTTTTCAATAAATGTTTCTTCCAAGGTCACACCTTCCATGTCATCAGAGTCAAGCCCTGTAGCTTCTAAATTCTCACAATCCCCTCTCCATAACTACTATAGCAGCCTTCACAATCTTGTATCAAATTTTTATGTATGTTTCTGTATTTCCCTTTAGATTTTAAGCTCTTTGGGAATAGAGATTGTTTGCATCATGTGTCTTTACCACAGATCCCAGCACTTGCAAACCCACAGTAAATGTTTATTGAATTAAATAATGTTCAAAATACATTAGTTTATTGTGGCTCAATAATTTCTAAGTAATTCCAGTGGCTTTGTTTCTGGTGATTCAGTAGAGTCATGCTAGAGTACTAATAACAATCATAGCTATTATGACACATGCTAAGTGCCAGGCATAGTGCTAAGTGCTTTCCTGGATTATCTTATAAAATCCTACCCAAACCTATTATTATATTCATTTTATAGGTGAGAAAACTGAGACACAGATAGGTTAAATGACTTACTTAAGTTCAAATAGGTAGGAATCAAATCACTGCTAGTTAACTGACGATATTCCCCCCATGATATTTATTCTTATCATTCTTTGCTGAAGAAATACATTTGTTTCTAAATAGATTGTCTAAACATAAGAGGAGTCCACTTGGATTCCAGGACACTCTTACTGGCCATTCAGAGCCCAGAAGTTTTACCAGATACTGTGTTGGTCATCATTTTGGCAGGCAATTTCTGTAGTCTGGCAGGTGAACCAGAAATTCTCCTGATATAGTTTGAATTTCACTTTAAATGTAAGCCACTAGAGATGAACCATCCTCTTGGTTGTGAAGTCAGAGTGCAGGCCACTGATAACCTGATCAACTGTAACACCTTTTGTGGGCGGAAGTTGGGTGAGAGGGTTATTAACAAATGCAGAAAAGAAAAGGAAAAATGTGCTATGCTTCTCTGATAGATTGGACCTGGACATTTGAGGGACTGAAAGATCATTTTGATTTCAAATAAAAATAAACATGTGAACAGCACACAATGAAGCAAGCTTTTCCCCCATATCACCTATGGCAGCCTTTTGTTCAGCTCTGTGTGGTGAGAGGAGATTCTTGTACTTCAGCTGACTAAAAGGTGTCAGAACAGAAATGCTTCTAACTATTCCCGGGTTTCTTTAAAATACCCTCATTTAAGGCCAGTAAAGCAAAGCTTTTATCTATTTTACTATGAAAACATATTTCAGTTGGAAATCTCTAAATTCTTGCTGGAAATCTGGGTGTTTCATGCCTAAACAGCAAAAGAAGCTGGCATTTTAAATAATTACTTTGATAAAGAATGTACTTGCTTAGTGCACAATGCAAGGTAGACACAGGAAGGCTACTGGGATATACCTAATGACGACTGAAGATGTTGTCTCAAAACTGTGGTGTGTTTTACTTTGATTAATGGTTTTATTCTGTATCCTCTCCCCTCATCGCTCACCATGCCCTAACCATCAGACTACCACCCTTCGGTGCCCTGCTTCCTGTGCTTTACCACACCGGACAATTCTTCATGCCCTGGACATTTTCCTGCCTCTTCACTTGTTTCCTTGCTCCTCCTGATAAACACTTACCCATTCATCAAGGCTTCATTCAAATGTTACCTCTTTTGGGAAGTCTCCAATGGACAACCCCTAACTGCAAAATGAGCTAATCCTCCTCTCTGCTTCCTGGCACATACCTCGATTGCCGTGTATATCACATTGTGTTGCAATTATTTAGGGGTGTGACTCCCCAAAAACGTTCTACAAGGGGAAGGGCTAGTTTGTGTGTGTAAGCATGTATATACATACTAAATAATTTCCTTATTTATTTATACTGAATCTTTTTTCAGCAAGGATTTAAGACAATTAAAAGTCTACACAACTAAAGAAACAAATAGGTGAGAGATAAATATAAATATATGAATCAGGATACAAAACAGACCTGTGAATGAGGCAGATAAGGACTGGAATTATATTTTATCCATCTTTATATTTCAATAACCCAGCAAAGTGACTAGCATTTAGAAGATAACTAGCATGCATAATTTAAATGCATTTATTTATTTAATTATTGATTGATTATCATTGCCCTTGAATGCATTAAGTGATAATTTATCGAAGCATTAAGTCTCCTATTTATGAACTGATCATTCAGTCACCAATACCAGGACATGACTTGTCAAGCACTGGAATTTATCACATTCATTTTTCTCAACAGTTCTCCCCATTTATGGATGTGAAACCAAAGGTCTAGAAAGATCAAAGCATCTGAACAAGATCACACAGCATAAACATTGGTGAAATCACCTCTTAGGACCTCATCTGCAAAATGAAAAAGATGAAAGAGAACTCAGCATTCATTTAGCCCAGTCTTTCACATTATATGATTCTAAATTTATAATACAATATATTAAAAAAGTCATTTCTCATTTTCACTCATTCTAATTCTCTGATGTTATTTTATTTTCAGGCTGTCCATAACTGGTCCAATTCTGTAGAATATTAATGCATTGTTAAATGATTTGATTTATCCTGCTTCCCATATTTGTGAGAGACTCTGTGTCTTGGATGTTGATTACTCGCAGATCACTAATTTTTTTTCCTCTGACAAGGGCTTGCCTTTGTAGGTGTCGTAGAGGTGAGACACATAAGTAGAGTGCATGGGTGTGGTATGTCTACATTGTACGGGCATGTTATGGTAGCAGATGTGCTACAGTCCTGCATTTCACCTCAGAGCATCATGTCATCTACATCTGGAACACTGGTGACTTCTTTACATTATCCACGGGATCTTGATCCACCTGAGGAAAGAGGCAGTGGCTGGAGAAAAGGGCTAGGAGAAGACTAAAGGCAAACAGATGGAGGTAGCAGGAGGGAAGGAGAAAACAGAGGCATTTGTTTGGACATCACTTTCAGATCACACTTACCAAAAACAAAAATGGAAGATTGCATAAAGACAAGTCTCCATGTGCTTTTCATTCATTTCAGGGAGTGAAAATGTAAGGGAAGACAGGTGAAAATAAATTTCCATGAGGTGATGACCTCATAGTTTTTTCTTAGATGCTCATCAGGACTGTATAGGAATATAGCCTAGGGATATTCTGGCCCAATCCACATGCTCGTCAGAGCAATTTCTTCAGAGGAATTTTCTTTCCACCAAACAATTGTTCCTTGAGCTTTTGAGAAAGTTTTATCTGCAAAGCTCCTATAGATAGAAGTGATTTTTAACCAGCCTCAGCGTGAAACTTACAAGGAGATATCCTCCTGAGTCTACAGTTATAATTCTGGGGTAGTTTATTGTGTGGTCAGTGGACTCTGAAAAACAATTCTTTATGTAGTTCAACTTGTATTAAAAAGACAGAGCAAAATCATTTTGCTAAGCGAAATTAGCCAGTCACAGAAGACAAGCACTGCACTGCATGATTCCACTTATATGAGGAATCTAAAATTGTCAAACTCATAGAAGCAGAGAATGCAATGATGGCTGCCAGGGGCTGGTGAAAGGGGGAAATGGAGAGTTACTGTTCAAAAAGTATAAAGTTTCAGTTCTATAATATGGATATATTCTAGAGATCTGCTGGACAACATTGTGCCTCTATAGTTAACAATACTGTATGATGCACTTAAAATTTGCTAAGACAGGAGGTCTCATGTTGTGTTCTTACTAAAATTTAAAAAATCCTTCTGTGAATTAGGAGATGTAAATCTCTCTGAATTGACCTAGTAGAATGTTTTAAAGTATGTGCCTTGTGTTAAAACTCTTGAATATTTAATATTTCTAAGCAGGCTGCTTTTCCGTAGGGCTGGGCGCTCTGGTTCACAGTGATTTGAAAAGTGGTTTAACATTAAGTAACCAGAGATGGTGTAATTAAAACAAAAGGATGCGTCACCTCATTACCATAGTTGATTGATGGTAAATTCTATTCAAAGTAGGTAAGTGAATTTTGAATGATAACCCTTAAAACAGAAAATATAAGATGAAGTATGCTGTCTTTCCTACACAGCTGGATTTTTCATGGTTATATTAAGAAAAGAAAACTAATAGCTTGTGAGGGGGAAAGTATGAAG
This sequence comes from Phocoena phocoena, assembly GCF_963924675.1. NCBI lineage: Eukaryota > Metazoa > Chordata > Mammalia > Artiodactyla > Phocoenidae > Phocoena > Phocoena phocoena. Next base: position 118,979,655 of record NC_089240.1, read on the forward strand.
ACTCCACTTTACAGCTGTGATAAAGCACTCAAGATAATGAAAATCAAGCAAGATTATTAAGAGAAAGATAGATAACCTAAATAAAACCCAGCTCTCTCTATATAACATCAACACTTTGAATCTCTGTATACCTAATTATCTGGGCGCCTTAATTTAGTTAAAATCATTTCTGAAAACAGGCAAATACATAATTTTTTTTAATAGTAAAGGGAAAAAAACACATTTGTTTCCTTTCATAACACATTATCTATGTGACTGATTGGAAATTGTTCATCTGATTTACCAAAACTGGGGCCACTCAGTAGTTTTAGAATATTCTGAGAATCATCCTTTATTTTTTGTGAAGTTAAACTTTTAAAAGATGATAGTGGCAATTGAACAATTAAGGTGTACTTCTTAAAAAGTACATGGTTGTCCTAATCACCATGTCAGTAATAAAGTGCCTATCTGGCCCTTTCATGAACATGTAACAATTTTTATTTTTTTTAAAGCCTTTATTGAATTTGTTACAATATTGCTTCTGTTTTCTGTTTTGTTTTTTTGGCAACGAGGCATGTGGGATGGCGAGGCATGTGGGATCTTAGCTCCCTGACCAGATATCGAACCCGCACCCCCTTGCATTGGAAAGCGAAGTCTTAACCACTGGACCACCAGGGAAGTCCCACAAGAGACTTTTAAAACTGCTCATAGTTTACCTACTGGATTTTAATTTCCCCACATGACCTGTTAAAATTTATCACGTAAATCCAAATTTTGGGTCATTTTAAGTATTAAATGTGTGTTTGAAAGTCTGGCAGTATTTTAGGAGCCATTAATTACTATCATACAAATACGTATTAGGAACCATTAAAAATTGTTTTTTTTTCCTGCCATTTTAATTTGCTACAATATAGTCTAATGAGGTCAAGCACATTTGTTTGGTTAAGAAAGAAGAACGATGCAGAATAACAATTTTGCTGAGCTAGAATAACAGTTTTATAAGGCTTCATAAAGGTTTTCTTGGCAGAATCACCAATTTGGAATGTCAACGTGAGAATTCCATATTCATTAAATCTGCTTCTCGATTTGTTTTACTGAGAGGTGAAAGTGAGGCTGAATGCTCACCAATGGTGGCTTTACATGTTTTTCGGGTGATTTTTAGCATTTAAGTATAGAGCCAATGCTGCAGAAATCAAAATCCATGGGAGATGTCTTAGAAGGACTACTTTGATTCAATCAATTCTCCTTTATCAGTCACTTCATGTGTGTCAAGCACTGAGTTAGGAGTTCTGTCAGATACAGATGCAGTAAAGAATTAGATACATACTCTGCCCTCAAGGAGAGGGGCTGCAGAGCTAGAGTGTCCATATAAACTCTAAGGTGTGCACAGCACTGGATCTAGCCAGGTAGACCTGGACATGGTAGACACATTAAGTCTATGTATTAAATAGACAATAAATATTTATTTCCTAAATGCATGAACAAATGTATTTCATAATATAGGGACATGCAAATGTTCTGAGAGCTCACAGAAGTGAGAGCTTCCTTTTAGCTCAGAGAGATAGTGGCTTGAATTTTGAGGAAGACTTTTCTACTTTAGTGTAATATTGAAACATTTTCAAGATTTTAATATGACTCTAGTCATTAAAAATAACGATGTGAACTAGATTTCTAAACCTTAGACTCTTGACAATTGTCTCGAAATAAACTTGTTCTTTGTTGTAGACGTAAATGTTTAAGGATATGTCAGCGATTATGAAAATTTTAAAGGAAATTTGGTAGACATAATAAGAGTATAAGATCATAAAAAGACCTCCTCCTGCCTGAGTCAGGTCCATGCAGAACTAAGAGAATGACATTTAAGGGTATGACTTACTTCCTAATACCGATCTTAAATGCTAGGATGTCATCCCGAACATCCCAGTTTTAGTTAATAACACATTGTAGTTACTTAATCATGGAGTTAGCTAAGCATTTTTACTAGCTCAAGTTTCATGAGATAGTCAATTTCTTCCTTCTCCTGCATTCCCATCTTTAAGGTTAATTTATGTGAAATACTATTCAAAATGTATGAACGTATAAAAGATACACCATGAATTATACTCTTTCTTAAGTAACTGAAATGCCCAATATCATTTTTATAGAAATTATCATATTCATTTTTTCTGTTCCAATTTAAGATGTGCTTACTATGTGCCAGCTACTGGAGCTACATCCTAGGGACACAAAGACAAACAAAGGCAGTTAGATTTGTATCTGCCCCAATGTAACTCATGGTCCAGTTACAAAAAGATGGACATGTTGCTTTATTAAGAGCAGTGAAGAAAGGAAACATAGTATTGTGATAGAGGCTGATGGGGTAGGACAGCTAGTTTAGATTGGTGGACAGAGAAGTGCTCTTTGAAGAGGTGACATTTAAGTGAAGCTCAGAAGGATGAGAAGCAGCCATTTAAACAGCAGAAGAAAGAATAGTCCTGGCAGAGGAAACAACATGTGTCAATTCCCCAAGATGGAAAAGAGACTGGCGTATTATAGGAACAGGAAAAAAGGCCAATGTAAAAACATGGAAGAGTAGTATGAGATGAGACTGGAAAGAAGGGCAGGAGGCTGGATCATGCAGGTCCTTAGAGGCCTGCATGTAGAGGTGGGATGATATTGAAATCTTCTATGCAGAAATGTATCATGATATGATTTAATTATTAAAATGATTCTGGATATTGTAAGGAAAATAGATCAGAGTAAGGAAAGAGTTGAAGGAGGGTGATTTTTTCTTAAGAGCCTGTTTGATCCAAGCAAAGAGTGGGAGGTGGCTTAGACTAGGATAGTGATAAAGAAATAGAAATGAATATATTGAAGAGATATCTGCAGGTATATCTGATAGGGTAAAATTATAATTAGATGTTTAACTTGTCTTTATCCCCTTACAGCCTGGGGCCCATTGAAGAGAGGGACTACATCTTGTTCATCTCTGTTTCCACTCCCAGCTGGGAATGTTTAATGAAAAATAATTTTTTCATAACTTGGGGTTTCTGGGCTATGACGGGCACTCATCAAATCTTCAAATAGATGAATAAGTTTTCTATCTGTTTTCTGTAGTAGAATTTCTCTTTCTTTGCCTTAAAGTTAACTTTTTTCTCGCTTCAGGAGAGCCCCTCTGGTTTTGATATATTACATTGTGGTGAACACGACCATATGCTCTTTCTCTACTCCCCGTTCAAGACCTTATAGACTTCAGTGATATGCTTTCATTATTTTTATCTTTCACGTTGAAGAAAGAGAATCTTTTGATTCTTTTCTCGTATTGCAGTTCCTGCTTTTCACTGATTACTTCTGTTGCCTCCCTCTGGATTTTCTTTAGCTCTTTTATGACTTGTTTGAGATGTGATAACACAATACTCCTGGTGTGAATATACCACAATCCTCTATGTCAGTTGAATGTTGGGTTTTGTTTTATTCCAACACATTTTCTAATAAGGTTTAATATTTTCTAGACCATTTTTGGTTCTAGGGAGCAGACCCAAAGACCCATAAGTCTTTTTATAGTAATAATTTAACTCATAGCTTGAAATAAAGTAGTATCTTTTTTCCTTGTTCTTATGTATAATTTTCTTTCATTTTATACAGGCTTATGTAATTTTCTTGCATTTTTCTCCCTGCCAGTTTGGTATCTCAGTATCTCCAGAAGAGCTTAGTGTCAATTGCATTCTTTCCTTCAAATCACTTATAAAAACTGTGGGATTAGGCTGACCCCTGGGAGATATCCTCATTTGTAGTTTCTCTCCAGAGCAGTTTTCCCCTAATCTTAGTTTCTTGTCTGTAAGACAATTCTCTGTTCATGATGAAAATAATCTTCTCAACTTCCTGGTAATTCTGGTTGAAGATTATATAAATGTACTTTGAAAATGAATATAACATATCTGCTTGTTCTGTTTCGTTCATATTATTAGTTATCCACAAATAACTTAATCTTATTAGCTGAACATCATTCCCCTTATAGAAACCACATTTCCTTTTAATAAATATGTTATACCTTCTTTAGTAACTCACTTATTCTATCATCTATCTATCTATCTTCCATTAACTTGCCTGATATGCAGGTGAAATTTGTCAGTCTTTAACTGTAAAAATGCCCACTAAAACTTTTCTTATAGATGTCAAACGTCATCCTTTCAGAATTTATAAAGACTGTTTACATTTGTGGCTAATAGCTTCACAATTTCACCCTTGGAGTCTTTAAAACTTTTGATACATTTAAACCAATTTATCAATTAAATCTATAACATCCTATAATTTTATTATTTGCTTAAATCCTTTTGTGACACTGTATTTTCTCAACTGTAAGATACATACCTACTTTGACCTTTTAAGGATTATTCATGCATTCATTTAATGAATATTTATTGGGAGGCTACATACCCACTGACTTCATAGAACTTTTATTCTTTGAGGATTGAAAGACAATAAACAAACAAATAAGGAAATAATATGTTAGGAAGTTATAAATGCTATGAAGAAAAATAAAGCAGTTAAGGGGATAGAAGATGAGGAGGGGTGCTATTCAATATAGAGGGATTAGAAATGATCTCTCTGAGAGAGTAACATTGGAGCAAGACTCAGGAACAACCCATGTGGTTATTTGGTGAAAGGGAATGCCAGGAAGATGGAACAGTAAGTGCCCAGGCCCTGATATAGGCATGTGTTTGGCTTGGTCAATGAACAGCAAGGAATCTAGTGCTATAGAAACAAAGTGAGTGGGGAAGAGAGTGGTACAGAATGAGGACTAGAGATTTAACCAAGGGCCAGATCATGCAAAGCCTTACAGATATATTGAGGACTTTGAATTTTCTTCTTAGTAAGACAAGAAGCCATTTGATGGTTTTTGACCATGGGGATATCATAATGTCACTTATTTAAAAATAAAAGTGTGGTTTTAGTCTGTTAGATTTACATTGGGTATTTAGAATATTAGATCTAGATTGCATATTTAATGTATTTAGATTTAGATTGGGGTTGACGGATTGTGGCAAAAGGAAGACAAATTGGGAGGCTATTTCAGTAGGTAATCAGGTAAGAAATGATGAAGATTTGAACTTGGATGGTGGTGGTGGAATTCATCAGATTTATTTTTTTACAAAATTCATAAATTTTATTTATCAGTCATTCATTATATTTGCCAGAAATGCATTTGATGTTTGCATAACATGTATTTCTTTCCTTTTCATTAAAAAAATAAAAGTTGTTTTGATAAAGGTAAGACCACTGGATTAAATTAGTTTAACATATGTTTGTCTTCATTGAGGAACCACTACCATAAACTCTATCTTTGTAACTGTTTACTGTCTATACAATTTAGATAGAAACAAAATAATTAAAAATCAAAGAATCTTTTCACTTAACCAGTTTTCTAACTGATCTGAAGTTTCAGGAACTCCCATTTAATGCTGGATATTTTATTCCATAAATTCAGAGGCTGTGGATTTACTTTAGAGATAAGAGTTCTGTAAGCCTTGCTAAGTAGGTCAACTTGGTATGCTTGAAAGAATAACCATGATGCTGCATATTAGAATTTTAAGAACAACATGGTAGTTTAAAGGAATAAGTTGCTTAATGCTGTTTCCCTGGGTCCCATACAAACAAATAGCAGCATATTGGCAAGTTTTTGAAATCAAGGCCAATGTTTAATAAAGACAGGAAAGAATTGAAAAATAGATATATTACTTCTGGATTTATATTTTATCTTACCTCCATCCAAATTCTTACTGTTAAAACAATCCAAAAATATATTTAACGTCTAACCTAGGCCTGCCACCCTGCTCTTTTAAACATGTAACTAGAGTGGGCTTGTTTCTGACAGAAGTCCCCTTTGGAATTAATCAATAATACTATGCATACAGCAACTATTTGGTCTTACACACTTTTATCTCATGTCCCTTTTTTTGTTGACCTAGCCCCACTTTTTTTTTCTGGGAAAACTCCTCCCACATACGTGGAGGTCATGAGCAACTATTTTGATGCTGCCCCTCTGGCCACACTTGGTTGGTCAAGGGTTGACCTAAGAGTGGTTACCACAAAACTTTTCCAATTATAATGGAAGAAACATATTCTATTCAGTGGCTGGAGCTGCACTGATTTAATTTTAAAAAGTCAGTCTGTATGGAGTGCCTTCTAGGTCTCTGTTTATTTCAACAGAATGTCAGGTGATTCTCTAGCAGAATGTCCAAGGACCAAACTTAGAAGCACTTTGGGACCAAACTTAGATGCAGATAATATTTGCTTACTTAGTTCTTTTTTTAAAAAAATTTTATTGGAGTATAGTTGCTTTACAATGTTGTGTTAGCTTCTACTGTATAGCAAAGTGAATCAGATATACGTATATATACGTATAAATATACGTATATGTATATATATAAAAGATATATATATTTTTTTCTTGGATTTCATTCCCATTTAGGTCAGCACAGAGCATTGAGTAGAGTTCCCTGTGCTATAGAGTAGGTTCTCATTAGTTATCTATTTTATACATAGTATAAATAGTATATATATGTCAATCCCAATCTCCCAATTCATCCCATTCCCCATTTCCCCCTTGGTATCCATACATTTGTTCTCTACATCTGTGTCTCTATTTCTGCTTTGTAAATAAGGTCATCTATACCAATTTTTTCAGATTCCACATATATGCATTAATATACAATATTTGTTTTTCTCTTTCTGACTTCACTCTGTATGACAGTCTCTAGGTCCATCCATGTCTCTACAAATGACCCGATTTCTTTCCTTTTTATGGCTGAGTAATATTCAATTGTATATATGCACCAAATCTTCTTTATCCATTCCTCTGCTGATGGACATTTAGGTTGTTTCCATGTCCTGGCTATTGTAAATAGTGCTGCGATGAACATTTTGGTACATGACTCTTTTTGAATTATGGTTTTCTCAGGGTATATGCCCAGTAGTGGGATTGCTGGGTCACATGGTGGTTCTATTTGTAGTTTTTTAAGGAACCTCCATACTGTTCTCCATAGTGGCTGTATCAATTTACATTCCCACCAACAGTGCAAGAGGGTTCCCTTTTCTCCACACCCTCTCCAGCATTTATTGTTTGTAGATTTTGTGACGATGGCCACTCTGACGGGTGTGAGGTGATACCTTATGGTAGTTTTGATTTGCATTTCTCTAATAATTACTGATGCTGAGCAGCTTTTCATGTGTTTGTTGGCCATCTGTATGTCTTCTTTGGAGAAATGTCTATTTAGCTATTTCAACCGTTTTTTGATTGGGTCGTTTGTTTTTTGATATTAAGCTGCGTGAGCTGTTTGTGTATTTTGGAGATTAATCCCTTGTCAGTTGCTTCCTTTGCAAACATTTTCTCCCATTCTGAGAGCTGGCTTTTCATTTTGTTTATGGTTTCCTCTGCTGTGCAAAACTTTTAAGTTTCATTAGGTCCCATTTGTTTATTTTTGTTTTAATTTTCATTACTCTAGGAGGCGGGTCAAAAAAGATCTTGCTGCGATTTACATCAAAGAGTGTTCTGCCTATGTTTTCCTCTAAGAGTTTTATAGTGTCCAGTCTTAACATTTAGATCTCTAATCCATTTTGAGTTTATTTTTGTGTATGGTGTTAGGGAGTGTTCTAATTTCATTCTTTTACATGTAGTTGTCCAGTTTTCCCAACACCACGTATTGAAGAGACTATCTTTTCTCCATTGTATATTCTGACCTCCTTTGTTATAGATTAGGTGACCATAGGTGCATGGGTTTATCTCTGGGCTTTCTATCCTCTTCCATTGATCTATATTTCTGTTTTTGTGCCAGTACCATACTGTTTTGATTACTGTAGCCCTGTAGTATAACCTGAAGTCAGGGAGCCTGATTCCTCCAGCTCCGTTTCTCTTTCTCAACATTGCTTTGGCTATTTGTGGTCTTTTGCATTTCCATACAAATTGTAAAATTTTTTGTTCTAGTTCTGTGAAAAGTGCCATTGGTAATTTCATAGGGATTGCATTGAATCTGTAGATTGCTTTAGGTAGTATAGTCATTTTAACAATATTGATTCTTCCAATATGAGAACATGGTATATCTCTCCATCTTTTGTGTCATCTTTGATTTCTTTCATCAGTATCTTATAGTTTTCTGGTCTTTTGTCTCCTTAGGTAGGTTTATTCCTAGGTTTTTTATTCTTTTTGCTGCAATGGCAAATGGGATTGTTTCCTTAATTTCTCTTTCTGATCTTTTGTTGTTAGTGTATAGGAATGCAAGAGATTTCTGTGCATTAATTTTGTAACCTGTGACTTTTTAAAATTAATTGATTAGCTCTAGTAGTTTTCTGTTGGCATCCTTAGGATTTTCTATGTATAGTATCATGTAATCTACAAACAGTGACAGTTTTAATTCTTCTTTTCCAATTTGGATTCCTTTTCTTTCTTTTTCGTCTCTGATAGCCATGGCTGGGATTTCCAAAACTATGTTGAATAATAGTAAAGGGTGCAATGATTGCAAGGGACCTAATAGGGTGCAGCAATAATAATTCAGGAAAGATTTCTCTGGGAACATGATTTTTAAACTAATTAGATTGTGCAACTTGCTTCTGACCCTAGAACATTGAATTACTGGTATAGATCTCTTCCAGATATTCTGACCCTGGACTCAGTTGTGAATGGATCGATAACTCCAGATTTATTGGGCCTTTCGTACTGCTCTATGAAGATGTCATATGTCTTTTGACCTATAGCTTCTCAGAGACCTTACCTTTCTTCCTTCTATGTTAGGTGGAATAGACTGGCATACAGATCCCAGTTATATGTATTTGGTTAATTAGAACCCCTCCCCCTCCCCATTGTATTGATCCCTTCATGGGCATCCTGGATTCTCTTGTGACTTTTCTCACTTCCTTAGTCAGCAGCAGGGTTGTCCAACTGAGTATCTCGGTGCCTGCTCCATACTTCAGCTCTTTCCCTTCCCCTCTCTTGGCCCTGAGGACAGAATATTCACAGAGTGATTCTCCAACTGCAAATGTAACCACTTCCCTGCTGAATTTAGAGAGACTCAAACATAAATAAAATAACCCAAACAATGAATTTTAGCACTTCTGTAAATATTACAACTTGAAGAAGAAGGAGGAGTAGGAGAAGAAGAAGAAAAAAGACTGTTACTATGAGGAGAAATTAATAGATCAGAAACATAAAGATCAAGTGTTTTCATTAGCGTCTTAACATACTTTACAATTTTTAAAGTGTTTTAACATAAACTTTCATTTGTGCTTGACAATAAACCCATATAGGAGAGGTGTTATTATCATTTTACTGATAATAAAACCAAGGCCCAGAGATAGAAATGTGTAGCCTGAGGTCAAAACTCCACCTAGTTCAATCTGTTTCTATTTCTGATTATAATGACAAGGTAGCTCACTCAATTTTGTGGCTTACCTTATCCTGCTTCTCTCTTCTGGTCCCTGGGAGCCTGCTTATTTGCAGTTCAACAAGACTTCTGCAATTTCGATTTGCTTTTCGATTTGCTTTTTCCAGCTGTTCCTGCTGTTTGAGGGCTGGGGCATCAAAGCTCAGCTTGAATCCTGCCACTTTAGCCATGGAAACATTTATCATTTTAATTGCTCTACTTGGAGCCTTAACTACACTGAGGTCCTGCTTGTTCTCAATGGAGAAGGTGCTGGAGCAAGAACCGCATATGGTTTAGGTGGTTTGGCTAAATATAGCTCACATCCCCAAACAATGTGGTGTCTTTGTGAGAGACCGTTTCTGGCCAACTAGCATGTTCTGGATCACTGCTCCTTAAACACCTCCACCACCCTGCCATCTGTAGCTGCGGTTGCTGTAAGAATTCCTTGTTATAGAATTTTCTATATAATTCATAAAACCAAAGGATTCTCCCAGCTTTTTGACCTAGGTTACCATTAGGGGTTTTTCTTTCGTGATCATTTTTAAAACAACCTAAGAACAAGATAATATGCTTTTCAAATGTACAGAGCAGGGATTTCCTGACAATTCATAATCTGTACACTACCAAAGGCAGGGAGCAGGGGCGGTCCTCATGTCCACCTCAGTCAACACTGAGGCAGAAATGAATAATCTGGCTGCACTACAAGCTGTTTTTCATCCTTGTGTCTCCCCTTTGCTTTGTATCCTTAAATAGTTTTCTCTGGTTCTCAAGTTGGCATCAAAAAGAAACTGCAGTTGCTTAGGAGCCCTTCACAAGTATTTTCTCAAGTTCATTTTGGACCCATATGTAAGGTATTCATTTTCCTACTCAGACATGTCTTTGCTCTTTGCCTTGGGGTGATCTTACAATATTTGAAAATGTCTTTTCTTAAGCTCTGGCCTTTTTCCTTTAGTCCCTATTTTGCTGCTTGATCTCACCTATCACCTTCTGACCTCCCCCATCACATACACATTAATCATTATAATAGAAGTATTTAAACCTCTGATTCCATTGGTTTTAAAAGCCCAATAATGTTTGGAGTCAGAATATTGGGGTTGAAATTCTGACTACACTGCTTATGAGCTGTGTGATCATGGATAAGTTGTAAATCCCTCTGGATCTTTGTCTTTTAATCTATAAAATGGAATAATTTAAAGCACCTATCCTTGGTTGCCATGAGAATAAAAAATAAAAAATCGGGCTTCCCTGGTGGTGCAGTGGTTGAGAGTCCGCCTGCCGATGCAGGGGGCACGGGTTCGTGCCCCAGTCCGGGAAGATCCCACATGCTGCCGAGCGGCTGGGCCCGTGAGCCATGGCTGCTGGGCCTGCGCGTCTGGAGCCTGTGCTCCGCAACGGGAGAGGCCACAACAGTGAGAGGCTCGCGTACCACAAAAAAAAATAAAAAAATAAAAAATAAAAATAAAAATAAAATAAAATAAAAATAAAGAATCATGCAAAATGTTTAGAGTAGTGTCTAGCTGATAATAAGAATGCATAATGTGAGCAATATTATTAAGACTTCTGACAAATGGAGTTAAGCATATTGACCTTACAGGGTTACCATGAAAATTAGATCAAGTATGCAAAATACTTAGCAAGGACCTTGCAGAATATAGGCATTTGAAAAATTGTAGTTCTGTTCCCTACCAACTCACTCTCCTCCCCCTATTCCACACTTCCTTGTCTCACTTGCAAGATTACTTTTCCTCATGTATTTTTGCTTTTGTGAATTAACAACTATAATTTTAAAACTAACTTTAAGTGGCGATTTTGTAAAAAGTCCCCCCAAATCAAAGAAAAGTAAAGAGGAAAACTGTTAAATAGCAGCTATGCTCTCAGGCAAGAAAAAGCATTAGAGCAGTGATTCATTTTCTATAAGTTTCTTTTAACTCCATGGTGAAGGGGACATTGTAATAGCCTTTACCTTCTGGCCATTAGACACCTGAGAGATGCCAGAGAAACTGAAAAACTAGCTGCTCTGCTCAAAGTCATTCTTCTTAATTGCATGAGGTCAAGTGTAAAGTGTAACCACTTCACTTCTGTTCAATTGGTGCCACTTTTCATTTTGTTCTTTTTCATAGTCTCATAGATTTCCAGGCCTGTTAGGGACCAGCATCTGCCATCATCCTCAAGTCCAGTTCTAGTGTCTGAACCTCTTCTACGTCACCCCTGCCCACTGGTCATCTAGCCTCTGTTGATACCTTCCAGGGAAGGGACACCCAAAATATCTAGAAGGCTGCCTAGATTGGCTTGAGATAGACATCTGTGAGAAAATTCTCCTTTGATGAGCCCAAATCTGCTTCCATATATTCTCTCCTAATGTCCTAGCTTTGCCTCTTGAAACCTTGTAGAACTATTGTCTTTGTTCTTGTACAGTAGCAGTCGATCTATTATTGAAAGGAAGTTCTCATACTTCTTATGGATTTTTCCCTCACTCAGCTAAAATTCTAAGTCAATATAAGAAAAATAAATTAAAAAAACATAAAATTGATGTGCATATCCAGACACTGTGGACCCAGTGATGTGTTCGTTTTTACTGTTAAGTGTGCCCTTAAAGAAGTTTTAGATTTAGACACACATTACATACCTCCAGCTTCCTCTCCATATTTTATTGTTTGAGAAGCTAACAGTTGATATTTAGAGAAGCATGGACTCTAGATACAGACATTTATTCATTTAATCATCCATTTATTCATTCACTCAAAGTTGTAAATATTTTACATAATTTTATATGCCATAAAAGTGTATCGTTCAGGACAGTATTATGTAATATTCTCTCCACATCAGCCCCCTGTCACCTGTAAACTTCATTTATCCATGTTTGAAAAGTGGGGATATAGGAGAACATTAGTAAGAAAGATGACAATAACGATTTGGTCATTGCAACCCTCCGCCTTTGTCCTTTGGATGTATTTCCCCTGATCCACCCATTTTCCTACTCCTGGGTCCTTCTGAGTTTATGATCTTCAGCATTTCCCATATACATGGAAGGATCTTAGCTCACAAGATAATTTGGTGCTTATTGCTTGCTCCCTTATTCATGTCCAGCATCTGTATGTCAACTGTGCATATCTTGGCTTACAGATTTACACAGGAACTACAGAAAAGTTGAAAAATCCACCTCAGACAATGACAAGGGTTGCTCTCACTAACTGGTTGTGTTTGCTAGATGAGAAAATGCAACCTGCAAGGTAGGAGAGCCATAACATTTCTTTGTGCAAAAAGGCATGGGGTTGAAATTTTGCTTGTATCTGGAGTAGCCATAATTTTAGATCCCTAGTGTTTAAATGGGAAGTCCAGAATATTCATTCAATGAATATTTTTTATGCACCTACTATCAGTGTCCTCCAGTCAAAGACCACCAGAAACATACCCTAGTTGAACTAGTCGGGTTTATTTCTCATTGCACCGAGGAGGGAGAACGCACGTTATATGGCATCTCAGTAACGTGTTAGAAAGGACTTCTGATAGAATTCGGGCTTCTATTAGGTAATTTGGGGGATGTTTAAGGAAGCAGGGCTTTGCTCTGGTCTGGATGCTGTCAGAAAGCAGGCTCAATTTTATGACTAGGTATTTCAATAAATCTGAAAGACAAGGAGGGAAAACTAAAGCAAGGGTAAAGCTATAATTGGTAAAGAAGCAGCAATCACTCAAGTTTGCCAGGATAGGGGGATGTTTGTTTATTTTCATGATTTGGACAATGTGTTCTGTCTGTGTTCAGACATGATTACAGAGTGGTCTTGTTTTTGTCTTGATCTATTGTGGTCTCAGAGTAGCCTCCTTTGATGTTGTTTCTCTGTGAAATTGTATTCAGCAGAACACCAAGGCCTATCTGTGCCTTTCTGGCCAGTTCCTGGGTGTCAGGATATACTTTTCTCCTTTTCATGACTAGACGTTTGTGATGCATCAGTGAACAAACATATCAGTGAACAAAGCATATGACAGTATATTTGCCCTTATTGGGAGAGGGGGACAGAAAAAAACCAAACTTGGTAAGTAAAGTATACAATATATTAAAATATGGTCAATGCTACGTAAAAGAAAAAAGATAATGGAACAAGGTAAAAGGCAGAGGAACTGGGGTAGGTATAGAGAGGAAAGTTTTAGTTTTACATAAGGTGATCAGGGTGGGCCTCATTGAGAAGGTGACATTTGAACAAAGACTTGGTGTGGAGGTGAGGAAGTGAGCCATGTGAATAGCTGAGGGAATTTTGCTCCATTTACGGAGGAATCATCCCAGTTGTGAGCTTGGATTCCTGCAATATTCTGAGTTACTCCATAGGCAATTGAGCTCATCCCTGCCTTACTGTCTAGTTTGCTGTCTTCCCATTGACCTCCCTCAGTCTTTTATGCCTTAGACCGTGGAGAAAGGGATTAGCTAGGAGGCACAGGATGAGCTGAGGAGTGTATGATGACGCCTTTTCCCCAGTACAACTGCTGTATGACCTCAAGGTATTGAGTAATCTCCTTTCCCCTCTCCCTCCACAAAGCCGCTAACCCCAGGGTTTGTCCTCAACAAAAGGCAGCTACCCCACTGACTAGTCCTATCAGAAAACCATTATTGCTCCCTCTTTACCCTAGCCAGGATTCTGCATTCCTTCCTCTCAGGAAAGCTGAGACTCGCCCAAGTGTTAGCCTTGTCGATTAGGGTCAGTCAAACACAGGATTCTGAGCAGAATGGATCTGTCTCCTGGGGGATTTCCTAAATTGCTTTTATTTCTTCAGAGCATAGTCGTAGCTATTTTACCTATTTTCCCTCTAGCATCATCTCCATGAATTGTATTCAGTATGCATTATCCCCAGTTTTCATATTTAAAGGTATAAATACAGACTATTTTATTTGTACTTCCATCAAGATCACAGTTTTTAAGTGATATAACAAAGTTAGCTCAGGCCTCAGATTTTGAGATTTGTTTTCCAGTGTTCTTGCTTCTAGACTCTAGTGCATTCTATCCTGGTGGCTTCAATGATTCTAATAAAATGGTGCAATAAATATTTTTAAAGTGAAAATTTTTAAAGTGAAAATAATTGACACCCCTTCAGAGACAGACTGAATAAAACAAATTTAAATATGTATACATAGAAATACGTCTACACGTGGAACAACTCCTACAGAACACCTACTGAACACTGGCAGAAGACCTCAGACCTCCCAAAAGGCAAGAAACTCCCCACGTACCTGGGTAGGGCACAAGAAAAAAGAATAAACAGAGACAAAAGGATAGGGACGGGAACTGCACCAGTGGGAGGGAGCTGTGAAGGAGGAAAGAAGCCCCTTCGCGGGCGGAGACTGCGGGTGGCGGAGGGGGAAAGCTTCGGAGCCGCAAAGGAGAGCGCAGCCACAGGGGTGTGGAGGGCAAGGCAGAGAGATTCCCGCACAGAGGATCGGTGCCGACCAGCACTCACCAGGCCGAGAGGCTTGTCTGCTCACCGGCCGGGGCGGGCGGGGCTGGGAACTGAGGATCCGGCTTCTGTCGGAGCGCAGGGAGAGGACTAGGGTTGGCGGCGTGAACACAGCCTGCAGGGGGTTAGTGCACCACGGCTAGCGGGGGGGGGGGGAGTCCGGGGGAAAGTCTGGACCTGCAGAAGAGGCAATAGACTTTTTCTTCCCTCTTTGTTTCTTGGTGCGCGAGGAGAGGGTATTAAGAGCGCTGCTTAAAGGAGCTCCAGAGACGGTCGCAAGCCACGGCTAACAGCGCGGACCCCAGAGACGGGCATGAGATGCTAAGGCTGCTGCTGTCGCCACCAAGAAGCCTGTGTGCGAGCACAGGTCACTATGCACACCTCCCTTCCGGGAGCCCGTGCAGCCCACCACTGCCAGGTTCCCGGGATCCAGGGACAACTCCCCCGGGAGAACGCACAGCGCGCCTCAGGCTGGTGCAACGTCATGCTGGCCTCTGCCGCTGCAGGCTCGCCCCGCACTCCATGCCCCTCCCTCCCCCCCGCCCCCCCGGCCTGAGTGAGCCCGAGTCCCCAAAGCAGCTGCTCCTTTAACCCCGTCCTGTCTGAGCGAAGAACAGACGCCCTCAGGCGACCTACATGCAGAGGCGGAGCCCAATCCAAAGCTGAGCCCCTGGGAGCTATGAGAACGAAGAAGAAAAAGGGAAATCCCTCCCAGCAGCCTCAGAAGCAGTGGATTAAAGCTCCACAATCAACTTGATGTACCCTGCATCTGTGGAATACATGAATAGACAACGAATCATCCCAAATTAACCAGGTGGACTTTGGGAGCAACATAGATTATTTTTTCCCCTTTTCCTCTTTTTGTGACTGTGTATGTGTATGCTTCTGTGTGAGATTTTGTCTGTATAGCTTTGCTTCCACCATTTGTGCTACGGTTCTATCCGTCGGTTTTTTTTTTTCTTAAAAATTTTTTTTCTTAATAATTATTTTTTATTTTAATAACTATATTTTACTTTATCTTATTTTATTTTATCTTCTATCTTTCCTTCCTTCCTTCCTTCCTTTCTTCCTTCCTTCCTTCCTTTCTTTCTTTCTTTCTTTCTTCTTTCTTTCTACGTTTTCTCCCTTTTATTCTGAGCCGTGTGGATGAAAGGCTCTTGGTGCTACAGCCAGGAGTCAGTGCTGTGCCTCTGAGGTGGGAGAGCCAAATTCAGGAGTCTGGTCCACAAGAGACATCCCAGCTCCACATAATATCAAATGGAGAAAATCTCCCAGAGATCTCCATCTCAACACCAGCACCCAGCTTCACTCAACGACAAGCAAGCTACAGTGCTGGACACCCTATGCCAAACAACTAGCAAGACAGGAGCACAAACCCACCCATTAGCAGAGAGGCTGCCTAAAGTCATAATAAGGCCACAGACACCCCAAAACACACCACCAGATGTGGACCTTCCCACCAGAAAGACAAGATCCAGCCTCATCCACCAGAACACAGGCACTAGTCCCCTCCACCAGGAAGCCTACACAACCCACTGAACCAACTTTAGCCACTGGGGACAGACACCAAAAACAACGGGAACTACGAACCTGCAGCCTGCAGAAAAGAGACCCCAAACACAGTAAGATAAGCAAAATGAGAAGACAGAAAAACACACAGCAGATGAAGGAGCAAGATAAAAACCCACCAGACCTAACAAATGAAGAGGAAATAAGCAGTCTACCTGAAAAAGAATTCAGGATAATGATAGTAAAGATGATCCAAAATCTTGGAAATAGAATAGACAAAATGCAAGAAACTTTTAACAGGGACCTAGAAGAACTAAAGATGCAACAAGCAATGATAAACAACACAACAAATGAAATTAAAAATACTCTAGATGAGATCAATAGCAGAATAACTGAGGCAGAAGAATGGATAAGTGACCTGGAAGATAAAATATTGGAAATAACTACTGCAGAGCAGAAGAAAGAAGAAAGAAAGAAACGAACTGAGGACAGTCTCAGAGACCTCTGGGACAACATTAAATGCACCAACATTCGAATTATAGGGGTTTCAAAAGGAGAAGAGAAAAAGAAAGGGACTGAGAAAATATTTGGAGAGCTTATAGTTGAAAACTTCCCTAATATGGGAAAAGAAATAGTTAAGTCAAGGAAGCACAGAGAGTCCCATACAGGATAAATCCAAGGAGAAATACACCAAGACACATATTAATCAAACTGTCAAAAATTAAATACAAAGGAAACGTATTAGAAGCAACAAGGGAAAAACAACAAATAACACACAAGGGAATCCCCATAAGGTTAACAGCTGATCTTTCAGAGGAAACTCTGTAAACCAGAAGGGACTGGCAGGACATGTTTAAAGTGATGAAGGAGAAAAACGTAAAACCAAGATTACTCTAACCAGTAAGGATCTCATTCAGATTTGTTGGAGAAATTAAAATCTTTACAGACAAGGAAAAGCTGAGAGAGTCCAGCACCACCAAACCAGCTTTACAACAAATGCTAAAGGAACTTCTCTAGGCAAGAAACACAAGAGAAGGAAAATAACTACAATAACAAACCCAAAACAATTAAGAAAATGGGAATAGGAACATACATATCAAAAATTACCTTAAATGTAAATGGACTAAATGCTCCCACCAAAAGACATAGACTGGCTTAATGGTTACAAAAACAAGACCCATATATATGCTGCCTACAAGAGACCCACTTCAGACCGAGACACATACAGACTGAAAGTAAGGGGATGGAAAAAGATATTCCATGCAAATGGAAATCAAAAGAAAGCTGGAGTAGCAATTCTCATATCAGACGAAATAGACTTTAAAATAAAGACTATTTCAAGAGACAAAGAAGGACACTACATAATGATCAAGGGATCGATCCAAGAAGAAGATATAACAATTGTAAATATTTATGCACCCAACATAGGAACACCTCAATAAATAAGGCAAATACTAACAGCCATAAAAGGGGAAATCGACAGTAACACAGTCATAGTAGGGGACTTTAACACCCCACTTTCACCCATGGACAGATCATCCAAAATGAAAATAAATAAGGAAACACAAGCTTTAAATGATACATTAAACAAGATGGACTTAATTGATATTTATAGGACATTCCATCCAAAAACAATAGAATACACATTTTTCTCAAGTGCTCATGGAGCATTCTCCAGGAGAGATCATATCTTGGGTCACAAATCAAGCCTTGGTAAATTTTAAAAACTTAAAATTGTATCAAGTATCTTTTCCAACCACAGCGCTATGAGACTAGATATCAATTACAGGAAAAGATCTGTAAAAACTACAAACACATGGAGGCTAAACAATACACTACTTAATAACCAAGTGATCACTGAAGAAATCAAAGAGGAAATTAAAAAATACCTAGAAACAAATGACAGTGGAGACGTGACAACCTAAAACCTATGGGATGCAGCAAAAGCAGTTCTAAGAGGGAAGTTTATAGCAATACAATCCTACCTTAAGAAACAGGAAACATCTCGAATAAACAACCTAACCTTGCACGTAAAGCCATTAGAGAAAGAAGAACAAAAAACCCCCAAAGTTAGCAGAAGGAAAGAAATCATAAAAATCAGATCAGAAATAAATGAAGGAAACGATAGCAAAGATGAATAAAACTAAAAGCTGGTTCTTTGAGAAGATAAACAAAATTGATAAACCATTAGCCAGACTCATCAAGAAAAAAAGGGAGAAGACTGAAATCAATAGAATTAGAAATGAAAAAGGAGAAGTAACAGCTGACACTGCAGAAATATAATAGATCATGAGAGATTACTACAAGCAACTCTATGCCAACAAAATGGACAACCTGGAAGAAATGGACAAATTCTTAGAAATGCACAACCTGCCAAGACTGAATCAGGAAGAAATAGAAAATATGAACAGACCAGTCACAAGCACTGAAATTGAAACTGTGATTAAAAACCTTCCAACAAACAAAAGCCCAGGACCAGAAGGCTTCACAGGCGAATTCTATCAAATATTTAGAGAAGAGTTAACACCCATCCTTCTCAAACTCTTCCAAAATATAGCAGAGGGAGGAACACTCCCAAATGCATTCTACGAGGCCACCATCACCCTGATACCAAAACCAGACAAGGATGTCACAAAGAAAGAAAACTACAGGCCAATATCACTGATGAACATAGCTGCAAAAATCCTCAACAAAATACTAGCAAACAGAATCCAACAGCACATTAAAAGGATCATACACCATGATCAAGTGGGGTTTATTCCAGGAATGCAAGGATTCTTCAATATACGCAAATCAATCAACGTGATACACCATATTAACAAATTGAAGGAGAAAAACCATATGATCGTCTCAATAGATGCAGAGAAAGCTTTTGACAAAATTCAACACCCATTTATGATAAAATCCCGGGAGAAAGTAGGCATAGAGGGAACTTTCCTCAATATAATAATATGCTAACACATATATATGGAATTTAAGGAAAAAAATGTCATGAAGAACCTAGGGGTAAGATAGGAATAAAGACACAGACCTACTAGAGAATGGACTTGAGGATATGGGGAGGGGGGAAGGGTAAGCTGTGACAAAGCAAGAGATGGCATGGACATATATACACTACCAAATGTAAGGCAGATAGCTAGTGGGAAGCAGCCGCATAGCACAGGGAGATCATCTCGGTGCTCTGTGACCACCTAGAGGGGTTGCATAGCGAGGGTGGGAGGGAGGGAGACGCAAGAGGGAAGAGATATGGGATCATATGTATGTGTATAACTGATTCACTTTGTGATAAAGCAGAAACTAACACACCAATGTAAAGCAATTACACTCCAATAAAGGTGTAAAAAAAAAATATGTATACATCACTAAAATATGAGCGATAGAATGGGAGTCCCCTATTCATAAACAGCATGGCACTAGGAGGAGAAATATATGAATTTCTGAGTTTTGACACTAAAACTCTAGCCATATTGTTAAGACATCCAAACAATAATAAATGGCATTATTAAGAGATAATTCTTGATTTTATATGTTTAGTGATCTGATTGTGGGAACTATTTTTATTGTTAAATTATCAAAATCATAGCAACTTACATTTTTATAGGGTATTATGCCTTGCTTTTATATTCAATTTCCCTTTTGAGTTTCATAACATCTCTGGAAGGTACAGAATGTATTGAGTTATTATCCTCATTTTGCTGTGAAGAAAGTAGAGCTCAGAGAAATGAAGTACCTTGCAAGATTAATAAGAACTAGATGAAGGAATGGAATCTCCTGAATGAATATAGATCTCAAATAAAGGGCAATCAGACATTATTTCAATTTTCCATCTGTTACATACTACCTATGTGACCTTCGACAAGTCACTTAATCTCTCCGAGTTTCCAATTTTCTTAAAGCTAATGATAATGCCTACCTCAGTGAATTGAGTGATGATGAAATATATATATATATAATACAATTAAATATATATGAAGTGGTATATATAATATGATGAAGTATATATATGATGAAATATATATATGAAGTGTATATATATATATATATGTGTGTGTGTGTGTGTGTGTGTATATATATAGAAAAATAGGTGTTCTGAGACCTAGTTCCCAATTTCCAATGTGTGGGGAAGATTCCCCACACCAACAAACGAGTCTTTAGGACACCAGCTGGGTATCCTACAATTTAACTCAATTCTGACAGTATCTACCCAGAAATAGCATCAAATTCCGTGGATTAAGGGCTCAGTCCTATGACTGCCCCCACCCTATTCCACTTCATATGCCAGTCGCAAGTCCAGGTTGTTACCTGTGTTCTGACCTACCAGCTACAGATTGGATGTTCCTGCAACCTTCTCCTTGGGTTCAATTAATTTGCTAGAGTGGCTCACATAACTCAGAGAAACATTTTATTTACTAGATTATCAGGTTATTACAAAAAAATATAACTCAGGAACAGCCAGATGGAAAAGATGCATAGGGCTAAGCATGGGTGGAAGGTATGGGGCTTCCATGTCCATGCCATTTCCAGGCACAGCAATCTCACAGAGTCTCCATATGTTCATCAACCCAGAGGCTCTCTGAACCCCATCCTTCTGGGTTTTTATGGAGGCTTCATTACATGGTTGAATAAATCATTGGCCATTGGTCATGGATTTAACCTTCAGCCCATTTCTCTTCCCCACAAATCAGGGGATGGGACTGAAAGTTCCAACCCTTTTTTCCATGGTTGGTTACCTGGCAACCAGCCGCCATCCTCAGTTGCCTTCTGAAAGTCATATCATTAACATAAACCCAGTTGTGGTGCAAAGGGGCTTGTTATGAATAATAAGACTCCCATTTCATCATTATGGCTCTGAAGCTGGCTCTGAAGTTTTCAGGAACTGAGGACAAGACAGCAAATATTATGGTAAAAGATGTTCCCATTGATCATAATTGCTCAAGAAATTCCAAGTGGTTTGGGAGCTGTGAGCCAAGAACTGCGGATGAAGACCAGATATATATGAGAACTATATTTTCGTTATCTGAATGACCAACATATATTTCATATATATATATATATATATATATATATATATAGTGCCTAGAAAACTCTGTAGCTCAATAAGTTGATAGCCACTATTTTTATGAGTAACAACAACACATAAAATCATTCATCCTTTAAACAGGAAGACTAGAACTTGACTCATAGGGTTGTCATTAGTATTAAATGAGATGTTAAAAGCAAAGTATTTAGCATAGTATACGTCATATATGCAGACATTCAATCAGTGATAGTTAATATTATAATTATTTTCATTTGTATTTTAAGACTCACTTTCCTGAAAATTACTGAAATCTATCAAATTTAAGCAAATATGGTGACTTACAGGCTCAAGTAACCAAATAATTAAGGGATATATCTCAGTTTTGCTGTGCCTAGATAAAGAAAATTAAATGATGTCTTCAGGATATTTTTCCACCACCTGACCCCATTCTTGTCTGTTAACTCCATTATCAGATGATTTCAAGCTGTCTTCCAGCAAACCCCAGGTCTACATACCCCCATATTTCTGCCTAGTGGCAAAGAACAAAAGTCTTTATCTAAGCATTTCCAGCAAATGTCCCAAGATTCATTTGATTATATTAGCCTAGGTTATATGCTCACCCCTGTATCAATCATTCTGTTTAGAGGAATGTGATATGTAGGTTTACTTATTCCTGAATGACATGCAAATGTCCAATACATCATTAGTATTCTGTATACACTTGCTCTCAAAGGAGATAGTTCTGCATTGTTGCTCTACATAATTAGGTTGTTCCACTGTAATCCGCATAGCCACAGTTCACCTTCGTCTATACAGTCTCTCATTACCCTGCTAGATAACACAGCAGAGTGGGATTTAGCACAAATGTGTTTAACAAAACTGTTAACTAACATACTAACCAGATCACACTATTCATTGTAATTAAACATTTGTATGATGACTCCTTACATTGTGTAAAATACCCTGTTCTGGGCACTGTAATGGACATTAAAAGAAAGACCTACCTTCAAGAGGGTCCCAGACTCATGGAGTCACAGAAACAGCTTGAATATGAGTCCCCCTATAAATGAGTTCTCCTGCTGAGTTTAGGGCTAACCTCTCTACCCAAAACGTTTTTCCTTGTCTTGTCCCACCCCATTTCCCCTCAGGATTGAAGAGTATCAAAGAAAAGGATGATTGAAACTGAGAAGGACACTGGAGCATTCCCAGATACAAAAGTCCCTCTGTGTGCCCCATTTCTTGTTTGTAGAAAAAAACCTTCAGTCCCCTAGGCCTTCCCTGTGTTCCAAAGAACAGACTCAAGCAGTTACTAATTAGGGAAGAGAGGAAATGCAGAAACAAAGGAAAAGCAGTTAAGCAACAAAAGTAATGATATCCTAAACATATACCAGAGATAAAACACTGTCCTAAAAGAGGTAACATACATCCTTCTCAAACTCTTCCAAAAAATTGCAGAGGAAGGAACACTCCCAAACTCATTCCACGAGGCCACAATAACCCTGATACCAAAACCAAACAGAGATACTACAAAAAAAGAAAATTACAGACCAATATCACTGATGAAAATAGATGCAAAAATCCTTAAAAAAATACTAGCAAACAGATTCCAGCAACACTTTAAAAGAATCATACACCACGATCAAGTGGGATTTATCCCAGGAATGCAAGGATTCTTCAATATTAGCAAAACAATCAATGTGATACACCATATTAACAAATTGAAGAATAAAAATCATATGATCATCTCAATAGATACAGAAAAAGCTTTTGACAATATTCAACACCGATTTATGATAAAAACCCTCCAGAAAGTAGGCATAGAGGAAACTAAACTCAACATAATAAAGGCCATATATGGCAAACCCACAGCCAACATCATTCTCAATGGTGAAAAACTGAAAGCATTTCATATAAAATCAGGAACAAGACGAGGTTGCCCACTCTCACCACTATTATTCAACATAGTTTTGGAAGTTTTAGCCACAGCAATCAGAGAAGAAAAAGAAATAAAAGGAATACAAATTGGAAAAGAAGTAAAATTGTCACTGTTTGCAGATGACATGATATTATACATAGAGAATCCTAAAGATGCCATCAGAAAACTACTAGAGCTAATCAATGAATTTGGTAAAGTTGCAGGATACAAAATTAATGCACAGAAATCTCTTGCATTCCTATACACTAAAAATGAAAGATCAGAAAGAGAAATTAAGGAAACAATCCCATTCACCACTGCAACAAGAAGAATAAAATACCTAGGAATAAACCTACATAAGGAGGTAAAAGTCCTATACTCAGAAAGCTATAAGACACTGATGAAATAAATCAAAGATGACACAAACAGATGGAGAGATATACCATGTTCTTGGATTGGAAGAATCAATATTGTGAAAATGACTATACTACCCAAAGTAATCTACAGATTCAATGCAATCCCTATCAAATTACCAATGGCATTTTATACAGAACTTGAACAAACAATCTAAAAATTTGTATGGAGACACAAAAGACCCCGAATAGCCAAAGCAAACTTGAGGAAAACAACGGAGCTGGAGGAATCAGATTCCCTGACTTCAGACTATACCAAAAAGCTACAGTAATCAAGACAATATGCTACTGGCACAAAAACAGAAATATAGATCAATGGAACAGGATAGAAAGCCCAGAGATAAACACATGCACCTATGGTCCACTAATCTATGATAAAGGAGGCAAGGGTATATACAATGGAGAAAAGACAGTCTCTTCAATAAGTGGTGCTGGGAAAACTGGACAGCTACATGTAAAAGAATGAAATTACAACACTCCCTAACACCATACACAAAAATAAACTCCAAATGTATTTTTTTAACATCTTTATTGGAGTATAATTACTTTACAATGCTGTGTTAGTTTCTGCTTTATAACAAAGTGAATCATTTATACATATACATATGTTCCCATATATCTTCCCTCTTGCATCTCCCTCCCACCCACACTCCCTATCCCACCTCTCTAGATGGTCACAAAGCACCGAGCTGATCTCCCTGTGCTATGCGGCTGCTTCCCACTAGCTATCTATTTTTCGTTTGGTAGTGTATATATGTCCATGCCACTCTCTCGCTTATCCTCAAATCCATTCTCTAGTAGGTCTGTGTCTTTATTCCCATCTTACCACTACATTCATCATGACATATTTTTCTTAGATTCCATATATATGTGTTAGCATACGGTATTTGTCTTTCTCTTTCTGACTTACTTCACTCTGTATGACAGACTCTAGGTCCATCCACCTCACTAAAAATAACTCAATTTCATTTCTTTCTATGGCTGAGTAATATTCCATTGTATATATGTGCCACATCTTCCTTATCCATTCATCTGATGATAGACACTTAGGTTGTTTCCATGTCCTGGCTATTGTAAATAGAGCTGCAATGAACATTTTGGTACATGACTCTTTTTGAATTATGGTTTTCTCAGGGTATATGCCCAATAGTGGGATTGCTGGGTCATATGGTAGTTTTATTTGTAGTTTTTTAAAAACCTCCATACTGTTCTCCATACTGGCTGTACCAAATCACATTCCCACCAGCAGTGCAAGAGTGTTCCCTTTTCTCCCTGCCCTCTCCAGCATTTATTATTTCTAGATATTTTGATGTTGGCCATTCTGACCAGTGTGAGATGATATCTCATTGTCGTTTTGATTTGCATTTCTCTAATGATTAATGATGTTGAGCATTCTTTCATGTGTTTGTTGGCAATCTGTATATCTTCTTTGGAGAAATGTCTATTTAGGTTTTCTGCCCATTTTTGGATTGGGTTGTTTGGGTTTTTTTTATTAAGCTGCATGAGCTGCTTGTAAATTTTGGAGATTAATCCTTTTTGAGTTGCTTCATTTGCAAATATTTTCTCCCATTCTGAGGGTTGTCTTTTGGTCTTGTTTATGGTTTCCTTTGCTGTTCAAAACCTTTTAAGTTTCATTAGGTCTCATTTGTTTATTTTTGCTTTTATTTCCATTTCTCTAGGAGGTGTGTCAAAAAGGAGCTTGCTGTGATGTATGTCATAGAGTGTTCTGCCTCTGTTTTCCTCTAAGAGTTTGATAGTTTCTGGCTGTACATTTAGGTCTTTAATCCATTTTGAGCTTATTTTTGTGTATGGTGTTAGGGAGTGTTCTAATCTCATACTTTTACATGTGCCTGTCCAGTTTTCCCAGCACCACTTATTGAAGAGGCTGCCCTTTCTCCACTGTACATTCCTGCCTCCTTTATCAAAGATAAGGTGACCTTATGTGCATGGGTTTATCTCTGGGGTTTCTATCATGTTCCACTGATCTATATTTCTGTTTTTGTGCCAGTACCATAGTGTCTTGATTACTGTAGCTTTGTAGTATAGTCTGAAGTCAGGGAGCCTGATTCCTCCAGCTCCGTTTTTCATTCTCAAGATTGCTTTGGCTATTTTGGATCTTCTGTGTGTCCATACAAATTGTGAAATTTTTTGTTCTAGTTCTGTGAAAAATGCCCGTGGTAGTTTGATAGGGATTGCATTGAATCTGTAGATTGCTTTGGGTAGTAGAGTAATTTTCACAATGTTGATTCTTCCAGTCCAGGAACATGGTATATCTCTCCATCTGTTTTTATCATTTTTAATTTCTTTCATCAATGTCTTATAATTTTCTGCATACAAGTCTTTTGTCTCCTTAGGTAGATTTATTCCTACATATTTTATTCTTTTTTTTGCAATGGTAAATGGGAGTGTTTTCTTATTTTCACTTTCAGATTTTACATCATTAGTGTATACGGATTCCAGAGATTTCTGTGCATTAATTTTGTATCCTGCAACTTTACCAAATTCATTGATTAGCTCTAGTAGTTTTCTGGTAGCATCTTTGGGATTCTCTATATACAGTGTCATTTCATTTGCAAACAGTGACAACTTTACTTCTTCTTTTCTGATTGGTGTTCCTTTTACTTCCTTTTCTTCTCTGATTGCTGTGGCTACGACTTCCAAAGCTATGTTGAATAAGAGTGGTGAGAGTGGGCAACCTTGTCTTGTTCCTGATCTTAGTGGAAATGCTTTCAGTTTTTCACCATTGAGGACGATGTTGGCTGTGGGTTTGTCATATATGGCCTTTATTATATTGAGGAAAGTTCCGTCTATGCCTACTTTATGCAGGGTTTTTATCATAAATGTGTGTTGAATTTTGTCAAAAGCTTTCTCTGCATCTATTGAGATGATCATATGGTTTTTCTCCTTCAATTTGTTAATATGGTGTATCACGTTGATTGATTTGCATATATTGAAGAATCCTTGCATTCCTGGAATATACCCACTCGATCATGGTGTATGATCCTTTTAATGTGCTGTTGGATTCTGTTTGCTAGTATTTTGTTGAGGATTTTTGCATCTATGTTCATCAGTGCTGTTGCCTGTAGTTTTCTTTCTTTGTGACATCTTTGTCTGGTTTTGGTATCAGGGTGATGGTGACCTCGTAGAATGAGTTAGGGAGTGTCCCTCCCTCTGCTATATTTTGGAAGAGTTTGAGAAGGATAGGTGTTAGCTCTTCTCTAAATGTTTGATAGAATTCACCTATGAAGCCATCTGGTCCTGGGCTTTTGTTTGTTGGAAGATTTTTAATCACAGTTTCAATTTCCGTGCTTGTGATTGGTCTGTTCATATTTTCTATTTCTTCCTGGTTCAGTCTTGGCAGGTTGTGCATTTCTAAGAATGTGCATTTCTTCCAG
Source organism: Phocoena phocoena (assembly GCF_963924675.1). Taxonomy (NCBI): domain Eukaryota; kingdom Metazoa; phylum Chordata; class Mammalia; order Artiodactyla; family Phocoenidae; genus Phocoena; species Phocoena phocoena. Next base: position 119,006,723 of record NC_089240.1, read on the forward strand.
ATTGTCCATTTTATTGGCATAGAGTTGCCTGTAGTAATCTCTCATGATCTTTTGTCTTTCTGCAGTGTCAGTTGTTACTTCTCCTTTTTCATTTCTAATTCTATTGATTTGAGTCTTCTCCCTTTTTTTCTTGATGCGTCTGGCAAATGGTTTATCAATTTTGTTTATCTTCTCAAAGAACCAGCTTTTAGTTTTATTCATCTTTGCTATCGTTTCCTTCATTTCTTTTTCATTTATTTCTGATCTGATTTTTATGATTTCTTTCCTTCTGTTAACTTTGCGGTTTTTTTGTTCTTCTTTCTCTAATTGCTTTATGTGCAAGGTTAGGTTGTTTATTCGAGATGTTTCCTGTTTCTTAAGGTAGGATTGTATTGCTATAAACTTCCCCCTTAGAACTTCTTTTGCTGCATCCCATAGGTTTTGGGTCGTCGTGTCTCCACTGTCATTTGTTTCTAGGTATTTTTTGATTTCCTCTTTGATTTCTTCAGTGATCACTTGGTTATTAAGTAGTGTATTGTTTAGCCTCCATGTGTTTGTAGTTTTTACAGATCTTTTCCTGTAATTGATATCTAGTCTCATAGCGTTGTGGTCGCAAAAGATACTTGATACGATTTCAATTTTCTTAAATTTACCAAGGCTTGTTTTGTGACTCAAGGTATGATCTATCCTGGAGAATGTTCCATGAGCACTTGAGAAAAATGTGTATTCTGTTCTGAATATAAGACTGGACACTATAAAACTCTTAGAGGAAAACACAGGAAAAACACCCTTTGATATAAATCCCAGCCAGATCTTTTTTGACCTACCTCCTAGAGTAATGGAAATAAAACCAAAAAATAAACAAATGTTACCTAATGAAACTTAAAAGCTTTTGCACAGCAAAGGAAACTACAAACAAGATGAAAAGGCAACCATCAGAAAGGGAGAAAATATTTGCAAACGAATCAACGGACAAAGGATTAATCTCTAAAACATATAAACGGCTCATGCAACTCAATATTAAAAATCAGACAACCCAATCCAAAACTCAGCAGAAGACCTAAATAGACATCTCTCCAAAGAAGACATACATATGGCCAAGAAGTACATGAAAAGCTGCTCAACATCACTAATAATTAGAGAAATGCAAATCAAAACTACAATGAGGTATCACCTCACACCAGTTAGAATGGGCATCATCAGAAAATCTACAAACAACAAATGCTGGAGAGAATGTGCAGAAAAGGGAACCCTCCTGCACTGTTGGTGGGAATATAAATTGATACAGCCACGCTGGAGCACAGTATGGAAATTCCTTTAAAAACTATAAAGGAATTACCATATGACTCAGCAATCCCACTACTGGACATATACCCAGAGAAAACCATAATTCAAAAAGACACATGCACCCCAAAGTTCATTGCAGCACTATTTACAATAGCCAGGTCATGGAAATAACAAATGCCCATCGACAGACAAATAACAAATGCCCATCGACAGAATGGATAAAGAAGAAGTGGTACGTATATACAATGGAACATTACTCAGCCATAAGAAGGAGCAAAATTGGGTCATTTGTAGAGACGTGGATGGATCTAGAGACTGTCATACAGAGTGAAGTAAGTCAGAAAGAGAAAAACAAATATTGTACATTAACACATATATGTGAGATCTAGAAAAGTGGTATGGATGAACCAGTTTGCAAGGCAGATATAGAGACACAGATGTAGAGAACAAACGTATGGACACCAAGGCAAGGAAAGTGGTGGTGGTGGGGGAGTGGTGGTAGGATGAACTGGGAGATTGGGATTGACATATATACACTAATATGTATAAAATGGATAACTAGTAAGAACCTGCTGTATAAAAACAACAAAAACACTGTCCTAGTTCCTCCTCAAGGGCTATACATAACAATCTGACACATATCTTTGAGTTGTTGCGCAGAAACCAGGACATCCCCCCCACTCAGGAGGGGTATGGTGACTGCATGCTGACCACAAGCACATAGACCCCAGTCTGCTTGGATCCAGAAGGTTGCAGCATTTAGTGGCAGGCAACAAGCAAGGAGAACAGGCAGCTCCTGCTCGAAAGACCTGAACTCCTCAATGGCTTTCAGGGAAAGGTTTTAAAGGCAACATTTCAGAGTGTGAGCAGACCCAGGTCCAGTTTGGTAACAAGTTTTTTCTAATACGTGGGTGAATATGAGCAGTAAGATAGCAGATCTCTCCCAAAGTGCTCCGGAAATGCAGAGGATGATATTAATCTTGAATGGGATAGGACTGAAACAGAGATAAAAACAGAGAGAGGGTGATAGAAATTTGGTGGCAAGTTGAGAAAACTTTGCTTTAAGGTATCAGCACTATAAGTTCTCCAAAGTACATAGACCTGGTTGTACGTTGAAGAAGTTATCATGGAGTCAGGGAGCATATCATTTGCAGATTTATGAATGTATTCTATTCTTTTTCTAAGACACTCTTCTTTTCTTTTTCCTGCCCCTTGTTTCTACCAGATAAATGAAAACCAGTTTCATCTATCGATTTCCAGAGGCAATTCCTCACTTGCCTCCACCCACCCACCCCAGGGACCTACTCTTATGATTACAATGGGTTAAGTAACAGTGTTCATTCATTCAATCTATCAGTCAATGACCTCTTGCGAGGTGTCACTTGTGTACCAGCCATTTTAAGGTATAAAAATATGCTAAGATATATTTATTTCTTGCCTAAAATTTAATGTGTATGCGTTTGGGGTACCAACTTAAAAGTACAATGTGAGAAGTGTAGTACTAGAGATCTGTGGAACATTTTTAGAAACATTAGAAGGAAGAAGAACTAATGCTGCCTGAGGAAAGCTACAGATGGATATTTGGTAGGAAAGTTTTCACTGAGGAGATGACATTTGAGCTGGGTCTCTAAGCAGGGGAGGAAATTTGGCCAAAGGGAGAGAGGCATATAAAAACCACCTTGAGAGTTCCAAAGAATTGGGCAGTAACTTGATATTCCTGGAGTGTGTTCAGTTTCAAGAGAGAAAGTGGCAAGAGATAAGGCCAGAAATGTGTGCAGTCAGCAGATCAGGAAAGATCTTAAGAGATCTGACTTTATCTCCAGATGATGGTGATGCAGGGGATCACGGATGGGGTAGAGAAACTGGCATGGAAGAGATTCAATCAGGGAAGTGATATAATTGCTGAACATAATTACCCAACATAATTACTAAGTTAGAGAACAGAAAGCTATTTGTAACATTTTATAGAAGCCCTGTTTTAGGAAAATCTAATGAACTCAAATGCAAATTAAAATTAAATATATGAATAAACAGGTAAATAATTCTTCACTTTAAGGAAAGATAGTTCCTTGAAATTGAGACCTTCCCTGGTACAGTGTCACATATAATTCTATTTATAATAAATCATCATAATATTTTTTCAGAATTACTTCCATTATCTGAACCAAGGACTACCTCCTTGTTTGAGCCAAATGTGTAAATTCGACACAAATTGACTCTGTAGCTGAAAGGCATTGCTGGACATATCTAATATTTGAAGAGAAAACTGAAAATGACACAGCTATGTTCTCATAATATACCACAGTCTCACTTTAGCAGTGATCTTGGAATCCTTGCTATTAAGATCATCAGACAGGTGGAAGAAAACAGCAGCTAAAAGACCTTGTGATGCTTGAATAACTAAATCCTCTTCGATTAAATCCAAATGCTCATCTTATTCTGAAATCTATGTCATGGCAGAGTATTAACAAATACCAGATTCGTATTCAAATTATGATGACCTTGTGCTTTTTATTTAGAAAGTTTAGAGAGATTAGTATTCAAAAGTAGTTTGGGACTTGCATTTCCAAAGCTATTGCAAAGACTTATGGAATGCCATATACATTTTTTAGTTTTTCTTATTGACATTGCAGTTGTAACTTAAGTGTTTACTCTTAACACAGTCATACTCTTCTTCCTTTTAAGATTTTATAGCTGAGGGCAAAAGTTCTGCTAATCACCAGTGAAACTCTGAAAGCCATTGGAAAGGAAACATGCATGGTACCTTTCAAAACCATCATTTGAAACAAAACATGGGTAAATTTTCATGTGTTTTGAATATAGATATCAAGGAAGAGCACTAAATTCAAATTGTTTACCATTTTTCTTGCCATAAGTTCATGAAATATGCTTCTATCATCATTCTTAACTTTAAATCAACTTAGGGGAAAAAGTTATAAAATGGAGCCAGAGGACTCACTTTTTCCTTCTCAGATTCTCAGAATATGCTAACTGAACTCAGTTATTTCTCTTTAACGTGGAAGGCAGTCCAGGAACCTACTTTCCTTCTACTTTATACAACACAGAAACAATTTCTCCTCCTACGGTGATGATATAAAATATATTTTTGGTCTCTGTTAGTTGACATGCTAATGTACCCACTGTATCACAAGCAAAAACTCATTAAAAGCCACTGGAATGCAATTGTGTTATCTCCCAGGAACAAAGAAAATAACATTAGTCATCACTCCAGTGCATTTCCATTTGCTAACATAGTGAAATCACCCACCCATCCTTGTTCCCCGGAGGTTTCCATAGAAAATTTTCATATTTTATTCTATTTCCATCAGACAAAAGCTCTAGGTGTCTATTTATCACTAAGACACTTTTTAAAAATTTAAATTGCAGAATGCTGCCACGTGAGTTCGTGTACAGCCATGGAAACTTTTGTTTCCTAATATGTCATTCAGGTCTGACTCTGTAGATACTGTTAAAAATTCCCATCAAGCGTTTGGAATTGTTGCTTAGGTAACTAATATTTGGCTAAAACAGACAGAAGGGAGAGGCTAACGTGTAATGAAAGTTACATATATCATCTGAAAATATACCCTCTCTCTAATATTTTACTCATTTTATGAAAGTATTTCCTTTGCAGAGAGATTGCCAGTGCTGTTTGCTTTGTGGGTACTCAGCTAATGTGCGTGTAACAGACATTTGTGCAAATCTTACCCTAGCTTGTCTTCTCTAGTTTTCCTATTTCTGTTTACTATCACCACCAGCTTTTAAAGAGGAAATGAATCTTACTTACCCTAGGGAAACTTCAGATGGCAAAAAGTAACTAAATGAGTGAGGTAAACTAATATAGTAATATTTGCTTTAAAGCCAATTAAGTAGGATGTTGTGGGGAGAAATACTTAAACTGGGATTTTGATGATGGAATGATTCAATGAGAAGACAATATTTGATTTTTTCCAGCTTTACTGAGGTACAATTACAAAAAAATGTATATATTTAGCTTGTACAATGTAATTTTTTAAAGGTTTACAACATGATGGTTTAATGTACATATACATTGTGAAATTATTACTACAGTGAAGTTAATTATCACATCCGTCACCTCCCATAGTTACCATTTTTCTTTTGTGGTAAGAATGCAAGATTTACTGTCTTAGGAAATTTCAAGTCTACAGTAGTTTTATTAACTACAATCACTATGCTGTACAGTAAAATGCTATAACTTATTCATGTCATAACTGGAAGTTTGTATTGATGGAAGAAATTTTCACATATTGAGTTATGGGGCAGTCATTCTGGCTTATACATGATTTAGCTTTAGGCTAACCAAAACAGCCTGTTTGTGGCCTATTAATCATGCATTGTGCATCTGTTTGAACCATTAAAGAAAGGAATGCATTTAAAAATCAAAATGGAGTAACTGTTTCAGGCATCCAAAATGGAACTAGGTGGCCATTGTGGATGTGGTTTCGGGCATGTTCCTGTATTACTGAGAACCTGAATATTCTGAACTGTATAAGACTCAAGGACATCACCAGCCATTCTCAAAACAATATCTGCTAGAGGCTGCCGGCTGCAACCTTGTAGTCTCAAGGTCTCCCCTTGTAATTATGCAACCACTTCAACCAATCCTTGCTTAACAAGTACCCTTCTTGCCAGCTCCAACCTAGTTCTTGACAAACAACTTCAGTAATTTTTGTGGGTTTTGCCTTTATAACCCCACCTCCATGCCATTTTGTAGTCCAGCAGAACACAATTCAAGTACTTTTTTTTTTTTTTAAAGAAGATGTTGGGGGTAGGAGTTTATTAATTTATTTATTTACTTTTGCTGTGTTGCATCTTCGTTTCTGTGCGAGGGCTTTCTCTAGTTGTGGCAAGCGGGGGCCACTCTTCATCGTGGTGCGCGGGCCTCTCACTGTCATGGCCTCTCTTGCTGCGGAGCACAGGCTCCAGACGCACAGGCTCAGTAGTTGTGGCTCACGGGCCTAGTTGCTCCGCGGCATATGGGATCCTCCCAGACCAGGACTCGAACCCGCGTCCCCTGCATTAGCAGGCAGACTCTCAACCACTGCACCACCAGGGAAGCCCCTCAAGTACTTCTTGAATCTGTGTCTACCAGGCTATAATCTTCAGTTTGGCTCAAATAAAATTCTTTTCACTTCTTATAGACCGTTTACTGATGATTTCTGTCATCAGTATCTTTTGACCAACATCTCCTCATTCCCTCCCCCCACCCGACCCCATTTTACTTTCTGTTACTATAAGTTTGGCTTTTTTAGAGTCCACATATAAGTGAGATCATACATTATCTTTCTCTGTCTGACTTATTTCACTTAGCATAATGTCCTTCGGGTTCATCCATGTTATTGCAAATGGCAGGATTTTCCTTTTTTTGGCTGAATAATCTTCCGTTGTATACAGATACCACATTTTCTTTAGCCAGTTATCTGTTAATTGACTCTTAGGTTGTTTACGTATCTTGACTATTGTGAATAATGCTACAATGAACATGGGAGTGCCGATAATCTCTTCAAGATACTGATTTCATTTCCTTTAGATATATACCCAGAGGTGAGATTACTGGATCATTTTTGATCTTGAGAAAAAGCCAGCCAAGTAAAGATCTGGGGGTAAAGCATCTGAGATAGGGGAGACAGCAAGCCTGTACAATAAGGTGCTCAACAATTATTTGATAAATGGGGAATTATCTTTAATTGCCTTATAATTTTAAACTATTTTTTCTTTAGTTAATTTCTTTGCAGTTTTTCTGTGAAGGTAATCATACTTTAGTAGAAAAGGTATTTTGTACATTGGGGAAACTAACCCTTTGCTGATGGTTGGCAAATGCTCTTCCATTTTGTTATTTATACCTTGACTCATTTTATTCTTTTTTTCTCACAGAATTTATATCTTATATTTAGCTCTATTAACCTTTTTAATGCTTTTTAATTTTCATTATATGTTTAGAAATATCTTCTCTACCTAAAGATAATTCGTGCTTAAATCACCAATATTTGTTTGTACTCCACTTTGGTTTAAAATTTTAGAGTAAAATATTTGATACATCTTGTATTTATTTGAGTTAGGAAAACATTAAAAAGATTTTCAAAATGGCTAAACAGTAATTACAATGCACTTAATTGAATAATTGACATTTTCCCTGTTGATTTTAAATGCTGCCTCATTTTATACTAAATTACCTATTTTTGAGTCTAAATCCAGACTCTGTAATGTGTTCCTCTGAGCTATTCCGCTGTGCCAGTACAAAACTGTTCTGTTTTTTCATCTTTATAATGCCATTGATGTATGCTAGGACCAGTCCTCTTCATTATTCTTTATCAAAATAATCTTAGTTATTATCACATATTGTTCCTGGTATATCTCTTTGAATCAACTTGCCAATTTATTTTTAAATGCTCTTTTGATGGGAACAAATTGAAAATTATACATTACGCTTATAGAAAACAAAAAGTTTAACTTAGATTATTCCTAAATTCATTTTGTTGTTTACTATGGTAAGTGTGCTCTCTTTTTACCATACTGAACCTCTAATTAGTTCTAAAAAAATATACAGTGAATTTGCTTAGGTTTTCTAGGTATACAAAAATGCAAGCTACAAATAATTATTGATATCTATCTATATCTATCTACCTATCATCATCATTATCTTTCTAACACATATATGTGTGTATTGATTTGTTTATTGGAGCCAGAATACATGTGTTTGAATGTGGATTCACCACTTATGTGCTGTGCTTCATTTGCTGGTTACATTACATCTATTTACTTCAGCTTTCTGGAAAATTGAGATACAGTTGCCTACTTGATAAGTGGTTTGGAAAATCAGATGAGTTAGTTTATGTAAAATTCTTAGACAGTGCCTGGCATATAGTAAGCATTATAAAAGTTTTGTTTCTGCTGTTAACTATTCTTAGCATTATTTTGTTAGCTACAACTTCCAAAGAAAAGCTAAATAATGGTGGTGCAAATAAGCATCTTTATTTTGCCCCTAACTTTAGGGATAATGCCCCCTAGAAATTTTTTTCTGTACTTGATTCTTCTATATTTTTATATTATGAAGTATTTTAAAGAACACTGTAGACATTTTGGTATTTTTACCTTAATTTATTGGTATCTATGTCTAAAAAGTAAGATTTTTTAAAAAAATCTTTGCTCTCCTTTATTTTGTTCTTTTAAAAAATATTTGGACAATCTAGTCCTTCTCTCTATGTGTAACATAGGATCCATATGTTATTTATACTAAAACCCAGTTCTAATAATGTTATTTTCTAAAGAGAAAAGTCCCAGTAAACATCCTGGATTGGAACCTTGGCTCTACCATTCCCTAGCAATGTGACCTTAAATTATTTATCTTCTCTGGGCTTCAGGTATTTTTGCTGGTTTGTTTGTTTTTGTTTTTTAAAATTTTGGGGGTGTATAATTTACAATGCTCTGTTACTTTCAGGTGTACAGCAAAGGGAATCTGCCATACATATACATATATCCACTCTTTTTTAGCTTCTTTTAACATATAGCCCATTACAGTGTATTGAGTAGAGTTCCCTGCAGTATACAGTAGGTCCTATTAGTTATCTACGTATAGTAGTGTGTAGTGTGTTCTCCCCTCCTACTTACCCCCCGGTAAACATAAGGTTTTTTTTAACGTCTGTAACTCTATTTCTATTTTTTAGGTAAGTTCATTTGTAGCCTTTTTTTAGATTCCACATATAAGCTATATCATATGATATTTCTCTTTCTCTGTCTGACTTACTTCACTCAGTATGAGAATCTCTAGGTCCATCCATTTTGCTGCAAATGTCATTATTTTGTTCTTTTTTATGGCCGAGTAATATTCCATTGTATATATGTACCACATCTTCTTTATCCATTCCTCTGCTGATGAACATTTAGGTTGCTTCCGTGTCCTGTCTACTGTAAATAGTGCTGCAATGAACATCAGGGTGCATGCAGTCTTTTGAATTATGGTTTTCTTCAGATATATGCCTAGGAGTGGGATTGTTGGGTCATATGGTAGTTCTATTTTTAGTTTTTTAAGGAACCTCCATACTGTTCTCCATAGTGGCTGTATCAATTTACATTCCCACCAACAGTGCAAGAGGGTTCTCTTTTCTCCACACCCTCTCCAGCATTTATTGTTTGTAGATTTTTTGAGGATGGCCATTCTGATCGGTGTGAGGTGATACTTCATTGTAGTTTTGATTTACATTTCTCTAATAATTAGTGATGTTGAGCAGATTTTCATATGCTTTTTAACCATCTGTATGTCTTCTTCTTTTTTATTTTTATTGGAGTATAATTGCTTTACAATGTTGTGTTAGTTTCTTGCTGTAGAGCAAAGTGAATCAGTCATATGTATACATATATACACTCTTTTTACGATTTCCTTCCCATTTAGGTCACCACATAGCACTGAGTAGAGTTCCCTCTGCTATAGAGTAGGTTCTCATTAGTTACCTATTTTCTATTTTATATATAGTAATGTATATATATCAGACCCAATCTCCCAATTCATCCCACCACCTCCTTCCCACCTTGGTAACCATAAGTTTGTTCTCTTCATCTGTGACTCTATTTCTGCTTTGCGAATAAGTTCATCTCTACCATTTTTCTAGGTTCCACATGTAAGTGATATTATACAATATTTGTTTTTCTCTTTCTGGCTTAGTTCACTCTGTATAGCAACCTCTAGGTCCATCCACATCTTTGCAGATGGCACTATTTCATTCTTTTTTATGGCTGAGTAATATTCCATTGTGTATATATATATATATATATATATATATATATATATATATATATACCACATCTTCTTTATCCATTCCTCTTTCAATGGACATTTAGGTTGCTTCCATGTACTGGCTATTGTAAATAGTACTGCAGTGAACATCAGGGTGCATGTATACTTTTGAATTATGGTTTCTCCACATATATGCCTAGGAGTGGGATTGCTGGATCACATGGTAGTTCTATTTTTAGTTTTCTAAGGAGCCTCCATATTGTTCTTTATAGTGGCCATACCAGTTTACATTCCCACTAACAGTATAGGAGGGTTCCCTTTTCTCCACACCCTCTCCAGCATTTATTGTTCGTAGAATTTTTGAGGATGGCCATCCTGACTGGTGTGAGGTGATACCTCATTGTAGTTTTTATGTGCATTTCTCTAATAATTAGTGATGTTGAGCAGCTTTTCATGTGTTTGTTGGCTCTCTGTATGTCTTCTTTGGAGAAATGTCTATTTAGGGCTTCCACCCATTTTTTGATTGGGTTTTTTTTTTGATATTGAGCTGCATAAGCTGTTTGTATATTTTGGAGATTAATCCCTTGTCAATTGCTTCATTTGAAAATATTTTCTCCCATTCTGAGGGTTGTCTTTTCATTTTGTTTATGGTTTCCTTTGCTGTGCAAAAGATTTTAAGTTTCATTAGGTCCCATTTGTTTATTTTTGTTTTAATTTTCATTACTCTAGGAGGTGGGTCAAAAAAGATCTTGCTGTGATTTATGTCAAAGAGTGTTCTTCCTGTATTTTCCTCTAAGAGTTTTATAGTATCCAGCCTTACATTTAGGTCATTTTGAGTTTATTTTTGTTTATGGCATTAGGGTGTGTTCTAAATTCATTCTTTTACATGTAGCTGTCCAGTTTTCCCAGCACCACTTATTGAAGAGACTGTCTTTTCTCCATTGTATATTATGGCCTGATTTGTCATAGATTAGGTGACCATAAGTGTGTTGGTTTATCTCTGAACTTTCTATCCTGTTCCATTGATCTATGTTTCTGTTTTTATGCCAGTACCATACTGTTTTGATGATTGTAGCTTTGTAGTGTAGTCTGAAGTCAGGGAGCCTGATTCCTCCAGCTCCATTTCTCTTTCTCAAGATTGCTTCGGCTATTCAGGATCTTTTGTGTTTCCATACAGATTGTAAAATTTTTCATTCTAATTCTGTGAAAAATGTCATTGGTAATTTGATAGGGATTGCATTGAATCTGTAGATTGCTTTGAGTAGTATAGCCATTTTCACAATATTGATTCTTCCAATCCAAGAACATGGTATATCTCTCCATCTGTTTGTGTCATCTTTGATTTCTTTCATCCGTATCTTATAGTTTTCTGAGTATGGATCTTTTGCCTCCTTAGGTAGGTTTATTCCTAGGTTGTTTTTCTTTTTTTTTTTTTTGATGCAATGGTAAATGGGATTGTTTCTTTAATCTCTGTTTCTGATCTTTTTTTGTGAGTGTGTAGTAATGCAAGAGATTTCTGTGTATTAATTTTGTATCCTGTGACTTTACCAAATTCATTGATGAGTTCTTGTAGTTTTCTGGTGGCATCTTTAGGATTTTCTATGTATAGTAACATGTCATCTGCAACCAGTGACAGCTTTACTTCTTCTTTTCCAATTTGGATTCCTTTTATTTCTTTTTCTTCTCTGATAGCCATGGCTAGAACTTCCAAAACTATGTTGAATAAATGTGGCGAGAGTAGACATCCTTGTCTTGCTCCTGATTTTAGAGGAAATGCTTTCGGCTTTTCACCATTGAGTATGATGTTAGCTGTAGGTTTGTCATATATGGCCCTTATTATGTTGAGGTAGGTTCCCCTCACCCCATTTTCTGGAGAGTTTTTATCATAAATCAGTGTTGAACTTTGTCAAAAGCTTTTTCTGCATCTAGTGAGATGATCATATGGTTTTTATTCTTCAATTTGTTAATGTGGTGTATCACATTCATTGATTTGTAAATATTGAGGAATCCTTGCATCCCTGGGATAAATCCCACTTGATCATGGTGTATGATCCTTTTAATGTGTTCTTGGGCTTGGCTTGCTAGTATTTTTTGAGGATTTTTGTATCTATTTTCATCAGTGATATTGGCCTGTAATTTTCTTTTTTAGTGATATCTTTGTCTGGTTTTGGTGTCAGGGTGATGGTAGCCTCGTAGAATGAGGTGTTCTTTCCTCTGAAATTTTTTGGGAAGAGTTTCAGAAGGGTAGGTGTTAACTCTTCTCTAAATGTTTGATAGAGTTCACCTGTAAAGCCATCTGGTCCTGGACTTTTGTTTGTTGGAAGATTTTTAATCACAGTTTCAATTTCAGTACTTGTGATTGGTCTGTTCATATTTTTTATTTCCTCCTGGTTAAGTCTTGGAAGGTCATATCTAAAAAGTAAGGTTTTTCTATATACCACGATGCTATTATTAAGACAGTTAACGAAAGTAGTAATCATTCCTTAATATCTTCTACTCTCCAGTTCATATTTAAATTTACCTGAAATCCTTTTTCTTTTACAGCTGGTTTGTTAAAATATACATCTCATCAAGAACTATGCAGTAAATTTAGGTTTTATGTCTCTCCAGACTCAGTCTGAAATAGTCTCTATCTTTGTTATAATGACAGTGGGAAAATATTCCACCTTCTGGATTTTTCTGATTCTTTACTCATGGTGTCACTTAACTTGTTTTTATATCTCCTATGTTTTCTGTAAACTGGTAGTTCATTTTAAAGCCTTGATGGGATTCCAGTTATAAATATTTTGAGAAAGCATAATTTCTATCGCATCATGTGTCATTACTGGTCCACTTGGAAGCAGATGTCAAAGAAGAATTAGAAGTGCAAAAGATTTATTGGGGAAAGACCATGGCAAATAGAGGCAAGAGGGAGCAAGAGTAGGCTGATAGAAGCTCAGGCCCCAGTGCAGCTCTGACTCCTTTGAGAGGAGAGAAGGCAGAAAGGGGGATTAGGTAGGAAGCCCCTCAGACTGCAGCACAACTCTGAGGACATGTGCCATGCCAGGACAATAAGGAGCCACAGGGGAAGATTGTCCAATATAGGAGTCTCACAGTGTGCTGACATGGCCTGGCTCTAGTATTCCTGCTGTGCTCAGTTATTGGTTGGAAGCAGCCCAGGACAAGCATGGCCTCGATGTGAACATTGTATTAGATCCTGACACTATGGCAGCTGGAGTCTGTCAGCCCACTACACTCCTACAGGAGATTCTCTTTTGAGTGGAGGTCTGAGCAGCACACTCATCTGGCTGCCACATATGTCAGAAGGCATGTGTTGTACTATCTGCTTTTCTACTATTAGACTTGCTAAGGTTAGAGTTGTCATGGCCTGATTCCTCCTCTCTACCAAGTGAGCTCACAGGTACTTCAGCTTCAATATGTCCAAAATAAGTGCATCTTTCTCCATCCCTAAATTTGTTCTGCATTTCAGCCTCAGGGAATGGCAATACCATCCATGTAATTATCCAAACCTGGACCTTTGGCATCACCCTTTATTCCTTCTTTCTCCACATTCCCATGTCCAATCAGTCACCAAGTCATATTGATGCAGCCCTCTTAATATTTCTCAAATCCAATCCCTGCTCTATATCCCATCTGCTACCGACACAATTCTGGACTTCATATTTTCTTTCCTAGGACTATAGCAAGTCTCTTAAGTGGTACCATGTGCCTGGTCTTGCTTTCCTCAAAAATAAACACTACGTTAAATCCAGCAGGACCTTTCAAAATTGGAAATCTGATGGTATTACTTTTCTATGTAAATTTTTTCATTGACTTTTCATGATCTTCACAAAAATTCCAAAACCTTAAATTATGTATAATATTCTTCATGATTTGTGTTCTGCTTCCCTTTATGCTTTCATCTGCTGCTTTCCCTCCAGAAAACCTTGTTATTTAACAAAGTGTAACCCCTTTAAGTTTTTGGGTAGGCCATGTGCTTTATCATGGCCATTACTTGCACGTGGTATTGATCTTTTGCTTGGAATTCTCTTTCCCTCTTGGTCAATATGAGCTCCTAATTCTCCTCTAAAGGTAGCTTAAATGCCTTCTCCTCTAGAACACTCACGTTAACTTGCCTGATAATTGCTTGAGTACTCTGTTCTTTATATTTCCACAGATTTTCATATGTATGTCTAGAACGTTGTTCATCACATGGTATATCACAAATTATGTGTTTGTTTCCTCTGCTAAACTGTGGGCCAGAAGGACTATAAATATGCTCTATTCATCTGTATATTCTTAGTGTTTAGCACAGAGCCCTGGCCAATAGTAGCTGTTCAAAAGAGTAAATGATTTATCAAGTGCAACTTCAAAGCCAGATTACTTTATCTTGTTCTGTCATCAATTATATACCTTCCAAATGGGTACTCAAGCTACATTTCGAGGACAGTAAAACACATAGTGATTAAACACAGGGGTTCTGGTTTCAAACTCATGGGATTAAAATCCTATCTCTGCCACTTACCTTAACCTTCTGGATCTCATTTTTTCCACTTGTGAATTAGTAATAACACTGACTATCTCATGTTGTTGCTAATAATTCTATTGGCTCACACTTATTTACTATGTTTGAGGCATAACTTAAGTGATTTTTATGCATTATTTATTCATTCAACAGATGATTATTGAGCACCTATTTGGGTCAGGCACTGTTCTAGATATTAGGGATACAACAGTGAACAAGCAGACTAAACTCTCTGTCTCTCTGCCATCATGTAGCTTACATTCTAGTGAGGGGGGTGAGGTAATAAGCAAAAACAAATAAGCTAAATATATACTATGTCAGTTGGTAATAAATACAATGGAGAAAATAATGCAAAAGTTGGGAGTCAGGTGATGCTGAGGAGATGATGTTTAAAATAGGTGTCAAGAAAAACCTCACTGGAAAGGTAATATTTGAGAAAAAAATTGAGAAGGTGAGGGAAAAAGTGTTATGGATATTTGAGGAAAAAGCAGTCCATAAATGAACAACAAGTGCAGAGGCCTGAGGAATGAATGTGCTTGTTTTACACAAAGAACCACTAGGAAGTCGTATTGACTAGAGAAGAGTAAGAAAGAGACACAGCAGTAGAGGCTCTGGTCACAGAGGTAGCAGGGTCTGGATCATACAAAATGTGCATTGAGAGAGCTGGAAAGCCATTGATAGTTTTGAGTAAAGGAATGATGTGCGGAACTTTAAAATGATCATTCTGGAAGGCGTGTGCAGAATAAACTATAGATAGGTAGGGGTGGTGGCAGATCCATCAATTTAGGAGTCTACTTCAATACTCCAGGTGAGAGACAATGACTATTTGGGCCAGAGTTGTAATGGTAGAGGTGGTGAGAAGTAGGGCAGTTCTGAAAGTATTTTGAAGCAGAGTTTACAGAATATGCTGATTAATTGGATTTGGAGTATAATAAAAAGAAAGGAGTCAGGTATAATACTGATAATAATAATAGATAATGTATATTGCAGTTATTATGTATCCAACACTACTAAATTTTTTATAAGTGTTAAGTCTTTTAGTTCTCAGAAAAGATGAAGAAACAGTTATTGGTACATGTGGGTGCTCCGTATTTACTGATTGGGGCACCGAGCGGAAAAGTAACTTGCCCATGCTATGCAGCTAGTAAGTAATGGACTCAGAACTCAAACACAGACAATCTGGCTACAGGGTCCATGATTTTAACAACTACATGATGGTTGGATGTTTCCAAGGCTTTTGGTTGGACTAACTGGAAAGATGGAAGACTGGATATACAGATGTGGGTGTCAGTAGTGTACTGAGGCAGAATACAATCACCTAGGGAGTGAGTATACATAGAGAAGATAAGACTTCTAAGACTCAACTGCAGGAAACTCAGACATTTACAGTTCTGGAAGATGAGGAGGGATCAGCGAAGGAAACTGTGAAAGAATAATCAAGGAGGTGGGAAAAAATCCAGGAGGGTGTAGTGTCTTGAGAGCCAAGTGAAGAATATATTTCAAGAATAAGCGGGTGATCATTAGCCAAATAATTGAAAAGATGTGAGTGCATCTATTGAAAAGACTCAGGAATTTCCAGAAAGGACTCGTTAAGGAAGATACAATGACAGGAAGTAAGCTCCAAAAGAGAAATAAAAGAGGAGAATTGGAAACGGTGAGTCTAGAAAGCTATTTCCAGGAATCCTTCTCCTATAGATGCCAGAGAAAAGGTGCAGTGGGTTTAATAGACGTTTACTGTTTTTGTTTTCCTTTAAGATAGAAGAAATACTCATTTGCTGATGGAAATGATACATTAGAGAGGAATAACCTGATGATGTAGTAGAGAATGAGGATCATTTCTAGTCTCAAATCCTTGAATATATCTGAGGCACTGGGGTCTAGTGTACATAGCACAGAGAATTCATTTAGAACTGTGATTCTATTTTGGAAAAGTTGTGATGTCATGTTTCATGTTCTAGTGTGGTCACGCTTGCATACTTATATATTTAAATACATGTTAAAAACAAATTAGTTTTTTTAAATGTCTCCCTTTACTTTATATTTAACGTATTGAGTTTTTTGAAACTATATATGTTTATGAATTTTATTTCAGAATAGTAACGAGAGACATCCTAGTCAAATTAAATCAGGCTCTCTGAGCCAGAGGCAATTGCATAGGTATTTTTTAAAATGATTTCTGGTGGATTTTAATATTCAGCCAAGATCCTCTAATTCAAAACAAACCTCAGAGGCAGATACTATTATTATGATGATGATGATAATCATTGTTATTATTATGATGTTACATCTAGGAAAACCAAGGCTCAAAGTGGTTAAGCAGTTGGTTCAAGGTACTATGGGTAAATGATAGAGTTTAAGAGTGGGTCCAGGCAATCTGACTCCTGAACTCACTGTTCTATTCTACCTCACCACTTCTTTAGAACTGTAAAAGTACTTTTGTGTCTCCGTGCCCTTTCACATGGTCTTTCCTTTCCTTAGATTACCTTGCCTTTTTTGTCTCTTTACTTTTCCAGATCCTTGTAGGCTTCACATTTTCAGCATGTAAGAATTATGTAATGTTCATATGTATATCTCCATATGAATATATCTCTATATCTGTCTATCTATCATCTATCTGTCTCTCCATCTCTAGAGTCAGGGATATCTGGGTTTGACTCCTGACTCTGTCAATTCTGAGCTATGTGACCTTGGGAGGTGACTTAGCCTTTCTAAACTTCAATTTGGTCATCTTCGAATTGAGGACAATAATAATATTCAGTTTAAAGTTGAGAAGTTTGGACCAGAGAAGTGATCGGATATCAGTTAAGATCTCAGTTTCAGTGTATGTGCAGCAATAGCCTTCTTCTATGCTTGAGAGATTATAGCCAAGCATGACTCAAGATTCCTTGGGAAACTGGAAGGAGAGCTAAGATTAAATGAATCTTTAGGCTCTTAAACCGTGGTGAGTGACTCCACCATCACCCAAGCCCCGATTAATCCCAAAGAAGAAAATTAGGAAGGATGCTTAAAAGGCTCTCAAGTCAGTCTCCATCCAGTGGGCTAGAAGTCATGCCATCTAAAGTCCTGAGGAAATACCACAGGAGCTAGTTCAAGCCAAAGGAATTGAGTGCCTAGCCTTCTCTAGACTCCCAATGGCTGATTATATTTAGAAGCCATATATTTCCCTTTCTTTATTTTTTCAAGTGGACCAACAAGTGACTTAAAATAATCAGACCAGACATGACCTTAGTACAAAGCATATTGGACTGGTTCCCATACTTCATCTGCCACTAATTAGCTGTGTGATCTTAAGGATATTATTTACCTTTTATGAGTTTTATTTGCCTCGTTTGTAAAATGAAAGGATTGGATTGGATAACCTCTCAATTACCACATTTTATAATTTTACAATGACCTAAAAAGCGAAGCTTTCATGTGATTGAGAAGATCATAGCATCTTGGGGTAAAACCAGAATGCTTCCTATATTTAAAGATATTCACAGAGAGGGCAAGCCCTCTCTCAGGTATGCATTTTATTATCTTACACCCCACACATCAGCACTTTGCCCCTTACAAGAATTTCGTTTGCTGTTTATGGAAACCCTGTGGCACAGATAGTGCGGGTATAATCGTACACATTTGTAGATGAGCACAATAAAGCTCAAAGAGGAATAAGAGACGTGTTCAAGGTAACAGGTTTTTTTTTTAAAAAAAGCTGAGCCATAAATCAAGGTTTTGTAATGATAGGACTTCCCTGAAGAAGCTCCCCTATGTCACCCCCTGGTTTTATTTCTCTAGAAATAATTACGATACTGGATGCTTTGAAAGAATGCTAGAACATGGTCTGGGATCCGTGAGAAAAAGGGATGACAATGTTTGTGTAAGCGCAGCAGTCTGAGCTGCCTGCAGCCACTGAGAGAGCAGAAGTGATGCTAAGAGGCACAGGGAAATGCCTGCTGCCTCAACCCCTTTGCTCTTTCTCCTCTACAGGATGTTGGGAGATCCCAAAGTTCCAGTAATTGTTCTACGGAGATAACACAATATCTGACTTAGTCATATTAAAAATAGGCCTTCTAGCTCATCCATACCTAGGTACACACCTATTTTGCCTAAAAAGGGATAACACAGTTTGTCAATTGAAATGAACTTAATGTAGAAATTTCATTGTTTGCCGGATTACCACACTGGGAAAGTATTTTATAGTTTCGACAAGCAGGCAGAAATTAATTGGGAAACATGGAGGGATCAGAGTAGCCACTCAATGTCTCTAGGTTTATCTGCAGCTTCCCCTTTATTCATGTTTGTGTTTTGAGGGGGCCAAGCACTCCAGAAAGCCCAGGCCATAGCTCAGCCTCTTCTCCTTCTTGAGTGGGGAGGAGAAAAGGTCCTCTGCCCCACACCTCGCTCTCTCACCACATCCCTGTGACTACCTCTCATCAATATAGGCAAGTGACTCTCAACCTGGGAGTGATTTTGCCTTCGAGGGGACATTCGTCAGTATCTGGAGACATTTTGGGGTTGTTATACCTGGGGGGTGGGTGCTACTGATATTAATGGGTAAAGGCCTATGATGTAACTAAATATGTTACATTGCTCAAGACAGCCCCCAACAGCAAATAATTATCTGGCCCTAAATGTCAACAGTGCTGAGAATGGAAGCACTGGTGCAGGCTGCAGCCCGTCTGGACTTAGCTTAGGCTGGGGTATAGTGGTAGGACAGATTGCCTCAGAGCTTGTAGGACACACAGAAATCTGTGAGTGGGAAAAATTGGGGATACTGGTCTGAGGTTAAAGGCCAGGAGAGTCAAAACGTGACTGGTCTAAGAAAAACTAAGCAGAATCTCTCTCTCTTTTACATTGCTGCCAGGAAAAGAGAAGGTATAGCGAAGCACTCAGCAGTAGTCACCTGGTACAATAGTGGCTAATGGGAAGCCATTGCTAGGGAGAAAATGTAACATATAGTAATTACCATAATTTTTTTTTAAGGAAGCTCCAGACCTATAGCCATTATCAAGCTCTCTTCTCTCCTGGCATCTTCAAGCTCTCTAAGCTCTTCCTCCCTGGAAGGAGACAACCCAATGGCACCTGCCTTAGAGTTTATCTCCCTTGTCTCTTATTTCTCTGGCTTTTACCTCTTTGTTTCTCCTTCCTCTTCTAAGAAAATCAAACAGGTACTTGCTATGTTAGGCTTCCAAAGTGAAGTGAGTGTAGAAGTCTCTCACCTCTTATATGGTGGCTTGTGGAGGCCAAGGAACTGGTCACGTTCTCGTGGTGTTGGGAAAGGGCGATGGCAGGACGCACTGGATTGCAGAATTCTGATGACCCAGGAAGCCAACCTGCAGACAGTCTACTGGGATGTTTGCCTACTAGACCCTGTCCTGTCCTGGGGGGCACAGTCAAACTAACTCTAATGTTAAAATTTTATCTATTAGTGAAGAGGTCCGAGTCCTCTAGGATATACAAAATGTATTCTGAATGGATGATTACCTAACAGAGACAGGGTTAGTCATCTGTTAAATGATTCTCCAAAATTAGAACTGAAACGTAAACATAAATATATATTTTTTTGTAAATCCTCGGGAAGCCTAATACATTAAACCCTGCCAGTCAATTCTGTACCAAATATGACTGGCTTTATCGACTCAACTCTGGAAAGGACATTGGATTTGCTTTTTGTCATTAAATACATGTTGTGATAGAGTTGATTTAAGAGCTACTAATGACAAGGAAAGATAACTAGTGGTCACATGACTTAGAGGTCTAAGACTTTTATAATAGTAGCCAAGTGGAATTTTAAGACAAGATAGGCTTCTTGTGAATCAGTAAGTCAAAATGCAGGCAGCCTGCTGGGAAGTGCGCCTGCTGGTTTTGCTAGCCTGACCTGGGTGAAGCAATCAGGCTGGCCAGTGGATAACTGGCTGCTCCAGGAAGAAAGCAAACTAACTTCTGCTTTTGCTTTGGGCATCTCCATTTCTCCATCATAGAAATGGGCAACCAATGACTACTTAAAAGACAGTGAGATGATTTATCTATTATAATAAACATTCTTCCCCCACCTTTACTTCATGAACAAATAAAGAGACAAACAAATAAATCAAAGGGGCTAACAAACTAAGCAATATTTTACAAACAACAAAGACCATTTGCAGGCTAATGTAAATGTAATGTAAGCTCATTGTGTCATTCAGATGGTTTCAAATGACTGACTTTGGCATGTTTCCCTCATTATATTGCTTCTGCTTTTTGTCAGTAAGGGCAAGTTATTTTAAGAACACAAGGACAGTAGATGCATGGGGTGAGCTAGGCCAAACCACAGAGGCTGTGGATTCAAAAACTGGTGATAATGATGAGTGTGGTTCATGTTTCCTTTATGTGGATGGGTTTGCTGCAAGAACGTGCAAACAGGCAATGCATAAGATATGCAAAAGGCCAAGGCTACCACTCAGTGGCCCAAGAACTCTAATGAATTTCTGTTTCTCACAAAATCATACTTGAGCATACTTGAACGCTACTCTAGGCTTATAGTTTTCATCGTGTGCTCACCAAGGACACATATCTACATTTCTCTGCTTAGAGAGTTTTGATTTGATAACCACCTTTCTCATTTTATTGCAAGAGATTAAATTTCTCATATTTTCAAACATATTGATACTACCTATTAGTGTAATAAATAGAATATTGCAAACAAACTGTGATATTTTCCTGACAATGGGTATGTTTTTACCGGTGGTGATATACAGTGTTTGGATATATTGGGCCAATACTGTTTCCCAGTTTTACACAGGTAAGCATCATTTCACACTTAGGGCACCATGTGTCAACGGCAGATTGTTAGGTATCATGACAAAGATGAAAATGTGTGTTATTCATTGAGCATTAAAAATGATGACCACTACAGGGGGTTTCTGATGAAATCAAGGGTCATTGCAATAATTTTGAACATCGTTAATTCTTTTCCCCACTCCGTCCTCTCTCTCTCTCTCTCTCTCTCTCTCTCTATATATATATATATATATATGTGTGTGTGTGTGTGTGTGTGTGTGTGTGTGTATGTGTGTATCTCCAAACCTAGATGAAAAACCTCTACATTCATTTTCCATTGAATTCTAGCTGCTTAAGAGGTTCACATTACATTCTCAGTAGTGATGGATATATAATTAATGTGTGGCTGATACGAGTAAAACAGGCAAGGGATACACAGGCCTTAAGGCAATCTGTCCTTTGTTAATGCTAAAAGTTCTCTGGGTTATCCCCACCCTGAATTAAAATCAGATGCTAATATGAGAAATCAAAAGGCAGTGAAACAAAAATAGTTTCCTGACAGAGCTAACAGTAAGCATCATAGTAGAAAGAGGCCTGGCTTTGAGATCAGACAAACATGGGTTGCAATTCTGGACCCTCCATTTATTATCTGAGCAATCTTGGACAGAAAATCTCACAGATCCCCAGTTTTTGGATCTGTGCTATGGTAATAATATCATCTACTTCTTTGATTTATTGTGAAGATTAAGTAATGAGACAGCATATTACAATGCCTAGTATATGAGGTGCATGCAAACGGTAGATACTAAATAAAATATATTAATTTGCTTTATTCCCAACCAATTCATCTTCACTTAGATTCTAATCCATAAGTTTAAAATAAATTTTCAAAGACCATCATTTTCCTTTTTAAGACTTTATGGTTTACTTATTGTTACTATTTCTATTATTATTTCATTATCATTTTTTATTATTTTAATTCAGCAGCTTGACTTGAATCGACACAATCCTGACATTTCAGAAAGTAGAGCTTCGGGGTGAGCTCATTTACTCATTTACAAAGGACATTGTATCATACAAGAAGGGTGTAGTGTTGTATTCAACTTGAATTTTTCCTTTTAGGGTATTGGAACATAAGTAAAACATAGAGTTTACATTGTTGAGCAAAAGTAGTCAAACACGAAAGAGCA
Organism: Phocoena phocoena; assembly: GCF_963924675.1. Taxonomy (NCBI): domain Eukaryota; kingdom Metazoa; phylum Chordata; class Mammalia; order Artiodactyla; family Phocoenidae; genus Phocoena; species Phocoena phocoena. The sequence continues at coordinate 119,029,176 of NC_089240.1, forward strand.
GACGATGTATGATTCCATTCATGTAAACTGCAAAAACAGGCAAAATCAAGGGAATGGTAACCCTGGGTGGAGGGTAGAGGGGTGGATAGTGAGTAAAAGAGGCCTCAAGGCAGAGCAGAGGGAACAGGTGATGTCTGATTCTTGATTATGGTGCAAGTAACACAGGGTGCATTCAGTTTATGAAACTTCATCAAGATAAACACTCATCATGTGTTCACTTTTTTGTACATACATTATTTTAAATACCAAGTCAAAAAAAAGTGATCGTGGCAAGAAAGTACTATATATTCTTTTAGAAACATTTGAGAAAATACAGAAAAAGAACTAAAAATCACCTGGTAGTTCTACCATCAAAATATAGCCAGTGTTCACATTTTATTACTTTGTTACCGGTATTTTTTTTTTTTTTTTTTTTTTTTTTTTTTGCGGTACGCGGGCCTCTCACTGCTGTGGCCTCTCCCGTCACGGAGCACAGGCTCCGGATGCGCAGGCTCAGCGGCCATGGCCCACGGGCCCAACCGCTCTGCGGCATGTGGGATCTTCCCGGACCGGGGCACAAACCCGCGTCCCCTGCATCGGCAGGCGGACTCTCAACCATTGCACCACCAGGGAAGCCCACCGGTATTGTTTTTAAACAAAATGAGAGTCATGGTGTATGTGGAATTTTATATCTAACTTTTGGTAATTTACATTATATTTTTATAATTTTCTCATGCCACGAAATATACTTTGAAGATATGATTTATAATACCTACATAGAATTTGATTATATGGATATGTCTTACCTTATTTGAACAGTCTCATCTGCATGGCATTTAGATTTTTCCCATGGTTTTGATAATGCTGTTATTAGCAATATTGTGCATAAATCTTTGTGCATATCTCTGATTATTCCCTTATAATACATTACCACAAGTGAAATTACTGAGTTAAGCTCTTGAAAAATATTATCAGTTTCTCTCTAAAAAGATTCTGTGAACTTAAACTCTTACCAGCGATATTCAAAGGTACCAATTTCTCTGCACCATTATCATCACAAGATAATATAGTTAATATTTATTAACACTTTACTATGAGCCAGTCACTACACAGGTTTTATCTCATTATTCAAAATAGCTCTAAGAGTGAAGTACTCTTTTCCTCATTTACAGATGAGGAAATTAAGGCCTGGTAAATACTTTTCTCAGCTAGCAATTAACAGACCTCTGGGCTTTTTCATTACAAAGCCCAAGATTTTCACCACCACATCCTACATTCAGTTTGTATTGGTGTTTTAAAAATTGCCACTTTGATGGGCAAAATATGGTAACATGTTTTTCTTTGTACCCTTGATTATTAGTAAGCTTAATTTTTTCTTTTAAATATCCAGTGATTATATTTCCCCTCTTGTCAATACTCTGTTCATAAGCTTTAATTTTTAATAGCATGTTGATCTTTTTTTCACTGATTTTTAAGTGTTTTAAAACAACACATACACATGGTAAAAATGGTAAACAATAGAGAATTAGTCATCCTCCCACAACAGAACTCTGTCTTCACCATCTAAATTTTACAATCACCAACAGTTTACTGTGTGCCCTTCCAGAAATTTCCCATGTGCATATTTCCCCACTTATATAGGCATATATATATATCATATATGTATATATACATACATATGTGTGTGTATGTATATATATATATATATATATAGTCTCCTGCATTAGTTTGCTAGGACTATCATAACAAAATACCATAGACTGGGTGGCTTAAAAAATAGAAATTTATTTATTTTCTCTCAGTCTTGGAGGTTAGAAGTTCAGACCAAAGTGTGGACTAGGTTGGTTTCTTCTGAGGCCTCTCTTCTTGGCTTGTAGATAACCAGCTTCTGGCTGTATCTTCACATGGCCTCCCCTCCATGCGTGTCTGTACCCTAATCTCTTCTTACAAGGACAACATTAAGGTCCACCCATATGACTTCATTTTAACTTAATTACTTCATTCAATATACTATCTCCAAATACAGTCAGTCATTTTCTGAGGTACTGGGTGTTAGGACTTCAACATATGAATTTTGAAGGGATACAATTCAGCCCATAACAAAGGAAAAATACTGTATATACTGTGTAGCACATTGATTCTTATACTTAATACAGTTTGAGATCAACCCATATCAGCACATAAAGATCTACTACATTCATTTAAATGGCGGCATATTATTCCATTTTATGGTTATAATATGAATTACTTAACCAATTTCCCATAGGTGGACATTTAGGTTATTTCCAGGTATTTGAGGTCATAGATAATGCCACCGTGAACATCATTGTAGATGTATCTTTCTCTACATTTGTGGGTATATCTAAGCATAACTTTAAAAATAGAATCATTAGATAAAAGATTATATGCACTTAACATTTTGATAGAACTTGCTAAATTATCTGTCTATAATATCAAAGGTGAAAGGGAAGGCCTAATTTCTCACAACTTTGACAATACTGGATATTTCAAACCTTTGTATTTGGCATTGTAATAGGTAGAATATGATGTCTTGTTACACTGAAATTAATTTCATATGTTTATAACCATTAGCATTTCTTTATTATCTTTCACATCACTTTTAGATATTTTTGACTATGTTGGTCTTTTAATTAATTTATTTTATTTTTAGAAGCTCTTTATATATAAGAAAATTGTCTCTTTGTCATATGTGTTATATTTTTGTGAAGAGAAATTGAATATATACATTATATATGTACACAGATAATGTGTATATATATGTATGGTGTGTGTGTGTATATATATATATAGAGAGAGAGAGAGAGAGCGCCAGGTTTATATCTTTACTTTTATTTCTTTTGTCTTTTTTTTTTCCTATAGTTTCTGAGCTACATGAAGATCTTCCTACACTATCTTCTTTTTATATGGTATTTCTAGTTTTAATTTTTTGAGGAACTGCTGTACTATTTCCCATAGTGGCTATAACAATTTATATTCACACACTATTATTTTTTGATTGCCAAATTTTACTTTTGGAGATTTTATAGTTTTTATTTGTTGATTTATTCATTGTTTTATGAACAACCTAATCCTTCTAAATTTATTTTATTTTAAGAATGAAGAGACATAGCTTTATTTTTGCTTATATGGAGAGACCATGTTATGATCACTTTTCTGTCCTGAATTTTATTTTCACCTCCTTTTGATCCACACTATTTTTTATGTGAAGGGTGTATGCATCAATTTTTATTTTAAACAGAGTTAGATGTTTTTCATATATATATATATATATATATATATATATAATATTGTTGAATCAAATGTCTTTTCAGCATCTCTGGAGGTAATAATAGATTTTTCTTTAAATTTTTAAAAATATGATGATATTTTGGGCTTCCCTGGTGGCGCAGTGGTTGGGAGTCTGCCTGCCGATGCAGGGGACGCGGGTTCGTGCCCCGGTCTGGGAAGATCCCACGTGCCGCGGAGCGGCTGGGCCCGTGAGCCATGGCCGCTGAGCCTGCGCGTACGGAGCCTGTGCTCCGTGACGGGAGAGGCCACAGCAGTGAGAGGCCCGCGTACCGCAAAAAAAAAAAAAAAAAAAAAAAAAAAAATATGATGATATTTTCTTTTTCATTTCAATTACGTAACTGGCTTCTCTAGTCTTCACTGGAACCTTTTTTTTAAACTCCAAATCACAAATCTAATCCATTTTCCTATGCAACAGTAAGAAGTCCTATCTTCTACCAAGTTCCCCTCCTCCTGTATATCTAGAAATGCCAAAGGATTTGGCTCTCGACCAGCTCTCTGATTCCAGATTGCTGTCTACTTACAGCCATCTCCTAACTTGGTTCCATTGCTTAGCTGTCATTCTTCCCTTTACTATTTTCCCACAAGCATGGAAAATGACCTTCCCTTCAGTTCCCTCCAGAGTTAGCTGAGGGTGGGTTGTAAAATTTAACAAGACTTTACCAAATGCTTAGAGAAAACAGAAAGGCATTAAATTCCAGACACATAAAATTGAGTTCTATTTAATAGATACTCATACTTCTAAGACCCAAGCCTCTCCATCAAAGTCACGGGTACTTCTTAGCTTAAATCTGACAGCTTCAATGGGAGATGTGACCTCTAAATATGATCCGGCCGCCAATTTTACTGAGGCGCTTACCACCTCCCGAGAAGAATGCCCTTGAACATGTATTTTATAACCTGTGACCATGACTCCAACTTTTATAGGTCTATTGTATCTGTCTGATGGAAATACTAAATAATGGAGTGTGAGGAATGTATATTACAATCTCTTCATTCAGTGACATCAAGTTAGTAGTTTAAAATCAGCAATGGTGGGGATAGTTACACCATGGATATTTGAAAATGCTTCAAATAAGGGCTTGATTTTTGTTGTTGTTGTTGATTTTCTATGCTTAAGTATGTGATATAGGAAATGTTACCAATGAACATTACAATTAAAAGGGTGTTGCAACTGTAGGCATTACATTGTGAACAGTACAGAATATTGAGGAAATATCCTTTGAATATCAATATTAGAAAACTATAATCTGATTCAGTGAGGTTATCATTCCTGTCATTGATGAACCAGTGACATTACAACATACATCTGTGTTATTTCACTTGAATGCTACTCATTAATGCAAATGAAAATAACCAACATTCATGTTGGAAACTAAACACATTCTTCGTCTCCAACCATAGTTTGGCTATGGATATAAGAGTTTGGCAAAAGTCAACGAAAGCATTTCATAAGAATCAATTGGCTACATGGAATTTACTGAAAAGAAGAATGTTGTATATTTTATAAATATTTGTAAATTGTGTGCTTGTCATCCTTTAAATCAGTAAATTTTATTGTATCTATAGAATGTGTGTGTGTGTGTGTATGTGTACACACACATACTATTTTTCTATAGAACTAGTTGAACTAGTTGTGACTTGCCAGTGTACCACTGATATGGAAGCTTTGGGACATTGCATTCTGGATTTTATTTATAGTGAGATGGGAAGGAATTGAGGGGATTTTCAAGAGAGGAAATAACATGATTTAACTTATGACTTAGCAGGATTTAATGGGATCAGCATAGCTTGCATGCTGAGAACAGACTGTAGGATGGAGGCAGAGAGACCAGTTAGGAAGCAACTGGCAATAATCCAAGAAATAGATGATGGTGATTATGACCAGGGTGATAGGAATGGAGATAGTGAAAAGTTGTCAGATTCTGGATATGTCTTGAAGTTAGAATCCACAGGCTTGCTGGTGGATTAAATGTATATTTTGAAAGAAAGAGTAAAATCGAGGATAACTCTAAGGCTTTTGGCCTGAGTAACAGAACAAATGGAGTTGCCACTCACTGAGACAGGGAAGACTATGGGAATAACAGATTTGAGGAGATTGTCAGAAACTGTTTTGGATACTTTGACTTTAAGATGCTTGTTAAACTTCCAAGTGGTGATACTGCTTAGGCTTTTGGATATGAGTGTGCAGTCAGTTCAGACTCTAGATATAAATCTGTGAGTCATCAGCATATAGATGCCTAAATCATGTGACTGAATAAAATCACCTTGTGAGTGAAAGTAGACAGAAAAGCAAAATGATACAAGAACTGAAGCCTGGTGTATTCCAATTTCTAAAGGATAGATTATGAGGAAGAACAAACAGAAGCAACTTGCAAGAATTGGCCAAAAATGTAGAGAAAACAAAATAGGTGTAATGTCATAGAAGTCATATTAAGAGTATTTTAGAGTTAGAAGTGATTAGCTGTGTCAAATCCTGCTGACAGGTCAAATACGATGAAGTCATCTAAGACTAGAGCAGCTTAAGTGGATTGGTGAGGTAAAACTTTATTTGCATACTTCAAGAAAAAAACAAGAGTAGATAAATTTCAGATAAGGAATGTAGAGAGCTGTTTCAAGAAACTTTGCTATAAATGGGGCAGTAGTTGAAGGGGGACATGAGGTCAAGAGAGCTTTTTTGTTTATAATGAAAGCAATATTGAAATGTTTGTATGCTGAAGGCAGTGGGGAGGGTTTGAAGATGTAGAGGAAAGAGGGGAAATTGCTTGTGTAGGCAATAAAGGATGGAATCTAGTGCACAAGTTGGGGTGGGTTTTGGCTTAGTCAGGAGCTCGAGCAGTCACCCATAGCAACAAGATAGAAGGTAGAATACATGACCACAGGTACAGATGGGTGTGTAGATGAAGAATTGGGAGCTTTGGGAAGTTCTGACTGCTTCTATATTTTGCGGAATGTGAGCAAGGGCAAGGAGGTGTTAAAAGTTTGAGGAGAGAAGAGGTAGTATGAAATGGTCTTCTAGGAGAGTAAGAAAGAATGGACTAGGAGATAAATATAATTGGACACTAATTTAAAAAAGAGAATTCTAAACTCTAAGGGTGAATGCTCAGGCTGCTATAACAAAATGCCATAGAGAGGGTGTCTTTAACAACAGACAGTTATTTCTCACAGTTCTGGAGGCTAGGAAGTCTGAGATCAGTGTGCCAGCACAGTTAAGTTCTGTTGAGAGCCCTCTTCCTGGCTTTCAGATGACTGCCTTCTTGCTGTATCCTCACAAGCCAGAGAAAGCGAGAGCTAGCTCTCTTGTCTCTTCTTATAAGGACACTAATCCCATCATGAGGACCCTAATGTCTTGACTTCATCTAAACCTAATTACTTCCAAAGGCCCCACCTCCAAATACAAATACCAGCACATTGCAGCACATAACAGTTGCTTTTCAAACAACTCATATCAATATGTCCAAAATTAAACACCAACTTTCCTTCACCTATATTTCTATTCGGTACTAACTAGTAGCTAATATTCGCTGAGCCAGCCACTGTGCTAAACACTTTATCATCATTACCTTATTCAATCTTCACCATATAACTAGTTTCCACATCTTGCAGATGAGGAAACTGAGGCTATGAGATATATTTTTATGTGTTTACAAAACTATTAAACGTGAAAGCCATTATTCAAATCTAATTTAGTCTATCTCCAGGGCCATAGTTCTTAAGTACATAGAGAGCCTTGTTAGGACATTGTAAGGATTTTACTTATCATGAAACATGTATTTTAAGCTACAATAATATTTCAGTTATTCAAGGAACAATTCAAAAAGTCACCGTGGTAAGCAGAATAATGGTCCCTGAAGATGTCTATGTCTTAATCCCTGTAATTCATCAGTATGCTACATTACACATCAAAGAGAGATTAAGGGTACAGACAGAATTAAGATTGCTAATCAGCAGATAGGGCAATTATCTGGGTCTTCCCAATGTAATCAGAAGATTGATTAAAAGTGAAAAACTGAGGCAGAGTAAGAACAGTGGAGAGACATCAGCATGAGAGGCCTTGGTCCAATATTATTGGTCTTGAAGATGGAGGATTGGACATGAGAAAAGGAATGTGGACAACCTTTGGAAGGTGAAAAAGACAAGGACACAAATTCTCCCCTTGAACTTCCAAAAGGAATACAGCCCTATATACCTTGATTTTATCTCAGTGACATCCATTTAGGACTTCTGCCCTTCAGAATTTTAAGATAATAAATTTCTGTTATTTCAAGCAACTCAAATATGGGTGGTAATTTGTTACAGCAACAATAGAAAACTGACAGTCATAATTAACTTTTCTTTCTCCTTCTGCATCATCTCTACCCAACCCATAACCAGAAGTCTTACGGGTTTTATCTCCTTCATGTTTGTTGGTTCATCACTCCCCCCCGCACCATGTTGTTCTGGGAAGAATTTAAGATTCTTACTTGGTTAACATCTTCAAACAAAGCCATTTACTCTATCTTCATTTTTGTTTAATTCAGCACATCGCTGTCTCTCAACTGGATATTTGCAGTATTATCTCTGTTAGTTATCTTGCCTTACTCGTATAAGCCATCATACACATTTGTGCGAAGTAATTCATCATGCTAAAATGCATAAAATTACACTGGGGAATATGTTAAATTAGAAGTGAAGAGCCTTGGATAAAGCCTGAGAATGGAGGAAGAAATAATTTTTTCCTTATTTCTGTGTAGGATTAGCCTTTTGTGTTTAGGCCATTTGTTTCTCCTTACTGTTTCCACACAAAATAATTTATTTTGCTTAGAAACTACAACAGTACAGAGCACAGGAATGTAGATAGTTAGCACAGCTGACAGTCACGTGGGCACATTGCTATTTCTTGTTCTTTCTTACCACAAGACATTGCAGTGCAAGTGGGTGATTACTTTTTCACTATCTCAGTTAAAAATCAGTTAATAAGCAGCTGATGGTGCCTATTTTGGAAGGAGAATTGCATTTGATAACCATTTAGAAATGTTTTACTCTAGTTGGGGAAGGCCAGTGAAGAAACAATGATTATTCTCTCATTACTTCAGAAGTGTAGTAACAGATGCAAAGGAACATTTACCCCAACTGATTCCTAATGTTCTATATTTGAATTGTTCATTTGGTGTTCTAGAACAAAGACTGGATTTGTAATCCTAAATTCCAAGGCTGAATTCTATCTTTAGTTGCAAGTATGGCCTCACAACAAGCTACTACAGCGGTCAGGCTACGAAAGTAAAAAGGAAATTAACTCACATTGGGTGCTGGGCTACACACATACTTACATTGTCTCATTTAATCTCAAGGAAAAAGCAAGGGAGCATTAGTTCACAGATCTGTCTTTTCACTCATCTACCTAAAACCCCAAACTTTTGTGATGTCTAATAGGCTGAAATATGAACTCTGGAAACCTGTCGACCTCAGTTATAATTCTTGGAGGCAGTATCTGTTTCCCCTAAAGGACATCAGGAAACCTGGTTTCTAGTAACAACTTTGCTACTGATAAACTCTGTGACTTTGGGCAAACCACACACACCCTCTAAGCCTCAGTTATTTTCCCCTCCACAAAATGAGAGCATTGGATTATTTTTACAATCCCTTCCCTTTGATAGTCTATGCCAGGAGTTGGTAACCATTTTCTACCAAGGGCCACGTAGCAAGAATTTTATATTCTGCAGGGCACAATGTCTCTGTCACAACTATTCAACTCTGCCTTTACAGCACAAAAGCAGCTGTAGACAATATGTAAATGAACAGGCTTGGCTGAATTCCAATAAAACTTTACTTACAAAATAGGTGATGGCTTGGTTTTAGCCCAAGGGACTTAGTTTGCTGACCCCTGGTCTATACAGCAATAACAGATTTTGTGTGTCAACTCTTCCCTTTCCTGTCTGAACCAATATATCAAGAACTATATCTTATACATATCTAACCTAAGGATACCTCTCTATTGAAGCAGAGTTTATCTATGTGCTTCAATGTTTTTTTAAAAATCTGCATAAAGGTGAGAATCTGGAGAAATTAATGGTCTGGGTTTTGGTTGCAGCTTGTTAAGAGCAGCATAGACTTACACAAACATGGTAGAAACAGCAAAAACCTTAATGAATAAAATATATAAAACAGTTAGATAGATTTAAAATACTGTTCTTGTCTATTCCAATTTCAGTATATCATATGAATAATCAAAAGTTATCAGAAACATTGCTTTTCTGAAACGCACAATGTTCAATGAGACTTCTTGCCTACAAGAGAATATTTTACAAAGCATGGGTGGGAGAGGGGAATGAAGAGTTCTCATGAATTTCTGCTGACAGTAAATGGACAAATGGCATGTTAGATGTATTTGATTAGGTTCTGTAACTGAAAGGTGTAGAAAGTGGAAACTGGAAAGTGTCCTGGAGATCACTGTCAAGGCCTGCATTTGAACTAAGATTTAACTGTAAGCCTGTGTACCGTAAGCTTTCCTTAAGAATGGCCTGGCTAGCTGTACCAGTGGGAGCATTACTCTAGGATTTATTTTTTGTTTTGTTTTTTGCTGTTGTTTAATTCTAGTAGCTCTTAGTGCTGAAGATGAATCTGATGCCAGTGTGTCACCAAAGATTTTCATCACAGTAAGAAGTTCTTCTGAAAGCAAGGAGAAGCTCATTGGCACATTGACAAATTCCCCCAAAGTGAGTTTGCAATGTGGGCGTCTAAACTGGCAAGAGTTTTGATGTTTGTGTGTTCTATTTTATATTCTCATTGTTTCTTTCCACTCAGCAATACCTTCAACTTCACTTGTTCAGTGAGTTTAGTCATAGAAAATATTCAGAGGGCCTAGGCAGATGGTAAATTCACCAGGGAGTTTATGCAATTCTCCGATTCATTCCATCAATCTAGAATTATGCAGAAACAATCCCAGTATGAGCTTAAGCATATTCTGCCTTGAAGAAAGACAGAAACAACAAAATGATTAAAAAATAAATTTGAGTACTCCTCTGTTTTCCCTGTAGAATACTTCTAACTAGATTCTGGCTGAACTCTGCTGGTCTCTCACCCCTGATAGTCGCATTTTTCAGTTCTGTGTAGCATTTTTATCACTGCCGTTTTTGTTGTTGTAATGACATTTTCTCATGATTTTTTATCTAATTGGCCTTTCATGAATTTTAGAAATAGATCTATATTTAGTATATGAGCTTTGACTTTTTTGGGGTGCTTACTTTTGACATGATTCTCTTTTCTTATTGCACAAATTTGAAACAGAATTTATCGTGATACAAAAAAGATTTTATATATATAATATAGATGTACATATATGTGTGCATATATTTATATCTATAAACTATCTTATGCCTCCCAAAAGGGTGTCTGTCAATTCCTGTGGTTCTCAATGAGGTGCATTTTTGACCCCTATGGCACAGTTGGCAATGTTTGGACATACTTCTGATTGTCACAACGTGCGGAGGGGGAAATGGGAGGCTCTACGGGCATTAAATGGCTAGAGGCCAAAGATGCTACTAACAATTCTACAATACACAAGTCAGCTTCCCCACCTCCAATCAAGGAAAAGGATTAATTCAGCCCAAATTGTCAATAGTCCCTAGATTGAGAAATTCTGGTCTAAAAACATGTAGAAATGTCTACATACAATTCAAGAAATTACATATGAGGTCACAAATCTTTAACATACCATGTCTCTACAGTACGCATAGGAAAGCCTCACAGGAAGTGCTAGAAGTTGTTTCAAATGGTATAGAACAAGTTATTATATTAAGAGCATTGTAAAGTGGGGAACCTTTCAATGCAAACAAGTTAACCTATCTTTAATTGGAAAAATAACCAGGAAGCCTTGGTTAAGAATATATATTTATCTCTGTAATTATCTTTGTAGTTTTACCTGCCCAGGGCCTTTTTTTCCTATGAATTTCCCTCTCCCACCATACCCTATCCCTTTATCTCCTCTACCTGAGTAATAGAGAAGCTGCCATTTTAATTCAGTGTGAGCCTGGCCCCCGGAAATTTGGGGAAAGACACTGGAAATGAGAAACTTCTCTCTCTCTCTCTCTCTCTCTCTCTCTCTCTCTCTGGCTGATAAACCAGTAACATGCATCAGAGATTTTTTTTTTAACATTTGAACTGGGTCATATTTAATTCTGCATGCTCTTGTAAGTCAGCAAAATATTCCATATATCATTTAAGTTGTCACTTACTTTTGAACTTTATTTTTTTAACATTTTTATTGGAGTATAATTGCTTTACAATGGTGTGTTAGTTTCTGCTTTATAATAAAGTGAATGAGTTATACATACACATATATTCCCATATCTCTTCCCTCTTGCATCTCCCTCCCTCCCACCCTCCCTATCCCACCCCTCTAGGTGGTCACAAAGCTCCCTGTGCTATGCATCAGTGATTTTTAAAGCTGTTCTTCCAATTGCGTGAATTGAAGAAGCACTGAAGACCTAGAGGGAGACAGAGAGAAAGAGGAGAGAGTGCTGGAGAAGTTTTGTTGTGTACTGGGAATGTATTCTCCACTATGGCAATCTTCCAGAGTAGGAAGTAAAGAGTAAAGTTGCTTTCTGAGTATTTGAGATGATCGACTGTTGTTTCTTTGAATGAGACACCCTGTGGAAATAATGAGAGAACAAAAGGTCAAGATTTTTTTGTCATACATTCATGTATGTGCACATGTAAACACACACACCTACATACACTTTTACACAAATAAGGTTATATTAGGCATGCTATTTGGGATGTTGCTTTTTTCACTCATCAAAGTATTGTGGACTTCTTTTCATGTCCATTCATATCACCGATTTCATGACTGTTGAGCATTCTCTTTCCTGGCTTTACAGCTCTTTACTAAGCCACTCTTCACTTGATTGATGTTTAAGTTGTTTGTTACCAAATGCTCCCTATTAAAAACAGTGTTGCAGGGACTTCCCTGGTGGCACAGTGGTTGAGAGTCCGCCTGCCGATGCAGGGGTCACGGGTACGTGACCCGGTCTGGGAAGATCCCACATGCCGCAGAGCGGCTGGGCACGTGAGCCATGGCCGCTGAGCCTGCGCATCCGGAGCCTGGTCTCCGCAACGGGAGAGGCCACAACAGTGAGAGGCCCGCGTACCGCAAAAAAAAAAAAACAGTGTTGCAGTGATCATGTTTGTGCATACACCTTTATGCGTTTTTGGGGTATCATCTTAGGAAATATTCCCAGAAAATCTACTGAGTCAAAGAATATTTAATTTAAAAAAATTTAAGGCACAACAGTAATTGCCCTTCCAAAAAGGCTGGAACAAATTGCATTCCCACCATCAATGCACTAATGTACCCACATCCTATGCCTTTCCTGACAGTGGGTTTCCCCATGTTCTTTCATCTTTGTTAATATTTTTCCTCATTATTAATCTGAAGAGTGAAAAATTCTCATTTTAATTTACATTTCTGATAACTAGTGAAGGTGAGCATCTTTTCATTTTTAATAATCATTTTCAACTCATTTCTCAATTGACTTTTCATGTTCTTTGCCCATTTTTAAATAATGTTGCTCATCTTTTTAGTTTTGATTTATGCAGTCTCTTTGAATATTAAGAAAATTAGTCTGTCAAATGTACTACAAATACTTCCTCCCAGATTGTCTTTTAACTTTCATTGCAGTATTTTTAGCTAAGAAGAAACTTTACATTTTTTTATGTCATCATATTTATCAAATTTTTTGGCTTCTAGGTATACCAGTGAGGCTTAGAAAGGCATCTTCCACATCAAGATCACAAAGAGCATTCATACATATCTTCTTCTACAAAGATTTAATTCTTAACATTTAAATATTTGATCTATCTGTAATTTATTTGAGTGCTTCAGAGTGAGGTAATAATCAAGTTTGGCAGCTAGTGTTAAATTCTATGATAAGAAAGACATGGATCTGGGCTTTACCACTTAATAGCCAAGTGACCTTGAGAAAATCACTTAACCTCTTGAAGTCCGTTTCTTCATCTGTAAAAAAGGGGTAATCATACTCCCTAACTCATAGGCTTGTGATTAAAATGAAAGAATCCATTCAAAGAATTTAGAACAAAACTGGAACATGTAAGAATATAATCAATATTAGCTGGACTGTCTTATTACTATTACTATTCTCAGTAGCTAATGTTTCCCCTAGATGATTTATTGATTAGTCCACCATTTTACCCAAAAATTGAAAATGCTACTTGTATTATATTTTCTAATTACAGTATATGACTAGATATATATTTAAACTATTATTGTGTTCTTCTGTCTGTGCATTTCCAGAACATAGGTACCTAGTACTTTCAAAATAACTTTATAATAGTAAGCATTCTTCTCTTGTTCTTGGAAGTTAATTTTGATATTTTAAATTTTTTATGATTAAACATGCGGTTTTTAGTTTGAGTCATGTATTTAATTTGTTAAGAAAGCACATGCTAATTGCTTTTCCAAAAAGCTGGAACAGTTTGCATTTTCATTGTCATTCATGAATGTGCCCACACCCCACACCTTTCCTAACAGCAGGTTTCCTCATGTTTTTTAATCTTTGCTAATATTTTTCTTTGTTATCAATCTGAAGGATGAAAAATAACTTTTAATCTTCATTTTATAGACACAGGGAGAATTGACATCTTTAAATTATTACCTTTTCTCTATTTCTCTACTTTTATTCAGGTTTTTTTCTTTTAATTTCCCTCAGTAAAGTTTTATATGGTAGTTTTCTTCATTTAGTACTTATGCATTGCTTGTTAAATTTATTCCTTGTTATTTTATTTTCATTTTACTTTTGACTGCTTATTTAAATGGGATTTTCCCACTATATTGTAACTTGCTTTTGTTAGTATAAATGGATATTAATCACTGTATATTAATTTTGCATTTATCTTCATATCAAATATGTAAAATTTTATTTTGTTCTCTTGTCTAAATGCATTATCTAGCACTTTTAAAGCAATTTAAAATAATAATAGTGAAAGCAGCATTTTAATTTTGTTCCTGAAATTACATTCAGTCTTTTCAATTTTTTTTACAATAAAATATAAGGTTTTTAATTTGTGTTATATATTACACTTTTTAAGGAGGCATTCATGTTTTAATGAAGGTTGAATTTTATAAATACTTTATTGGCATCTACCAGTATGATCATATTTTTTATCTCTTTTGACTTATTAATATGGTAAATTACATTTATTCAGTTCCTAAGGGATTCCTGTTATTGAACTCTTTGCATTCTGAGAGTGCCTCCCACTTCATTATTATGCATTATTCTGTTATCTGCGGTTGGATTACATTTGCAAATGTTTCATTTCAGATTTTTGCATCAATACATGTAATGCATATTTTTTAGTAGTTTTCTTCACATTTGTTATCCTCATCTGGTTCAGGTTGGGTATTAGTATTATGCTCCCTTAAAAAATAATTAGAAAAGTTTCCTTGTCATTCCATGCTCCAAAACAGTTTAAAATTCATAGAAGTTATAGGATTATAACTTCTAAAATAATGATCTCTGTAGACAGAGAAATGAATTTAAAATCTGGCCCTACTACTTGTTCTTTGTTTTGACATTTATAAATGAGAATAATAATAAAATTCATTAAATGGGTCTCTTCAGAAGACATCACAAGATAATTAATGTAATTGGAAGTTTGTACCTCTTAATTTCTCTCATCTTCTTCACACATCCACCATAAATGAGTCACGGGGATGAAATGTGCAGTGTGGGGCATTTAGTCAATAACTATGTAATATCTTCGTGACAGATGGTAACTAGACTTATCATGGCAATTATTTTGAAATACACAGAAATACCAAATCACCATGTTGTGTAACAGGAACTAACATAGTGTTCTAGGTCAATAATACTTCAAAACCAAACAAACTCATAGAAAAAGAGATCAGATTTGTGGTGACCAGAGGCAGGGGGTAGGGGTGGGGGGGATTAGATGGAGGTGGTCAAAAGGTACAAACTTCCAGTTGTAAGATAAATAAGTACTATGGATATACATACAGCATGATGACTATATACAGCATGATTACTGTAATTAACGCTACTGTATATATATGAAAGTTGCTAAGAGAGGAAATCCTAAGAGTTCTCATCACAAGGAAAAGTATTTTTTTTCTTTTTCTTTTATTTTGTATTTATATGAGATGATAGATGTTCACTAAACTTATTGTGGTCATCATTTCATGATGCTTGTAACTAAAATCGGTATGCTGTACACTTTATACAGTGCTGTATGCCAATTATATCTCAGTAAAACTTGAAGAAAAAAAATAAAATTTCACCACATTTATTCTTAAAAAAAAGATAATGAATATAAAACACTTAGCATATGCCTTACTAGGCATTAAATAAATGAACATCATATTATCGACTTCTCAAAATACGGAAAATTTCACCTGTGAAACCACCTGATCCTGACAATTTGGGTAGGAAGGTAACATAGTTCTTTGATATCTTTATCAATTTCTATTATGATTATTAGTCCATTTCTGCTCTTTGTCTTTTTGAGTCATTTGGGGAATATATATATTTTTCTAGAAAATACCCATTCCAGTCATGTTTTAAAAAACATTGGGAATGTACAATATATCCTTAAGTGATCTCTGTACCTGAGGTTAGTTTGCCTTTCTCTTTCCTAATATTTTCTCTCTTTTCTTCTTAAATATAACTAACTGTTAATTTATTTTTTCTCATATGTTAAATCTTATTAAGTAGCTCCATCATACAGAAAGTTATATAGAATGATAAAATGAACACTTGTGCACCTACCATTCAGCTTTGCCAAATCTCAATATTTTCCCATATTTCATTCCAGCTTCCCTTTACTTTTTCAAAAAATAAAATATTGAAGATAGAATGACTCTTCTTTTGTATCCCTCCTTTATTCACTTCTTGTTCCATGTTGCCTAGTAGTATCCTGAATTTTGTGTCTACACATACCAAATTTGGTGGTTAATTCTATTCACCAACTATTTTCAATTCTTAGAATCTCTGAGCATATAGCAGAATGGCACTTCTCAGCCCCTTTATGGTGGGAAGGGACCTTATGATTACTTCTAGCCAATAAATTATGATTAGAGATATGTGCCCTTTTGAGGCCAGATCATTTAATTGTTCATCTGAGACACTTAAAATCTCTATGTCAATCCTGCATGGCAACCTTCAATTGTCCAGAGAGTGGGTGTTCTATTGCCTGAGCCTCAGAATAAGGATGATGTGGAGGAAGACCCCTTGACAACCCTCAACTGACGTGTAGTGTAGTACAAGTGAGAAATAAACCTTTGGTGCTTGAAATTTCTGAGATTTTTTTATTGGCTTTGGTGTTTTTACAACAGCACAACCTTACCCACTGGGGGCAGACACCAAAAACAACGGGAACTACAAATCTGCAGCCTGCAAAAGGGAGACCCCAAATCCAGTAAGTTAAGCAAAATGAGAAGACAGAGAAAAACACAGCAGATGAAGGAGCAAGGCAAAAAACCACCAGAGTAAACAAATGAAGAGGAAATAGGCAGTCTACCTGAAAAAGACTTCAGAGTAATGATAGTAAAGATGATCCAAAATCTTGGAAATACAATGGAGAAAATATAAGAAACGTTTAACAAGGACCTAGAAGAACTAAAGTGCAAACAAACAATGATAAACAACACAATAAATGAAATAAAAAATTCTGTACAAGGAATCAATACCAGACTAACTGAGGCAGAAGAATGGATAAGAACCTGGAAGATAAAAGAGTGGAAATAACTACTGCAGAGAAGAATAAAGAAAAAAGAATGAAAACAATTGAGGACAGTTTCAGAGACATTTGGGGCAACATTAAACACACCAACATTCGAATTATAGGGGTCCCAGAAGATGAAGAGAAAAAGAAAGGGACTGAGAAAATATTTGAAGAGATTAGGGTTAAGAACTTCCCTAATATGGTAAAGGAAATAGTCAATCAAGTCCAGGAAATTCAGAGAGTCCCATACAGGATAAATCCAAGGAGAAACGGGCCAAGACACATATTAACCAAACAATCAAAAATTAAATACAAAGAAAAAATATTAAAATCAGCAAGGGAATCCCCATAAGGTTAAAAGCTGACCTATCAACAGAAACTCTTCAAGCCAGAAGGGAATGACAGGACATATTTAATGAAATGAAAGGGAAAAACCTACAACAAAGATTACTCTACCCGGCAAGGATCTCATTCAGATTCGACAGAGAAATTAAAACCTTTATAGACAAGCAAAAGCTAAGAAAATTCAACACCACCAAACCAGCTTTACAACAAATGCTAAAGGAACTTCTCTAGGCAGGAAACACAAGAGAAGGAAACCTACAAAAACAAACCCAATACAATTAAAAAAATGATAATAGGAACATACATATTGATAATTACCTTAAATGTAAATGGATTAAATGCTCCAACAAAAAGACATAGACTGCTGAATGGATAAAAAGCAAGACCCATATATATCCTGTCTACAAGAGACCCAGTTCAGACCTAGGGACACATACAGACTAGAAGTGAGGGGATGGAAAAAGATATGCCATGCAAATGGAAATCAAAAGAAAGCTGGAGTAGCAGTTCCCATATCAGACAAAATAGACTTTAAAATAAAGGCTATTATAAGAGACAAAGAAGGACACTACATAATGATCAGGGGATCCATCCAAGAAGAAGATATAACAATTGTAAATATTTATACACCCAACAAAGGAGCACCTCAATACATAAGGCAAATGCTAACAGCAATAAAACGGGAAATCGACAGTAACACAACCATAGTACGGGACTTTAACACCTCACTTTCACCAATGGAAAGACCATCCAAAATGAAATTAAATAAGGAAACACAAGCTTTAAATGATACATTAAAAAGATAGACTTAATTGATATTTATAGGACATTCCATCCCAAAACAGAATACACATTCTTCTCAAATGCTCATGGAACATTCTCCAGAATAGATACTATCTTGGGCCACAAATCAAGCCTTGGCAAATTGATGAAAATTGAAACCATATCAAGTATCTTTTCCAACCACAGCACTATGAGACTAGATAACAATTACAGGAAACAAACTGTAAAAAATACAAAGACATGAAGGCTAAATGATACGCTACTAAATAACCAAGAGATCACTAGAGAAATCAAAGAGGAAATCAAAAAATACCTAGAAACAAATGACAAAACACAACAACCCAGAATCCATGGGATGTAGCAAACGCATCTCTAAGAGGGAAGTTTATGGCAATACAATCCTACCTCAAGAAACAAGAAAAATCTCAAATAAACAACCTAAACATACATCTAAAGCAATTAGAGAAAGAGGAACAAAAAAAGCCAGTTAGCCAATGGAAAGAAATCATAAAAATCAGATCAGAAATAAATGAAAAAGAAATCAAAGTAACAACAGCAAAGATCAATAAAGCTTAAAGCTGGTTCTTTGAGAAGATAAACAAAATTGATAAACCATTAGCCAGACTCATCAAGAAAAAAAGGGAGAAGACTCAAATCAACAGAATTAGAAATGAAAAAGGAGAAGTAACAACTGACACTGCAGAAATACAAAGGATCATGAGAGATTACTACAAGGAACTATATGCCAATAAAATGGACAACCTGGAAGAAATGGACATATTCTTAGAAAAACACAATCTTCTGAGATTGAACCAGGAAGGAATAGAAAATATGAACAGACCAATCACAAGCACTGAAATCAAAACTGTGATTAAAAATCTTCCAACAGGGCTTCCCTGGGGGCGCAGTGGTTGAGAGTCTGCCTGCCGATGCACGGGACACAGGTTTGTGCCCCGGTCTGGGAAGATCCCACAAGCCGCGGAGCGGCTGGGCCCGTGAGCCATGGCCACTGAGACTGCGTGTCCGGAGCCTGTGCTCTGCAACAGGAGAGGCCACAACAGTAAGAGGCCCACGTACCACACACACAAAAAAATCTTCCAACAACAAAAGCTCAGGACCATATGAATTGACAGGCGAATTCTACAAAACATTTAGAGAAGAGCTAACACCTGTCCTTCTCAAACTCTTCCAAAATATAGCAGAGGGAGGAACACTCCCGAACTCATTCTCCGAGACCACCATCACCCTGATACAAAAGCCAGACAAAGATGTCACAAAAAAAGAAAACTACAGACCAATATCACCGATGAACATAGATACAAAAATCCTCGACAAAATACTAGCAAACAGAATCCAACAGCATATTAAAAGGATCATACACCATGATCAAGTGGGATTTACCCCAGGAATGCAAGGATTCTTCAATATATGCAAATCAATCAATGTGATACACCATATAAACAAATTGAAGGATAAAAACCATGTGATCATCTCACTAGATGCAGAAAAAGCTTTTGACAAAATTCAACATCCATTTATGACAAAAACTCTCCAGAAAGTAGGCATGGAGGGAACCTACCTCAACATAGTAAAAGCCATATATGACAAACCCACAGCCGACATCGTTCTTAGTGGCGCAAAACAGAAACCAATTCCACTAAGTTCAGGAACAAAATAAGGTTATCCACTCTCACCAATATTACTCAACATAGTTTTGGAAGTTTTAGCCTCAGCATCAGAGAATAAAAAGATATAAAAGGAATCCAAATTGGAAAAGAAGAAGTAAAATGGTCACTGTTTGCAGATGACATGATACTATATATAGAGAATCCTAAAGATGCTACCAGAAAACTACTAGAGCTAATCAATGAATTTGCTAAAGTAGCAGGATACAAAATTAACGCACAAAAATCTTTTGCATTCCTGTACACTATCGATGAAAAATCTGAAAGAGAAGTTAAGAAACACTCCCATTTACCATTGCAGCAAAAAGAATAAAATACCTAGGAATAAACCTACCTCAGGAGACAAAAGACCTGTATGCACTAAAATATAAGGCACTGATGAAAGAAATTAAAGATGATCCAAACAGAGGGAGAGATATACCATGTTCTTGGATTGGAAGAATCAACATTGTGAAAATGACTATACTACCCAAAGCAATCTACAGATTCAATACAATCCCTATCAACTAACCAATGGCATTTTTCACAGAACTACAACAAATTTTTACAATTTGTATAGAAACACGAAAGACCCTGAATAGCCAAAGCAATCTTGAGAAAGAAAAATGGAGCTGGAGGAATCAGGCTCCCTGACTTCAGATTATACTACAAAGCTACAGCAATCAAGACAGTATTGAACTGGCACAAAAACAGAAATGTAGATCAATGGAACAGGATAGAAAGCCCAGAGATTAACCCATGCCCTTATGGTCACCTTATCTTTATAAAGGAGGCTAGAGTACACAATGGAGAAAAGACAGCCTCTTCAATAAGTGGTGCTGGGAAAACTGGACAGCTACATGTAAAAGAATGAAATTAGAACACTCCCTAACATCATACACAAAAATAAGCTCAAAATGGCTTAAAGACCTAAATGTAAGGCCAGACACACTAAAACTCTTAGAGGGAAACATAGGCAGAACACTCTGACATAAATCACAGCAAGATCCTTTTTGACCCACCTCCTAGAAAAATGGAAATAAAAAGAAAAATAAACAAATGGGACCTATTGAAACTTAAAAGATTTTGCACAGCAAAGGAACCCATAAACAAGATGAAAAGATAACCCTCAGAATGGGAGAAAATATTTGCCACTGAATTAACTGAGAAAGGATTATTCTCCAAAATATACAAGCAACTCATGCAGCTCAACACCAATAAAAACAAACAACCCAATCCAAAAATGGGCAGAATACCTAAATAGACATTTCTCCAAAGAAGATATACAGATTGCCAACAAACACATGAAACGATGCTCAATATCACTAATCATTAGAGAAATGCAAATCAAAATTACAATGAGGTATCACCTCACACCAGTCAGAATGGCCAACGTCAAAAAATCTACAAACTGGAGATGGTGTGGAGAAAAGGAACTCTCTTGCAGTGTTGGTGGGAATGTAAATTGGTACAGCCACTATGGAGAACAGTATGGAGGTTCCTTAAAATACTAAAAATAGAACTACCATATGACAGAGCAATCCCACTCTTGGACATAAACCCTGAGAAAACCATAATTCAAAAAGAGTCATATATCACAATGCTCTTTGCAGCTCTATTTACAATAGCCAGGGCATGGAAGCAAACTAAGTGTCCATCAACAGATGAATGGGTAAAGAAGATGTGGCACATATATACAATGGAATATTACTCAGCCAAAAAAGATATGAAATTGCGTTATTTGTAGTGAGGTGGATGGACTTAGAGTCTGTCATATAGAGTGAAGTAAGTCAGAAAGAGAAAAACAAATACTGTATGCTAGCACATATATATGGAATCTAAAAAAAATGGTTCTGACGAACCTAGGGGCAGGACAGGAATAAAGACCCAGACGTAGAGAATGGACTTGAGGACATGCGGAGGGGAGCGGGTGAGCTGGGATACAGTGAGAGTGTAGCATTGACATATATACACTACCGAATGTAAAATAGCTAGTGGGAAGCAGCTGCATAGCACGGGGAGAGTTGCTCGGTATTTGTGAGCCCTTAGCGGGCTGGGATAGGGTGGGTGGGAAGGAGGCACAAGAGGGAGGGGATATGGGCATAAATGTATACATATAGCTGATTCACTTTGTTATACAGCAGAAACTAACACAACAATTTAAAGCAATTATACTGCAGTAAAGATGTTTAATAAACAACCAAACAAGCAAACAAATAAATAAATAAACAAAAGATTGCTCTAGCTATTTGGGTCTTTTGTGTTTCCATACACATTGTGAAATTTTTTGTTCTAGTTCTGTGAAAAATGCCATTGGTAGTTTGATAGGGATTGCATTGAATCTGTAGATTGCTTTGGGTAGTATAGTCATTTTCACAATATTTAATCTTCCAATCTAAGAACATGGTCTATCTCTCCTTCTGTTTATATCATCTTTAATTTCTTTCATCAGTGTCTTATAGTTTTCTGCATACAGGTCTTTTGTCTCCTCAGGTAGGTTTATTCCTAGGTATTTTATTCTTTTTGCTGCAATGGTAAATGGGAGTGTTTCCTTAATTTCTCTTTCAGATATTTGATGCAATTTTTTTTTTTTTGCGGTATGCGGGCCCCTCACTGTTGTGGCCTCTCCCGTTGCGGAGCACAGGCTCCGGACGCGCAGGCCCAGCGGCCATGCCTCATGGGCCCAGCCGCTCCGCGGCACGTGGGATCCTCCCGGACCGGGGCACGAACCGGTGTCCCCTGCATTGGCAGGCGGACTCTCAACCACTGCGCCACCAGGGAAGCCCTTGATGCAATTTTAAATGGGATTATTTTCTTGCTTTCTCTTTCTTATAGTTTATGTTTAGTTTGTAGAAAAGCAACAGATTTGCATATATTAATCTTGTATCCTGAGACTTTCCTGGGTTCATTTATTAGTTCTAATAGTTTTGGGGTGGAGACTTTAGTGTTTCCTATAAAAAGTATCATGTCATCTGCAAATAGTGACAGTTTTATTTCTTCCCTTCCAATTTGGATGCCTTTTATATTTCTTTTTCTTGTATGATTGCTCTTTCTGGGACTTCGAATACTATGTTGAATAGAAGTGGTGAGAGTGGGTATCCTTGTCTTGTTCCTGAATTTAGAGGAAAGGCTTTCAGCTTTTCACTGTTGAGTATGATGTTGGCTGTGGGTTTTTCATAAATGTCCTTTATTATGTTGGAGTCTGTTCCCTCTATACCCACTTTGTTTAGAGCTTTTATCATAAATGGATGTTGGATTTTATCAAAAGCTTTTTCTGCATCTATTAAGATGATCTTATGACTTTTATTCTTCCTTTTGTAATGTGGTATATCACATTGATTTGTGAATGTTGAATCATCCTTGTGACTCTGGAATAAATTTAACTTGCTCATAGTGCGTGATTCTTTTTATATATTGTTGGATTTGGTTTGGTAAAATTTTGTCGAGGAGCTTTGCATCTATATTCATCAAAGATATTGGCCTGCAATTTTTGCTCTTTTACAGTCTTTGCCTGGTTTTGGTATCAGGGTAACAGTGGCCTCATAGAATGAATTTGAGAATATTTCACGCTCTTCAGTTCTTTGCAGTAGTTTGAAAAGGATAAGTATTTGTTCTTCTTTAAGTGTTTGATTGAATTTCCCGATGAAGTGGTCTGGACCTGTACTTTTGGTTTCTGGGATCTTTTTTTAAAAATTTTAAATCAATTTTACTACTACTGAATTGTCTGTTTCTTTTTGATTCAGTCTTGGCAGGTTGTATGTTTCTAGAAATTTGTCCATTTTTTCTAGGTTGTCCAACTTGTTGGCATATAACTGTTCTTAGTAGTCTTATGATTTTTCTGTATATCTGTGGTATCAGTTGTTATTTCTCCTCTTTCATTTCTTATTTTGTTCATTTGGGTCTCACAGAACTAGAACAAATAATCCTAAAACGCATACAGAACCAGAAAAGACCCCAATTTGCCAAAGCAATCTGCAGAAAAAAGAAGCTGGAGGTATCACCCTCCCAGACTTCAGATAATGCTACAAAATTTTACTGATCAAAACAGCATGGTATTGAAACAAAAACAGATACATAGATCAGTGGAACAGAATAGAGAGCCTAGAAAGAAACCCACTCAGTTATGATCAATTAATCTACAACAAAGGAGGTAAGAATATTCAGTGGAGAAAAGACAGCCTTTTCAACAAGTGGTGCTGGCAAAACTCGACAGCTACATGTAAAAGAATGAAATTAGAGCTTCCCTGGTGGCGCAGTGGTTGAGAGTCCGCCTGCCGATGCAGGGGACACGGGTTCGTGCCCCGGTCCGGGAAGATCCCACATGCCGCGGAGCGGCTGGGCCCGTGAGCCATGGTTGCTGAGCCTGCGCGTCCGGAGCCTGTGCTCCGCAACGGGAGAGGCCACAACAGTGAGAGGCCCACATACCGCAAGAAAAAAAAAAAACCAACTCTTGTTCTGCAGACATGTAGAAACTTTCCCTTATATCTTTAAGAAGTATCTTCCAGGTACAATTGGAATATTAGGAAAGGAGAACTGAAGTGTCACTGGAGGAGTCAGGGAAAGTTACTGGAGTTGGTGACACATGAGTTGAGATGTGAAAATTAGCAGGAGAGGGTAAGGTCGATGGAGAAAGTGAGAGCAGGAAAGACATGGCAGGTGGAGGGAAGAACATGTGCAAAATCGTGATGTCAGCTGAGAACCCAAATGGCCTTAGAGAGATTATATAACTCCCTTGCTTTAGTCTTGGGGAAAAACGAGCCCCTACACTGTGCCAGGTGCTAGGAATACAGACGTAATTAAGACTATTTCTCTTGTCCTCAAGAAGTATACAGTATATTGTGAAAGTAATAATTTTATCTTTTCCCACTATTGCAACTGTTTTATTTCTATTTTTTATGATGTTCAAATGGTCCAGTATGCTTACCTCTGCTTCCAGACTAAATGCCACATGCCTATATCTGGTTATCCGTGTTGCCAGTGGTGCTGGTATGAGAGACTACTTGCAGGTTCCTCCCAACTGCAGGATGAAGATAGATCACAGAACATGTACTACTGATGGCAGGATCTGTCCTCATATTCGTAACTGAAGGACCATTTTCCAAAATATTCATTCATCACATTACATTTCCATTTTATTGCTAAGACTTGAGGTCAGTATTCATGAATTCAATCCACTAACCCCCCTCCACTGGGCACCAATTAGATGCGCAGCTTTGAGCCTAGGTGTTATGAGGCTGCAAACATCAACCACATGAAGGTGTTGTCCGTTCAGTAGCTAAAAATTTCATTGGGATAAATATGTGTATATTACTAAAATAAGATATCGAGGCACACATTTCCTGTAGGGAAATGAACACTAACTTTGCAATACTCGAAGTCAATCTGCAACTTTTTGGTTTCATTTATCTTGGGCAAATTATTTAACATCAAGTTTCAATTTCCCCCTCCATAAAATGGAAATGATGACACCTCCTACCTTAATAGTTGCATATGTCTGTGCATATGTGTTTGTGCTGAATAAATTACATAATATATAAATCAATCTGGCCTATAGTATGACTTCAGCGTATTTCTACCTAGCCACTCCCCTCCCCACCCCAGGCCAATCATCCCAACACCCTAAATATTTTAAGTTGTTTTGAAGTTCAGAGGAACATAAAATATTTGGTGGTGTTTTACTTCTTTCATGAATGATCCAACTCCAGACAAATTTACATGGCAACCCATATATAGTTCTCTCAATACTCAAAATAATGCCTTTACTAAAACAATTTGGAGTGGTGACTTACTGTGGCCTTGGATCCTGCTACAGAGAGATTTGGCATATATTATCAAGAATACCGTTTTATTTAAAAAGCTCATAAAGCTTCATCCTCAGCTATTACTGACTTAGGAGTAGCAGATATATGGAAACTTTCACACTCTACTGAACGGGATTATACATTCCTCTCTAACCCACATAACTCATATTTCCAGGCTGACTTCTAAGTTCCTCACTTTCTGATTAATGATGTGAATAGCAGGGCTCTAGGCAGCGTTCTCTTATCTGAGCATGCCACAGACTCACTTTCAGTTGACCTTCAGAAAGTATTAGGCAGCATTTCTGCAAAACTTCCTTTAGTAATGAACACTGGAAAAGAAAGTTATGATTTGTGATTCTAAAGCTACATAGAAATACAAAACACACACACAGTCACTGACATGAGGACTCTGTATGTATATATACAGGCTCTCTTATTTTTACTGATTGATATCAATTTTTTTCAGGAGCAAAGTATCATTAATTACAAAAATAAACTAACTAGCAAAGTTCTCATTAAAGATAAATGTGAACTGGGAAGAACATATGGATAAATCATCCCCTGCCTCATTCAAATTGAAAAGAAACACTGAGTCTGGAGGGAACAATGAGAAATGTGTGTATTATAAAGTTATAGGTTTTAATAACTTCACCTCATTCTATTAAGCCTCTAACCCCATTGGAATCATAAAAGGTTAATATTGAAATGAACCCTAAGAGCATAAATTAGTCATTGGCCATTATATCCCCCCAAATGAGCCTTAAGCTATGTAACACTTGATCAGCAGGAACTTCCTCTTTTATTAAAGAAATGAAGATACACTGCATTGAATGACATTATTGAGAATACCTAAAATCTCTCATTATCCTACAAGCACTTAAAATTGCTATTACAGATTTCTGCAGGCCAAATCCCAGTTCCCAATGGACCCCTGCAGTTTATGGAGTACTAGCCGGGAATGTGTTTCAGTTGCCCACAAATACACACTTATATAGTCATATTGGGTATTTTCAGGAGAAAATGAGATATTTTATTTTTATTCTATCTCTAAAGAAGGGTCCATCTGAAATGGCCACAAATCAAAACTGGGGCCGGCGCGTTGGGGCTGTTGGTCGGGGGCGGCCGCGCGGCGCGAGCGGACCACTCCGGGGCGGGCGCGCGCAGGGATGCTCCAGGGTGGGCGCGCGCAGGGATGCTCGGGGCCGGGGGGTGGGGGTGGCGGCGGCGGCGGCGGCGGCGGCCGTGTGGGCTGAGGCTACTAGGGTAGCGCGGGCCCTCGGGCCTTTCCTGATCCGGCCGCTCGGGCTGCGCCGCCGCCGAGGCCCCTTCAGGCTCGGGGCAGGGCCCGCTGCCACTTCTGAACGCGGGGGCCAGGGAGCCCCTGCCTGGACCCGGAGCCTCCCCTCGGGGGTCAGGCCCGGGCGGGGAGCCCCGAGCCGCTGCCCTCCTCGCCGGCCTCCGAGCCCCATTTCCTGCTTTTTCAGTTTCCCTGAGGAGGTGATGAATAGTTCCGGGGGTCCCCGATGAGGCGGGCCGGGGGACCGCGCTCTTTATAGAGGGTCCCCGTGGGACCCGGGTGGGGAAGCGGTTGTCTTTGCCCGGGCAGGGGACTTCCCGAGCCTGCCGGGACCATGAGCTGAACTGTGCGAGCGGGACGTGTCCGAAGCCCGAGAGCCAGCCCCCTTCCCCGGCCAGCATGGCATCTGAAGAAGCCTCTCTCGGGGCATTGGAAAGTCTGATGACAGAGTTTTTCCACGACTGTACAACCAATGAAAGAAAACGTGAGATAGAGGAACTTCTTGATAACTTTGCTCAGCAAATAGGAGCCTGGAGATTCTGCCTGTATTTTCTCTCCAGCACTAGGAATGACTGTGTAATGATGTACAGTTAAACGTTTTTTGAGAATCTGATCAATAAAATGTGGCTTGGGGTCCCATCTCAGGATAAGACGGAAATCTGTAGCTGCCTGTCCAAACTCCTCTTGGCTCACCACAAAACCTTACCTTACTTCATCTGGAACAAGCTCTGCAAAGTGATTGTTGACATTGGCGGTCAAGATTGGCCCATGTTCTACCATGACTTTTTTACTAACATTTTACAGTTGATCCAGTCCCCTGTGACAACTCCCCTCGGGCTGATCATGTTGAAGACAACTTCAGAAGAGCTGGCTTGTCCCGCTGAGGACCTCAGAGTGGCTCGGAAGGAGGAGTTGCGAAAGCTGCTGCTGGACCAGATGCAGACAGTGCCTGGGCTACTGACAGGTATCTTGGAGACTGTCTGGGACAAACACAGCGTGACTGCCACCACCCCACCACCATCCCCGACCTCAGGAGAAAGTGGCGACTTACTGAGTAACCTGTTGCAGAGTCCTAGTTCAGCCAAACTGTTGAATCAGCCAATCCCCATCCTTGATGCGGAGAGTGAGTATATCTGTTCCTTGGCCTTGGAGTGCCTGGCCCATCTCTTCAGTTGGATTCCTCTGTCTGCCAGCATCATCCCGTCCCTCCTTACCACCATCTTCCACTTTGCCTGCTTTGGCTGTGACATCCAGGCCAGAAAGATGGCATCGGTTAACAGCAGCAGCCAGAACTGTGTGTTGGGTCAGGAGTGCAGCTGGCTTGGGGTCCTGGCCATGTCCTGCATCAATGAACTCATGTCCAAGAACTGTGTGCCTATGGAATTCGAGGACTACTTACTGTGTATGTTCCAGCAGACTTTCTACCTGCAGAAAATCATCAAGGATAACAATGCCCACACGGTGAAGAGAAGGCTAGAAGAACTCAATGAGTGCTACATCGAGAAGTTTAATGACCTTCTGCAGCTCTTTGTGAGTGTTCATCTAAGAAGAATCGAGTCCTACTCCCAGTTCCCTGTGGTGGAGTTTTTGACAGTTTTGTTCAAGTACACATTTCATCAGCCTACTCATGAAGGTTACTTCTTGTTTGGATATCTGGACGCTCTTTTTGGACTATCTGACAAGGAAAACGAAAAGCCGTCTAGGAGACGGGGAAGCAGTTCTCAACAGGTACGAAGACGCCCTAGTCCTCTTGCTCATGGAGGTGTTGAATCGAATCCACTTCAGATACAACCAGGCCCAGTTGGAGGAGTTGGATGACAAAACTCTGGATGACGATCAGCAGACAGAGTGGCAGTGGTACTTACACCAGAGCTTGGAGGTAGTGGCCAAAGTGATGGAGCTCCTTCCCACACACGCCTTCTCAACACTGTTTCCAGTTCTTCAGGACAATTTAGAAGTTTATCTGGGGGGTTTCCCTGGTGGCGCTGTGGTTGAGGGTCCGCCTGCCAATGCAGGGGACACGGGTTCGTCCCCCGGTCCAGGAGGATCCCACATGCTGCAGAGCGGCTAGGCCTGTGGGCCGTGGCCGCTGAGCCTGTACATCCAGAGCCTGTGCTCTGCAGCGGGAGAGGCCACAGCAGCAAGAGGCCCGCGTACAGCAAAAAAAAAAAAAAAAAAAAAAAAAAGTCTATCTGGGGTTATGGCAGTTTATATTTACTTCAGGGTCAGGACACAGGTTGATCATCGCAGCAGAGAACGACTGCCAGCAGCTGCACTGTTCCCTGTGAGTCCTGAGCTCCCTCCTGCAGGCTGTGGGCCACCTAGCTGAGTACTCATCGGGGACGTGTTCACAGTGCGCTTCAGGGACACCCTCACTGTGGTGAAGAGGTTGGTCAAAGTCACTTTGTATGGATCGCAGATAAAATTGTACAACATTGAGACTGCCGTGCCATCAGTATTGAAGCCTGATCTCATTGATGTGCATGCTTAGTCCCTGGCTGCTCTGCAGGCTTACTCTCACTGGCTAGCACAGTACTGCAGCGAGACTCATCGGCAGAATATGCAGCAGTTTGTTACGCTCATCTCCACCACCATGGATACAGTCACACCTCTGATCAGCACCAAGGTCCGAGACAAATTGCTGCTATCTGTGTGCCATTTACTGGTCTCCCTGGCCACCACTATGCGACCTGTCTTTCTGATCAGCATCCCTACAGTACAGAAAGTATTCAACAGAATCACCGATGCCTCTACCCAGCAGCTTGTTGACAAGGCTCAGGTATTGGTGTGCCATGCCCTCTCTAACATCCTGTTGCTTCCATGGCCAAACATCCCAGAGAACGAGCAGCAGTGGCCTGTGCACTCCATCAACCATGCCAGCCTCATCTCTGTGCTCTCTCGGGATTATTGCAACCTGAAGCCCAATGCTGTCACCCCGCAGAGGAAGATGCCCCTGGATGACACCAAAGTGATTATCACCAGACGGTGTCTTAGAAGATATCGTGGAGAATATCTCTGGGGAATCCACCAAGTCCCAACAGATCAGCTACCAGTCCCTGCAGGAATCTGTTCAAGTCTCACTGGCCCTCTTTCCAGCTTTTGTCCATCAGCCAGATGTGTCTGATGAGATGCTGAGCTTCTTCCCCACTCTGTTTTGAGGCCTTAGAGTACAGATGGGCGTGCCTTTCACTGAGCAGATCATACAGACTTTCCTCAATATGTTTACCAGAAAACAGTTGGCCGAGAGCATCCTCCATGAAGGCAGTACTGGCTGCCGGGTGGTTGAGAAGTTCCTGAAGATCCTGCAGGTGGTGGTCGAGGAACCTGGCCAGGTGTTCAAGCCCTTCCTCCCCAGCATCATCGCCCTGTGCATAGAGCAGGTGTATCCCATCATCGCTGAGCGCCCCTCCCCTGATGTGAAGGCTGAGCTGTTTGAGCTCCTTTTCCGGTCGCTCCATCACAACTGGAGGTGCTTCTTCAAGTCCACCATCCTAGCCAGTGTCCAGAGCGGGATTGCTGAGGAGCAGATGGAGGATGAGCCTCAGTTCAGTGCCATCATGCAGGCTTTTGGACAGTCCTTTCTCCAGCCTGACATCTACCTATTTAAATAAAATCTCTTTTACTTGGAGACTCTCAACACCAAGCAGAAGCTGTACCACAGAAGATCTTCCGGACCACCGTTCTCTCTCAGTTTGTGAACGTGCTGCTCCAGATCCTGGTTCACAAGTCCCACGACCTCCTGCAGGAGGAGATTGGCATTGCCATTTACAGCATGGCCTCTGTGGACTTTGATGGCTTCTTCGCGGCCTTCCTCCCAGAGTTTCTGACCAGCTGTGACGGTGTGGATGCCAACCAGAAAAATGTGCTGGGGCGGAATTTCAAGATGGATGGGGACCTGCCCTCATTCACCCAGAACGTGTACAGCCTGGTCAACGACCTGCGTTACTACAGACTCTGCAACGACAGCCTGCCCCCCGGCACCATGAAGCTCTAGGTGCAGCTTTCTCACCGCCCGAGGGACACCGACTTCTGCCACTGCCACCTGCACCACCTCCGCCTGCTGCCACGGGTGTCTCCCAAATGGGCCTCGGCCTCTCCTCGGTTTCTCATGCCCAGAGCGGCGTCGCCTGCCCTCGTCCCCTCCACGCTCCTCTCCTGCCACCCACCCACCAGAACTGGCTCTGGGGTGTCCCAGGGGTTTGGAGCAGGCAGGGGTCATGCGGCCAGGTACCAGGGAGGCACCAGAAAATCCTGTGGGGTGGTCCACGCAGATCATGCGTGTATCAGTCACGAGGCAGAAACGCCAAGGACAGCTGTGACAGTGCCACCTTCTCACCATTCCACCTCCCCACCCCTCCCGGCCCAGCAAGCTAAGGAGAGGCATGATGCTGGAACTACTTTGGCACTGCTGTCAAGACTCTCCCTCCCTCCCCCTCAAATGCCTTGAAGTCTCTGCTTTTTGTCAGAGATTTGCAGACTTGTGGTTAGTTTTGTTGTTGTTCTTGTTTTCTCATCATTCCACTGTGATACTAAGAAACTAAGAAGCTTTATGAAAAAATAATATGCTTATGTTGTTGTTGTATTAAAAAAATATCAAAACTAGGGCATGACCAAAACTATTCCTCATTTTTGAACTTTTTATGGTACTAAAAATGCACCATGTCATCTATCATTTCTTGCTTCTTAGGTGGCTTCATTTTTCAACATTAGTTATTACTACTTCATGTTTGCTGTTCATCAACTTTAAAAGTGACACTTGTCCAATAAAAATAGTTAGACATCCTTGGTAAAGAGATGGCACTTCTGGATTGCCATCTATTTCATCAACTTCTAAGAAGAACTCCTCACATGATAAATAATGAAAGTATGAGCTAATCACAATGAAAACAATTTTACAAGAATCTTTTTTGGCATGTTCTATTTTTTTACAATAGTTATGGCATTTCATTGTGATGTCAATTTGCATTTCTCAGAGAAATGCAAAAACAAATAAACAATATAATAAATGTTCTAAAGAAAAAATCAATTCACAGGTCTCAAAGATACTTTTTTCTTCAGTATCTGAGCTAAAATGAAAAGTCCTCAAAGTCTGAAATATATAAAAACATTAACTGTTTTAGTTTGTGGCACAAATGTTTAATTATATATATATATGTATATTATATATATATATATATACACATATGTAATATATTTCTAGAATAGTGATATTTATTCAATCTAAAACTTATTTTTCTTTCAAAGCTTCTTTTAATATTTCATTAATTATCTTGAAATGATCCTAATTTAATCATATCCAAATCTAGAAACATTGATCAATGGTCTTCATGATTCAGATTTCCTACCAAAACACTGGGGAAAAAAATAAACAATTTAATTACTGACATGATGTACTTTGTCAAAACAAAACATTAAAATTAAAGTACAATATTGGGGAAGTGCTTTGTAGTCTAGTTTCTAGTACAATTTCATCATTTGATCCTCTTAACCCAGGGAGATAGATAGGCAGAGCCCCTTTATTTATTTATTTCAGACAAAGTGAGGATAATCACTCCTATCACATAGTACTGTTATAAGGATAAATGATATAATGTATGTAAGCCATCTGTTGAAGACACTGGCTGACAGTAGATTCTCAACAAATATCTTTTTTAAATGAATTGGATTTTCCCATTTCATCATGTGAGGAAACTGCAATTCAGTTTGTTTTAGTGACTTGCTCAAGGTTGTATAGAAATTAATGATAGTCTGTCTATATTAATGATGTTACTAGAACTCAAGTCTTACTGATTCAGTTGAATTATTTCTAAAGACAAAGATTTAAATGTCCAGTATTAGTTCAGTTCTTCTGATACTGTTTGAATCAGTTTGACCTGGACTTATTAATTTCATTTCAGGAAATGTTTTTGGCAATGTATTCCAGAGAACAAATAGATTAGAGCATGTTTCAAGATTGCTATAGCTTAATCATGCAATACCTTCAAATCACAAATTTGACCTAAATCACCTAGCATTGTAGCATGGAAATAGTAAAAAGAGCAGATTATTAATAACTACAATTTACTCATCACTTTTTTTGTACTAGGTACGTAAGTGTTTTACACGGATCATCTCATTTAATCCTTGCAATATCTTAACACATCTACTCTCATTATGGTCATTTCATGAACAGGAACAATAAAGCACAGAGAGGGGTTAAGTAACTTTGCCCAAGGTAACAGAACTAGGAAGTAGGAGAAGAAATGGTTTCAACCCAAGCAAAGCAACTCTAGTCAAGTCTATACTCTTAATCCTCATGCTCCACAGCTTCCATAGATGATATGTAATTAAGAGTGGCTCAGCTGAAATGCAGAGCAATCCAGGGTATTAACCAAGAGCATAACAATTTGACTATTAGAGAGACTTAGAAAAGAGGAAAATGGGGGTTTGGAAGAGCAAAGGGAATGTGAATGGATGGTAGAGCAGGGGTAGGAGGTTTTGCAAAGCAGCTTTAAGTGAGAGTAAAAAAGCCGAGGGAAATGGAATCCTAAGCCTGAAGACTGCACTCTTGCATCTGTAAGGGGCTACGGTGTTGAAGGGCTAATAGGACCAGGAAAGAACATTCTGGAATGTTCTGGTGTGCTCTAGTATGGATAAAGTCATCATGTGCCAGGTTAGGGAAGGTGTGCAGCCATAATCCAGTGGACCATGGAGAGGAACTGAGACTGTGCATCAGTGTGCAGATATGGTACAGGGAGAATTCTGTTAGTGCATGAACAAAGGAGCAGGCTGTTTCAAGCTCATGTGTCTAAATTAATTGCATTTCTGAAGCCAGATTAGTAGGACTCTCAAGGCCTGATGTAACAAGGTAGAGTTTATACAAGTGAGAGTTGGAAGGATTGGGAAAGTTTTCAGAACATGTTGGTAAGAAAACCAGGTATGTGTGGCTAATACCTCAAATACATGCATATCCGCACATACACACACACATATACACAGTAGTCCACAATTCCCACTCCACGTTTTCCTTAGGAGTGTTTCTTTTTAATGTTATTATATTTTATTCAAAGTAGAAATTATTATTGAATATTATATGTGACTTCTTCCTCTGTAAAATTTAGTTGTTTTTGACAGCACTGGTAGATAACTAATACTATACAGTTTGAGGAGAACAATGTTTTCCTCTAAATATATGGATGATATCTTAGTTGCCTCAGACTGCTATAACAAAATACCATTGAGTGGCTTAAACAACAGACATTTATTTCTCACACATCTGGAGTCAGGGAAGTCCAAGATCAGGGTGCCAATTTTATTTTGAGGTTTCTTCTCTTGGCAGCTGCCATTTCTCTGTGTGCTCATATGACCTGTTTTGTTTGCCTGGAGAGAGAGAGAGAGACAGAGAGAGAGAATGAGTGAGCAAGCTCTCTCCTGTCTCTTCTTATAAGGGCACTAATCCCATCATGAGGGCCCCATCTTTATGAGATATGAATTTTGGAGGAACACGAACATTCAGTCCATAACATACGGAAATTATATATAGTAAACTTTTACACTAACTGCTGGTTAACAAATTTCAAGCACTTTCAAATAATTATGGAGTAAGAAATTACTTGTTATGTTTTACTCTAACTTTATAAAGATGAACAGAAATATCTTTTTTAGATCTCAATTATTTGCCTAAAAAATGGACATTATTTTTTTAACTCTATACATAAATTTTGGTCAGTCAGATTCTGATCAATAAAAACCAAATGTCATACTAGCAAGATCTTTGAACTGGCAATCAGTAATACAGGGTAAGGAGTGTTAAATTTGGCAATAATATTCTGTGTATCCATGACCTGCTCTTTCTTAGTCTCATTTTCCTCTCTGGAAAAGAAATGTAGTAGAACTGAATGATGTTTACTTTAACGTGTCATTTCAGTAACCAAATTATCCTTTTTCTCCAGGACTGTCTTGGTTTTGGTCCTAAAAGTCCAGTCTACCAGGAAACCTCTATCCTGCGATTTAAAAAGTTTTGTATTTCCATTATTGGTGAAGACATATGGAGGAAAGCACAAAGCTGATATCGCAGCCAAAAAATCAGGTGCTGAAAGACACACTGTTTTCAGTGTGAAGTGGATAAGGCATAGACTAGCTGAATTCCATGGTTGCTGTTGCTCCTTTTTTTTCCCTGACTGCTGATATTGAAACTGATCTGTAGTCCACAGTAGTGGATCATCCATTGTTGCTTCTTCACTCTGAGTGATGTGACTTAAATATGCAACTCAAATGTTCTGTAGTTGTGAGTGTTAACAGTCCACTTTTGACTCTGCCTGTAGATTAGCTGTTGTTTGTATCAAGATAGTGTTAATTTAACATTTAATTGTGAATAGTGTTACTATGTTTTCTCAGAGTTCAGATAATGACAAAGAGATGATTACAGTGATAATACCTCATACCTCTAGCATCTTAGAATGCTTGAACACCAATTAGACCATCCCAAATTATATGCTGTTTTTCAGTACTTTTAGTTTTATCTTCATTTTCTGTGAATATGTAGTCTTCCATATTGACAGAAAATGAAGCAAAATATTTTGTTATTAAATATTTTTTCCTTACATGACTTTAATTACCACATAGAATTTGATTATTTAGAAAAAAATCATAGTTTGACTAAATCACTTTTACTGGACATTCAGCTTGCTTCCAAACTTTCATGATTACCAACGGTAGGCTTGGTTGACTAAAAATTATGTAGAAGTAAATCCAATAGCTCATAATATCAGTTAACATTTATAGATCACCCCTATGAAGTATAATTGTGCAAAGTGGTTTTCATAAATTATTTCATTAGTCTTAACAATGACTCTGAAGTAGGCGCTACTATTAGTGCCATTTTTGAAATCAGGGAACTGAGAATCTGAATTTATATAATGTGGTTAAGGTCATACTGCTAGTGTATGATGAAATTGGGCTTTGGATTTATGCAGCTTATTTTTTGAGATGGAGAGCAAATAGTGGGGATTTTTTTAAAAAACACATTTTCCAGGTTCTATTTAAAGTATCAAAATTGGTGTCAGACTACTCCAACACACACTAAAAATAATCAATTAATGGTAAAATATATGATTAGAAACATTCATTTTTGATCTATTGGTTGTCTTGACCATCTAGTTTTGTTAGCCAAACTGTTATCTCTGTAGGTACTTTTGGACAATTTGCTTTCAAACCTCTTTTCTCACAAGGTGATGACTGCAATTCATATCACCTAATTCTTAAGATTTCTAGTGTGCAGGCATGTCTGCTGTAACCTTCAGGCCTCCCTAACAAAGAGATTTCCTAAATCACAAAATAGGTAGTCATGACAAAAAGATGTGCACTTAAAAAAAAATGACTCATTTCCCAGCTTCCACTGAAATAGGATTAAATGAACATGAATATGCTTTATACCACTATTCAGAAACATTTCTTTAACATGATGATAAGAATAGCTATAATATAATTTAATTATAGATATAAGTCATGAAATAAATGTGGTTACAATCTTGACTACTTAAACCTGAACACCAAGAATTAATCTTGGTGAGCAATTATAGATTTTGATTTAAATTTACTAAGACTGGCATCACCATATTGATTTTTCTATTTTGTGTCACAGACAGTTCAGTATGATTTCAGATTTTCATGAACAGCAATTTAAGCATGCTTGAAAATATAGTATGAATTTTGTAAAATTAAATGGCATTATATTCCACTTACTTAAAAAGAGATATCTATAGGCACAACACTAAAGGCAGAAATTTTTGCCTAATTTATTCACTACTATTGCCATAGTTCCTTGGTCAGAACCTGGCACAGACTAGGCACTCAGTAAATATTTGTTAAATGAATGCAAAAGTAAATATTTACTTCACAGCAGTCACTGATGGGAGCATAAGGGGGAAAAAAGAGACCTAGTATCTTGCTTTGTAGCAGCAGTTTTCCACAGGTGGCCTGGCTGCTCCTGAAACTGAGCAGGACCCTTTGGGGCCTTCCAGGGGACAGACCCCCTTCTCTCCCTCCCATTTACCCCACCTCTTTTCTGTAAAAAAGTTTTAGAGTCCTAGGCCTTCTCTGAGTTCCAAAGAGCATATTTAATCAGAGTAGTGAGAAAATGCAGAAACAAAGGAAAACAATCAAACAAGACAAAATAATAACAGTTTAGCCATAAAACAAAGCCAAGGACCTTTAGTTCCTCAAGAGCTATAGATAGTATCTTGAGCCATATCCTTGAGTTGTCTTACAGATACTAAAACCCCCACCAGGTGGAAGAAGTTAACTGAGTGTTGACCACAAGCACATAGACCCCAGACCAGTTGGAGAAAGATTGATGATTGAGACTCTCAAAATACCACCCTGTCACCTCACCACCAATCAATTAGAAGAATGTCCATGATCAGGCTCCCTACAACCTTCACCCCTAATGATGCTTTTCTGAATGCCATCAGGGAGTTCAAGGTCTTTGAGCATGAGCTGCACATTCTCCTTGCTTGACCTTGCAATAAACGCTGTACTTTCCTTCACCACAGCTTGGTATTAATATGTGCTGTGCATCAGGCAAGTGGACCCAAGTTTGGTTTGGTAACACTCCTAGTATATATCTGGTGCAGGACTTGTAGTTTGAAAAAATTCCCTTGAAGATTCAGAATTATACTCATGCTTTATAACAAGTTTTTCCAGGGCCATAAGTGCAAGCTACTTATCGTGTTTCTTTCTGGGTAGATTTTTTTCTATTAAGTAGTGACCCTCAAAGTCGTTAGTATAGGCTAGCATGTCTAACAGTATTTTCTCATTGAAATTCATCCTTTGTCCTTTGTTCAAAAAATATATGTCTGTCTTGTGTGCCATCAGATGAGATAAGGAGTTGGTAGGCAGTTGTACAGGGTCAGCTGGAATGAAGTGAGATAGCAGACAGCATGTTAACACACAGTGGGTACAATTACCAATATCGGAAGAGCAATTTTAAGTATTCCATTTGTGTGTTCACTGATTTGCAGATGTTCTGGAAAACATCCTGTAATTTCATTTTTAGCATCTGAATCAAGAGATCATTCTAATCATTTTAAAAGCTTTTCATTATAAAAAGTTTTAAAGGAAGCTGTACATTATTAACGGCTGTTGAATATACACATTTTGGAGAAAAATATTTTTAAATGACTTCTCTTACAATTCTTATAGAAAACTGGGCAGCATTGTGCATTGTTCCTCAACAAGGGATGCAT
This sequence comes from Phocoena phocoena, assembly GCF_963924675.1. Classification (NCBI taxonomy): domain Eukaryota; kingdom Metazoa; phylum Chordata; class Mammalia; order Artiodactyla; family Phocoenidae; genus Phocoena; species Phocoena phocoena. Next base: position 119,067,313 of record NC_089240.1, read on the forward strand.
ATTTAAATCAATACAGGTTAGCCCCAATTTGTAAAGTACAAATTTACAAAAATATGAATTTAGAAACTGTTGGTTTGTTAAATTTTCTGTGCAGAGATGGTCTTTATGTTCAGGAAAATCCAGCAAGACCTAATAGAGACAGCGCAGAGACAGTGATCTTGAATTCCTGCCCTGAGTTTGCCTCATGAGACTGAACAACTCACTCTGTTACTCTGGGACTCAATTTTCTCATTTGTAAAATAAGATAATTTTTAAAAATTCCTCTAATGTGCAAGCCTCTATGAAGTAATTAATGCCTGATTAAACTTTATTCTAAATCATGGTTCCCAAATGTCCAATGCTAGATTGACTGCATAAGTGTCTTCTGTAGAACTACTTAAAATTAGAGATACCATGGCCTCACCTGTAGCTATTATGGAAACCTGCAGTTTTGTTAAATGTTTTGTTAAATACATTTTCTAAGTGAATCTCATGCACTCCTCCCCACAAATCCAAAATTTTGGAACTCCTTTTTTTAAGCACCTCCTGAGACTGTTTAATCTATAACAGACATATATGAGTCAGATTTGAAAATACACCTTTTTATTGCATGTCTTTTCATGTAGCTGATTTGATCATTCTTTTCTGTTCCTTTATATAAAACACTGTATTTAAGATCTACTGTGCAAGTTTCCCCCCCTTTCTCCTTATTTTATATTTCTTAGTTAGGTTCACTTTCAAGAGGTAGAATTATTAGATCAAAGGCTATGAACACTGCCAAGTAGGCCAGTACTAAGTTTGAGGCTGAAACAAATGAGGCACTCACTTTGGACACCAAATGTTAAAAATATTTTGATGCAATATTTAAAAAAATACAAAATTATTGCAAAATTCAATGGTGAACAAAATAACAACATTAAATAAAGACAGGATCAGATTTTTCCTTTTGCCTCAGGCTCCAATATGGCTCCTCATGACACTGCTGCCAGAATCTATTGAATATTATCTTTTCTAAAGACATTTACAAATTTTAAAAGTGGAAAATAATATCTCAGTGTTATAATTTCTCATAGGTATTTATCTACACACACCTTTATACCTCAATGCCACAATAAACTAAGGTGACTTCCAAATCATATATAATTTGGCAAAATTATGTGAATTACAGGCAGATGAGAAATGATAGGAAATGCTACTTTTCCTCTGCATTTCTTTCTGTTTTCCTTTTATATTATTCACACCCATGCTATTTGGTTCATACCAGTTTACGATTACCAACTTCTTGTTGGGTTGTTCCTTTATCAGGGTGAGATCTCTGTCTTTGTTCCCATTAGTGGTTTCGAACATCAACTCTCCTTTGCTGAATATTAATATTGATTTGATTTCTTTGGAACGAATTTACTTGAATATTTTATTTTAAACCTGTCATTTTGTTTATATATGACTCGTAAATAGAATGTAGCAGGAATTATTTTGGTTCTGATTTGAATATATGTCTTTCAATAGACATGCTAAATTTATTTCTATTTTGGAGATCACTGGTCTTTTTTTAAACATCTTTATTCAAGTATAATTGCTTTACAATGGTGTGTTAGTTTCTGCTGTATAACAAACTGAATCAGCTATACATAAACATATATCCCCATATCTCTCCCCTCTTGCCCCATGTCCTCAAGTCCACTCTCTACATCTGAGTCTTTATTCCTGTATTGCCCCTAGGTTCTTCAGAACCATTTTATTTTTAGCTTCCATATATATGTGTTAACATACGGTATTTCTTTTTCTCTTTCTGACTTACTCCATGCTGTATGACAGTCTGTAGGTCCATCCACCTCACTACAAATAACACAATTTCGTTTCTTTTTATGGCTGAGTAATATTCCATTGTATATATGTGCCACATCTTCTTTATCCATTCATCTGTCGATGGGCACTTGGGTTGCTTCTATGTCCTGGCTATTGTAAATAGACCTGCAATGAACATTGTGGTACATGATTCATTTTAAATTATGGTTTTCTCAGGGTATATGCCCAGTAGTGGGATTGCTGGGTCATATGGTAGCTATATTTTTACTTTTTTAAGGAACCTCCATACTGTTCTCCATAGTGGCTGTATAAATTTACATTCCCACCAACAGTACAAGAGGGTACCCTTTTCTCCACACCCTCTCCAGCATATATTGTTTGTAGATTTTTTGATGATGGCCACTCTGACCAGTGTGAGGTGAAAACTCATTGTAGTTTTGATTTGCATTTCTCTAATGATTAGTGATGTTGAGCATCCTTTCATGTGTTTGTTGGCAATCTGTATATCTTACTTGAAGAAAAGTCTATTTAAATCTTCTGCCCATTTTTGTATTGGGTTGTTTGTTTTTTGATATTGAGCTGCATGAGCTGCCTGTATATTTTGGAGATTAATCCTTTGTTAGTTGCTTCATTTGCAAATATTTTCTTCCATTCTGAGGGTTGTATTTTTGTTCTTCGTTATGGTTTCCTTTGCTGCGCAAAAGCTTTTAAGTTTCATTAGGCCCCATTTGTTTACTTTTGTTATTATTTCCATTTCTCTAGGAGGGGGGTCAAAAAGGATCTTGTTGTGATTTATGTCATAGAGTATTCTGTCTATATTTTCCTTTCAGAGTTTGATAGTGTCTGGCCTTACACTTAGGTCCTTAATCCATTTGGAGTTTATTTTTGTGTATGGTGTTAGGGAGTGTTCTAATTTCATTCTTTTACATGTAGCTGTCCCATTTTCCCAGCACCACTTATTGAAGAGGCTATCTTTTCTCCATTGTATACTGTTGCCTCCTTTATAAGGTGACCATATGTGCGTGGGTTTATCTCTGGGCTTTCTCTCCTGTTCCATTGATCTATATTTCTGTTTTTGTGCCAGTACCATACTGTCTTGATTACTGTAGCTTTGTACTATAGTCTGAAGTCAGAGAGCCTGATTCCTCCAGCTCTGTTTTTCTTTCTCAAGATTGCTTTGGCTATTCGGGGTCTTTTGTGTTTCCATACAAATTGTGAAATTTTTTGTTCTAGTTCTGTGAAAAATGCCAGTGGTAGTTGGATAGGGATTGCATTGAATCTGTAGATTGCTTTGGATAGTATAGTCATTTTCACAGTGTTGATTCTTCCAATCCAAGAACATGGTAGATCTCTCCATCTGTATAAGCTTTAATTTCTTTCATCAGTTTCTTATAGTTTTCTGCATACAGGTCTTTTACCTCATTAGGTAGGTTTATTTCTAGGTATTCTTTTTGTTGCAGTGGTAAATGGGAGTGTTTCCTTAATTTCTCTTTCAGATTATTCATCATTAGTGTATAGGAATGCAAGAGATTTCTGTGCATTGATTTTATATCCTGCTACTTTACCAAATTCACTCATTAGCTCTAGTAGTGTTCTGGTAGCATCTTTGGGATTCTGTATGCATAGTATCATGTCACCTACAAACAGTGACAGTTTCACTTCTTTTCTGATTTGTATTCCTTTTATTTCTTTTTCTTCTCTGATTGCTGTGGCTAAAACTTCAAAGACTATGTTGAATAATAGTGGTGAGAGTGGACAACCTTGTGTTGTTCTTGGTCTTAGTGGAAATGCTTTCAGTTTTTCACCATTGAGGATGATGTTGGCTGTGGGTTTGTCATATATGGCCTTTATTATGTTGAGGAAAGTTCCCTCTATGCCTACTTTCTGCAGGGTTTTTTTATCATAAATTGGTGTTGAATTTTGTCAAAAGCTTTCTCTGCATCTATTGAGATGATCATACGGTTTTTCTTCTTCAATTTGTTAATATGGTTTATGACATTGATTGATTTGCATATATTGAAGAATCCTTGTATTCCTGGGATAAACCCCACTTGATCATGGTGTATGATCCTTTTAATATGCTGTTGGATTCTGTTTGCTATTATTTTGTTGAGGATTTTTGCATCTATGTTCATCAGTGATAATGCTCTGTAGTTTCCTTTTGTGACATCTTTATCTGGTTTTGGTATAAGGATGATGTGGGCTCGTAGAATGCGTTTGGGAGTGTTCTTCCCTCTGCTATATTTTGGAAGAGTTTGAGAAGGATAGGTGTTACCTCTTCTCTAAATGTTTGATAGAATTCGCCTGTGAATCCATCTGGTCCTGGGCTTTTGTTTGTTGGAAGACTTTTAATCACAGTATCAACTTCAGTGCTTGTAATTGGTCTATTTATATTTTCTCTTTTTTCTTGGTTCAGCCTCGGGAAGTTGTGCTTTTCTAAGAATTTGTCCATTTCTTCCATGTTGTCCTTATATTGGCATATAGTTGCATGTAGTAATGTCTCATGATCCTTTGTATTTCTGCAGTGTCAGTTGTTACTCCTCCTTCTTCATTTCTAATTCTCTTGATCTGAAACTTCTCCCTTTTTTTCTTGATGAGTATAGCTAGTGGTTTATCAATGTTGTTTATCTTCTCAAAGAACCAACTTTTAGTTTTATTGATGTTTGCTATTGTGTCCTTAATTTCTTTTTCATATATTTCTGATCTGATGTTTATGATTTCTTTCCTTCTGATAACTTTGGGGTTTTTTTGTTCTTCTTTCTCTAATTGCTTGAGGTATACAGTTAGGTTGTTTATTTGAGGTGTTTATAGTTTCTTGAGGTAGGATTGTATTGCTCTAAACTTCCATCTTAGAACTGCTTTTGCTGCATCCCATAAGTTTTGGGTCATCATGTTTTCATTGTCCGTTTTTCCTAGGTATTTTTTTACTTCCTGTTTCATTTCTTCAGTGGTCTCTTAGTTATTTAGTAGTGTATTGTTTAGCATCCATGTGTTTGAATTTTTACAGTTTTTCTCCTGTAATTTTTATCTAATCTCATAACGTTGTGGTCGGAAAAGATACTTGATATGATTTCATTTTCTTAAATTTACCATGACTTGATTTGCGACCCAAGATAAGATCTATCCTGGAGAATGTTCCATGAGCACTTGAGAAGCAATTGTATTCTGTTCTTTTTGGATGGAATGTCCTATAAATATCAATTAAGTCTATCTTTTTTAATGTATCATTTAAAGCTTGTGTTTCCTTATTTATTTTCATTTTGGATGATCTGTCCATTGGGGAAAGTGGGGTGTTAAAGTCCCCTACTATGATTGTGTTACTGTCAATTTCCCCTTTTTTGGCTGTTAGCATTTGCCTTATGTATTGAGGTGCTCCCTATGTTGGGTGCATAAATATTTACAATTGTTATATCTTCTCCTTGGATTGATCCCTTGATCATTATATAGTGTTCTTCTTTGTCTCTTGTAATAGTCTTTATTTTAAAGTCTATTTTGTCTAATATGAGAATTGCTACTCCAGCTATCTTCTGATTTCCATTTGCATGGGATATCTTTTTCCATCCCCTCACTTTCAGTCTGTATGTGTCCCTAGGTCTGAAGTGCCTCTGTTGTAGACAGCATATATACAGGTCTTTTTTTGTATCCATTCAGCCAGTCTATGTCTTTTGGTAGGAGCACTACCCGCCAGTCCTCTCCCTGAGCTCGGAACCGAAGCCCGAGCCTCAGCTCCCAGCCCCGCCTGCCCCGGCGGGTGAGCAGACGAGCCTCTCGGGCTGGTGAGTGCCGGTCGGCACAGATCCTCTGTGCGGGAATCTCTCTGCTTTGCCCTCCGCACCCCTGTTGCTGCGCTCTCCTCCATGGCTCCGAAGCTTCCCACCCACCCATCCCCGGTTCCGCCAGTGAAGGGGCTTCCTAGTGTGTGGAAGCTTTTCCCCCTTTCCAGCTCCCACCCAGAGGTGCAGGTCCCGTCCCTATTCTTTTGTCTCTGCTTTTTCTTTTTTTTTTTTTTGCCCTACCCAGGTGCGTGGGGAGTTTCTTGCCTTTTGGGAGGTATGAGTTCTTCTGCCAGCGTTCAGTAGGTGTTCTGTAGGAGTTGTTCCACATGTAGATGTATTTCTGATGTATTTGTGGGGAGGAAGGTGATCTCCACGTCTTACTCCTTCTCCAGTTTGAATCTATCCCCCACTGGGGGATATTTTAATTTGTGTATTTAGCATGCTTCTACATCACTTCTTTTGTCTTCCTTTTCTGTTTTCTATTCGATTGTTGAGCTTTATTCTTTTCCTGCTCTATTAGATTACATTTTCACATTCTACTCTTTCATTGGTTTTCTTTACATTTTCACCATTTAAACAAAAGTCTATCATTACTGGGACCATTGGATAGCTACTGCAAAAGAATGAAATTGGACTCCTGTCTCAAACCATATACAAAAATAACTCAAAATGCATCATAGACCTAAACATAAGAGTTAAACCTGTATAACTTATAGAGGAAAGCATAGGTGTAAACCTTTGTGACCTTGGATTAGACAGTGTTTTTTCTAAATATGATATCAACAATGTTTTTTAAAATATGATATCAAAAACATAAGCAACATCACAAAAATAGATACATTCAACTTCATCAAAGTAGTAACATTTATATTGCAACATATACCATCAAGAAAGTAAAAAGACAGACAACCTGCAGAATGGTAGAAAATATTTGCAAATCATATATCTGATATGGTACTTGTGTCCAGAATGTATGAATAATTCTTGCAATTTAAGTATAAAAATATTATCCCAGTTTAAAATGAGCTAAAGACCTGAATATTTTGTCCATTAAGATATACAGATGGCCAGTAAGAATATGAAAAGATGCTCAACATTATTAATCATCAGGGAAATGCAAATCAAAACTACAATGAGATACCACTTCGCTCCTACTAGGATGGCTAGAATAAAAAAGAAAGACATTAACAATTGTTGACAGGGATGTGGAGAAATTGGAACCCTCATATATAGCTGATGTCATTGTAAAATAGTTCAGCCACTTCAGAATACAGTTTGACAATTTCTAAAAATGTTAAACAGAGAGTTAATACATGACACAGATATTCCACTCCCATATATATACTGAAGATAAATGAAAACAAATGTCCACACAAAAATTTGTACATAGATGTTCATAGCATCATTATTCATAATAGCCAAAACTAGAAACAACCTAAATGTCTATCAGACAATAAAAGGATAAATATAATATGGTTTATTCACATAATGGGACATCATTTATCAATAATAAGAAGTAAAACACTGACACATGCTACAGCATGGATGATCCTTGAAAACATTATGCTAAGTGAAAGTCAGACATGTAAAGATACACATTATACAATTCCACCTTATGATCAGAATTTAGAAATAAAATCTATAGATACAGTATGTAGATTAGTGGTTGTCTAGGGTTGAGGGGAATGGGGGAAATGGAGAGTGATTGCTAATGGGTATGGGGTTTCATTTTGTGGTGAAGAAAATGTTCTAAAAGTGTTGATGATTGCACAGCTCTGTAAATATAGTAAAGTAAAAGCTGAATTGTACAATTTCAAAGGGTAAATATTATGGTATTTTAATGATATTTCCATAAAGTCTTTATTAAATATCTACAATTAGTAAGTATGTCTATCTTTCTAAGACCACTCGCTCCAATATACCTATATTCTTGGGTTAGATTTTCCTATTTGGATCAGGATTTCTTTTTGTGCTTTATCATTTTTGATGGAGGGTTCTCCTGCCTTGGAGGTTGTTTTAAATCATACATGTCTCTCCACATTGTGCAACTCTATTGTTGCCTCTGCCAAACAGTTTTGGGTTTTAAGACTGAAGAGAGTCTTTTGTGAGCAGCGTGGAGCTCTTTATTTGGATAACATAATCCTAGTCACCATGCTTGTGTGCAGCACAGGCTGAGTTCCCAATCTCATGGTAGCATCCTTTCTGTAGCCCAGGCAACCTTGGATGTACAGTTGTATCTGCTCCTGAATATGGGCAGAGTGTCATTCTAGGCCCTGCTTCACGAAGAAAGCCTGGTTTTGCTATCTAACCATTTGAGGGGTCAGTTCAGTCTGTTACTGTAGGACATTAAAACTCTTGTCCCTAATTCTTGTTTCTGATCAGGGCTTCCTGTGATCTTCCAGCATCAGCTAATGTTCTGCATTTTGGGTTTCCCTTCTCTCTGGCCTGTTGATAGTCTACTCTTACATTTAGTACAATTAGGCATTCTTAAAATAAAAAAGAAAACAAGAATTTTCCTATGTTTCAGTGAAGGAGGAGATTTTAATTTGTGCTCAGTCATCCATCTGGTCTGGGAAATCAACCAAGGTTAGGAACATGGAGCTAAAGTTTAGCTAACATAAAATACTAAGAAATAGTGTGCATGTGTTAAGAGTATTGTTTAGGTATGTTTACTGCTAGTGAAGCTGAATATTTTGATACAGCTAAAGCTGTATCTTTGCTAACATTTTGTAGTTCATTTTAATGAAGCAGCTTTGTATATCCTTTTCCTCATTCATGTCTTTGCATCTTGGTCCTTGCCTCATCAGGTTTTATGAGCTGCAAATGTGGTTCACTTTGCTTATATTTTGCCATGTTGTTTTTTAATGCTTGAAGTAGTTTAGTTGTTATTCAATAAAATCTGTGATTTTCTCTTTAAATACTGATTCTTACACACACACACACACACACACACACACACACACACACACACACACTAGAGGAGATTAGTGAATAATCTCAATGTGTTTAGGACAGGTCACAAAGCAAAGAAATTTCCAAGACAGGACCAAGCACTGGACACTTATGGTATTTAACAACTTTTTCTTTGCTAGAATGAAAACTGATTAAAGCAAGTAATCCCCCTTGTGCACTTGTGATTAAATTTGGTGTTTATCATGGTCACAGTGAAACGTGAATACATTTCTTGAGGTTTCATAAAGTTGCTATGGATAGTTGATTTTGAATTTGACTGTCAATCGTTAATTTTTCCCCTCATCATATTTCCATTTGCATTTCCATATTTCCTCAGAGGAACAACCATGGATGCACAAAGAATGAAATTTCACTTGCATGTTGCAAAAGTTGGTATCAACACACATTGTACCTGAGAAACAAAGAAATGGGACTTGAGCGACAGCTGAGATGTGTTCTATTAATATTTAAATTGAGTTTCTCATTGGAGATATGTCTAGACTGGTTGACTCTTTTAAAGAATAGACTGCAGGGCTTCCCTGGTGGGGCAGTGGTTGAGAGTCCACCTGCCAATGCAGGGGACACGGGTTCGTGCCCCGGTCCGGGAAGATCCCACATGCCGCGGAGCGGCTAGGCCCGTGAGCCATGGCCATTGAGCCTGCGCGTCTGGAGCCTGTGCTCCACAACGGGAGAGGCCACAACAGTGAGAGGCCCACATACCTCAAAAAAAACAAAAAACAAAAAAAAAAACAGATTACAACTAATTTTACTTCACTGGTGAGCATTTCTTCAGCAAAAGTATATAATTTTCTTTCTCTTTTGTCATTTTTTTTTTTTTTTTTTTTTTTTTTTTGCGGTACGCGGGCCTCTCACTGTTGCGGAGCACAGGCTCCGGACGCGCAGGCTCAGCCGCTCCGCGGCATGTGGGATCCTCCCAGACCGGGGCACGAACCCGTGTCCCCCGCATCGGCAGGCAGACTCTCAACCACTGCGCCACCAGGGAAGCCCTCTTTTGTCATTTTTGATTTATCTTGCTTCACTCCTCAAAGCAGTCAGTAGCTCCTTACTGTATAAAATAGAAGCCAAATTATTTATCATGGCATTCAGTGTCATTTATAATTTGGCTTCAAACCATTTTCCCAATGTTATGGCTCTAAATAATAATAATGGTGGTAATAATAACAATAATAGTAATGTTGATATTTATTTACAATGTGCCATGAATTTGTTTAAGCCCATTACATACATTATCTAATTTACTCTTCACAACAACATTCCTATGAACTTCCATATTTAAGATGAGTAATTTTGGCTCAAAAGGGATAGGTAACTTGCTCAAGGTCTGAGAGCCAGTCCGCTTGATTCCAGAGACAATGCATTAACTCCCACATTTTTGATAGCCAGATCACACTGGCCTACATGCCATGACCTAAACAACTTTACCTCAAAAGTCCATATATTTGCATGTAATTTTCTGCAACCCACTCCTTATCTACAGATCAAAATCTTCCTCTTTTTTTTTTTTACTTCAGTGCTCTTTTCATATGCTGAGAACTTCAATACTATACCACTCTAGTCTAAATAAATGTTCCCTCTTATATGTGCCCTTGGAATTTTGCTTGTCTTTACACTTAGCACATTTTCATTCTGTTTATTATTACTGTTATTGAAACCAAATCCCCCTAAAACCAAGTTCTTCTTCTGAGTTTATAATTAACCTCTCTATCCAAAACTTTATTCCCTTTCTTGTCCCTCACCTGTTCCCCTCAGGATTGAGGAGTATCAAAGAAAAGAGAGATTAAAATTGAGCAGGACCCTGTGGGGCCTTCCTAGGTACAAGAACCCCTCTGTGTCCTGCATTTCTCATTTGTAGAAAAAAAGCTTTACTCTCCTAGGGCTTCACAGAGTGCCAAAGAGCAGACACAAGAAGTTAGTAATTAAGGAAGAGAGGAAATGCAGAAACAATGGAAAAGCAGTTAAGCTAGAAAAGTAATGATAGCTAAAACAATAGTCAGTGGTAAAATAGAGTCCTAGTTCCTCCTCAAGGACTTTACATAACAATATGATGCATATGTTTGAGTTCTTCATCAGGAAGTAAGACCCCTACCCAGATGGAGGGATATGGTGACTACATGCCTGCCACAAGCATTAGACCCCAGACTGGTTGGAATCAGAAGGTTGATGATTAAGATTCCTGAAACGTCACCCTGTTACCTCACCACCAACCAATCAAAAGAAAGTCCACAAACTGCAACCCTCACCACAGGTGTTGCCTTTAAAAAAAAAAACCCTTCTCTGAAAGTCATCAGAGAGTTCAGGTCTTTTGAGCATGAGCTGCCAATTCTCCTTGCTCGGTGCCGTGCAATAAACACTATACTTTCCTTCATCACAACTGGCTGTCAGTAGAATGGTTTTACTGTGCACAGGCAAGCAGATCTGAATTCTGTTGGATAATATTATTACTATTGCTTGTTGATAAGTTCATCTCCCTTAGTAGCCATTACCTTCTAAGCTCAGAAACTGTTCACATAGGAAAACCTCAGAACCACACCAGGTTAGTACTTGAAGAGAATGGATCTTTGAAATCATTTTTTCAACTCCTCCCATTTCACAGATTGGGAAATGGACACCAGTGGAACTGACGTGCATTAGATTGTACAACTTATCAACTACAGAGCTAGGAATAGAATCCAAGTTTCCTGAACCACAAGGATGCTGCCTTTTCTTCTACATGTCAGGGTAAGTCAGTTATTCTCCTAAGACATTCTCAAGAGTACATAGCACCTGAATGTAAGCATCATAAATGCTGCTGAGCTAGCAGCATGGCCTAGCTATACCCACTCTACTCCTATATTCATGTGATTCTGACTTGACACATTCTGACTCCAATTTCAAATTGTTTTCCCATTTATTTGCCATATCTTTCCATGTACTTTTCATGGAAAAGTCACTATTTCCCAAATCAAATGAAAATGAATCCATAGGCTTGATACAGGATCTGAGTGGAACACAGCCAAATATTGGTGTCAGAGGGACCCAGTGTTGAACAATGACTGGTGTTTAGGAATGACAATTTTTCAATCTCCTCTCTCTAAAGGAATTTGGGTTGATAATTCTGTAGTTTTTCATTGATTTCCCATGGCCTGTGGCCAATAGATAACCAAAAGTTGTAAGTTAAGCAAGATTTTCATGAGCTATCTGCTAATCTTAATATATTTATTATACCCAGCCCAGACTTGCATTGGTCTTCATTAGCTATGAATTAACCATATTGCCTGGATTGCCTTTTTCCAGTCGTCTGAATCCAGCAACTTTCAAGCAACACTTTGATGAGTAGTTTTCTAGGGAAATATTTCTCTGTCCTTAAGACATTGCACACCACTCCTGTAAGTGCTACTGGTTTTAGCCAACAATGATTTTTCCTTTGTGTAGACAGCTTCAAAAGAGGATGTTCTAGATACAACATAACAAATATCTGACTTACTTCATATAAATTATTATTAAAACACTCTGAAGAGGAACAGTGCAGGTACTGTTTCATTAATCTACCTGCAAAGACCTCTAAAATGTATTGATTAGAGATTTAATGCAAATAAAATTTCATAATGAACATAGTATCTAGTTTTTTATTTCCTCATTCTTTTGTTGATTTAGAATACCATATATAGAATATTTGGGAACCTGAGCCATCAGCCTTCTGGTATTGTGATTTCTATAAAATAATGTACCATTTATAGATTAACTCATGAGAAATATTTCTGTACAAATTTCTAAAAATATGGTAACAAGAAAAAAAATGCCCTCCAATTAAGTCAATTGTAATAATCATCTTTACCTATGTATATTTTATCTTTCATTACAAAAGAATGCAGATGTACACACATAACACACAAAATCTAAATTTTTAAAAATACTCAAATGGTTGAGTATTTGCCATGTGTTTTTGCTGTGCTAGGCACTGAACTGGCTACAAAGCTATATAAAGCATTAAACTTGTCTACAAAGAACTTGCTATCAAATTAGGAAGACTTCAAGTGTGATTTTTCTGGATGACTCCTTTGTGAGCTGCCTCTAGTGGCCACTTCAGAGCGCTTTCCTTCCAAAGTGATTGTTAAAATAAAGAGGTAGCTAAACTCATTTCTGCAACAGGTTTCCATAAGCCAGCTTTTTTATTTCATTAAAATAAAATTTCCATATTTTTCTTTAACTTCTTTCAATTACCTCATAAACTTACATTGCTTAAGGGCATAAACAAAAAGAAAATTAAAGTTCTTTATCACTTCCTCCATCAAAGCTTGCTTAGAACCACTCTTATACCTAGCTCGTCAGAATAAACAATCCTGATACAATTAAAGCAGGGCATGCCTGATTTTTAATTTGTTAATCAATAATTCAATAAAATATGGAAATATTAATAATTTTGAATTTTATTACACTTCCCCATTTGTGGCAAATGGACCATATACAGTGTCCTATCTTCTGACAAACTTCTCCAATTTCAATAGTCAGGCTTCAGTAACTGATGTGTTACTTGATTATTGATTAAAATAACATACCTGTTACACACAGAATCAATGCAAACTAAACTTTGAGCTAATTATCTTATTTTAAGTGATATCATAATATTAGGCAAAGACCTGTAGTGACTTTATAGGACAAAAAAGAAATAAAATGAAAGACTCAAAGGTTAAGAAGCTGTCAGTGATTAGCTTATTCATCATTTCTCAAAATGATGTTCCTCAGATTTTATTTTATGGGAAGCTAAGAAGAATTAATATTTAAAAAATTATATAAAATAGAAGACAAATCTTCCATGGCAAAATAAGTCTGTAAACATCGTAGGGCTTTTCTGAGCTGTTACCATGCTAATATATGTGGAAAAGCTGTAAGTGGTAAACAAAGCATTTGACTACAGGACCCCTATCCCTTTTAAAACAAATATTATTAAGTACTATCTAAGGCAGGGGTTGACAAGACACCTGCTACATCTATATCCTTCATGTTCTTTTACCTGCAGCCATGGGAAATACCGAGGACCACTCCAGGGCTATCTCCACATCCTTCCCACACCTCCCTTCTTTCCTGTCCTATTTCTCTGCAGTATTTTCTTCCCTAACTGGTATTAATTACTATTCTATGAATTCTTTCACCTTCAGAAATTTCCAGAGGAGTGGATGCTTCATGTTCATGTTCACCTCCAAATTCTAGGGCATGAATGTCAAACTCTATCAACTCGCCTCTAAGAACATTCGTCTCATTTGTTGGGCAACATCTGATGGTCCTGCATGATTCTGCAGCTCAGCAATACTCCATCTGGGGAGAGAAGTGGCAGTCTCCCCTTTGAGTAGATACTGCCAGTCTTTATGATTTAGTTCCTTGTAGACTCCCCTCACTTGTTTATCAGGAAAAGCAAAAGTAACTGCTCTCCCCAACCACTGAGGCGGGGAAGGGCAAAGTCTCTAACCATGAGTTCCACATTCCTCACAAGGCCAGTGACAGAGAGATGATGAGTTGAAGGTGAGGGGTAGGTAAGTAGTTGTTTATTTAAGGCATGAGATGTGTATCTTTAGTAAGATCTGGAAGTTAATGTCTGATTTCAATTATTCGCAGCTCTTTCGGCTAGGCAGTAATTAGGGCCTTTTCATACTCAGTGCTGAGGTCTAGTTGTCAATTTAAGGGCAAAAGGAAAAGTTTTAGTTAATGTTCTCTCTATTTTGATTCGGATCTGTCCTTTGTGCTCAATTTACTCTTCCTTTAATAACTTCTTAATGACAGATGCTTAGGCTTAATATATGCATTTAAATTTTAAACTTCCCTGTAAGCATGGCATTAACTTCATCTCAAAATTTTTTTATCTTTATTGGAGTATAATTACTTTACAATGTAGTGTTAGTTTCTGCTGTACAACAAAGTGAATCAGCTATAAGTATACATATATCCCCATATCCCCTCTCTCTTGTGTCTCCCTCTCACCCTCCCTATCCCACCCCTCTAGGTGGTCACAAAGCAACGAGCTTATCTCCCTGTGCTATGCAGATGCTTCCCACTAGCTATCTATTTTACAATTGGTAGTGTATATATGTCCATGCTACTCTCTCACTTCGTCCAATCTTCCACTTCCCACCCTGTGTCCTCAAGTCTGTTCTCTACATCTGCGTCTTTATTCCTGCCCTGCCACTAGGTTCATCAGTACCGTTTATTTAGATTACATATATGTGCATTAGCATACGGTATTTGTTTTTCTCTTTCTGACTAACTTCACTCTGTATCACAGTCTCTAGGTCCATCCACCTCATTACAAATAAATCAATTTCATTCCTTTTTATGGCCGAGTAATACTCCATTATATATATGTGCCACATCTTCTTTATCCATTCATCTGTCAGTGGACACTTAGGTTGCTTCCATGTCCTGGCTATTGTAAATAGTACTGCAATGAACATGTGGTACATGACTCTTTTTGAATTATGGTTTTCTCAGGGTATATGCCCAGTAGTGGGATTGCTGGGTCATATGGTAGTTCTATTTTTAGTTTTTTAAGGAACCTCCATACTGTTCTCCATAGTGGCTGTATCAATTTACATTCCCACCAACAGTGCAGGAGGGTTCCCTTTTCTCCATGCCCTCTCCAGCATTTATAGTTTGTAGATTTTTTTCATGGTGGCCATTCTGACCTGTGTGAGGTGATACCTCATTTTGGTTTTGATTTGCATTTCTCTAACAATTAGTGATGATGAGCATCTTTTCATGTGTTTTTTGGCCATCTGTATGTCTTCTTTGGAGAAATGTCTATTTAAGTCTTCTGCCCATGTTTGGATTGAGTTGTTTTTTTGTTATTGAGCTGCAACTTCATCTCAAATTTTGATACATAACATTTTTATTATTCGGCTCCAAATATTTTTCAAATTCCATTGCAATGCTTTCTTTAAATAATGGTTAATTTAAAAGTACATAACTTAATTTTCACACATTTGAGAATTTTATAGTTATCTTTTTATTATTTATTTCTTGCTTAATATCATGGTAGGCAAATAATCAAATAATATATTTTGTATAATTTTATTTCTTTGAAATATGTTGAAACAACTGATGGAACAGTATGTGTACAGTTTTGGAAAATGTTTGTCATGCACTTGAAAAGAATATCCTGATATTGTTGGGTGCAGTGTTTTATATATGTTAATTTGGTCAAGATTGTTAATTAAGATGTTCTTAATTGGCTTTTTTTGTGATACTTAACTCAGTTACTGAGAGCAGTTTAAAATATTTCATTATGATTATGTATTTGTCTATACGTCCTCTAATTATGTCGTGCTTAGTATTTATATTTTTAGGGAGTGTTATTAGTTGCATACACATTTAGAATTATTATATAATTAATTTTTCCTAAACTCTACTTTCTTTTTATGTAGCTATATCACCTTTCTTTTGCTTGGTTTTTGCATACTTTTTTTTCATCCTTTTATTTTTGAATTTCCTCTCTCCATATATTTAAAATATATCACTTATGAGCACCATTTAGTTATGATTTTTTTTCTTTGTTTTCTGTCTGACAATCTTTTCTTTTTAGTTGAAATCTTGTCTTTACATTTAATGTAATTACTTCTATATTTCAGATTAATTACTCACTATATGCTTTATATTCATCTCATTTATTCTATGTCATTTTTCCCATTTTCTTATTTTTGTTTTTTATTTATTGGGTATATTTTATTATTCAATTTCTTCTTTTTTATTAGTTTATAGTTTATATATCCTTTTACAATACTTTTGGTACAACCCTAAAGATTACAAAACGCATTACTGATGTGTCCAAATTTTCTCCACATTCCTGGATAATACAGAACCTCTTTGTATTTTCACACTTTAACTCCATGTATTCCCCTTCTGGGTGACATTTCCAAATTTTTTCCTATTATCTATCTATCTATTTATCTATCTACCTATCATCTATCTATTATATTTTCCATCCCACAAGATACTATTTCAAGTACTTAAACATTACTATTTTTTAGATTTATCCACATATTTACCCTTTTTTGATGCTCTTCATTCCCTCCTTCATCTCTGAACTTCCATCTCAAATTATTTCCTTCAGACATAAGTACATTTTAACTGCTTCTTTTAGTACTGACTTACTTATGACAAAGTCTTTATTTTTGCTTATTTTAAAATGTTTTGTCTCCTCTTTGTTTTTCTTGGAAAGAGAATTGTACATTGGCAGTAAATTTTCTTTTAGTAATTTTAAGATATTTTTCCATTGTCTTGTGTAGAAAAATTAACTGTCAATCTTATTACTTTTTCCTTTAAAAGTAATCCTTTTTTCCCTCATAAGACTTTAATTAAAATTTTATTTTTTGTGCTGGTCTTCAGAAATTTTACTATGAAATACTTCTGTGTAGCCTTATTAGTATTCACTTTCTCTGGTTCTTAAATCTGTAGCCCAATGTCTTTAACCAATTCTGGAAAACTCTCAGCTGTTATCTCTTCAAATATTTTTTCTTCCCCATTTTTTTTCTTTTCTTCTGCTACCCCAATTCTATGTGTATTATATCTGTTTCCTGGGTCCCCTATGTGTTTTATAAACTGTTCTGTATTTTATATCTTTTTGTGTGTGTGTGTTCATTCTGATAATTTTCTGATGACCCATCTTCTATTTTACTTATTCTGTCTTGAGGTATGTCTAATATTCTGTTTGATCAACCCACTGAGCTCTGAATATCAGACCATTACTTTTTCATTTCTAAAATTTCTATTATAGTTTTTTGTTATCCATTTAATTTCTTAATCTTGTGTTGAATTTCCTTAAATATATTCAGCTTATTTGCTTTAAAGTTTGTGTATGATATTTCCATTATCTAGATCCTCTGTGAGCCTGTTTCTATTGTCTCTTCTTTATCTCTGTCCTGTCACCTCTAAAGCCTGGTTATTTTTAATTAAGTGACTTGCTTTTATACGAAGAATTTTGGAAGTATTTTGAGGCCTAGGTTTATGATATCTTCCAAAAGACACAATTTATATTTATGTCCGGTGGACTACCAGGAATTGTAATGATTGGAAGTTAGGCTTCAGTTCTTCTCGCTCTCTCTCGCTATATATATATATATATATATATATATATATATATATATGCATACACATATGTTCTAGTCATTATTAGAGGGAAGTTAGTTCCAAATAAATTACTATACTATTGTCAGAAGTGGAATTCTCCTAATAAGTACCCTGTTTTACCTATATTTTATTGTTTAGCAAAGCAAATTCCTTACCGCTTATTATTTTAGAACCTGTTGCCTAATCTCATATGATTATTATTCAACATGAAATTTAGGATCATTTTGTCAAATTATAAAATGGAATTCCATTGCAGATTTATTTAAGGAGAGATGGCATTGTTTTACTAGAATTTTATTAGGGTATGAGTTTAAATAATGAAACATTAGCTTCCCTTTTCAATTTTAATATCAATTATTATTATCTTATTCATGACATTTTCAATGCAAATATGCCTAATTTTTTACTTTCTGCAAGAAGCTAATGGATGGATCCTTTTAAAAATAACATATGAAGGGGGCTTCCCTGGTGGCACAGTGGTTGAAAGTCCACCTGCCGATGCAGGGGACACGGGTTCATGTCTCGGTCCAGGAGGGTCCCACATGCCACGGAGCGGCTGGGCCTGTGAGCCATGGCCTCTGAGCTTGCGTGTCCAGAGCCTGTGCTCTGCAATGGGAGAGGCCACAACAGTGAGAGGCCCGTGTATCGCGAAAAAAAAAAAAAAGAAAAAGAAAAACATATGAAGGCTTCCAATGGTTAAGAGTCTGCCTGTCAATGCAGGGGACACGGGTTCGATCCCTGGCCCAGGAAGATCCCACATGCCACAGAGCAAATAAGCCTGTGCACCAGAACTACTGAGTCCACACTCTAGAGCCTGTGAGCCACAACTACTGAAGCCCGTGTGCCTAGAATCCGTGCTCCGCAACAAGAGAAGCCAAGATAATGAGAAGCCCATGCACCACAATGAAGAATAGCCCCCACTCGTCGCAACTAGACAAAGGCTGTGCACGGCAATGAAGACCCAACACAGCCAAAAATAAAAACAAATAAATGAATAAATTTATTTTAAAAACATATTATGCATGTATTTATTCCTTAATTTATGTTTTTCAAATCAGAAAATAATGTTGAATTTTATTCATTTCTTCTATTTTTATTTTCCTTTAACTAATATTTATTTTATGTCTACTAGATGCCAGACAGTCATGTATTACAGGTATCACAATCATAATGAACAAAAGAAAGAGACAATTTCCAAGCTCCAATGAAGCTCATAGCCTATGTTATCCAAGGTCCTAACAAGAAACAGTTGGCACACTCAAAAGGGGCAATTGAAAAGATTATGCTGAACAAAGATACAAAAATATGGGCAGGGTCCAGGACAACAAACTATGGGAAAGCATACCTGGGTTAGCAAGATTTTAAAGTCACAACTATCCCTTATCCTGAAGGGACAAGGGGAGGCAATGCTTCTTGGAACCCAGAGTGCAAGCTCTATGTCTTAGAGAGTGTTGAACACAGGAGCTTTTACAAATAAAGAAATGCAACCTGGAGCACCTGCAGCACAGAAGGGAGGGAAGGAGAGGAATGAATACTTTGGCCTCTCTCCTTCCACCCTCAGACAGCTTGACAGTATGTTCCTTTGGCTAGAACAAGCTGGAAGCCAGAGGGCAAGGGATCCCAACCAAGCCAATTTTTCTGGAATGTAGAATAAGGTGGAAAGGGATAAAGAATCAATCAATCTATAGAGACAAGTGGAGAATAACCAGCACATAGTGTATGGAAACTACCATTTAAGTAGGCAAGTACTATATAGAGGAAAATTGCTACGACAGAGAAAATACTGAATCACATGGAAGCATTTAAAAGAGGAATCTTTGATTTGCTGTCCTTTAGCATCTCTTGAACACTGTTCACATCTGTTATGCTTTAGTTAAATCCATCTCTGAATCTGTATTCATGTTCAGTATTTTTAAAATATTTTATTATGGAAAAATTTTAATATGCACAAGAGTAAAGAGAACAGTGTAATTAATCATCATGTACCCATCACATACCTTCAACAATCATCACTACTTTTGAATTTTGATTCTTTGATCCCCCACTTGTCTTTTTTATTTGATTTTTAAGAGAGGTTTAAAATAGATCCCAGTATTATGTTATTTTACCTGAAAATATTTAAATATACATCTTTAGCTGATAAGAATGTTTAAAATTCTTATGTTTAAAATTTGCATAAGACATTTAAAGAGTGTTTAAAATTTTCACGATCTCTGTGTCATTATAACACCTACCAACATTGATAAATTAACCCAAGAAAATTATTTAAATTCCTTAATATCATCTAATACCATCTATACTCAAATTTTCTTGACTCTGTCAAATATATCTTTCCATGGTAGGTTTGTTTTAAACAGCGTCCAAACAAGATCTAGACATTATATATATATATTTTGAATTTTATTTATTTTTATACAGCAGGTTCTTATTAGTTATCTATTTTATACATATTAGTGTATATATGTCAATCCCAATCTCCCAATTCATCCCACCACCACCACAACACCCCCGCTTTCCCCCCCTTTGTGTCCATATGTTTGTTCTCTACATCTGTGTCTCTATTTCTGCCTTGCAAACTAGTTCATCTGTACCATTTTTCTAGATTCTGCATATATGCATTAATATGCAATATTTGTTTTTCTCTTTCTGACTTACTTCACTGTATGACAGTATCTAGGTCCATCCACATCTCTACAAATGACCCAGTTACATTTCTTTTAATGGCTGAGTAATATTCCCATTGTATACATGTACCACATCTTCTTTATCCATTCGTCTGTCAATGGGCATTTAGGTTGCTTAAATGATCTGGCTATTGTAAATACTGCTGCAATGAACATTGGGGTGCATGTGTCTTTTGTAATTATGGTTTTCTCTGGGTATATGTCCAGTAGTGGGATTGCTGGGTCATATAGTAATTCTCTTTTCAGATTTTTAAGGAACCTCCATACTGTTCTCCATTGTGGCTGTATCAATTTACATTCCCACCAACAGTGCAAGAGGGTTCCCTTTTCTCCACACCCTCTCCAGCATTTGTTGTTGGTAGATTTTCTGATGATGCCCATTCTAACTGGTGTGAGGTGATATCTCATTGTAGTTTTGATTTGCATTTCCCTAATAATTAGTGACATTGAGCAGCTTTTCACGTGTTTGTTGACCATTTGTATGGGCCTAACCCTCTTAACAGATTTTAAGTGTACAATACATTATTGTTGACTATAGGTACCGTGTCATACAGCAGGTCTTTAAAGCTTATTTACCTTACTTAATTGAAACTTTATGCCTGTTGATTAATAAATTGCCCATTCTCCCCGTTCCCACCCTCTGGTAAGTACCATTGCAGCCTTTGATTTTTATGAATTTGACTATTTTAGATACCTCACATAAGTGAAATCATGCAGTATTTATCTTTCTGTGTCTGGCTTGTTTATCATCACATAATGTCCTCAATGTCCATCCATGTTGTGGCATATTGCAGAATTCCCTTCTCTTTTAAGGTTGAACTGTATACTCTATTGTATGTATATACAGTCACCCCTCCTTATCTGTGGGTTCCATGTCTGCAGATTCAATCATCCAATACAGGTTGGTTGAATCTGGGGAATGTGGAACCCATGGATATGGAGGACCAATTGTACTACAACATTTATATAAGGGACTTGAACATTGGAAGATTTTGATATCTGTGTGGAGTTCTGGAACCAATCCCCTGTGGAAGGACTGTACCACATTTTCTTTATCCATTCATCTATCAATGGACATTTAGGTTGTTTTATATCTTAGCTATTGTGAATAATGCTGCAATGAACAAAGGAATGCTAATATCTCTTCAAGATACTGATTTGAGTTCTTTTGGTTATAGACCCAGAATTGGGATTGCTGGATAATATGGTAGTTCCTTTTTAAATTTTTTTGAGGGATATCCATACTGTTTTCCACAGCAGCTGCACCATCTTGTACCAATAGTGGCAAGTGTTCCAATTTCTCTACATCCTGCCAATATGTGTTATTTTCTGGTTTGAATAATTTTCTTTTTATAATGGCCGTCCTAACAAGTGTGAGGTGATACCTTGTAGTTTCGATTTGCATTTCTCTGATGATTAGTGTCAATGATCATTTTTTTCATATAACTGTTGCCCATTTGCCTATCTTACTTGGAGAGATGTCTATTCAAGTCTTTAGCCCATTTTCTTAAATCGAGGTATTAGTTTTTTTTATTGAGTTGTATGAGTTCCTTATATATGTTTGAGATTAACCCCTCATCAGATATATGGTTTTCAAATATTTTCTCCCATGCTGTAGGTTGCCTTTTCACTCTGTGGATTGTATCCTTTGCTGTGCAGAAGCTTTTCAGTCTGATATAGTTACACAGTTTTGGTTTTTATTGCCTGTGCTTTTGGTGTCATATCCATGAAATTATTGCCAAGACCAATGTCATGAAATGACATTCTTCAATGAGCTGCTACTATGCATGTGGTTCTTCTTTCTTTGTTGTATACCTATTCTTGTTTGGTCTTCTGTTTTAGAGATATTTGATGTTATAGACATAGATATTATATATATTTGCTGACTAGATGTTTTCAGTTACCTATCTGCAAATTTCTGTGGGGATATATGCAAATTGACTGTCTACTACAATTATTTGAAATATAAACTTACATGATAAAAAAGCTACTATTTTTGTTATTTAAATATATAGGTATTTTTTCCCTAGAGTAGCAAGCAGAAAAGAAGATTCAAACTGGCATTTACACTGTAGACCTGAGAGTAAAATTTTATCCAAGGAAACATCACTTCATTATTACCTAGTGAATAACATCCCTGACAAGTGTGTATTGCATGACTACTTGCTGAGTCATGACTACCACCAAGTAAATATCTCATTTATGAATTTTAATGCAATTTTATTTTTGAATTGAATCAATCTTATAATGACTTTGATAGAACACACCTAAAAGACTTAAAGTGCACAGAAACAAGCAATTTTCTTTTATGTAATGTTGCAAAGTATATGCATAGTAATGTGGTAATCTGAGTCAGTTGAGGGGGCAGTGTTCAGAGACAGGAGACTTGTGCTTTGAGCTTTGAATATGACCTTGTTATGTGTTGTGACTTCAGAGGGACTATTTACTCTGAGTCTCTTTGTCCTTATCTGTAAAATGGGACTAATAGCACTTGCTTTGCTTACTTTTCAGGTTTGTTTAGAGACTGGAAAAGTGATAATGCATGGAAATTCACTAATACCTGGTATGCCAGTTTGACCACATACTCTGCTATCTGGTAATTAACTCAAAGTGAACCAAAGGGGCACAAGTTGCTGGCTTAATTTCTAGTTAAACTAATTGGCTTCACACTGTGCTATACCCTAATTTAGTCCAGTCACTCGGTAAATATGTGTCTATGTAAGTGATTAGCTGAGGGTGGGTGGTAGTTCAATGTTGGATCTATCTTAGCTGTAGGAAAGCAATTCCTATGTGTACCCTATTTGTACTTATGAGTCAAGAGCAGGATTTTGTATAAAAAACAGCACATTGATGTTTACGAGAGTTAAAAGATATGTATAATTCATAAACACCTCAAATAATCCTTCCTTCCTGAAAGCTTTCCTTCTCCTTTGGCTAACTCCTCTCTAATATTGAATTTAATATCCATTCTCCTTGTTATATGGCAAACTCTATGAGGGCAAAGTATCTGTCAGTGTGTCAGTTTTCCTTACTGCTGAATCTGCTGTGTCTATTACAGTGCTTGACACATAGCAGATACTCAATAATTATTATATTAAGTATGATATATATGATATTATTATATTAAGTATGATATTACTATATGTATTATTATGTTATCTTATTGTCTGTATATATAATATGTATGTACATAAAACTGCTGACTTACTCATTAATCCCACCAGCCACCTCTCAGTTCCTACCTCAGATACTTTTTAGGTGCACAGTAAACAGTGACTGTATATTCTTTATATTATTTAGGATGAAGCAGTAGGAGTACAGTAACCTATTGCCTTACAGTAAATCCAAATGTTAATCCTTATATAACACACAAATGCATATCTTATTGTGTCTAAGTAGGATAGTGCCCTCAATAATTTGCAAATACATGCACCAAAATTTATT
Organism: Phocoena phocoena; assembly: GCF_963924675.1. NCBI lineage: Eukaryota > Metazoa > Chordata > Mammalia > Artiodactyla > Phocoenidae > Phocoena > Phocoena phocoena. The sequence continues at coordinate 119,091,068 of NC_089240.1, forward strand.
TTCCATTCATTGAAAACTACCAGTACAGAGATGAATAGAAAGGCAGTGATTAAAGTTTTGGAGCAACCCAATCTAACCTAGGGCTGGAGGCTCATTTGAATTTCCTAATTATCACTGGTCCAGATCTTCAGGCTTATAATTTTCCCTGAGGCTCCTGGTTATTTTTCCTAATAGATGTCCCAGTCTTGTTAATCAAACAAGTCCTTAATATTAAATATAAAACTCATCATAAAATTGAATTTATTTTAGCAGAGGTCTGAAGCTACTTTCTACTAATGACTAACTTCAGGGAATAATTTGCTTAGGCTTTAGCGTGTGCTAGGCCCACACCTTCTGAGTTATAATGTTTTTACCTACCATATTTAGTGGTAAAAGGAGAAAATGATGGATCTTCCCATTTAGACTAACAGCATTAACAAAAAATTCTATAATTTGGTGAAGTTTGTATAAAAAGTATGTGTGTGAATATATATATGTATATATATATCCATGCATACATATATATGGTATGTGTTCACATCTAAATTAGAACATCAGTAAGTTATAGTTCATCTATTTCATCTCTGATTTAACTGTTTTTGTAAAATAACAAGATTATGAAAAGCTCCAGTCCAGACATGAAAAACATTTTTCAAATCTATAATGCCTAAAGGGCATACTTTTGAATAAATTCCAGGTTTTATGTTCATAAATTTATTCCAAATGTTAGATGATTGACATTTCATTTTTTAATCTCTTTCAGAACTGACAATCTGGATTGTAAATTGTAAGCCAATCTCTCCAACTTTATTTTTGGTCTTATATGTTTCAAAAATCTTCCCTTTTTTGAGTGTGTGTGTGTGTGTGTGTGTGTGTGTGTGTGTGTGTGTAGAAGAGAGAAATTAAGATATCCAATTTTTTTTTCATTAAACAAAACTTATAAATGAAAAAATTATGCCTTACTGGTGGGATATTTTTCTTTTTGTTATAGTTCCTTCATAATACTTTTGATTTATTATTTGGCAAAGAAAACTAAACACATCCACCGTGTACCATTCCTGGTGAGATTAATGTTTAATATGTATGCAACAACAATACTTGAACATTTTCTTGTTTACCAACCACAAAAGTATCCCTGGGCATCAAAATAGTTCTCTTCCAAGTTTGGGGGAAATTAAGTAGTGTACTTGAGGTGCTTTGCCAACACCGTGCTGTCAAACGTTTACCTGTGTGGCAGTTAAATGGGTCTCAGGTGAATTAACTTTTACCCCCTCCAGAAGCAGGACAATTGTAGGCATTTTCACTGCAGGCTTCACAACATGCAACAGAACTGTCACTCCGGAGTGAGTTTGAAGAGCAGTCAAATGAAAGTTAAATTGTTTTGCCTGCAACTTGCTCAGTTAACTTTGGAGAATATTCTCATATTTGCATTTGATATCATAAGTCCTCTTCAGCACTCAGTCCTGAGGGGAAGTCATTCCCTGGTCTTTTTTCACCAGGGGCATGCTTACTTCATGCCAGCCTCATGTCTGAACTGGATTTTCATCCCATGTGACTAAGTGGAAAAATCTTATGCTCATAATGGTGTTTTTTTTTTAATTTTTTAATTTATTTTTTGGCTGTGTCGGGTCTTAGTTGCAGCACATGGGATCCTTTTTTTTTTTTGTGGTACGCAGCCCTCTCACTGTTGTGGCCTCTCCCGTTGCGGAGCACAGGCTCCGGACGCGTAGGCTCAGCGGCCATGGCTCACAGGCCCAGCCGCTCCGTGGCATGTGGGATCTTCCTGGACCGGGGCACGAACCTGTGTCCCCTGCATCGGCAGGCAGACTCCCAACCACTGCACTACCAGGGAAGCCCCACATGGTATCTTTTGTTGCAGCGTGCGGGCTTCTCTCTAGTTGCAGCGTGCGGGCTTCTCTCTAGTTGCGGCCCGTGGGCTCCAGAGTGCGTGGGCTCTGTATTTGCGGCACATGGGCTCTCTAGTTGAAGCGCATGGCCTTAGTTGCCCCGTAGCATGTGGGATCTTAATTCCCCGACCAGGGATCGAACTGGCATCCCCTGCATTGCAAGACAGATTCTTAACCACTCGGCCACCAGGGAAGTCCCTACAATGGTAACTTTTAACCAAAGTAAAATTCTGGGACGATTTCTACCTTTGATACTTGGATTCACTTAATCCATCATTCATTCATAATTTATTTCTTAAAAACACATTTACTAAGTACCTATTATAATCTAGATTCTAAGCAAGATATTGAAGATATGACAAAGAAAACAGAATAAATCCTGCCATTAGTGAGCTCAGAATCTAGGGAAGGAAATGAAACATAAATAACACTTACTTACACAAAGTTATAACTATAGTATCATTAATATTAAAAAAACTTAAAACAACAAACAAATAGCCAGAGTTGCAGCATCAAAGTCTTCTACAGATAAAGTACCTCCTGGAAGTGCAACCTCAGTGTTGTTTATATGAAGGAAGTTTATATAAAGGAGAGGTTGGTCATACTTGGGTGTTGAAGTAGAATCTCCAGCAGCTGGACCTTCTATGAGGAGATGGGTTTACACAAATGGTAAAGTGGAGAGGAAGACAACAAAGGCATTAAAGTAAGAAGATCAGATTTGTTTTAACTCAGATAAAGGTCATGCTGTAAAACGATGTGAGTCCTCCTTCCCTTAGTGAGTGTAGACATTAAAGCATTCCCTTGGTCTCTTTCATAGATCAACAAGGATACTTTCCAGAGTGACTGTCATCTGCATATGCCGAGTCAATATTAACACCACCATGTGTAGAGCTATTGAGAACAAGCTCCCTGGTTAGATATTTCCATTTTGTTCTGTGGTCATGGGAAGTACCACTAACGTTGCCCAGGAGCTTCTCCAAATTTTCCCACTGGTCACCAAGGAGCCCATGAAGAGAAGGAGTCATCAAACCTCCTACTAAGTAACTTAAATCCCTCAAAAACATGGACGGTGTGAGTGCAGTGTAGTATCATACTCACATACAAAGGACATGATATTTCATCTTAGGCTATGACATAGGCCAATGAATTGACTGTCTATAGATCCATTTATTTTAGCTTTCTGCAATGACAACAAGGCAGTGGCAGTTTAATTCATCAGGACATTGTCTATTGTCATTAGCATTTGGTCTTGCAGATAAGTGCACATTGTACAAGCTTGCTTCTCCCCAGCTACTTATGACAGAGTACAATAAATTAAAATAACTTTCTTTTCTACCTTCTTCAAGGGTCATTACTTCTTACCTGTCCCTCATAGAGTTATGGAACTTTTAATCAAGAAAACATTTTAGTACATTGTTTTTCAAAATGCAGTCTGAGCACATCTGCTTCAGATGGCCTCTTCTTACGATCCAGATTCTGGGGTCACTGTCCAGCTCAACTAAAGCAATCTCTAGGTATGAGGCTGAAGGACCTGTATGTTTAACAAGCTTCTTGGGTGATCTCATGTAAATTAAAATTTGACAATCACTACCTTCAAAGATAGCTTAACTCCAACATTTCTCAAATCAATAATCTGCAGTTCAGAAAGGGGAAGTGACTCGTCCAGGGTTACAGAGCAAGTATCCACAGAACTCAGCCTTCCTCAGAACTCTGAGATCTGAGCCCAGGGTTCTTTTCACCACCCCACAATGTTTATACCCCAACCCCCCATCATATGCCTGTTGTGCAACA